>NC_060282.1:78358041-79010202 GCF_021613505.1 Equus quagga
AGAATTAGAAGCATACAGATTGTTATATGTTTCAAATTTTACGAAAATTAGAAAGACATTTTTTAATTAAGGGGAAATTAATCCATTATTTTCAGCGTCTGTGATCTATAATTTAGGAAATATTATTTTCAAGGCCAACAGGTTGATGGATTAACATGTTGACTTTTTAATGAGATTTGACCCATCAATCAGTGGTTTGAACAAACAACGAATGGAATTTCTGGTGATTTTCCCAGGAGAAATTGAGCAATTCTTGAACCATCCATTGACAGCACCTGTTTTCTTCCTGTTTCATTTACTAAATACATACTTTTTTTTTAGGAAATCTGATTTTATCACAAAATATCTTTGAACAACTGAATTTTCTTATACATAACTTATAACATCTAATTTATGTGTGCTCATTAATGAATTTAACATTTGTTGCATTTAATATTTTTAATATAAAACAAGACATCATTCTTTACTTTTCCTTAAACATTTTAAAATATAGAAAAATATTTCCATGTAGTCAAAAATTACAATTTTCTAAACATACTTTATCATATACCATAAAAGAGGTACAATTTAATGAAAGTAAAATTTGACGTAGGTAGAACTTTGGGCCAATCACTGTAAGATCAAATTGTCTTCATTTCCCTATGCTTTCTCATAAATATCTGTTAGAAGTACATTTTTTTTAAATGATTGAATGGCAGATTTATTTTTCAAAATTCCAGGAGCATGATAAAATTTCCAGACACATGCTTCTACTTACCTATGAAACGTATTCTAGTGATGCTGTGAAAATCTTGACCTACTTGGATCATTTTTGCGCTCTCCTAATAGCATTGATTTTCAAATGATGTGCTGATTTTCAAATTTGCATCACTAAGCAGTCTACAGTAAATTTGTGTTTCTGAGCAGTAACACAGTATTTAGCACATAGTAGGCATGCAATACATATGTCTTGAATTCATTAATAAAACTGAGAGATGGTGTCAGAAAGTAATAAATATGGAAAATTTACCAGGAAAGCCAGAAGGTGATAAGAAGTGTGCCGAATGAAAGGTCTGTGTAAACAAATTTCATGCTGGAAAATTGAGTATATTCAGCTGCCCACTTGTGAAACTAACAGTTAATTAAATACAGTTGTCTCATACGCAATGGTTGAGCCTGCTCACAGCTGAACTAAAATTGTTTAAATAAAATGAGACTCATTAACTTTTCTAATTGTTGTTTGCGTGAAGACTTGAACTTCGCTTGTAAAAAGAAACTGCTCCTTCTGCAGCTGGTGAAAGGATCAGCCGGCAATGTGTAACCCACATGAATCATCCATTTATTTTTCTTTCCCAAACCAGCAAGCTTTAGGGAGAGGAGACTGTTAAAAAAATTCAAAGAATGTTTCAGGAACTTTCTTCTGTGCTTGTCTTCTGAGCTTCTGCATACCAAAAGGAACAGTCTGCCTGGTTTGTATAAAGGTAAAAATACACGTATCTTGGGAATGTAACAGCTGCACAACTTCAGCCTCTTGTAGTCATCAATAGAGAGGAAACAGATCATCAACACTGAATGCCTCATTTTGTAATGATGCTTAATATTGTACAGCTTCAAAATGGCAAGTGTCTCTTGACAAAGGAAATGTTCCATTGCTGCTAGCTGATAAGAAATACAGGTTTTCCTTAAGAGAAGTAAAGTATGTGAAGTGTCAACTTGATTTTTAGCATTTTAAGGTCAATACAAATACTAATAAAAACATAGAGGCAATCTTGTTATCTGTTGAAATTATACAGAAAACAATCCGTCATGTCCCATTTTTGCATGTAATGGTACTTTTTATGAACTAAGTAAATTTCATAAGTCAATAGCTATTTTAGAAAACAAATGTCTGCTAATTTTTCTTATTTGGAAAGGACTTTTGTAATTTAGCAGAAAACAATATTTGTTCCATGTTTTTCTCCTGACTTTAGTCATGCTTAAAGACTTTTTTCCTAATAAGTTCATATCCTATTACAGTTAAAATCCATTGACGTAAGAGTTTTGTTCTGGGAAATCCAGAGTCTTGAAAACTAGTCACGGATTTATTCTCACATGCAAGGCAAGGCTGGAGGTGGACTTTGCAGGTAGATGTGGAAGCTCCAGGATTGTCAGAGGCCCATGCTTTGTCTAGTTGTTTTTCCTCTTCCACCCTCAGTGGGACGCTTCCAGCCAAAAGTTACTTCATGGTTCAATGGTTGCTGAAGGTCCAGTCTTTGAGTCTAAGGTTCAGCAAGCAGGAATAAGAGAAAGTGGGAGAAGGAAGGCTAAATTTTCCCTAATAGAGAGACTATCTGGGAATTCTGTGCCACATTTATTCTAATTGTTCGTAACTAACCATGAAGAACTGTGGTCCCATAGGTGTGCCTACATGCAGATGCCTCAGAAATGTAGTTTTCTGCAAGACACATAGCTTAGAGTTTTGCTACAAATGAAGAAGCAATGAAAACATTGGGAAGGCAATGAAGTCACTAGCACACAGGAAAAAACTCAATGATGTTTTTATAGAACAGCAACAGTTAGCAACAATTAAAATTTATATGAAATTTAAATTTAAAATATAAACAACAAATTAGACAGGAAGAAATCAAACTGAAATGTGAAAAATCTTTAGTATGGGAATTGATAAATATTTATTGAAAGGAATTAGCACATAAATAGAGAAATATGTTAATTAATAGATGGATGCTATACTTAAATGATGTCAATTCTCAAAAAATTCATTTTTGGATTAATACAAATACAATCAAGATCTCAATATACTTTACCTTGGACGTTGCTGACAAGTTAATTACAGACTTTATATAAAAATGAAAAAGACCAAGAAGAGTCAAGACACTCTTTAGGAAGACAAACCTAAGTTCATAGCTTATATTAAGAGTGGTTGTATTTGACACCAAAAGCAAAGGCAACAAAACCAAAAATTAACAAGTGGTACTACATGAAAATAAAAGCAAAGGAAACCATCAACAAAATGAAAAGATGACTTATGGAATAGGAGAAAATATTTGCAAGTCCTATATCTGAAAAGGGATTAATATCCAAAATATATAAAGAACTTATGCAACTCAATAGCAAAGTAAAACAATCTGATCAAAAAATAGGCAGAGTATCTGAACAGACATTTTTTCAAAGAAGAGGTGTAGATGGATAACAGCTCCATGAAGAGGTGCTCAACATCACTAATCTCAGGGAAATGCAGATCAAAATCTCATTCTTCTTAGAATGGCTATTATCAAAAACAAAAAATAGCAAGTATTGAAGAGGATGTAGCAGGAAGGGGAACACTTGCACACTGTTGGTGGGGATGTCAATTGGTACAGCCAAAATGGAAAACAGTATGGAGCTTCCCCCAAAAATTAAAAATAGAGCTATCATATGACCCAGCAATTCCACTTCTGGAAATATATCCAAAGGAAGCAACAACACTGAATAAAAAAGATATGTGCACCTCTAGAGCCAAGGTATGGAAACAATCTAAGTGTCCATTGGTGGATGAATGGATAAAGAAGATGTGGTGTATGCGCACATGTGGTATGTGTGTATATATACACGTGCATGTATATATGTGTGTGTGTACACACACACAAACACACGTACAGACAATGGAATATTATTCCGCCATGAAAAGTGGAAATCTTGCCATTTGTGACAACATGCATGGACCTTGAGGGCATTATCCTAAGTGAAATACATCAGACAGAGAAAGACAAAAACCATATGATTTCACTTAAATGTGGAATCTAAAACAAACAAACAAGCAAAAAAACCCTAACTCATAGATATAGTGAACAGATTGGTGGTTGCCAAAGGCAAAGGCTGGGGTGTGGTTAAAATGGGTGAAGGTGGCTGAAAGGTACAGACTTCCAGTTATAACAGAAATAAGTCCTGAGGATGTCATGTACAGCATGGTGACTATAGTTAATAATACCATATTGTATATTTGAAAGTTCCTAAGAGAGTAAACCTTAAAAGTTCTTATTGGCACTGGGCCCATGGCTGAGTGGTTAAATTCGTGCGCTCTGCTTCGGTGGCCCAGGGTTTTGCTGGTTCAGATCCTGGGCATGGACCTAGCGCCGCTCATCAGGCCGTGATGAGGCGGTGTCCCCCATAGCACAACCAGAAGTACCTACAACTAGAATATACAACTATGTACTGGGGGGCTTTGGGGAGGAGGAGAAGAAAAAAATAATACTCATAAAGTTCTTATCACAAGAAAACAATTTGTAATTATGTGTAGTGCTAGATGTTCATGGGCTGATCATTTCACCCCGTATACGAAGAGAGTCACGGCGTTGTACACCTGAAACTAGCGCAGTGTTATACGTCGATCATATCTCAATTTTTAAAAAAAGAGTGATTATAAAGTTAGAGTAGCAAAGATATTACTCTGTTGGCACAAGAATGGAATAAACACATTAGCAAACACAATATAATAGAAACCTCAAATATACATGCCAGCATTCTTGAAAAATTGCAACATAGAAGAGCCTGCATTGGAGATGAGTGGGTAAAAGAACTGTGTGACATGTGATGCTGACAATTGCTTATCTATATGAAAAAAATGAATAGAGATTTCTACTACAATACAATAAACAAAAATCTATTTCAGATAGGTTACAAACATAGATGTAAAAACCCAAGATGTGAAAGCATTTAGAAAGTCATATAACAAAATATCCTTACGACTTAGAAGTAAGAAAGTATTTCTTAAAGAAGCTCAAAAACAACAGTAGAAAAGAAAAGATTGATAAATTAAGTGCAAATTTATAAACTGTGCTTTAGTCCAGGGATGCCTTACGAAACTCAAAAAATAAGCTGCATTCTTGGAAAAGATATTCATAAGACACATAATCACAAAGTATTAGTATTTGCATTATATAAATAACCCTTTGAAATCCATAAGAAATAGACAATTTAACAGAAAACTAGGCAAAGATGTGACAGGCATTTTACGGAAAAGGAAACATGAATTTTCCATAAAGATAAGAAATTACGGTCAGCCCCGTTATTTTCAGAGAAAATCAAATTAAAGTCACTCTGAAATAATATTTTACTCCCACCAGACTGTCAATAATTAGAAGACAATAACAAGTGTTAGACAATGAAGTGGAGCAACAGGGATTTTTATACCCTGCCGGTGAGGAGCGTAAACTGATACAACCTCACTGGAAAGTAATTTGGTTCTCCACAATTGCCTAGAAGATGCGCACAGTCTGTGTCACAGCATTACTGCTCCTAGGTGAACACACCCAAGATATTATTGTACGTCTACTCAAGGAAACATGTTCAACAATATTCAAAACAGCATCAATTCAATATCAAAAAACTACAAGGAGTCCACAATCTTCAACAATAAAATAGATGAATAAGCAATTTTACATTCAGAAAGCAGAAAAGCTTTATCAGCAGAAAAGCTGATAAAATAGTGAACTATGGCTGCAGGAATAAATCTCAAGAACAAAATGTCAAACAATAAAAGCAAGCCAAAGAAGAATTTATACGCTATGATTCCATTTTCTTTTGTCTTTTTTCATCATGCCACACATTCCATCACCAGGACTTATTTATTTTATAACTGGAAGTTTGTGCCTTTTGATGACCTTCACCCACTTGCCCCACCCTCACCCACCACCTCTGGCAACTACCAATCTGTTCTCTGTATCAATGAGTTTGGGTTTCTGGTTGCTTTTGTTTTTGTGGAGTTTTTTTTCTTTTTTTAAGATTCCACATAGAAGTGAGAGTACATGGTATTTGTCTTTGACATTTCACTTAGTATAATGCCCTCGAGGTCCATCCACGTTGTCACAAATGGCAACATGTACTTCATTTTGATGGCTAAGTATTATGATTCCGTTTTAGAAATGATTTTATAAAAGCATAAGCAGGCAAAATTTACCAATATACACAATTTACCATATGTGTATATGTAGTAAACCATAGAAAAAGACAAGGAAATGATTAACCAAAAATTCAGAATAGTGTTCATCTTAGGGGTAGGGTATAATTGATTGATTGTGATTGCTTATAGAAGAGATTGATTATAGAAAAGCACAGAGGGAGCTTCAAGGTATTAATATATTATACTTCTCAGGTTGTGAAATAGGCATGTAAATGTTTATTATATTTTAAAATGATACACATATATTATTTTACTCTGTACAAATGATATGTTATAGTCAAACTAATTTTGTTTGAGTTTTTTAGGATTTCATGGAGTTTTCAGGAGAATAACATATATAGGATTAAAAATGCTGTCCATATAATATATTAATGCTAAGGCCAGAATCAAGGTTTTACAGCATCAGGTGAGGAATGCTGATTTCTGCATGCTGTAAATGCCAAATTCTTGACTACAATTGTACTTTGGAATTCACCACTTTCGAACACATATTTTAATAATACCCGGAGGACTTCCTTCAGTTGAGACATTAGGTGTTATTCAGGACTCTTTCATTGCAAGTGGCAGCAACCCAGTTGAAATTAGGCAAAAAGGAAAATTTACAGGCTAACATAATCTTGCTGAAAGAACAGGAGTGCAAAACAAAACAAAACCAAACCAAACCCCACCGTTTACAGTATTTTGTTCCTCTGCCTCCCTGTTTCCTTCTTGCAAACTGGCTTTTGAAAAAAACAGGCAGAACAATTACTGCTGGCAGCTCAGGCTTACATTTTCTCAGCTTTACTACAGCAATGCACATTAAATCTGCATCTCTAATAGACCTCTTTCACAAACCCTGCACCATTTCAGTTACTTAATTCCTTGTGAAACATTAATGCATCTTGAATGCCAAACATGTAGGAGACGTTGGGAAAACAGGATGAAACTCTTTTTAGGAAGTTTATTACTAAAAGGAGACATAAAGTGTGTGCATCGGTAATGATCAAATAAAGAAAGTGTGTTTGAGCAGTACTGATATTGTATAGAACTGTAGACTATTGCATTTCACCGAGAAAACTATGAGCATTCCACTCAGAGAAATAGTTAGCTTTAACAAGTCTGGCTCAGATATTTGGAGGTTGATGAAGAGGCTGGGTTAAAAAAAATCCATTTACAGATCTTCCTTGACTTACAATGGGGTTATATCCCTATAAACCCAGTGTAAGTTGAAAATACTGTAAGTCGAAAATGTATTTAATCCCCCTAACCTACTGAACATCCTAGCTTGGCCCAGCCTACCTTAAACATGCTAAGAACAATTACATTAGCCTACAGTTGGGCAAAGTCATCTAATACAAAGCCTATTTTATAATAAAGTGTTAAATATCTTATGTAATTTACGGAATACTGTACTGAAAGTGAAAAACAGCGCGGTTATCTGTGTAGAGAATGGATGTAAGCATATTCGTTGTTTACCCTCATGACCACGTGGCTGACTTGGGAGCTGCCGCACAATGCCGATGCCCAGCATTCACGAGAGAGCGTCATGGGGTACGTTATTAGCCCCAGAAGAGATCAAAATTCAAAACTGAAAGTGCAGTTTCTACTGAGCGTGTGTCACTTTTACACCATCATAAAGTTGAAAAATTGTAAATTGAACCATCGTGAGTCAGGGACCATCTGTATTTAATTTAGAGATATTAACTGTGCATACCATATTATAAAATAGGCATTTAAAAAAATAGAGACTTCTTTCTAACAGAACTATAATTAAAGTGTTGTTAATACAGTCCAAAAACTAATACATATATACATATCTGTATCTAATTTATGCAACAGCTGTATAAATTAGTTGTGAATAAATGACTCATTTATTTATATTTATAGTCAGTTTGCTATTACATATGACGTTTAATAGTACGTCTTATTCAAGATTAAAATTTTACCTGTGTTATTCATTTCATTTCATATCTGTTCAAAAATAGTCTACACACCTCCACTCCCAACTCCTCCTCCTGATAATTTAATTCTTTACTCCGCCATTATTCTATACTTTCTGCTTTATATCTGGAAAAAAAAATAACTAATATCCCAGCCAACATCTGCTTTGGACCCATCTTCAGCTGGTCTCCCAAAAAAGATTGCAACACAGTTCATCATTTTAACTACTCTCTTATTAGCACTCTCTACTCTCTGTCTGTGTCTTTTAACACTGCTTTTTTACTCTGGGAAATAATTTGAAGTCTTCATCCCACAGACTTTCATAGAAAATATCCAACTTTTATCCTTACCCCTTTACTCCCATTGCTGAGGTAAAGATGATCCATTTCCCTTGTGCAAGGCTATCAAAACTTTCTTTATTATATTCCTTCCATTTTGTCTCCCCTTTCCTGTGCTCGTTCAAGGCTGGAACAGTCCCAGCTACAGCCACACAATCCTTCTCCCTGCCTCCGGTCCCTCAGTTCTTTCGTCCATCCTACACACTCTGTAGTTTATCTGTGCTAGAGATATTTTATCTTATTCTCTCCATGTGCCAGTCATAGGTCACAAAAGTATGTGTTTCATAAGATAAATAACCTGGTTCAGCAATTGCCCAATTTATTAAGTCAAAGGTTGTTTAAATAACGTTAAGTATTGTTTGGGTTATATTCAGGCTAAGCTGTATTTCTCAACCTGTGACATAAAGATAATTCCTGATTCCAATTAGGATCAGGCTGCAGCTCCTTACAGAATATCCCATTTGACCTCCCAGGGACTGTTGACACACAGCCCAAAGATATGATAATATAGCCAACATATTTTATAAATGTTAATTCTCCCTGAGTGTCAACAGGGTTTACATTTCATTATCTGAGTAGAAATGAAAAACTCTGGACTTCCTTACTGCTTGGCAAAAAGGCTACTTAAAGTCTCCAAATCACATTAGGCTTTTGTAGCCAGTTCAAAAAGAAAAAGGGAGGGAAGGGAAAGGCATTCTCCTAACATGGCTGAATTAATTTGTTAGCTTCACTGGGCCTTCATGGCAGAGACAAGGACATGGCTTAAAAAAGCAACTTATACTGTTGCTTTATATGCCTTGTTAGTGTAGACCTATTCCTCAGAAGTTCCTATAGAGGAAGTTCTGCCTGAATTCCACTAGATTTATTCCAGAATTGAGTATTCACATATTAAATCCTAACTTCCCTATATTCTTGAAGCCAATCATAATCCATTTGAAATTTTTCAAATACATCTGAATTATTTAAGTTTTGCTTGTTCATTATTCATGGATGAGATGGGAAATTTGCTTTGGGAGAAAAACAAGCAGCAGCCAAGTGGTGTCCTACTTAACAAATTATTAGAATGTTAGGATATGAGGGAGGAAGTTTATACCAAGCTGGAGAGAAGCTCTTTGCCTCTGTACTAAAAGCGTTAACGCTATTGGTAAAAACAAGAGCATTTCTAATGATGACCTAATCTTTCATAGCTCTAGGACTTTACTTACCATCAAGGAGAACTTTAGATTTGTCCTTTCAATAGAAAATAATACATCTTCCAAATACATTAAATATCTATATTAACAGGGCACGTTTTAAAGTGAAAATACAGTTCTATATTGTAATAGTGACTGAAGAGATAATCATCCCTGAGCTGGGAGAAAAAATCAGGTACCATGTGAGAGAAAAATATGTGGTTAGAAAAACAGTTTTTTCATATTAAATTTGTAAGTATTATTTTATTCTCACTTGGCTGCTCCTTGGTATTATAGTGGAAGCTATAGAAAAATGCAATATTTACTTATATTGATGATAAAATTATATTTCCTTGATCCATCACCCCTAAAAGAGGGGGTTCAAAGCTTCTCATAATGGAATGCAGCCTTTGATTAATATGCGGAAACTTCTAAAAGACAAAGTTATTTAACATGATATAAAATGATCTTTAGAAATAACATCCTGTTTGAGTTTGCTGGCTGGATCTAAAATAGACACGTCCTCAGAGTTATCACTATTGGATAGAATGCAGACATACAGCCGGGGTTGTCTGGTCAAATGAGCTCTTATTATCTCTGTTACAAATTTATCAGCAAAACTAATAACTCAGTATAATAGCTAATTCTGTTTGATGTTTCATGAGGTTTTTGTAGATGATCTAAATATAATTGTTGAGAATAGGTAAACTAAATAAATGGAAAAAGATAAAAGTTTTTGGAAAAACTTTTAAGCAATAATTATATGTATTATGGTGTATGACTTAAAACAACTTAAAATGATGGTTAATTGCTTTAATGTCACACGAAGTTTTTAAGAGTAATTTAAACATAATTGTTAAAGCTGGATAAGAGCTTTAAAGTACAATAATTATGTTTTATAGTCTGCATACTTAAAAAAAAGCTTCAAAAATCTTTTCGGAAACAATCTTTATAGTTTTCCTAAGTTAGGTTAAATAGCAACAGTTTATTGGGTATCTAGGTCATTTCCACATAAGATAAAATATTAAAGGTTAACTACTAATCATAGATTTGTCTGGCTTTGGTTTCTTATCTCAAAGAAACTGAAAACTGCTTAGGTTTATTGATAAACATGTTTTATATGTGCTGAGGAATTTTCTATGAGAAAACACATATTTCTAAAAAGTCTGTATACAAGGAAAGTAAAATACATGTTTTCAGTGAAAAAGATATAAAGAATGGAAATATTTTTGTTCCTTGAGTTGAGAAAGATAAATTTGTCCTAAAGTACTAGGATAAATTGTGTACTATGATACGCATTTGTGGATATTGGATTTTAGTTCTGTCAATTGTGTTTAAGAATTTTGTTATATCTGTTAAGTGGACTGGACCCTGACTCTTTCTAGTCTCCTGAAGGATCAGGCTACAAGCCTCCAAACTAACATTTTCAGGGTTTTTCCCTATCATTTTGATTCAGAATCATTGAAAACTAAACCTGCCCTTTTTTCACTGAAGCCTTGCAAAATGAAGCTGGAGGACTTAACATAAGCTTAAGAAAAATTCACGTCTGCTGCTGTATCCACGACACAAAAAGCTACCTGAGTACCTGATGCCATCATCAGAGACACTTCAAATTGCAAAATATGCTTTGACTCTAACTTCTAGAATCTTGATCAGCTTCCCCGTGGGCTCAAGAAATCGTTTATAATTTCCTCCAAACATTAACTTTGTTTTTCTCGTTTTGTTTCTCTACAAAACCTTCTCATTAAATACCTGATTACTTACATGATACAGGCCTATCTTTGGGAAATTATCTGCATCATCACCTTATTAAAAGACTGGTTCATTGAGATGGAACAACCTATGCCCTGATTCAGCAGAAAGTAGCTAGATCGGTGGCTGCCCCAAATCTCTCAAAAATGAGGGATGAACACAAAACAGGGGGAATTGATACCAGCCCTGATATCAGTTTCCCCTCATTAAACCCAGCATATGGGTTAAAACCAAAGCATTAATTTCCTACTTACTCCCTGGTTTCTTGGCTCCAGAATCCACTATCTGCCATGGAGATAAACAGCCAAGGATAACCTCATAGATTCATTATCTCCTCCTCCTCCTACATACAAGCAGCTGCATGCTGGTGGTAAAGCTCTGAACCAGCAAGGCCATATGCTCCCCTCCCCTACCTAAATCCCAAATAAAAACCCTTACTTTTAGCTTTTTGGGGAGTTTTGGATTTCAGTGTTAGCTGCGCTTTCTCTTTGCTCAGCACTGTGCAATAATAAAATTCCTACTTTCTTCCACTACACCCAGTGTCAGAGATTGGCTTGCTGTGCAACAGGTGAGCAAACTCACTTCAGGTTCAATATCAGAAATATGTTTAAGGTATTTATTATAAAAACCAAGAATCTAGGAATAGTGCCTAAATTCATTAGGAGAGGAAATGTTTGGTGTTACAGAGTTTATCAGTGTAAGGCCAGAAAATTTAAAAAAACAATTATGTTGGGAGCAAAGTAAACAGAGATGGTGTTTAACTGAGCTAAATTTTCATATACTGTTGTAAGTAGTCAATACGTAGTATGCAAAGCTGACAAATAAAAAATAAAAATAGTGTTTGAAGCCATCGTTACAGCTATGTTACACATGGAAGTAAAACCAATTGTTAAAACTGTGAGGGGGCAGAATTTGCATAGAGTAAGATGGCAGAAGGAAAACATTACACATTATAAAACTATCATGTTATTTTGACCCTATGCATGTTTTTGTTATGATAAAATCTTAAATAAGTTGAATAAGGTAATAAAATATTGACACATTTTCTATAAGGCTTGTAAAATGGATTTAAAGGCAGTGTTTGCTAACATTCTAATAAAGCAGTGATTTTTGGAAGAGAAGGTTTTGCAGCTCATCACCTATGGACATATTCATGCTCCCAGAGCCTATCGGGATCTTGTCTAAAGCATCCCATAGCCAAGTTGAAAGGACGTCCACTGACCCTTTCAACAAAAAGAAGAAGAATTATAAACATGTGTAAATCAAAAAGTACATAACAGGTACCACAGCAATCCATGGGTCACATTTTGCTATGCTCCTGGATCACATCATTGTTTTACAAGTTCATAAAATATACAAAAAAAGAAACATTTCCTGTTTTTAGTGATTTGTCATAACATAGCCAAATGGTTTATTAGGGAAAGTTTTTATCTGTAGACAAATTTCAGGTAACAAATGAAGAAACATGATAAAATTAGAATATCATAATCTTGCAGCTGTGGAGGATCAGAATTGGCCACCCCCAAATGTGTCTTTTTGGCTTATTTTTAAGAACAAAAGACTATGAAAGAAACTTTGACCTCCCCCTCAACTGCCTAAAAGAATTTAAAATAGAAGCCCTGTACCATAAGATAACTGTAATGTAATGTAAAATGTGTCTCTAAGGTCACATGGTCTGTGGTTGGCCCATTAACATTTCTTTCTCCATGTAAATTGTCTTCTACCAGCTTGAAGTCCCAAACCACTACCCACCACATCCTCCTTTATCATTAGCTGAAGATGGTATTTAAGCTGGCACCTTGGCCATTTTGTAGAGTTACCCAGTTTCCTGGGTCTCTCCCCTGAATGCATGTTATAAAGCTTTAATTTTCTCCTATTATTCTGTCTCAAGTGAATTTAATTCATAGCCCAGGCTGAAGGACCTAGAGAGGGTAGAGGAATTCTCTTCCTCCCCTACACAGCCTTTAATTGAGTGATGAAATCTAAACAATCTACAACCATTAGGTGAAAATCAGATGGAAGTTTTGTAATGAATGACTAAGAATGACAGCACCCAAACATATTCCAAATTGTCTCCTGATGGGATGCTATAGGAATTATCAAATTCTACATAAAAAGTATAATTGTTAAAAATAGAACCCAAATACTCATCAAGGCTTTAAAAATAACTATCAGTTCTCAGGCTATATGAGTGGTGAACAGCACAAGGGATGAAATTAGTAAATCCCAGAATATGGGAAATTCCATAGAATACTAAGCTTAGTTATTCAACAAATATTTTTGAAGAAATAAGTAGAGGGAAAACGACTATAGAATAAAAGAGACTTAAAAGATATATTAGCCAAATACAATTTATAGAGCTTGTTTAGTTCCTTATTTGAATAATCTATATAAAAATGTTTATGAGTCAGAGAACTAAAAACTAAAATGATTTTTGATAATATTAAAGGTTAATATTATTAGGGATATAAAAAATAAGTTAGCCCTTATTTTTTAGAAAGATATTCTAAAATATTTACAGAAGGATGATATCTGGGATTGACTCCAAAAATAATCCATTGGTTTGGGTCAGCAGGGGTTGGAGGGGGCAGTGGGGAGAAGTGGGAGGGGATAAAAATAAAATCACATTTGTGTATACGTTTGTATTGTTGAAAGGAAGGATGGGCAGTTAGGGTTTATTATATTTATCTTTCCACTGTTGTATATACTTTTGATTTCCCATAGGAATGTTTTTAAAAGACTATATTCACTGTGGAATTTAAAGTACAATGGATTAAAAAAATGAAAATCACCTATAATCCCATCATTTCAAACATTAAGCTTTATTTTTATTATTTAATGATGAAATTATAGCCCTATTATATAAATATCGTACCCTGATTTTTAAAATTAAGATCACATCACAAGCATTTTCTTAAATTATTACAATCTATCAAATACATATTTTTTTAAGTGAGTCATAAAGCAAGCCTAATAGACATGTACTGGAATAATAAGCACCAAAAATATAAAATAGTTCTAAATAAAACTACACAGAGATAATTAAATATAAATGTGAAAATAAGTTAGAATTTTAAATGTCCCAGGAGATCATCATATCTTATTTAAAGGGAGCATGTAAATCAAAACAGAATTTGTAGGGCTTTATGATTCCCTTGTATTTGGCCCCTTTTATATTTAATTTTTTTTATATTATATAATGATGAACAACATTTAAGGTAACATCCCTTCATTTATTAAATGATATTCTTTCAATATTTAGGAATGAGACTTTTGATGTTTTATGAATGATTATCACACTAAATGATATAAAAGAAAATCAAACATCTAATGGTAATATATGTTGGACACACATTACTAAAGAAAGATTTCCTGTTACAAATCTAGAAAACTGTAATTGCCATTCCTCTGATTTAATGCTTTATTTCTGAAATTTTAGCGTGAATAGATGTTGATTATACTTTGTTAACAATTGCAACACATCAGCCAGTGATCCAAGCCAGCACAACAGAGAAAATAGACTATAAGACTAATTGTAGGTTAATGATAAATACATGTTGTTAGTGCTTACAAACATAATTTCCCTACCCACCACACAAGAAGGGGTAAATAAAAGTTGGAAGACCAGGCTTATGGTAAGGAAAGTGTTTTTGTTTAGGGTGATTTCAGCGGGGAGACAAGAGTGAGCCCTCTGATTTGTCTTGTTTCATCTGATCTCCCTGAAAGAGGGGAGGGGAGGAGTTTTAAAGGCTTGTGAGCAATGTGGCTGCTTGTAGAGAGGTGGGAGGAGTCAGTGGCCTTCCTGGTCAGAGCTTTCCCACCAGTCTGCATTTGGCCTTGGGAGGTTCCTTACAGAGAAGAAGACAATAAGGGAATTTGCAGGTGGGTGACTTTGGTTGTTTGTCTTCATGATGGATAGGATTCTGGAGCTGGGGAGCCAGTGAATAAGCAGGGAATGAGGGCTTTGGTTTTAACCCATATGCTGGGTTTAATGTCAGGGAACTGATATCAGGGCTGGTATCAATTCCCCCCTATTTTATGTTCATTTCTCAATCTTGAGGGATTTGGGTTGACAACAAATCTAGCTACTTCCTGCTGAATCAGGGCATAGGTTGTTCCATCTTGTTGAACCAACCTTTTCATAAGGCAATGATGCAGATGGGCTTCCAAAGTTTGTTCTGTATTGCATAAGTATGTAACCAGGTATTTAATAAGAAGCATTTCTAGAGAGACAAAAAGAGAAAACAAGGTTAATGTTTGGAGAAAATTATAAACTAGTTCCTGAGCCCAGGGAGTAGCCAATCAAGATTCCTTGAAGTCAGGTTAAAGCATGTTTTGTGTTTGAAATGTCTCTGATGGTGTCATCTGGCACTCAGGTAGCTTTCTGAGTGGCTTACACAGCAGCAGACATGAATCTATTTTAACTTTAGATCAAGCCCTCCAGCTTCAGTTTTTAGGAAAAAGGGCAGGTTCAGTTCTCAATTATTCCAAAGGAAAATGATGGGGAAAAAAGCCCCAAAACATTAGTTTGGAGATTTGTTATTTTAGGTATTTCAGGAGACTAGAAGAATTCAGGATCCAGTCCAGTTTACAGATATAAAACAAAAACCTCAAAGACAATTAATGGAACCAGAATCAAATATCCATGAATGTGTATTACAGTCTCTATTGAAGCATTATTTTTCTCTCTAAAATCACCCTCAATTTTACCAAACATAAATTAAGACTAATTAGTTGTAAAATAAGTTTATTTTTAATAAATTTGGCCCAACTATTTACATAAGTGCAGCAAGAATAGTGATTGATTATAGAGGCTCTTTGAAAGATGCTTTACCAGAACTTTTTACAACGAATCTCAGATTGAACTTTAAAGACCTCTCAAGACCGGGAAAGCCAGACCAAGAACTTGTCACCAGATTCTGCTGGTAATACCTAAAATTCCCTCTTCAAGAGGTTTCCCAAAATATCCTAGGGTTCCCTGTACCCACCAGAGGAGTGACATTCTTTACTCAACCTTGCCAGTTTTCTGGGAACCCATAAGCAAGGTGCCAGGCCAACATTTCCAAGTGACTTTATTCCAGAAAGTCAATCCTTATTCCTCAAAAGGTGTCTTATCATATCCAAGCCTGTATGTTTTTCTCAAATATGATGTCCCAGTCAAAGCCTTGGCATTATAACCTGTGTTTCCAATTGTGTCCTATTACAAGAAGAACAGATTCTTATTGAACTTATGCAAATTACTGTATAGCCATGAAAATAAGAATACTTACTCATCAGGAGTTTTTAAATTCTGGAGGGATTATGTAGGGAGAAAAAGATAAATGTTTCAATTTTTTCAATAAATGTATAATTTTATCTAATTTCTGTAAATCATAGGATGAGAGAAAAAAATAAAAAGATTTTTTTTTAATCTGAGAAAACAGAACATAAAACATTAAAAAAAATCAACAATGTCTTAAACCAAAAGCCATAAAAATTATAATCATGCTCCTTGGTTTATTCAGTTCTGTGTAATTGGTCCTTGATCTTGTCAACGTCATCAGTTTTTCTGTTAGAGTTTGGTAGTTTTTTCTTTCATCTAACTCAGTTGTATAATCTGAAATTTTATCAGAAACCTGCATTTTAGAGTGAGTTTCAGAGTCCTTTCCATGAACATTTCTAAAGATAAAACATATTTCTAAAGAAATCAGAGCAAAATAACAACTGTCCCTAAATAACAAACCTTTAAAAATGGCAATAACAAAGACATTTGACCAATTCTATGATATACAACATTTTGAGATAATAACCAGAATTATGGCTGACAATCAGAACAGACCAGAATTTTTGTAACCTCATAAAATTTTTAAAACACTTACATCGATAATATTTACCAATACAAAATGTCATAGGTCCCCATGAAACAATGTTTCATTATTCCTTTAACCACAGTGACAGTTAAAGACTTTTAGGTGAATGCAAAGAATTAAATAGCTGTAAGAAAAACCTTGGCATATGTGATTAAAGACCTGATAAAAACAATATAGGAAATTTATTTTGATAAAACATAAAATCCTTATACTTCTGGTAGACTACTCGAAGAAAAAACCTTTTATAATTTTTAGAAATATGTTACTTTCTAGTAATAAAACACAAGGTGTGTATATTAATAGACCCAAACATTTTTTAGTTTCTCTGAAATAACAAGCCAAAAGTACATAAACTCAGACATGTTCAAGAATAATGTTTCAATGTTCCATTCTATCTGAAAATGACCCAGATACTCAACAGATTTTCCTATTTAACTTAGTAAAATTCTAAAGTTTTGTTATCAAAAAAGATTTAGGAAGCTGTTTTTTAAGTACACAGACCATAAAACATAATTATTATACTTACCCAGTTTTAACAATTACATATTAATTACTCTTAAAAACTTCATGTGACATTAAAGTAGTTAACCATCATCTTCAGTTGTTTTAAGTACATACATCATAACACATAATTATTTTTAACGTTTCTCCAAAAACGTTTATCCTTTACATTTATTTAGTTTACCTGTTGTCAACAATTATATTTAGATCATCTATAAAAGCCTCATGAGATATTAAACAAAATCAGCTATTATCTGAGTTATTAGTTTTGTTGGTAAATTTTGTAACAGGCTCATATGACATGAGCTCACTTGACCAGTAAACCCAGGCTGTATGTCTGCATCATATCCAATGCTGATAATTCAAAGGACATGCCTGTTTTAGATCAAACCAGCAAACTTAAACAGGCTTTTATTCACCAAAGATCCTTTTATATCATGTGAAATAACATTGTCTTTTGGAAGGTCCTGTATATTAATCAAAAAACCGCATTCCATTATGAGAGACTTTGAATCCTCTCTTTTAAAGGTGATGTCTAAGGTGGACTCATCTGAAACAGAGGTTCCCCAGAATGGCCATTACAATTCCAAATTATCTCAAAAGTTTTACTTATTTTTACTTGCTTAATTTTAGATGAGGATTTTTGGGGAAATTGAAGTGGGGAAGCTCAATGAGAGAAGAGACAGAAGCAGCAGATTTAGGCTTGGCCACTGGCATGTTTATTTAATTATTGTTGTCTTAAAGAGGAAGTAAAGTATTTCTAATTTCTTTTAGAAGCCTCAAAAGATTAAAACAGTCTTCCCATTGTTGTAGCTGGCTTTTTCCAATTGCGTACATCAGTTTGGGTTTGTATTACAATATTGTGTATGGGAATCATTTCCAGCTAGACATGACATTTATTCCCAAAGCAAACATCCTGGAAAGTTGATATAACCTCTTCATATAATATTAGCTTAAATACTTTAATTTTTACAGTTTTATTAACCTGAGCAGCCTAACTGTTGCCCCAAACAGTCATTGGTCAGGTCTTTGACTGTGATTTCTGCCTTCTGAACCTTAAAAAAATTTTTTAAACTGAGGTGAATAGAACAGACCTGCCTGATGTCCTTTACTATTGGGGGGCCAATAAGAGGCTCCCTTTAGCCCATTTAACCTTAGGCAGTGTTTTCTTAAAACCTTTGTTTTAACTTTATTTATGTCTTTTGTATTTATCCCATTTTCCTTTTTAATAACTAGCTAAAGATTTTCATCCTGTTGGGATGAATTCTGTGACTCTTCCCTTTCTGATTTCTCTTTGTTAACTTAATGTTTTCATTAGCATCTGTTAGAGCACAAGAAGAAGCTGAGACCCCAAGTTTGATTAAGTTTTTCATAATAGTCATTGTATTTTTCTTTTAATTTGGTCTTTTCATAGGTACCAATAAAACAGTAGTTCACGATAAGAACTCTCTAAAAAATTTTCCAACTTAAGGATCCATTGTTTAGCCATGTTCTCTCTGGAGTTTAGAGAATATTGTGGCCATGCGGTGTTACAAAAGAAAATCATCCTTTTTTAGACATTGGCTTACGACTATAATTAGACCTTCTACTCAGAATCAGCTCCAGTGGGCTCTGCTTGGGGACGGAGAGCATGTTCCCCATTCTGATACACAGATACAGACAGACACACAGACCCAGACACAGAAAAGCCAGACACCAGTGAACTGGTTCCCAGATTGAGGGTAGAAAGTCCTACAACGGTTCCCACTCCAGATGTGCCCCCAGATGGCCCCTCTGTGAATGGAAAGGACCTTGGATGGCCCTTCCATGAATGAAACGGACTCCAGAGGAGGGGAAGGAAGGCCATGGGCATCCGTGATGTAACTTAGCCTATTTCAGAGTCTGTCAACTCACCAGAACAAAGAACAAACAAACAAACAAATCTAGAAACTGTTTCCTTGCCATAAGAAAACGTGCCTAGGGCCAGCAGTGCTGGATCAGGTGGAAAGTGCTGGGGACAGCCCCTAGGAGAAATCACCTAGGCAGCTGCTGGGCTGCTTCCCAGGAAAACATAGTCAGCCCCCCGGCTGCAGAGCCACTGTAAGATCCTCCCACCTGGCTTGCCAGATTGTTAGCACCTACAAGCATAGGTTCCTTACCCACCACACAAGAGGGGCCAAATAAAAACTGGAACATCAGGCTTATGGCCAGGAAAGTGTTTTTATTTTGGGTGAGATCAGCCAGGAGTGAGCCCTCAAATTTGTCTCATTTTGTCTCGTCTCCCTGAAAGAGGGGAGTTGAGGGGCTTTAAAGGTTTGGGAGGAATGTGGCTGCTTGTAGAGAAGCGGGAGAAGTCAGTGGCCTTGCTGATCGGAACTTTCCCACCAGCCTGTGTTCAGCTTTGGGAGGCTCCTTGCAGGAAAGAGGATGATAAGGGAATTTGCAGGTGGGCGACCTTGGCTGTTTGTCTTCATGGTCGACAGCGGATTCTGAAGCTGGGGAGCCAGCGAATAAGCAGAGAATGAGGGCTTTGATTTTAACCCCACACCTGATGGGTTTAATGTCAGGGAACTGACATCAGGGCTGGCATTAATATTGCTATGGGAAATTGTAACACCTTCTGAGCAGTGTCAAGGAGGCGCTTTTCTACTAAATTTTTTGGAATATGGAAGTAATTTAAACTCAAATAGACAAACCCATAGAGGTGATCTGCTTCTGCTTGTGAACTTCTCAGAACAACCATGCATTGTTCACTCCCAGGGCTAACAAAGCACTGCGATCAATGTCGGTTCTGTGATCTTTTCTTTCCTACTTTGGTCCTCCAAGGAGAAACTATTCTTATGAATTTAAAAACCTGGGCTACCTATTGTGTCAATTGTAGACAGTTAGCTCAAGATGGAAACTTATGACCCATTAGTAAATAATCATTTAGTCCCCAAAGAATGGTAGTACTGTGAAAATTAGCTAGCAAGAAAATTTACTGAGCTCCCTAGAAGTACAATTATTCCAGTAAGATTCAATTGGGTAATAAGAGTAATGATTCGTTTTCATGTAATAGATACCTCTAAGAATTGACATTGAAAGCTCCTCTATGGATTTTTTAAATAACTTAATTCTCACCACATGCTTCCTTTGTAAAGATACTATAGATTTGAAAAGTTGTTTCTAATTCTCCTCTTTGAGGGGGAAAATGGCATTTATGGAGAACATGAGGCTTTGTGAGTCAGGAAACTTGGATGCAAATTCTGACTTTTCCCCTTTATAACTACCTTCTTGTGTCAAACCTCTTAGAATGTTGGTGCCTCTCCTACCAAATGGGGGGGATTCTTTGTTTGTTTGGTTTGTACTATTTCCTCTAATCCTTTTGGGTGACTCTCTCCCTGGCCGAGGGTAGTTTCCTCACAGGCACAAGTGGATCAGTACTCTGCTGAATCTTCAAGGGGCACTCTGCCTAGCTCCTGAATTCTCTCTGTGTCATCTTTCTCCTCTCCCGGACTCTGTCCTCAGAACCAGAATTCTTATTTTCTGTATGATTTTTTGCTAGTAGCCATCCTAATGGGTATCAGGTGTACCTCACTGTGGCTTGATTTACATTTCCCTAATGATTAGTGATGCTGAGCATCTTTTCAGGTGCTTGTTAGCCATTTATATATGTTCTTTGGAAAGATGTCTATTTTAATCCTTTGCTCATTTTTAAATTTTGTTATCTCTTTGTTCTGTTATGAGTTGTAGAAGATCTTTATGTATTCTGAATAGTAACCCCTTATCAGATATATGATTTGTACATATTTTCCCCCATTCCCTAGGTTGCCCGTTCACTCTGTTGATTGTACCCTTTGATGCACAGAACTTTGTGATTTTGATGATGTTGTGCTGGTCTATCTTGTTTTTTTTGTTGTTGTTGTCTGTGTTTTTGGAGTCATATCTAAGAAGTCATTGCCAAATCTAACATCATGAAGATTTTACCATATGTTTTCTTCTAGGAGTTTTATAATTTTAGCTCTTACATTTAGATCTTTGATCCATTTTGAATTAATTTTTGTATATGGTATAAGGTAGGGACCTAACAATTTTTTTGTTTGAGTTGTTCTAAAAAGAGTGTGTGGACATAAAGCACTGTCGATAGATGTCAGTTGTCAATTATTATTATTATTCTTTTGGAAGACACATTTTCATGATTTCTTTTTAAAGTTACATCTAGCACCTTTTGGAAGTCTTCTTATCTTTGTAGAATTCCTACTTTTAAGAATCCGATCTCCCAATGGAAGTAGTCAGAAATGTATTTTTTCAGTCTCTCTTGAAACTGGAGCACGTCAAACAGATGAAGCCACATGAGGATTTGATTTAGAAGCAAGTGAAGAAGGGAGCTCTGCACTGTGCATTTTGGTGTGGTGAAGGGATAGCTTACAAAAGCATCTGGCTGTCAGGGGCTACAGAGGTTCTAGTGGCAACATCTCTTTCCCAGATCAGAAGCATGAGCATCACACAGCTGAGCATGTTCTTGGCTACATAAGTTCCAAACCTACCAACTGCTCTTTATTATACTCCATCTCTGCTCAAAATAGCTGGCATGACTTCCACTCTTGTACACTATGAATACAAACTGATTCTGGAGGGTCACTGATCATTGATAAAGTGAGGGAAATAAACCTTGACTGATTGAAATGGTTAATAAATTTACAGAGGGGGAACTGCAGCATGTAATGCAGAGGACGGTAGATCTGGATCGTGAGGTGGCTGCCTGCTTTCTCTTCTCACTTTTACTTTATTCTACACACCATTGTTCATTTCCTTTGATTGAGGGCCGTGTACTTCATGAGGGGGCACAGAGAGCCTCTGTACTTCCATGCCCAAATGTTTTCATTGTTGACATTTTTCAGACCCTGTTGTTGAAAACTGAAGCAATTAAGTGATTTATCCCCAAATATTAACCTGAAAATAAACTTTCTACCATCATCCAGACTTTAGTGAAAATGGAGAAAAGTCTCTCTTCATTTAAATTTGCCTACAATTTGCAAGGTAAAATAGAAAAAAGAGGGCTTAAATTTCAATGACATGACAACTCCCCTCATCTGTATGCGCACAAACATACCACACAGAGACACACACACACACACCCCTCCAGTGGCCCTGTAAAACATAGCAAGGATGTAATCTTATGCAATTCACAGAAGTCCCAATACTAACTTTACAAATTCCATTTTGTCATTCACCATGGAAGAAGACTGCGTTCTTCTCATCAGTGTGACCCTCCCATAGAATATGAAGAAGGTGGAGGAGAAGAAAGAGTCTGCTGGCTAATGTATTGCATTCAATACCTGATTGCACTATTGGAGGAAAATTAGATGCTATTTGGGAACTCATAAGTATAGCATGTATCTGAACTTCATGGAAATTAGGTTAAAACCAGGAGTCTTTAGGTTCCTACTTTTTTCTTAAGATTCACCTAGAAGGATTTTTGTTGCGCCAGGATAGTAATATTTGCCATTTATCTTATGCAAATCTTGGGCCAGGTCTTTTTATATAATGGCATTTAAATGGTAAAATAATTCTCTAAAGTAGAAGTAACATGTCACTTTTAGAGATGAGAAAATTAAATCAATTTCCTAATCATTAATCTATGATTTAAATATTTTTTTTAATTCCAAGCTCATGTTCATGCCACTATTCTGTGAAATATAAACAGATGATCACCATCTAGAATACACTCTGTGAACATATGAATATTCATAACAGTTAGGATCTCCCTGACAAGTAGGAAATATTTCCTCAGTCCTTGCTGACCATAAGAGGAGTCAGGTCATCTACGACTTTGAGTTTTCTTTTTAAACTTCCTTAATCATTGTAAATATATGAAACTATTTGCTCTGTCAAGTGACTGTTTACAGACCTAATCAGAGACACTCCCCAAACCTCCCTGTTAGCTTATCTGTTTGGCATAACAGGACTTGATATCATCATTCTCTTTTTAATTAAGTGATTTAATAAGCTCTTATTCAATGCTTATCGTATGCAAATTACACTGTGAGGTATACCCAAAAAAGAAAATTAGTGAAAATGTGTCATAGCCAAGTGTTTTGGAAATGGGGGAATATTCCAATTCTCTCTTCCTCACTTCAAATTTTATCAGGTGCACAAATGCATCTTTGGTGAAGTGTAAGGAGAATATAATTTAAAACACAATAGTATATGCAATAAGCTACATAGAATGTAAAACAGAGTAATTGCATAATTTTTTAATGTTACAAATTTGTTTCAAAAGACATGAAGAAGAGAAGAGTTCATGCTGGATTAATAGCATTAGTCAAAGTATAAAAGTACATTTTGGGAAGAATGAATTTCAGAGAGGCTGTGAGGGGACTATGTTGAGTATCTGAGCTAATTCTGTGGAAGACAAGAATGATATGGTAGTTTGGAAAAATATCATGGTGGTCTGCAAGTAGCATTTAAAGAAGTTTGAATTTTAATCTGAAGGCAACTAATAACAAAAGAGTTGAGAACTGGCTTCTATTATCTATTTTAAGAAAATATCACTGGAAATTATGTGAACGTCGATTAGATGGGTGAGGGAATGAAAGGAAATGGGACCAGTTGAGAAGGGAGGTGATGAGGGCATAAAATGACAACCACAGGAATAATAGGAAAAAAAGTGATTATGGTGCATATTGTCAATATACAGATGTACAGAAAAGGGAGGGTGAGGGACTAGGGAGACTTGCCATGAGGCCAAGCATCCAGATGAATGAATACCTATGATTGTATAATAATAAGGTGGGGAGAGCCATGAAAATCATAGTTTAATGATTTTATCTCTCTAAGTTTTTCAGTTGAAAAACATTACTAGAGAGGAGTCATTTTAATGATAGGAATATGTAGAGTGTCTCAGATATCTTGGGGAAAAAATGATGTTAATAATCACTGATACAGTATGAGGACTCTGATGAATAGATAAGAGAATCAACACCCTGAGGAAGCCTAGGGCTCTTGGTTCGAAGCTCAAATTCTTTCCGATTATTTATTGACTGAGCCAGAAGCTGTTTATTAAGCAATTCCTTTTGCCAACCAGCATGCTAGGCAATGATGTCTAATGTAAGCAAAAGAAACTTGGCTCTTGCCTTCAGAATGCTTACATTCTTGTTGAGGAATGAAAAAGATGTAAATAAATGTGTGTTATAAAATGAAAAGTCTTGAAAGAAGCAGAAAGAGTTATGGCAGGGAATGGGAAAAGGATTACAAAAACGTTCAGTGAGGATTGTCGTTTAAAAGGGAAAAATCAAAAGATAAATATCTATCTACAAGAAAAACTAGGAGCAAATCATTCCAGGTAGAGGAAACAGCACACACCATGGCCCTGAGATCAGAGAGATCCTGGCACATGCTTTAAAAATATAAAGAAATAATCCATATATAGATTACAGCAGGCATTTTCAAATTTAGATTGAGTCTTTATATGAGAGGTTAGGACTGGATATATGGCAGGAGTAAAGGGAATAGAAACAATCAAATCCAAGGAGAATATTAAATTATTTGGGGAAAGTTGTATAGAGTGTGAAAGAAGGGACTTTAGGCCAAAAATTTGGGGGAGAGCTTCCTTTTATAAAGGAGTGGAGAAAGAGAAGTAATGACAATAAATAAGAGCGATGAGAGAAGTAAAAAGTATGAAAGAACACGGAAAAATAGAAAATTCAAAGCAGAAGAGTTTCAGAGTGGAAGATCAACTGTGCTAAATGCTGTTGAAAAGTAAAATTAGAAGAGAGATAGTCATTGTGTTTTCCAAAGGGAATTCTTGAGAGAACAGTTTAAATATACTGTGGGCAGGGGTGGTTAAGGGTTGGGCAGTCACATGCATCATTTTCATTTAGTAGTGAGTTGGTGACCCACACATGAAGAGGAAAACACTTGGGTAAATTTTCTATTGTAGGGGCAATAGTTACAGACCACCCAAAATAAAACCTGGGTTGATAGACAATATTAAGCTATACAAAGACCTAAAAAGATTATCATTATATTTAAAATACCCACTGCTTGCTACTATTAGTCAAACAAAATATAGATTTATACACACACACAAACACCTAATATACATATAAATGTAAAACTGAATATAATCAAATTTAGTCTCCACAAGAATTTTTTTATTCTGCTTTATAAGATTATTAAATTCTTTCTCAGAAGGACTTTAAAATTTACATAACACCGAAGCATTTCCATAATGGCAGAGTAAGGAATTCCAAAATCTACTACTCCTTAAAAATAGAGAGAACACTGAGAAAATAATTGTCAAGTCAACTTCCTCAGAACTCAGGAGCTTAACCAAAGAACTTCAATAATCAGAGAGGTTTTTTTTAAAGAGAAATAGCTGATTCTTTATGGTGTTTTAATTTGTCAGAATTCCATCTCCTTCTCTCCTGCCCTGCAGAAGCCTTGAAAACCAATAGTCTAGCAGCCATGGGAGCTGTGAAAACCAGCAGTCTAAAGAAGGAGCATATGGATTTGGAACTCCCACAAAAGCCCTAGCTCGCTAAATTGTCTCTAGTTGATCTGTCTGGCAGCTTTCTGGAAAATTCTCATTAACTAGGCTTGGGTTTATTCACCTGATTCATAACTTGCTCACTAACCAACCCTTTCCCCAGGGCATTTGACAAGGTAATCAGCAGCAATTGTTTATCACTGCAGCTGCCTGAGGCAGTGAAACCATTTGGGGCAAATAAGAGGTTGGCCAAACATCTTAAAAGGAAAGTCTGGGGAATGTGATGGGGGCTTTGAAATGCTCCGACATGTTCCTATGGAGCCAGAAAGACACATGCACTTGTGGGTCTGCGCCTGCCCAGGAGAGACATGACAAAGCCTTAACCTCTTATCTCTGTCTGACCCTAAGATTCTAAACAATCAGGAAGTGAAAGATAAGGCAGAGCCATAACCTGCCAGAGTGTCAAAGGTGTGCCCAACACACACACACACACACACGCACGCAAGCACACACAAACACATTCTTGGTAAAAACTGAGACTTACTTTGTTAAAATATTTAAAGAGCTCTCTATCCTATCACTAGCTGACCACAAAGGTAACCACGGAAAGACATCAGTGGCCACACACAGCAAAGAATACCCACTTTACAGAATCAGTCCAGAAAAGTCACTAAACAAACATATAGCAACAAGAGTAAAAAAATAGTAATGATAGTAAATTTTAGGGAGCAAGGATATAATTTCCAAAGTTACCACATTATATTGTTTAAAATATCAAGCTTTCTTCAAAAAAAAATACAAAACAAGCAATAAATAGGAAAATATAACCTATACACAGGAAATAAACAAACAAATGGTCGATAGAAACTGTTCTTAAAGAAGCCCAGATGTTAGATTTACTAGAGAAAGAATTATCAGCTATTATAAATACGTTCAAAAGACTAAAGGAAACAATGTACAAAGAACAAAAGAACAGAATGAGAAAAATGCCTTATCAAAGAGAAAATTCTATTAAAAAGATATAGATTACGTTAAAAAACAGAAATTACGGAGTTGAAAAGTACTATAACTGAAATGGAAAAAAAAATTACTACAGGGCCTAAATAAAGTTGGGCTTTCAAAAAAAAAATCAGTGAACTTAAAGATAGGTCAATTGAGGTTATCCAGTCTGAAGAAAACTAGTAAAAAAGAAAAAAATGACAGACTCAGAAATATGTTAAACATCATTAGACACCAACATAAACATAATTATAGTCCCAGAAGAAAATGAGGAAAGATAAAGGGGCAGAAAAAATATATTAAGAAAAAAATATCCAAAAACTTCCCAAACTTAATGAAAAACTAGAATCTATACATCCAAGAAACTCAATGAACTTCAACTAGGGTAAAATCAAAGATACCCACACCTGGACATATCATGGTCAAACTGTTGAAAGCCAAAGACAGAAGGAGAATCTTGAAAGCAGCAAGAGGAAGATGAATCATATACAAGGAATTACTTTACACTTTATAGGAAGGTTATACTTGTTGTCACTTCCTCAGTAAGATTAATAAATAACTGCTCATCAGAAATCGTAAAGGCAGGGCTGGCCTAAGTGGCGCAGTGGTTAAGTGTACATGTTCCACTTCAGGAGGGCCTGGGGTTCACCAGTTCTGATCCCAGGTGAGGATATGGTACTGCTTATCAAACCATGCTGTGATAGGCGTCCCACATATAAAGTAGAGGAAGACAGGCACAGATGTTAGCTCAGGGCCAGTCTTCCTCAGCAAAAAGAGAGGATTAGCAGCAGATGTTAGCTCAAGGCTAATCATCCTCAATACAAAAAAAAGAAAAGAAAAGGAAATCATAAAGGCCAGAAGGCAGTGTAATTGCATGTTCAAAATGGTGAAGGAAAAAAGTTGTCATCAAAAATTCTATATCCGGTGAAACTATCTTCCAAAAATGAAGACATTCCCAGAAAAAAAAAACTAAAAAATTTCATTCCTTCCAGACGTCATATAAGTAATACAAAAGGGAATCATTCAAGTTGAAATAAAAGAAGGATAAACATTTATTAGAATTCACAAATAAATAACTAAGACTATTAAATATAACCTTACAGGTAGAAATAAAATCCAATATAAATGCATATTGGTTTGTAACCCATTCTTTCCCTTATATGATTAAAACAACTGCATAAAGCAATAATTATAAAACTATGTTGATGCCCTTATAATGTATAAAGATTTTATTTGAATAACAATAATAGCACAAAGGAGGCTGGAAGGAGTGAAACTATCTAGGAATAAAGATTTTTATACTTTTGAAATTAAGTTGATTCTAATTCAAACTAGACTGTTTTAAATTGAAGTTAGTTGCAATGTCCAGAGTACTTACTAAGAAAATAACTCAAAATATAATAAGGGAAACAGCATGAGAATAAAATGGCACACTAGAAAATAATTTAGTTTCAAGAACTAAAGTTATTAATGGAAAAAAAAAATGAAAGGCATATAGAAACAAGTAGTGAAATGGCATATATAATTCTTATGCTATCAGTAATTACAGTAAACGTAGATAGATTAAACAAACTTACATTTAAAGGTAAATAGAGGCAGAATTGATTTAAAAATATGTTTAAAAATGCAAATAAGTTGAAAGTAAAAAGATGGTTAAAGATAGCCATACAAATAATAACCAATGGAGAGTTGGAGAGGCTATATGGCAGCAGACAAAATAGACATTAAGAAAAAAAAATTACTAGAGGCAAAGAAGGGCATTTTCTAATAATAAAAATGTTAATATAGTAGGAAAACATAACAATTATAAACACATACGCACTTAATAATATAGTCCCAAAATATGTAAAGCTAAAACACACATAACAGAAGAAATTAAAAATTGTCATAATTGGAGATTTCAAATTCAACTTTCAATATTGCAAATAACAAGTAGATGTAAGACCAGACACGTACTTAAATAACCAAAGGGTCAAGAAGAAATCAGAGGGAAAAATGAAAACATATTTCAAGATGAATGAAAATTAAAACAGAGCATACTAAAACTTATGGAATGCAGCTAAAGCCATGTTTAGAGAGGAGTCTACAACTCTTAACAACCATGAAAAAAAGAGAAGAATCTAAACATCCAAAAAATCATTTTCCATCTTGAGAAACCAGGAAGGGCCGACTTCATGGCCTAGTGGTTAAGTTTGGTACTCTCCAGTTCAGTGGCCTGTGTTCAGTTCCTGAGCGCCGACCTAAATCACTCATCAGCCATGCTGTGGTGGCAACTCACATATAAAATAGGGAAAGATTGGCACAGATGCTAGCTTAGGGGAAATCTTCCTCAGCAAAAAAAAAAAAAAAAAAAAACCTAGGAAAAATATCAAAATAAACCTATGAGAGCAAGAAGGAAGTTATATAGATTGAAATGGAAATATATGAAGTATCAGTGCTAAAACAATACAGAAAATTAATTAAACTAAAATTTCTTTGAAAAGATCAACTTAACACAGAAAAAGCATCTAACGAAATCTAACCCCCTTTTGTGATAATGTCACTCATCAAACCATGATAAAGGACATCTATGAAGAAACCAGAGCTAACGTCATACTTAATGACTAAAGACCAAATACTTTTTTCCTGAGATCAGCACTCCTTAAGAATGCCTTTTCACTAAGACAAGGATCATGCTCTCGCGACTTCTACTGAACATTGCATTGGAGATTCCAGCCAGAGAAACTAGGCAAGAAAAAACAGAAGTAATCTAGATTAGAAAGAAAGAAAGAAAATGATTTCCATTTGCAGATGACACAATCTTGTATTTAGAAAATCCTAAGAAATTCACAAAAATCGACAAAACAGGCAAATTCAAAGAGGTAGAAAGTGTATTTCTGTTTTCTAGGGATTGGGAGAAGGGAGAAATGGGGAGTGTCTGTTGATCGGTGTGGGTTTCTTTCGGAGCTGATGAAATGTTCTGGAATTAGTTGCTGGTTGCACAACTCTATGAATCTATTAAAACTCACTGAATTGAACACTGTGAAAGGATGAATTCTATATGTTAGTTATATTTCAGCAAGGCTGCCATTAAAAAATACACAAGGTCATGCTTAAGAAAAAAACAGCTGTGATTTGGACTTCCCTCTAAAATCATGTTCTTTTTATTATAAAATAATGTTATGAGGAAGGCAGTATACTCGTTAATGAGAGACGTTGAGCCTGAGATTTAGAATCATTTAGAAGTATGACCAAAACCACCTCACACCTTTCGGAATGGCTATTTTCAAAAAGATAAAAAATAAAAAGTCTGGGCAAGAATATAGAGAAAAGGGAGACCTCATACACTGCTGGGAATGTAAATTGGCGAAGCCACTATGGAAAACAGTATGGAGGTTCTTCAGAAAATTAAAAACAGAACTACCATACTATCCAGCAATTCCACATCTGGATATTTATCTGAAGAAAGCAAAAACCCTAATTTGAAGAAATATATGCACCCCTAAGTTCAGTGCAGCATTATTTGCAATAGCCAAGATATGGAAGCAACCTAAGTGTCCACTGATAAATGAATGGAAAAAGGAGATGTGACATATACATTTATATAAATGTGTATATATATAAATATGGAATATTACTAAGCCACAAAAAAGAATGAAATCTTGCCAATGCAACAGCATGGATGGACCTAGAGGGTGTTATGTTAAGTGAAATAAGTCAGACAGAGAAAGACAAATGCCATGTAATTTCACTTATAGGTGGAATCTAAAAAACAAACAAACAAACAAAACAGAAACAGACTCATAGATACGGAAAATAAACTGGTGGCTACAAAGGGGAGAGGAGTTGGGAGCTGGTCAAAGTAAATGAAGGGGAGTTAGACATACAAACTTCCAGTTATAAAATAAATAAGGCATAGGAATGTAATGTCCAGCACAAGGAATAGAGTCAATAATATAATAACTTTGTATGATAACAGATGGTAACTAGACTTATTGTGGGGATCGTTTCATGATGTATATAAATATTGAATTGTTATGATGTACACTTGAAACTAATAGGATATTGCATGTTAATTATACTTTAATAAAAACAAAGAGACTTGACCACATTCACAAACAGAAGAACTGAAAGTGGGGTTCAAAATGAGATCTGCTTGCACTCATAAAACCTGTCTACCTCCCTAAGTGCCTCATGAAGAATAAACAAATTAAGAGAACAGAATCTGAATTTGTATCAGATAATATCATTTTACACACAGCACTCAGTTTCTGAATTTATTACAACAAGCAATACAGGATAAATTTTGTTCTCGAGACTTTTAGTCATCAGTGCTGATTCTGTGACAAAATTAAATTTGATTCAGTTTCCTATTACTTTGCATTTTATAGGAATGTTCTACTTAACTTTCATTTCCATAATTCATCCACTTAAGATTTGCATATTGAACACTTACTATATGCCAGGAAATAGTCTTGTCACTGGAGAAAATGAATGAAATATTTTCCTTTTATTTTCTTCTTCTCAAACACTTCTAGAAGCTAGTTACTACTTAAGACCCCTGCAAGTTTTTCTTGTAACTGATGGCAGTAGAGTTGCCCTCCCATTGTCAGAAATCTGAGCATATTCTCCAAGTGTTTTGTCCGCCCATGAATACATTTTAGAAAAGTACTGCAATACAAAAAAATAGAACTATTAAGGAGATTTCATTGTTAATTTTGAAAATGTTTTACTATAGATGAGTTAAAATAATATATATGTGTATATTTCTGTAAAAACACACAAACACACATGCGTGTACAATAAAACCAAAATCAATTACAGAGCGTGTATTTTATCCCATGTAGTTCTCAGAGCTGGCACCAGTCCTTTGTTGATTAATTATTCAGGATGGAAGCCATGCTCTCCTGGTTTCTTCATTACTCAATCTTGGTGCAGCTTCATTTCCTTTTAGGGTTCATTGCGATTAATGATGCACTCCATTTAGCACAACAAAAGAATTGTAATTCTGTGTAAATTCAGAGTTTGCTCTCTTGTGAATTAGCTCTCCTCTGGTAACTAGACAGCCTTGAAATATGCTGGTTTTTGTTTGATGACACAAAGGCCAAAAGGAAAGGTCGTAGTAGGACTGCTGCTAATGAGTGATTAGATAAATACATTTGCTAGATAGTTTAATCTCATCATTAAACTTCAAAGTGCTTTAAGAAAAGCCTTTAAATATGTATGTCAGTTCTCAATTATTTATGTTAATGGGGAGGAGCAGCAGTGTGTATAACGCAAAAAGGATGAAAATATACACATATTTGACCTAGAGGACACCTATGTCATATGCTCAGAGAATAAGTAAAATTCAAGCCAAACCGTGAGATTGAATTGGAAAGCTTCTTCCCAGAAAGATGTTTGTGCCATTGCATAGTCCATGGTTTCGCTAAACTCCTCCCCATGTTCTCTTTTCAATTGTAATGCTGTACATTATCATCTTTCTGATTTAAATGATGGTGCTAGCTCAAGCAAAGAAGTACACAGCCTCCTTTGAGTGTTTTATCTAAATAGCTTATGCTTCCTCAGTAGATGAGAGAGAGAATAATACAGTGTTACAAAAAGTCTTTTGTTATTATATGCTGGGCAGGATACAAGGAGTAAAGACTCCCAAGAGAATCAGGATCAATAAAGGTGTAGGAATTGAATAATGTATTGAACTCCTACTAAGGGACATCTAATTAGTTTAATTACTCCTAATGACTAATCCCAAAATACTGATTCAAACTCCCACTATGTGCCAGATAATGTGGTAGGAGCTGGGGATCCTATGGCAAGCTGAATGTGCAGCAGGACACAGCCATGTGAAAAGAGTAATCACGAGTTACTTAATCATGAATTTGGTAATTTATTATTACAAAAAGGCAAATGTTGAGCGTTACGGAAACATATAGAAAGAGTGCTTACCTAGTGTTAATAGAATAGAGATCAGAGAAGACATCTTATGAAGTCATACTTCACTTGTGACTAGATTATCTGACAAGATGAAAGAGAAATTGTAACATGACGTGGGGAGATGACACAGAAAAGCAATATATATGATGATCAGCTGTAGGATGAAAGTTCGACCTTATGCCTAACGGCCTAAAAGAATTTAAGATAGAAAGCCTGTTCCAGGAAGGAGCTATCACCATAGATAACTACAGTATAATATGAGCTACATGTGGTGGAGAGGGAGGAAACTAGCAAGGCCCATTTGATCAAAATCCTCCCTATGTTCCATTGTCTTTGCAAGGCATGGCAAACACTGTTTACTATAGATTTTTTTTTCTTTATTTTTGGTAAGGAAGATTGACCCTGAGCTAACATATATTGCCAATCTTCCTCTTTTTCCTTGATGAAGTTTGTCACTGAGCTAACATCTGTGCCAATCTTCCTCTATTTTGTATGAGGGATGCCACATAAGCATGGCTTGATGAGTGGTGCATAAGTCCACTACTGGGACCCAAAACTTTGAACCCTGGGCTGCCAAGTGGAGCACATGAACTTAACCAGTGTGCCTCCAGGCCGGCTCCTAAACACTTGCTTTTCCATCTCCATGTGAATTGCCTTCTTCCCCTGTGAAGTCTTGATTTTCTCCTGTTATTCTGTCTCATGTCAATTTATTTCTTAGATCAGCCAGAAGAACATAGAAGGGTAGAGGAAAATTCTTCTTTCCCAACACTAGACAGTAAGGCATATTTGAGTAACTCAATGAATTAATTTTAATCTTAGCTTTAAGCAGAAGTAAATATACTATAAATTTGATAAAGATTTCTGTTCAGAATTTCTCACTTTCAGGGCCACTGTGGGAGCTCTCTGTTGCTGGGAATGGTATTCCAGGCTAGGAATGGAACCCAGGTCATACTTCAGAAACATGTCGATGCAAGACTTTAATTTTCCAGAATTTTCTTAAGAGTTCTGAAAGGAAAGAAATCTATATCTCCAAGTCTACTGTAATTTGACGATTTCTTTTCTTCCACTAATAAGTATCTATGTTAGCACCTAACTTTGCATTTATGACTTTTTTTTTATTGACAAGGACTTCCAAAATTGTATAAGCTTCAGGCTCTGCACGTCTATATATCTGCCCTGGCTTTAAGTAAGCAGATAGCAAGTTGAACACAAGACAGCACAGCAATGAGGAAACAATCAATGTGGCTAGTTTGATATGCCCCATTCTGGTCTTTCTAATTTTTAAAATTTCTAAAGACCATCAAACTTAACGTTTCTCTACAGTGTGAATTATTGAAGTCCTCGTTTATACCTTTAAGATAAAAAATGCAAACAATGATGACAATTTTAAAGACAATAAATATGGTTCTAGTTACCTAGAGAGAACATCAAGATTTAGAAAAGGGGTTTTCTCTTTGCAAAGAACTTATTTGTGATGCAGAGATCTGAAGTCTCCAGAATCTTGTGAATGACAGAATGTTGGAGAGATTGGTTAGAAGCGGTCTCTGCACTCTAAAACAGTGGCATTGGAAAAATGGAGAAAATGTCCATAAAAGAAACAGGAAATGGGACTCTAGCTATTTTGGGATCCTATTTGGTTTCTCTTAAGGGAAAAACAAAATCAAATATTACAGTTACAGATGTAAGTTTTTTCCCCCCCGAGATCTCCTAAAATGTTTTTCTTTTGTCTTTTTTTAAAAGTTGTCTTTATTGTTAAATATACCAGTAAGAAAAACATAAGGCATCAAATAGAAAAAAGGAAATGGACTTTAAAGGAGAGGAAGACAGTGCGACATAGTGGTTAGGAATGGGGGCTCGAGAGCAAAGGTGCTTGGGTTCAAATTTCTGTTCAACTGTGTAACCTTGAATAATTTATTCATATCAGTTTTCCGGTAAATAAAACAGAGACAATAAAAGCAACTACCTCATAGGACTTTTAACAGAATTGAGATTGTTTGTGTAAAGTTTATAGCTCCTAGATAACTATCAAGATCCCCTTGAAAGTAGCCTACAGCTATACTAGCAAGAAATTCACAGAAAATAGAACATTAGCACATAGTTTCATTAGTAGTGATCAATGAAACTTAAGTTGAAATACTGGAAAATTATTTATTTTTTTCTCTCACATTGGCAAAAAGAATTATAAAAATTGTTGTAGCCAGTATTGTTGACAGTATTAGGGGTACTTACTCATCCACAGTTTGTACTACCATAAATGGATGTGATATTTTCAAAAGGTAATTTTATGGTGAGTCTCCAATTTTAAAACTTAAATTAAATTTAAATACTTTCACCACATCAACAATACTTTTTTAAAAATAATAATTTAAGTGCCAAGAGTAAATATACAAGGGAGGACAGTGAGGTACATTTGTACCATTATTTGAAGGAAAAAAAATAGAGATAATCTAAATAGGTAACAATATGGTCCTCATTAAATAATTGTGTGAAGTCCAAATTGCATCATATGTGGCTTTGAAAAAAATTAACCTATTTTGGATATTCATGAAATTACACTGCCTACACAGACTTATTATATGGAATAGGTGCAATATCAAAGTCAAATTTATTTTATTTTGTGAGTCAAAATTTTTAGTAGTCATTTGGATATGTCATTACAAGTAGGGTAAATGAGCCCAAAAATACTATTGTCCTGTACAAATTTTAGAATTGTGGAACAAGATCTTGTTAACATAAAACACGATTACAGTTATTTAAAGGTTAAAGAATACTGAATTACTAAAGAGGAAACAAAAATAGTTTATTATTATTATTCTGCAATTTAGCTTCAATATTCAATTTTCTATACTAGAATACTTAATTTATTGCCAACATTTCAGTATTCTGCATAATATAGCAGGTTTTGCTTTAGAAAAAAAATAGTACCTACCTATTTAGGGCATGGAGAAAATATTGGTGTCTGTGTTAGTTTTATTCACTCATTCAACAAATTAGGGCCCACTATGTGCCAGGTGCTATTATCACTCAAAACAAAACAGACAATAATCTTTCCCTTATGGAACTTGCATGCCTGTTGAGAGAGAGGGTGGAATTAAACAAAATGCACTAAAATTAGACACTTAGTGGGTGAGGAGAGACAGTTATAGATGACACGCTTGACTCCCCAGAAAACAAAGCCTGAGACAAGAGTTTGTAGTTTATTTGGAAAGTGATGTAAGGAATAAGGAATGATAAAGTAGAGAGTGTATGAAATGGGAAGAGGGAAAGCCAATAACATGTAGATTACTGAGGCTGCTCATATAGATGAAAGAGGCTTAAGTCCACAGATACTTCGAGAAAATAAACAGACAGGCTCCCAGAAATGTCCATCCAAAGAGCAGAGGTTGGGCCATGTATCCCCTGCCTCCGTTCCCCATTGTTTGAGGAACATCCAGGTGACATATGGGCAGCCTTACACTAGGAGAGTCACAACAGGCGAGCTGAGGGAATGGGCTAGCAGAGCACGAAGCATCTGCCACTGTGTCTGAGGCTCCATTTCTTCTACAGCTCAGCAGAGAACCTGCTCATTCTAGGTGAGCTCAGTGGAGCACAGGATGAGGTTGCCTACTTCCTCACCATGTTGTGGCCATTGCTGAACTGATAAGAGCAAGTGGGAAGGCAGGAGAGAAAGCATGCCTGGAGCCCGCCAAGAGGAAATATGAGCAAAGGGCTAAGAGAGAGTTGGCATTGACAACTCTTTCTAGAGATTTTCTATAAAGGGAAAAGAAAATGGGACAGTCGAAATAGGAATTTTTACTTTGTGTTTCTTAAGGACCTCAGCAAGAACTCCACTTTTCTATGCTGATGGGAATATCCAGAAGAGAAGGGGAACACTTGGCCATGTAGAGACCAACCAGGGAATTGCTGAGGTGATGTCTTGAGAAGGCAATGTGTTATTTAAACTGATGACACTTATTTGTTGTTGAGTGATGATTGTGAAGGGTAAAGATTCACCATGTAGGCATCGCAATCTGGTAGGAAAAGGAAGCTTAGAGGCTTACATTGCATTGACATAGAGGACACACCGTTTTTGCTTAATTTTCCATGGTGCCTGATGGAAAAGATGGGGTGCAAAATTTCCCATAAACACACTTTGTGCTCCCACTGAAGAGAAGCTTAGCTCTGAGGACATCTCTTTTTTCTAAACACTAGGAGATTAGCATTGAAATTCTTCTAGTCAATAATAACTAAAGATAAGACTAAATTGAATTATTTATTTTCTGGAGGTATGTGAAATTACAGTTTTCTATTTTGTAATACTTTATGTTGTTTAATGAAATATACACATAAAGTATTGAAAAGAATTACTATGACAATACATTGATGCTTCTGTGTCTTTTCAGTAGGTGGGTAATTAACATATTTTTAAAAATAACTTTATTGTTAAATAAAAGAAAATCACCTTAGGAAAAAGATACTTTAGATAAACTATTTGTCATTTTTTCTAATTATCTTTATTTCAGTTCTTCCTTCACATTTTCTATTATCACAGTCATAGATACACAATAGCAAATGTTTTTAAAATCACGTTTATTTATTTTAAACCAAAGCAAAGACATATGGAAACCAACATTCCTAGCACTTTCTGGCTCATTTTAGGCCACCAGATAGTTATTGAAAACATGAGTTTGTTTATTAAATCGGACAGATCCATTTATCTATTCCACAAGGATTATTCTTTTAGTGTCACCATGTGATAGATATTACATTTAATCCTAAAGTTCCAAGTCCCATTCTCATTTCTTAATGAGCTTAAAATCTAAGTGTGTGTTGAGGAGTTGATAAGGATGACTAGAGGGACTTAGACACATGGAAGTGTCTAAATTGAAGTTAAAGAATCTAGAAAAAGACAGTAGAATGTAATTATATGTCCAATGACCTCTGATCTGTTAGAGTTTACTCATAATGGTAGAAGGCGTTTTGATAGCCATTTTGTGTGCACCTGTTTCATTTATCCTGATGCAAATGATTAAGCAATAACAGTAATGCAGAAAGAAAAACAGAAATGTTTGCAGAAATCGAATACTGTTGATAAATTGTGCAACTTGCAGGATTAATTTAATAATGATTGTCACATACTTCAATATTTTATTTTTCTTTAAAAACGAACTTGTTTACTATTGTGCAGCTATATAGCAATAAATTTTTTTTAGATGTCAGCAGAGATGAATATATAACGTGCACTGATAAAATGCCACAGGTAACTAGATATGTTATAGGACCATAAAATTTATTTCTGCTTGTAAGCATCCAAATGTGATAATATCAAAATTTATTTACATAAGTTCACTGTAAATATTATTCTAGAACATGTCCCACTGTCTAAAAATCATATAGAATACAGCTGAGAGTATTTCTAATAAAGAATAGAATATTTTCCTTTTGATTTTAATTTAATGTGGCAGATTTTATCTAATCTTAAAATTATATTAATTTGCCTTTTACTTTAGGTTTTTAAGTCATGTTTTCAATTATTAACTGCTCAACTTTGGTTCCTCTATAGTGAGTTAAGAATAAAAGCTGCTTTTTCCTTGTAGATACAATTGGCTAAAAAACAACTAATATAGGCAGGGCTTATTAATAAAATGAAAATAAATAAATATTACTTGGCAAGATGTGAGTACATTTAGGGAAAGGATATTATACATGAAAGATTGCGAAGAAAGTCATCGTTTTAGGAAACATGCTGATTTAACCAACAAAGCTTTAAAATTTGAAGGAAAGGGAGAAAAGCATTAAACCAGACGCTACAGTTTTTGAGACTTAGAAGAAACAGCATAACATGTGAAGAACACAGTAATTCTGAAGATCAACTATTAAATGATAACACCTAAGGTGTTTAGATATCTAAAATGACTGTCCTTTTTTCTCGTATTCCAGACTTGAGCTGTCAAGGAATCCACTAACCCAAACTGATCATCTTATGCACCACGATCTCTAATATGTTTTCAGTTGAGGGTAGGAAACAAATATGTGGTTCTTCTGAACCTCAAAAGACTGTACATGGTGCACACATTTACAAAATTACCCAAAGGTCTAAGTAGATACCTTTCAAGGATCACAGAGTTCCCATCTCAGCCCTTGCTTTTAAACAGAATTCAAAGAGCCCTGAGCCAGGTGTGTGCCTGACGATTAGAACCCAGTTCTGGTGTTTATTTATGTCTAAAGCACCAGGCTCAGCCACCAGCCTGGGTGAGACGTGGGATCAAGTGCTAGCTGTCAGTTACTTCCAAGTTACTTTATCTCCTCCAAGACCATTTAAGCTAATGTTTTCCTTTGGTTTCTTAAATCAAAAGTAAAATCTAACGACTTAAACAAAAAATGACCAAAATACAGAAAAAAGTGCCATGCCCATGGGGAAGTATGGACCACGTCAAGGCAGGATTAATCATCTATAGCCTTTTGTCTGGCTTTCCTCAGAGCTCTCTCTCTAGGTAGAATGCTGAAATATTATGTACAATTTTTCTTCAGAAGAAAATTGGCAAGAAGAGTGCTGACACACTGTCAGCTAAAGGTTAGATTAAACTCCCAATTTAAGTAAGCAAGCATTGAGAAATTTAGTAGGACAAGATGGTCATATGGAGCAGGAATAAATGTAGCATATATCTGCACGTATATTCTATGTTCTTTGGAGTGTCTGACAGAAGTATGCACCTGCTAGTAATCATCTAGTGTTCTGATGATCCATTCTACTCACCCCCTTTTCCACTTCCCATTCTCCAATTCTTTCTGAAATTGCGAAAGGACATAGAACATGAAAAATGCAGTTCTCTCCTCTGCAAAGCCCTCCTCAACATTCCCTCTCATCAGCCACTTTCCGAGATTTGAATTAAAGACACATACCACTATTAATATTCGTATTAATTAATCCTCTATTAATATTCTTTTGCATTTGTCAGACTAGCACAGATAGGTGATCCCATTGGCAGAGATTCTGAAAAGGAATAAATGTGAAGAATCTGATAATGTTTTAAACTTTTGTCTGTGATCACTTCCTTTAATTACCTAGAATTGTTTTCCACCATTCATAGTCCCCATCCACCACTCCAACACTTAACTTTTCCTATACCTTTCTAACACTTTCATTAAAACCATCCTTCCATTTGCAAATCTTTTCTCCCTTCCTTTCTTCAAAACAGACTTCTGGCTTCTCCTAGAATGCTGATTAAATAACTCCACCTGCATTTAAACTCCCACCTTCTACTTAGATACTTCCTCATCAATAATTCTATTCTTTTCTTCATGCCCAATCTCATTCTTTTTACTGCTTTTCCCACAAATATATAAATAATCTGGCATTGGAGACCATGAAGAAAGAAAATTCTCCTGCCAGAGCAACCAATTTCCAATTTAAGGTGAGCTTGTGAGAGCCACAAAACCTCTACAGACTTTTGAAAGGAGAATTCCCTCCCTTGTAGCCTGGTAGCACTCTTCTGAAACTCAGACCCAGGATCCAATTATATAATTGAGAGGGATGCAATGGACAAGAACTATTCAGCCTTAAATATCTATCATGACGAAGATACAGTCCTGAAAAGGAATCTGTAAATACTGAGATGTGGGGAGCCTGAGTCTTGTGTTCTCAAATTTCCCTGAAGCTTACTCACTCACAGACGCATTCCCTTCTTTCTTCCAGGCAAAACCAGAACAATTTCTCCATGCTTAGGTATCATGGAGTGATCTCAGCTGAAGCAGGTGCTTCATGCAATGAGTCTTGTCCCCCTCCAAATCCAGCCTCAACACTTTTCATTGCCTCCAGGCCAATAGCTGGAGTGGAGTCTCAGCACAGCTTGAGTGGAGAAGTACAGACTCTGATCTAGGAAGATATAGTCTTTATGCCAAAGGAACCACAGGAACTGACTAATATCTTCCAGGAATAATGAAAGCAACAGGCATGGGAGTGGGTCTTGGTATATTAGACTAGAAATTGCAGAACATAAAGTTGAACAAGTAAGAATCAATTGATGAATGCCACCTACATGTGACTTCTAATTTAATATTCTGACAGTAATATTTGGCCACTACACACCTTGCTCCTTAAAGATTGGATATAACAAGAGACTATAATAAGTTAGGCGGACACGTTAGAACTTTTTAAGCATAGTTTTGAAGAAGAATTCAGAAGGCTCAAAGGGGTGAGGATGTTATCATGGATTTACTTTGTAGGACCTAGGAACACACTAGTTGACATCTTAGGAAGACCCAGAGAACAAGCACATCCCTAGATTATTAAACAGTGTGCTGGTGAAGGAGCACTGATACCTTTAGGAAGCTAATTGATGCTTCTGTCCTCTGCAGGCTGGAGAAAGTGGGAGATGCTGCCATACAACTGTGCATGGCATTCCACAATGAGACAGGCTAGATGATATTACTTACTTGTCAGTGGCAAGGTGGATATAATGACCATAAGAGACAGCAAGTAAGAATGGAAATTATAACTATTTTGGGTGATGGCTAATAGATCATGGTGTCACTGGGGGTAAGACAGAATGATAATCAATTAGAATTTTGCTCAATTTACATGATAGAAACACAGGTGATTCTGACAAACAGGCTCATATCAGCTGCTGCTATAGGTCACCCATTTTCTAGAAGAAAGTAAGTTCAAAGACCCACACCCTATTGTTTAGATTTTCTTTCTCTTGTAGAAGGATCCTGTAATTTCACTGAATGTACACATAATAAATAATCATTTGATTTTTTCATAAAGGAATCTACAATCACTCACTAGAATAACTATGCACTGAGGAAGAGAGATTGTCCAGATGTTTTTTTGTGTCTCTTAGTTAAGAGTTCTGAGTTGATACTAATAAAGACCCAAGGGGCCATTATAGTCTTTGAGTTAACTAGGAGCTTATGGAGACCAGATAACAAATGGAAAACTAATTCAAAGCTATCTTACCATGTCTTCAAACCCATTCTGTGACTATTTCTCTAGTTTACAAATACAAAATTTGGATATGTGTACTTAAAAGTTGGTGTAACCTTTACCCGTGGAATGAGGATCAGTTCCTTGATCCAGGAAATAATGATCATTATGGTAGAAGAGATCAAGTGGAAGCTCCTACAATTTCCCCTCAATCAAGTCAAGATAGTAAACCAAAAGAAATATCATATTCCATGAAAAATTGCAGATATTGACTCCATCAACAAAAATTTGAAGATGCAATTGTGGTAAGCTCCATCATATCAATTCACATCTATGATATTTATAAAAACCAGATAGATTATGGCAAATGAATGTAGAGTATTGTATGCCTAACTGCGTGACTGTCTTTGTCACAGTAGAGTCATAGATATCTTGATCATCTTAATATTCACCAGAATATCACATCAACCCATTATCTTAATGACATTAATTAAGTGAATCCCATGAGCAGAAAGTATAAAATACACTAGATGCTCTATTAGGAAAAATTACCATCTGTCATCATTAACAACCATCTATGGTAGAAGGCAATTGAAGCTTTAAGGACCTGCACATTGGTGAAAGTTTTAGGAGTTAAGTAGCTGCAACATGCCAGGACCTTCCCTCTGAAATAAAAAGCAAGTTGTTACACTTCATACTTCCACCAACTAAGAAACAGTAATAAGATATAACTGGCTTTTGGGGGCTTTGTAAACAGCATATGTGATATTTGAGAATTCTGCTCTCACTTAGTTAAGAGGTGAGACTACCTGTTCAAGTGTGATGCAGGACAAGATAGAGTTCTACAGCAGGGCCAAGCTACATATTTGTCTTCAGCACATGTGAAGGTGCTGGAAGTATCTGGGATAGATAAGAATGTTATATAGAGTCTCCGGTAAACACCAATAGATAAATTGCAAAGTGTACCTCTAAAGTTCTGTTGAACTGCTATATTCCATTTGTGAAAGAGCTCTCGTTACGTTACTCAGACCCAGTAGATATCAACTGCTAACCTTGGGGTCTAATGGACATTCTTAACAGATCTTAGGACTGGGTGGGTATAGCAAAAATCCATTGTGCTGTGGAAAATGTGTATTAAGAATCAGGCTCTAGCAGATCCAAAAGACATAAATAAACACTTTGAGAGGAATGTAGATTCTTATGTCATCTATCTATGCTGCACTAATAACTTTCCAGTTAACCCTTATCATCTAATATGGGCTTTCCTTTGAGTAAATGTTGGAGAAGGAAAGGACTCAAGCCTAATTCACAGATATGTCATATTTCTGGCAATAGCTAGAAACAGTCGGCTACCCTATTACATCCTGTGACCTGACCCTAACACTAATTCTTCAAATACAGAACATATAACAGATTGAAATACTCCCCTGAAGATCAGCATTGCAGGAAAATCTCGCTTTAGGTAGTGCTACAAGCAGTAATCATGGTCATCCAAAAGTCTAGGAGAAAGAAGTGGTTTGATAAATGGATATACACTAGCTTTTGGGCAGTGGCAAATGGCTTGACCATTTGGCAAGATCTAGAAGAAACAAAACCAGAAGACCAGGAACAAGAAAATTAGAGGAAGAAGAGCATAGATGGGCATAAGGAGTGAGCCTAAAAAGACGGGCTACTGAAAAATGTTGTCAACAATCAGGTGGACAATACAATTCACGCTGTGGATGTCAGCCAACCTCTCTCATTGGGAAATCCATCAATAATATGGTTGCCGTGGTGCAAAAGTGGCAGGAATGGATACTACCTTCACGCTGATTCTACAGAAAAGCTTTGGAACAAAACTTGCACCTAGATCAGTCTTTGTCTGAGTGAAAGGTGGGCATGTAGCCCCCTGGACAAGCTGGTTCCCATTGGAGGGCAATTTTCTGGAGAAAGGGCAGCTATGAACTGTTGTTAAATATACCTAGTAATAGGGATCTGGTTGGGTCAAGGATAACATTCAACACAGAAAAACTATTGTTTATGTCATGCTATTGCCACGGCTTTTAAGCTTGATACCTATGTATCACAGTCCAAAAGAGGTTTAAAAATTAGGAAAATTATACTGGCCAAAAATCAAACAAACAAAACAAAACACAAACATAAAAGGCATAGTAAGCTTTTAAATTTCTCGGCTACAAAGAAGAGTGTTCAGTAGCCTTTTTGTTGTTGCTGTTGATCTGTTTGTTTGTCTTGTATGACTTGTACACAGCTATTTTTCTTTTGTTAGGATATTCTTTTCATTCTGATACATTTGAAATTCATTATGGAATTACTGAAAATTCATTTTATATTAAATGGTAGCAAATAAAAAGAGCATGATTGTTATGGACGGGATGTTTGTGTCCTCACAAAATGCGTATGTTGAAACCCTAATCCCAACCTGATAGTATTTGGAGGTGGGGCCATGACCTCTAGGTTTAGATGGGGTCAGGAGTGTGGAGCCCCCATGATGGGATTAATGCCCCTAGAAGAATTCCCAGAGAGCTTACCTCCTTTCTCTCTGCCACGTGAGGACGCAGTGAGAAGACAACTGTCTGAAAGCCAGGAAGAAGACACTCAAAAACACCCACGTCTGCCTTCACCTTGATGTTGAACTTCCCAGCCTCCAGAACTTCAAGAAATAAATGTCTGTTGTTTAAGCCACCAATCTATAGTATTTTGTGGTAGCATCCTGTGATGACTAAGACAACGACTTAGAGTTGAGTCATTGGAATCAACGTCATTTATAAAATTTTTTCTTCACTCTTAATGACTTGTTTGTCTGCTCTTTGCCATGTGATCAGTCTGATTTCCCCAGGGTGTTTTTTTGGAGGTTTGTCTTGCTCATTGAAAAACATCTAATACACTTTTTGCACCTAGTAATTCAATTTAAATGTTGAACTTTCTAATTGTGTTCCATTTTCTTATACTTCCAACTTCTTGCTGAAGGTTATTGAATATGGGCACAGTAGTACAAATGCATTTTCTGACATGACCTCAGATAATAAATTTTAAGCGCAGGGAAACTTGCCTTCTGACTCTCACACTACAATATGTGTATGTGGCCACCAGCAGGCAGACGTGCAGTGGAGTGGCGACGGGGCCACAGTCTTCTGGTGTGAGTCATGGAGGTTGTGTTCTGGCCAACAGACACTGTCACGAGATGCAGCACTATGGCATCCTGAGCGTACAAGATTGATATTAAAGACACCATTATCACCCACAGGGTCACATTATGATTTTCATGGGCCCTAAGCACTTTGCATTCATGGATCACTTTCTCTATAAAAAATCATTAAACAGCCATATGGGATAACTACTTTGTATACAAATGAATATAATCTAGTCTATATTCATTATTGGGTATTCCTTACTATCATATTAATTTTTATGATTTTCAGAATTAAAAACATTTACATGGTTCCCTAAAACTATCATTGGCCTTGGGCATTATGTTTACTATACTTGATACATGAGTTGGCCTTGGTAAACTCATTTCATCAACACATATAAATTGTTTTATCTTCTTTTTTGCATTCCTGTTTAGTACTATAATGTAAATCATTGAAAGTGCCTATCAGAGATCTCCTAAAAGGAAATATTTATGTAGTGCAAGATTATTTGTATTGCAAATATATCTATTATATACTGAAAAATGTAAAGAAAAAAATGAGAAGCCTTAGGTTAAGTACTTACTGGGAAGAAAATGTTAAAATGCTAGAGAGGCTTGTTATGCAGGTGACACTATAAGTTTCATGGTAAACTTATATCCAGGACTTTAGGGATACTGTTTGGTGCTAAATGGATCAGAATTTGAGATCAATTGACTACCTAGTAATCAGAGGAATTTATGATACATTCAGAAGCTGAAGAATTAACTCTTTCTTTGTTCAATCACCTGAAAAAAAATCTCTGGTTAATATCTTTCATTGTGATCATGTCATGGCAGTAGCTGTACCCATGCATCCGTGCATCCATCCACTCATTAACTGACTTACTCACTTTCACCATATTGTGACATACTGCAGTATGTGTCAAGTATACACTTTATAGTTTGTACATTAATTAACTACTTTGCAAAATATGCTAAATGACCTTAAGTAATAATAATGATGATAAAGTGAGGTCAAGCCAGCAATAAAAAAATTAGCAGAATAGAAGCTTCTCATACTCCAAGAAGTCCCTTATTACCTAATTTAGATGTAAAATCAATGATGATCTATTAAGATCCGTTGAGACGTCAGGCAATACAATCCAAATTATTACAAAGGCAATTTGAAATAAAGTTTTACGTCTCCTATTAAAAATGCTGAACTTTGCCCTGAGCTATTAGATAATATAATATAAAGATATCATAACTCACAAAGTATTTTTATAAGTAAATAAGCAAGATATAGAGATAAACTCTACAGTTTTAATAGTATTTATAGCCATTTGATAGTATTGTGTTACTACCTTATAAAAACCAGTTAACTTAATGAAATATTTTATGCAGATTTTGAGTTTGTTTAAGAATTAAACATAGATTAGAAGTTTGGAATTTTATGGAATTTGTTGATGTTTCCAATAATGAAATGTGTGAACTACTTTTTTCATGTCCCTCTAAAGGAAAGATGTGCTCGAGAAAGTGCATGTTCAATTGAAAAAGCACTTTTTTGATGAAAACTAGACTTTATGGAGAAACTAAAAAACTGAAACCATTGGAGTATTGCTGCTTTGACTAGAATTCAGAAAAAGAATGAATATAAAAACAAACAAACAATAAAGGATTGTATCATAAAGTTTCAGAGCTAGATTTCCCAGTGAAATGTGTTTACATCATTCATAGGCAAGCTATTGCAGAATCAAACACACATGTACTTTGTATAATTATTGGAGGGAAAACAGGTATCATAATTTGTAAAGCTTGTTTCAATTGAATTTGTCTATATTTGTGAGATATCTTTTCCAGTCATTATAGATATTAAAATCAAACATCAGACAAACTTTATATAGATCCCTATTTTGGAAAATAATAAAGTATTTACTTACATTGCTTTCATAACTAGTAAATATTAATAATATTTTGGCAAAGGCAAATTTTTCCTGTTAATAACGAGACTGACATATTTATAATTTGCACTTTCTCTCATATTTTAAAACTTTTGTTTTGCATATTTTATTTTATACATATTAAATCATTGAAACATACGTATAACATTTGTGTATAAATCTATATGTATGCAGAAGGAAAGCGTGATTACAGAAAGTTGAAGATTCCTATTTTTTCCCTTGTGGGTTAACTTTGATTTATACTACCAAATAGTGCTAAAAATAACTGCCTTTCTGATACAGGGAGTCTGCACAGTGCCAAAGAGTTTAGAAGACAGAAATGTATTTATCAGATTATTTTTATAACATTTTTAAATATTCTGTAATTGTCTCTCTCCCTCTTCATAATATTGGGCACTGTGCTATTGGTCTTGAGAAGAAGGAGGAATCATGGCTATCATATCGTGTGTTACAGTATTCACACACTCAGCAGTTCAGTTGTGTAAGCAGGTCCAGGTGTTCAGTCACCACCCTTATTCACAGTCTTCTTTAGGAAGATGTCCTGGCCGCTGATGAATTTCACAGGGCCCTGCTTATGAATGAGACTGTGAAATGTGGAGATAGGGGAGAGGAAGCTTGTTAGGCTATAATAGGGACAAAGGCAATCAGTGCTCTGGAAATTCAAAACCAGTGGAGTATTAACTAAGGAGGCCAGTTCTGACAAATGTGCCGAGTTAGCTAGGCCCATTTCTTACATCCGTTGCATTTCCCTATTTCTAGCTGAGTTTTCTTAACCAGACACCAAATCTTTGGTGTCGAGATCACCTTAGTGTCCCTTAGCCATTCGGGATCCCCTCTCAGGTGTTCTACCTATATTCATCCCTACATTGCCATGTCACAAATCAAAATTATCTTTGCTGCACTTCAGTTTTACTCTTCAGACTTGCTGTGGGGTAACGTTATCCCTTTGTGTGCTGAGTTTTAATTGGGTGCATCCCATGGTGAACATGGTGGCTCTAACCTCAGGCAAGCATCAGAGGGACAACATCAAGACATGCAAAAATATGGAGGCTCCAATACTTTCCAACTCCTCCCGTAGACTCCTTTCTTCAACAAAGTTCACCTTCGTAGTGTTTTAGGCAGGTGGAGTCTATGAGTCTTCAAAGAGCATGGATATATAGGTATTGGATGGGGACTTTGTCACAACTGCCCCTACAGGCTCTTGGATCCGCTTATGCTTAGAATTATTTTAAGGGAGCTACGTAGATCTCATACGCAATGGCCAGCACATAAGCAAGGCAGCATTCCCAGACCGGCTATTTAGAAAGGGGCTCTAATTATATCCCCATTGATTTGAAATTATTTAAATATGCTTTTCATATTCTCACTACAGATCACTATCTCTTTGCAAAGGGAAAATCGTACTGATCACATATTAGTAAGTTTGAGCTCCTCAGAAGAAATGGTCCATATAAATTGAAGGTATTGTTATGAGCATTACATGCACAATATAAATTCATAGATTTAAGCAGTGAAGTTCTGGAAAATCTCTGCATTTAGCTTAGATTGAGCAACAAACAATCAATAATTGTATGCAAATGAGTCTTTTATTCAATATAACCAACCTGCATAACATTTTCAGCGCAAATCAGCAAGTACTGTGGAATTAAAAACCCTTAGGGTAGCTAGTGGCCAGAACATTTCTTGCATGCATGATGTCCCTAGAAAGTACATTTAGCCTGGTTACACCAGCAATTGCTATTTTGCACAAACTGCCAAAGAAAAAAAAATCCATCCAATCACACTACATTTAATTTCACTTAATTTTAATCACAGTGTACTTGCATGGACAGGTTTCTTTTAAACACTGATTTATTTTCTAAATGGAGAGGCATGGTTGTTATTTAAGATCTAATGGTCCCCGCTGGTCACATTTGGGATGCTTTCCAATAGCAGGGCGCGATTGTTATTTAAGATATAACGTGCCTCACCGGTCACATTTGGGAGCTGTTTCCAGCTGTATGGAGGCTCTTGCCTGCCTGGCAAATAACGTTCCAGCACCAGAAAAATTGCATAAATTCCTTGATGTCTCTGTGGATTCTTCTAGAATTAAGCTAAGCTCTTGTTTTCTACCTGTTCCAATTAAAATGCTGAATGAAGGGGGAAACATTTTTAAGTACCTTTTTTTTTTCTTTTTGGTGCAACAAGCCTATTTTGGTTATTTATTTTGGACAGACTTGAAAAATTAATAGAATTCTGAAGAGCAAAATCAAACAAATCATAAGGAACAGAATAACTGGATCAAGTGGTACTTGAGCTCTAGGTTTGCCTTATGAATGTAAAATTGGCAAGCACAGTCTCCAGAGTAATAGTGCAACCTTCCAGACTCCCAAAGTGGATGATGTTCACCTGGACAAGCACATGGCACTGAACATCTATCATTGCGCTTTACCTGTTTGAATAAAGTCAGCCTTTGTAGCTAAGGACCCAGGAAAATTATTATTTTTACCTCTCTTCCTAGAGCTATTAAGTCATGCTCTTGGCTCTAGCATAACATTAAAATAAAAACATAGGAAAGGTGTTTACTCTGCTATCTGACTTTTTAAAAACTGAGTGATAACTTGTACATGATAAAATGCACAGATCTTAGGTGTTCGACTTAATGAGCTTTGACAATTCGATCAAACCATGTAACTACCACTTAATAAAAGATATAGATGATTTCCATCACCTAGAAATGTCCATTGTACCTCATCTCAGGAAATTCTCACCCACTTCTAACCTAAGAGCCACTCGCTTTATGATTTCTGCTACGTGGATAAATTTTGTTGTTGTTGTTGTTCTTAGAATTCAAAAATGGAATTGGATAGGATACATTATTTTCTGACTTCTTTCACTCAATAAAATAATTTTGAGATTAGTACATGTTGCTGCCAGACATCTGCAGTTCATTCTTTCATATTATTATTATACACATATACCAAGATAGGTATTTATCCAATATCCTATTGAGGGGTATTTTTTCTTTTTGTATTATTATGAATAAGGCTACAATAAGCATTCTTGTTGGCATATGTTTTATCTCTTGGGAAGATATTCTAAATGAAATTCTTGACTCATTGGCCAGATAAATGTTTAATATTTTAAGAAATCACTAAAAAGTTCTCCAAGATGGTTTTATGATTTTGTTTTCTCATCAGCATAATGTAAATATTCAAGTGGCTTCATATCCTTGCCAGCATTTGGTAATGTCAGGATTTTTTATTTTAACCATTCTGGAGTTTGTGAAATGGTATATCATTCTACTTTTATTTTTCATTTCACGGTTATTGAACTACTGTTATAGAACACATTTTCATTTGCTTCTTGGCCATTTATGTATCAACTTTCAGGAATGTGTGAAATTTTTTAAACCTTTGGAAAATATATTTAATAGGAAAAGATATTTCAACATAAGAAAAATTTTAAACAAATGTGCATACAGACATATTTTAAGAGATTGGACAAATTGATAATTTGATACTTTTTAAAGTACTTAAGCAGCATTTGAAAGGTAGAGTGTATAAACTATTTAGAGTTAAAAGGTGGAAAAATCCTAAAATTTGATTACAAAGCTAGAACCAGTAATGAGTCTGTAATGTTTTGGTTAATTACCTTTTTTTTCCCCCTTCTTTTTTGGTTTATGTGTCAAAAGTTCCATTTGAATATTTCTAGGCTACTAGGACATATTGTGAGAATAATGTAAGTTATCTAAATAATGTATTTTCAGTGTAACATGCAAAACAAGTTAAAAAATGAAGAGAAATCAGGCCATTTGGATTGTACATAAGTGATAAGTGCAAATCAATCAGCAGACAGTCTTGAGGGCATCATGAACCACGCATGGTAAATGCTGCTTCCCTCAGTGCCATTTCTAAGTCTGGGGTACTTCAAATCTGGATAAAAGATGGCTCTAAAAGTTTAGTATTAAATTTTTCACTTAGTTTCTAATCGAGCCTAATTTATACTCTAATATGTACACTCAGAAGTCAACAAAGAGCATAAGCTAAAGAAGAGTTATTTTAGGAAATCTTCGGTCAGGTTGTGTGAAATGAGGCCCACTTTTGTTAGTGCAAGCTTTGCATCTACTGTCACTGTGTGCATGTGGTGAAATGTGGGATGCCATCAGATACTTCTGCCTCAACCACATGCTGCTTTCGGGTATCAGGAAAAGTTCTTTCACTGATGTCTGTTTCTATCCATAAGGTACATTATAAGTTTAATTATTACTGTGCATTTGTTATAAAATCTGTCAGAATACCATCACGAGATGGTAGTGCTATGAAGCCTTCTCATACTGCCAGTGTTTGTGGGGAAAATAGACTGGAAATCAGAGAAGGTCGAATTTTCTGATTTCCAATAGCAACAGACAAGAGCACCCACCCTCTTATCTTCTGTAGACGAGTACAACTGTAAAGTTACATTTATCTTTGATTCTAACACATCTTTAATCAATGGACTTCTAGTTCCACTAAGAGTCAGAATTTTAGACTGGTTTTCCAGTTTTTAAGGACTTCTTTATTTCTTGTAATTCTTGTAGTCGAAAACTCTGATCTACACTTGGGGTTAATTTATAGCTCACAGGAGACACACTGTAACAATTTTGACCAAGACAGATTCTCTTCCAGAACTCTAAAGGTGCTAAACATAACATAAACTAAAGTATGGAACTGTCTTCAGGAAGTTGGTGTTCAATCCATTCCACAACCCTGAGCACCCCTTGGTCTTTCACTATCTGTGGAAGGCACAGGTGGTGCTCCTGATAACGGAGATCCACTCCTCTCATGAACATCTAACTCCACCCCAGAGAGAAAGACAGAGACTCAGAGTCTTCATCTTTCTCTTCACACTGCATCAAAGGGAAAGGGGACGGTCTGGGCCTCTCTAGCAGCGTGGCAGCCACTGAGAAAGTTCTGGAGGTGAAAGACCTAATCCCATGGTCTATTCCCAATTTTCTCCAGGAAAACTATAAGAGACCCGGTGAAGAATGGAAGAGCATCTAAAATAGTGAGTGATGACCCTTGATCAAGTTCCAGGAACTCTTCCTGTTGGAAAACAGTTCAAAAATTTGGAAAATCTCCCTGTAAGTTGTTTCCAGCAGTTTCTGCTCTGTCAGTCGGGTTTTGATCACATCTGTGTGTTAGGTCACGATGGTGGCTCCCATACTGGAAAGACTACTAGGCATGGAGGAACTTCACCATGAAAAGTGTCCCAGGTCATCCATGAGCAGTGTAACAAACTTAAAGGTGCTGATGGGAGAGCAGTGCAAACATAGCACACCATTCTCCTTCACAAAGCTTGGAGCCTATGGCCAGACACACCCACAGCCCCATGGCGCACTGCCCCTGAGTGCTTCTGTCACAGCACTCAGGCGAAATCTAGGTGCACAGTGGGACTGAGGCTGAGTGCCTCAGCCAGACCAACAGCTAGCTGCCAGTCACCCAGCTGTCCTGTTACTCTGTATCACAGTCCCCCATTGGCCACCCTACGCCATGCAGGCCCATATTCAGGAGGCCCATGTCATTAGCCTGAGTTCTCAGGCCACTGGCAGAGGGGTGAATCAGGCAAAATCTGGTGAAGTTCTATCCTAATTCTTTTTTTCCCCCTTTTTATTGCTGATATGAAGAAGTTCTTTACGTATTCGGAATCTGAATCCTCAGTCAAATATGCAATGCAAACATTTTATCTTATTCACCAGCTAGCCTATTCATTTGCCAAACTGACATCAACGGATTATTTTAATTTTGATGATCTCCATTTTCAACCTTTCTTCTTTAATTATTAGTGCTTTTGTGAGGCTAAGCAATCTACCTCAAGGTCACAGGCGTGTTTGGTTATGTTATCTCATAGAAGCTCTATAATAGCTTTATTCAGGTTCATGGTTCATGATAAATTAATTTTTGCCTTTTAAGTAAGTTAGAGTGTGAGATTCTTCTTCTTTTTCATAAATCAATTTGTTCATGTCTACAAAGAAGCTTGCTGAGTTTTGAATGAGATTGTTTTGAATCATTTTGGGAGAAAATAGACAACAATATTGAGTCTTCAATCCATGATCACCATATATCTGCACATTTATTTAGGTTCTCTCTTAATTTCTCTGAACAATTCTTTTTCCTTGTTGCTTTTGCTAGGACAGCAATAGTCAATGCAGTGAGAGGGCTTGCCTTATTCCATACCTTAGAAGAAAAATACTGAATCATATGCTATAAAGTAGAAAGTTACATTAGCAAGGGCATAGAGTCCATCTCGGCCCAAAAGGAGGACCTCTAGGATGATTCTCTTTCATAACAATCCTGGCCAGATAATGTCTCTTTCCATGTTAAAGTCCACCCAGATTTGCTTGCATCTTATTATTAAAACAATAAATAAGTAATACATCTTTTCTGCTGGGAGAAACTTAGAAACATTTTCCAGAATAAGCTTGAACCATCACAACAGCAGCACCAGTAACAGTGCCATATCTACAATGAAGTCCTGGCTGGGGAGAGCCCTCTGCTAGGCATTCGGTGTAGGTATTAATCAAAGAGAAGATGTGCTATTTCTATTCTTAGTATTTCTAGTTTAAGTTAGGTACATATGTGGGGGTGAATTAGATGCCTGAATGGTCAGCAAGGAATATCCAGAAACTATAAGTTTATCCTCAAAACTGAATGTGTCTTAAACCCTAGTAATACAAAAGCAAAAAGCAAAGGTTCCTAGAAAGCCTCAAAGTTTCTACCAAGAGCTTTGCCCATATTTAAGGTCCATCTTTCTGAAGGTTACACATGCCCATCTCTTTGTCACACTTTTCTCCCCATTTTTTGTGTACTGATGTAGTTAGCGTATACATTAGTTTATTGTGGCTGCCATAACAGAGTACCACAAAGGGAGTAGCTTAAAACAACAGAAAGTTATTTTGTCCCATTTCTGGAGGTTACGAGTCCAAAATCAAGGTTTGGCAGGGCCATACTCCTCCTGAATCTTGTGGGAGAGAGTCTTTCCTTCTAGATTCTGGTATTTTCCAGTAGTCTTCAGTGTTCCTTGGCTTCTAGATGCATCACTCCAATTTCTGCCTCCATCGACACACGACTGTTTTCTTCCTTTGTGTTTTTGTGTCTGTGTCTCCTCTCTTCTTGTAAGAGCACCAGTCGTTGAATTAAGGGTTCACCCTACTCCAGTTGGACCTCGTATTAATCAATTACATCTGCAGCAACCCTTCTTTCAAATAAGGTCATATTCCGAGGTTAGGATTTTGACATATCTTTTTGGGGGATTCAATTCAACCCACAACAGTATCTTTCAAAAATTACCTAGAAAGAAAAGAAAGCATGTCATTACAGAGGACATTAGGAATAGATGATATAGTAACACAGAGCAGATTCTGGATCCAAGCTGCCTTATTTACACCTTGGGCTTGCCACTTAACTGCTGTGCTTGGGCGAGTCACTGAATGCCTCTCTTTTGCCTCATTTCCTCATCTATAAAAGGGGATAATAACATCACTGCCTATCGCATAGGACTGTTGGGAAGAAAAAAGATTAGTTACGTACATAAAATTACATAGAATAGTGTCTGGCATATAATAAATGCTATAGTGTTGTCTATTCTTTAAGGGTTTAAATTTGGAGAAACTATCTCTTTACCTTTGATCCCTGTGCTCCAAAAAGATACTTTTGTTTACTTCAAAACAATGGCAGTTAAAATCAATTACGCTATCTCAAAAAATTATTAATATATTAAATTTAAAAATATAGACTTTCTTTTGATACCATAAGCTCATTATGAAATAAATTCAGTACTCTAATCACTTAGGACTTGTATCTTAGTCAGCATAGTCCAAAATGTTGCACGTTAAAGGTCAATAAAATGTAAATGCTTCTTTGTCACTACAAGTTCTCTGGTGGTCTAGTGGCTAGGATTCTCTGTAGCTACACACGTCACAACCATTTTCTTTTCCCATTTCTCAAGAAACAAAATTCACAAGTCTAAATATATTCAACTGGATGCAGATTTGTTTCTACAATGTCATGGAAATGACAAAATATATGTGATTTTCTAAGGTCAATACATGAAATGTCTATGGAATCGTGGATTCAAAATAATACCTTCTGTTTCTTATGAAATGACAATTTGTCATGAGGCAACATGATTGTGACTTTTCTTCTACCTGCAAGAGTGAGTTGCGACTGGGGATTTAGAATTTGACCGCCACAGAAAATGTTGCCTAATATCTATGTTCTTTTCCTTCCCACACTGAAATTTTATCGTCACATAACTTTAAACGGTGGTAAATATTCAGTAAAAAATGAAACAGGAGAATGCGGAAGGAATTGGGATAGTTCATTGCTAGTCATGATGCTTATTTTATCAGTGGTAATAGATGACCCAAAATTTTGACAGTCAGAGAAAAGTGCATATCTGTTTTTTCTGCCAACCTCATACACTTTAAAATCTTTAGGAAGTGCTTTTGTAGATAATATAAAGAAGGCCACTCATATATTTCTGCTTTTATACCAAACTCAGTTCTGCATTTGTTAACACAGAACTAAAGAGTGAACTCTCTAACTTATACATGTGCAAAGCCACTTTGAACTTTTACCTCTAAAACTCCCTAAATATATATACAATATATGTATAAATATACCACATATATTTAGTAAACATGCCTACTAAATATATATATTTTAAATATAAATATATATTTATATATTCATATATAAGTATATATTTTAAATATGTATATTTTATATATATCATATAAATATACCCACTAAATATAAATATTTTTATGTATAAACATCCCCACTAAATATATAACTATATATATAAAATATAACTATATATGTTTAGTGGGGATATTTATAAATACAATTTGGCAATGCATTTAGTAGTTTTCAATGGAAAATGTGATGTTAGTATTTTAATTATAAAGAGAAGCAATTATATAAATATGCAAATTAGGCCCTGAAAATTCCAGAAAACATAGTGTAGGAATGCCTCACTTCCATATTAACTGTAAGTCTAAAGGAAAAATAAGCTTTGAAAATCTGAAGAAAGAGGCAAGCAGCTCATGAAAACAAAACTATAAGATGGGAGTCAGTCAATGATTATAATATAGGCAAATAGGAAGGAAACCCTGAAGACAAAATATGAACCAGAAATCAAGAAAGTCTAACATACCTCAAATCATTAAGAACCATTACACTGTCCTAGCAAGCATGACAATTCTCCAAAATGCAGTAAACGCCCACAAAATTAAGCAACATATTCATAGGAGGAGCATCCAACTAAATCAACCCTGAGAATTGGGGAATATCCATCCTGCTTTGCTATTACCTGTTATGTGTTACTTGGGGTAGCCCATCTGTTTGTAACAGATGCCTAATCCCATCTCAGAGAATGGTGCTCTCTACAGTCAGCTGCAATGGGACCAAGGGAAACAAACAGTGACCTGGCTCTTTTGAAGTGGATTATTTTACCCAGTAAAGCATCAGGAAAGAAAGGCAGCTTGGATTCATCCTCAGCAGGGTATTTTAGAAGATGGCTCATACCACTCTGTCCATCTCCCTTGGTGCGGCGTGGACCTAGCCTTTGAATAGCATCTTTTTAAGGTACCTATTAATCAATCTTATTCTGATTGAGTAGGTATGAGGAATAGCGAGACTACTTTGTATGCCAGATTTGGAATCACCGGGGAAACACTCCAGCTGTGTTTCACATGAAGAATCAGTATTCCACATAAGTTCATTCTGTTCATGGCAAAAATGCTTTCATGACTCTCTTGACTCTGTGAGATGCTTTTATGAAAATTACTAATATTGACTCAGTAGAAAAGGATACAAAAAGCCATTTGCTTAAGTATTTTGGCAACATGCCCATGAAACATTTTGAAGAATACTATGAAACCTGTCCATTCTACTTCTTACTGCATTACAATTCAAAAATATATACATATGCTCCCTGCTGGTTTATCAAGAATATGTGTTTATAACCATTTTATAGATGTTTTTTCAAAAATCTGTATAGAACACCTAGGGAGGGATTACCACTCAAAATATTTTGAACTTCTGCATTAAATTACTTGTGCTTTAAAATTGTCCTTAAAAGAGATAGGATGAATAGACCAAAGCAAACTGTGTTTTGAAGCATGAGGTGTGGCACATGTTTGAATAGATAATACAGCAGAGAGAGAGAAAGAAAGGTAACATGAAGAAATTACCGAAAGATCAAAAAGCTTTGAAACTTTAAAGATCAACGTTAAAAAGCCATTTGTTCAGCTGCTGGCCCCATGGCCAAATGGTTAAGTTTGCACACTCTGCTTCAGTGGCCCAGGGTTTCACTGGTTTGGATCCTGGGCCCAGACATGGCACCGCTTATCAGGCCACGTTGAGGTGGCGTCCCACATAACACAACCAGAAGGACCTACAACTAGAGTATACAACCATGTGCTGGGGGGCTTTGGGGAGAAAAAGAAGAAGAAAAATATTGATCTAAAGAAAACCGTTAGTCCAATAAATAATTATGTGCATACCTACTATGTAACTATAAATAGTAGAGAAATTGGATATAAACTCATGAAGGCATCAATTTCTCCACACCTCCTAGTGCTTGCAATCTGGATAGCAATGTCAATGTAAACAACCAACTTTGATAGAATCATATATGAAGTGAGGCAATGGGAGCATTTATTATGCATGGTAGCTGAAGAAACTAACATTAATGTTAAATTTTCTTATAAGTTGAGAAGTTTTATTGACTAAAGAGCCATTTTTAAAACAACTTTGATTTATTTAACATGTCCTAAATACATGGGTATAAAAGAAAAATGTTACAGTTGAATACATCCAGAATACTTCAACCATTTACTAAGAAGTGTAATGTAAAAAAATAGGACTATCTTTATTTCAAAACCCCAGCCACACAACTTTTTACTGTGGTACATTTTCTGGTCTGCAACTGTGCCTGATTCACAGTAAATACTACACGTAATACTGGTTGAATTAATTTATCATTTTCATATTCTAGAAAACAAAAATGCTGGCAAAAGTAAAATCATAATAAAATATGAATATGACTTGGCTTTGTATTTCAAAAATTCTAATTAAATTCCTAATAATTTCCTTTGTCTCAGATCATTTTACCCTACGTGTACATGAAGAACAAGTGTAAAATGTCAAAGAATGCTTTTATTTAACATGGTAGATTCTCTCCCCTTCCCCTGTCAGATCTCTATTTTCTCCAGTACAAGAACAAAATAAAGGGAGATAGAGGGCTTACATGGTAATTCTGTGCTACTGCTTAGGAGATGAGTAAAAATTTAGAGGCATCCTACAAGTTCCGACTTGAGAGCAGCCCATAAAGCTGACTTGCTTTGTGATTAACTTCTGTCAACTTAAAAAGTAAATTGGCCAGTTGTTTCACTTGCAAAATGAATTTATTTGGGAATAACCAAAAGAATTGCAATTGGAGATAAGCAGGCTATGGCTGACCCCACAGGCAAATCCAGAGAAACAAAGGAAGGGATTGGCATTTATAGAGAAAAAGGGAGAGTTGGGTGGGGCTGTAATAAACAAAGAATCCATTGGAGGAAAAAACCGGGAGTCCAAAGTATAAAGGCTTCTCATTGGCGGAGTTGCTATAGTCTCTTCTTGGCTGTGCTGTTGCCAAGTGGGGAGAGAAATCTTCTTTCCTCCTAGTGAGTAGTAAAGTGGTAAATACCTTTTTGTCAAAGATGCAAGCTTAGTCTCTTCTTGTTTGGAGTAACTGACCACAAATGATAGGGCATCAGAGCTCCCCCTACAGGCCTTCCCCACTCCAACTTAGTTGAAATTTGTTTTATTAATTTCACACTTGGATTTTGATTTTACCTCCTGGGATGGGTATGACACATTAAGAGGTAAGCAGGAGCCTAAATTAATCATACCAGATATTGGTTGGTTTTAATGTCTTTAAGAATAAAATAAAAGTTGGACATATATGCTTGTATTCTGTATTAAAATTTTTTTGAGTAGACCGTTATTTCCAAAAGTCCAAGGATCATGGATTTATAGATGAGAAAATCCAGAGAGGTTAAGTGAATTTTATGAATTCAAATAGTCGAAGAAACAGCGTAAGACTCAAGTCTCCTAATTTGGCAGCATTAATTCTTAAATTGTTAGATTTTTAAGGTACAATGTAATGGCATTAAGTATGAGCAAAAGCCACACTCCAAGAAATGCACTTTGAATAGGTCGAGTGGAAAAGCATCCGCCATGAGCACCATTTGATATAAGAATCCCCAAGCAGGAAAAGTTGCTTTAGGCTCCCCAGGGAAACAGGAAAGGGGTTATTATCGAACATTTTCTGAGTCTGCATGTGAATTTCTCCTTTCACTATCTGTTCATATCCTGTCATCCGATAGGTTGAAGTATTGACATGGCAACAGCTGGACTCCTGGGAACACCTGAGTCTTCCCGTCGAAGTTTGTCTTTGTCACCCCCTCTGGTCGTGCCTACGTGTCTCATGTAGTGCTGAAATTCTTTAGGTTGCTCTTCTTCCAAGCTGCTATTAACGATGCCCAGGGACTGAAAGACGTCTGTTCATTAGCACCAAATTTTTTTTTTCAACTAAACTGGAAAATGCTCTTTCATGTATTAGCTCTTTAGATAAAGAACAGCACAAGGTTGACTCAAGGAAAATTTAGCTGGCTTTGGATGGAGCCAAGTGTTTGGGAAGTGACAGAGACATTTGAAATCATTAGATAGGAAAAAGATTGTCCTAAGGGAAGGGTAATGCCCTAAATAAAACATCAATTGGTTAATTCATGCAATTTTATTACAGATGCTTCCTAACAGAGATAATTTTAAAATCCTATAGAAAAGATTGTGTGTGGGTGTGCACACGTGTGTGCATGTGCGTGCATACATGCGTGTACACACAGTAGAGTTTTCAGTCCTTTCCATCTGGTCATGGAAACCTCCTGCTGCGGCCCCAGCCCCTCTCAGGACCTGTAGCAATCCCGTCTAGTGTGCCAACTTCTCAGTGCGTGAGACCTGAAGTTATTTTCCTGCCATTCTTCTTTACCAGATGTTCCCAAAAGTGTCCCAGATTTTCTTATACAACGCAAACATCACTTTCTCTTTTTCTCTTCACCTGTGGTCATTGGCACTATTCCTTAGTGGTTATGTATCTAGCTTCTCTGCTCTCCAGATCCCTGCACGGAATCGTAGGCTCCTTGGCCTAACCCAAATAATTGAGTGGGCTCTTGAATGCTTCTAGGAGTGGATCCTTTCTTGTTATCCATAGCCACTGGCTAGAATCCACCTATGAATTATCTATGCCCAGATGACAATATAATGCCACAGATTTATCTGATTTTGACTAGTAACCAATACAATCAGCCGTGTCCCGACCATCATGGGGAAAGTTCTATATTAGACTTTGACTTCCACTGAAGGGGAGAGAGAGTGCAGCAACAAGTTTCTTTCTCTTTGTCTCCATGCAGGGGGACCCCTGAAGTTACTTTATCTTATAGAGAGTTAGAATTAAGGAAATTAAGAGCTTCTAAGGAGATCAGTTTCTTAGACACATGTTTTTAATCAAGGACTCAAGTCTGCTGCCACGCAAAGCAAACAGTCCTGCTTGCTTGCAAATGCTACTTCTCTCTTGAAAGAAATTTCACATTTTAATTTTACATCTTAAGGTTCATTTTATGCTTCATCTCTATGTGCTATTTCTAAGTTTTTAATGCTATTCCATTGCAATATATACGAACCATCTTTGTGCAAAGTTGCAAATGTTGATGGTAATGTGACTAAATTATTCCAAGAGATATAAGGACATAGCAGCAACTGCAATCAGAGGTACACGACTCTCGACTTTGAAGTTTTTAATAAGGTGCCCAGTGGCATGGGAGCCCTGCAGATCAGAGCGAGGGTCCTATCAGTTCTTTTGAGGCTTCTCCCTTTACCATTCTCCTGGGGCTTGTCCAATATTTCTCTAATTAAGGTTTCTAATAATTTCCTTTGTCTCAGATCATTTCACCCTAAGTGTATGTGCAGACCACGTTTAAAAGTTTAAAATATTTCTGGATATTTTGGCTAATTTCCAGCTTTCTCATCAGGGGCAAATAACTGGTAATGACCTTAGAACGTTTCTGAGAACTTCTTGTAAAACGGGGAAATTTACCTGGAATACCATCCCCTTAGTGGGCCAAGGTCTCAGGCCTTCAAGTGTATTCCTCACCTTAATAATAACATTTTTATTAACTTTTTGACATAAGTATAATATGCAGAGAACAAAAGTACACAGATGGTAATAACTGTATAAATTAGTTAAATTCTACAAAGTGAACATATCATAGCAGCACATAGATAGAGAAATAGAATATTATCAAAACCTCAGAAGGCCCCTCTTACCATCACAATATCCCCCAGGATAAATTATCCTAGGATCCAAAAATTTAAATTATTTTGCCTGTTTTTGAAATTTATATGATTAGGGTTATATCAAATGTTCTCTTTTATATGTTTCTTTCACCTTTTTTTGTTAACTTGTTTGTGAGATTTATCCATGTATTTTTGTGCTGTAGTAGCTTGTTAATTCTTGATGCTTTAGGATTACATTGTAGAAAGAAACCCTACTTTATTCAACTATTGTAAAGCTGATAGAAATTTGTTTTATTTCTACTCTTTTGGCTATAATGAAAGGTTCTGGAATGAACAACATCATATATGACTTCTAGGGAACATACATAGCCATCTCTGCTTTGTATACACTTGAGTGAAATTTTTGGATCCCGGAATTATGTTCAACTTCAAAAGGTAAGGCAAAGTCTTCGTGCCCTTCGATCTACACTCCCACGTCCAGTGCTTGGTTGTTCCAGGTTCTCCACATCTGTTCCAAATCTTAATATTGTCTAACTTCTTTTATTCCTGGAATAATGTCTTGTGTGGTTTGACTGACATTTCCCTAAATGACCAATCATTTTAAGCACCTTCTTATATGTTTTTAGCTAATTCAGAATCATCTCCAATGAAGCGCCTGTTATAGTTTGTATTCATTGTTTATTCCTGTGACTTCCATTTTATTATTTATTTGTAGATTTTTATGCACACACATATACACCCTGGAAACAATTTTTTTTCAGGTATGTATTTTGTGAATATTTTCTTCCAATCTGTGTTTGTTTTTCACTCTACTACTGTATTTTGCTGAGCAAAACTCCTTAATGTTGTTGTCCAATTTTTTACTTACGGCCAGTGCTTTTTTGTTCAAGCTTTCTTTGCCTACCCTGGAAAACGATGATAGTCTCCGAAAGGTTTATTTGCTGATCACATATAGATGTGTACTATGTCAAGATTTATTTTTGTTTATGATGTAAGGTAAAAAACTTTTTCTCATAAAAATATCCAGTAGATCCAGCTTATCTTATTGAATATACCATTATTTCCCTGTTGCATTGCAGCATCCCTTTGTTGTATATCAGGCAATCGTCTGTGTGTGACCATTTCCAGACTGTCTATTTTCTACCAATGATCCATTTTTCAATCTTTGTAACAATACCACACTGTTTTATCTCTATATGGATCTTGATAATTCTATCTCTGAAATCCAGTAGAATTCTTAACTTTTGTCCTTCTTAACGATATATTTAGCCATTTTTGTCTCTTTCAATTTACATATAAATCTAATCTATCAATTTCTTCTAAAAAATTACATATCTCTTAACATTAGAACAATTAAATTTATTAAGCCTGTGATTATAATTCTTGATAGATTGTATCAGTTGATTTTATAAAAAGCTTTAAATATACATCTTTCTGGCTAGGTGGTGAAACGTATGTTTTCCTAAGATATGTATTCCAATAAAAGAGCATTGCTATCTTATCTAAAATTCTAGACTGCTGGTAGTCATTGAAATATAAGAAAAAGCATGTACCTTTTGTGTCTTTGTGTATGTGTTTGTGATATAGAGAGTAAATTCTGGAATATATTGGTAAATAAATTAAAGATTATAGGCCTACCATATTCCAAAAATGAAAACATTTGGGTTTTATTATCAATTTTTGTGTCATAGTCCACTGACTTAGTTTATTAACAGTCCTCTTTCGGGCTCTCACCTTACTTGATGACTGATGAAATTGCTAATCCTAAGAAACAAAGACTAAATAAGGCCACAATTGATCACTCTCCTGTCTTTTTTTTAAGAGCAATTTGATTTGTTATTTTCTTTTTAACTAAGGCAGTCACTCTTAATTGAATAAATGGCTACAAACAGCAACAATACACGTCTTACAGGGCTTTCAGAGTATTATACAAAATGAGGTAGCTAAAGATCAGTACCTAAAAAACATTGCCACTAAATAAATATTAATTATATCCCTTTGAAAATCAATTGGCTATCTGGTAGACCATGGCAGACTGTGCGTTGGTTCACATGTCATTATTAGAGTAAAAGCATGTATGTATTTTTAGATTCTAGAGGTGGAACAGATTATTTTTGAAAAATGAAATGTTATGACTAAGACTATTAATCCTCACAGAATAATAAAATAGTCTTTAATTATTTAGATAATTAAGCCAAACTCTTGACTTTAGTTTTGGTCAGAAATGGATTTGTTTCGTTATTTTTAGGAAGGCAAAATGGCTATTTGTTTGGAAAGAAAAATGTTAGAAACAGTCAGAATGAAATACGCACAATCAAAACAGAAAGAAATTAAAAAAAAATACACGAATATTGCACCATTACCTATTTTTTGAAGTTCAGTCTAATGATCCGTATGTCTAGCCACATAAGCATAGAATGCAAAACAGTTTTAAATACAGAAAGATTGTTAATACACATGGATTTTTATATTAATGACCCTTACCAAGCAGTGTGTTGTTACAAGGAGCCCATATAGATGAGAACAAAATCTAAAGGTTTGCTTTATATTCATGTGTTACAGTCAGAACCTGAAGTTCTGTTAAACTTTTACAGTTTTATGCACTCATAATTTCTTCATAAGGATTTTACTTAAAAGGTATAATTACTTAGGAAAAGGATTCTTTCCTTTTATCTAGTTACTAATAAATATTTCAATCTTTCCATTTCTTTTTCCTGTAAGTCGAATCAAAAGCAACGGGCAAAGGACAATAGTGTGTTAAATAAAGTATGTATACCAACCACAAAGAAAACCAGCTTGTAACATTTTATAATACATTTAAGTGCTTTTACATTTTTTATTATGATTGACCCCAAATCATTCCAGATAAGCAGCCAAATCATCGTCTTTTAAAAACTTGACTCCATTGTATTTGGTAGAGGAAAGACCACAGGTTTTGAAGTTTATCTTAGCTGAGCACAAATATCAACCTCCTTGCTTACTAGCTGCATAATATAGTTAGATTTTTTCACCTCTCTGTCTCTTATTTACTTCCTTTATAAAATAGGAATAGCATTCCTCATGATCTAGTTGTTTTTAGAATGAAAGGAAATAATGAATGCACATCATTTAGTGCAGTGTTTCGGCAAGTAGGAAGTCGACGAATACTAGATCCATTACTCTTAATTGTTCATTTGTAGTTGAATCAAAAATTATATTCCAAACCTGAAACTCACTAACATGTATGATAATCCTAAATATGACTTTGAACTTGAAATCAGACTCTAAGTGACTATTGATAGTACTGCTAAAGAAATATTGTTACAGATCATACTGGAAAAATTCTATGCATATGCTTTTTGTACAAACAAGTTTTTGGTTTGTATGTTTGTAATAGTACTTCGTCATTTAGTAAAAAAAAACCATTGTTCTGACAACATATCAGGAGTTTATGCTTATTTTAATCTACCTCTTTTCCCAAGATCTGTGATTATCCTCAAATTATTACAAAATGAGAAATTATCACTCCAATAGTGCATGTATATACTATGAATATTTAATAAATTTCTGAATCAATTCTACTTTTTAGCTATAATTTTATGAGTTGTATGGAAAAAAAGAAGTCTTGAACAAACATAAAGTCTGTTTAAGATACTTAGATGGTAGAAAATATTGGGCCAAATCTATCTCGGTGTAGAATTTTTCCACAGCATCCTTTATTCTGCACCTCACCAAGCCTGAATAACATTAAGAGATTCAGATGTATTTGCTTATTCTCACAGAATATTTTTACTTGACTATTTGACTGTTTTATAGATTTACTGTTTATGGAATTATCAGCAGTGGCATTAATGATTAAGTATTTTGAAAGGGACAAAATAGTGGTAAAATGGAATTACCTCCATACCATTGAGTTTTGGGAACAATAAAGATAAGCAAAGTCCCTGGCGTTATTGTTGAATAGTTTTCTGTATGTGCGTGGGAGAGAATAGAGCGCTGCTGTTATCTGTGCTGCGTAGAGTTGAAGAGAAAGTACGACGGCAAGATGCATTCTGAAAGACCAGCTAAAGGCCAGTCTCTCAGCTCTCAGCAATGCAGCAGAAGCTTCAACTTCGTTACTGATAACCTGATATTTATAAGCCTGGGTGTCATAGGTTTTAGCCTGTTCTGATTTGGACCTCATGAGCTTCACATTATGAATTTAGAGTCACACTGTGAGTCAAAGGAAATAAAATAATTTTAGTAAAGGAGAATATTGAGAGTGGTTACAGTAATCCAAATTTTTTGCTGGAATTTATTTCACATAGACAGAGCTTTAACAGGTCCTTAATAGAAATTGGTCAATATATTGCAAGCAAATTTGAGATTTTGAGCAATAATTTTATAAAACAATAAAAAGTTTTAAAAGTATAAAATATATAGCATCCAATGTTCTATTGGGTTGTTTGCTTTTTCACTTATTAATTAAAAGGAGTTCATCTTATGTTCTGGATATGAGTCCCTTGTCACATATGTGTACTGCAAATACCTTCTTCTACAGTGTTGTTTTCTAAATTTTTAGTCTCTTAGTGGTTTGTTTTGATGAAAAAAGTTTTTAATTTTAATGTAGCTTAATTGATCAAGTTTTTTCTCTATGGAAAACATTTTTGGTGCACAGTTTAAGAAATCTTTGCTTATCGCCAAGTTTTGAAACCATTTACTGAGTAGTAGGATGGATGAAGGAAGTGTGGTATATTCATGCAATTGAATAGCACACAGTGAGGAAAATGAATGAAGTATCTTTACATGTAACAACATGATATTAAGTGAAAGAAGCCCAATGCTTGCACCGTATGCCCATATACACTGGTATCTTCAAAAACGTGCAGAATTAATCTATGATGATAGAAGTCAGGACAATGATTGCTGTTGGTAGACAGGAGGTGACTGGTATGAAGGGGCTCTGGCATCGTGGTAATGTTCTTCTTCCTGACCTGTGTGGTTATTACACAGGTATGGTCATTCTTTGAAAATTCCTTAAGTTCTACAGTTAAGATTTCTGCATCTCTCTGTATATATATTATAGATCAATACAATTTCAAATAAGTGTTATAAAGAGAAAGAATTGAGCAGAAGAAATTGAACATAGTGAGAACAGAACTTTTAAGAGCTGTGCTCTAAGAAGGATTTAGAATTGTAAACCCAATGTCAGATTGAATGCTTCCTCTGCTCTGCATAAAACGTGTCTAAAAGGAAATACAAAATCATCTGCTCATTTTCTTGGTTTTATGACAAATCTTCATTTAAGAATAATAAAGAAAACATTATATGTCCCTAAACTATATGATAGAATCAGAAAGAATATATCCCCGAATTATGCAATGACAATTTCAAATTTTAAATTGGTGACTGTTTCTTTACAAATATGTGATATTTTATTTCTTTAAAACGTTAATTTTCAGATATTGTAATACTGTGTCCAAAGTCATAGTATGTTGGTATTTATATAAATCTAGATTGTCAATGTGGATGGAAGAAAACATTTGCTTTCATCTACTAACTATACTATTGCTACTTTTAACTACAAAATGGGAGTTTAAAACTACCTAAGTGATTAAATTGCTATTATTTAGTAATACTGTAACTGTAGATGTTAGTTTTAAACTAATTTTTGTTGAATTTTGAAAAACTAAATAGTAAGACTTTCTTGTCCAAATGTTTTTCTTCCCTGGTGAAAGTGAAAATAGTCTAACTACATGACAGTATATTCTTACGTTAAATATTAAATCTTTATTAAATATTAAATATTTTGAGCTAAGAGATACCTTAACTCTTTTCTTGCATCTTTAGGGGATAATATCAGAAAGTGTTGGATATAAATACATACAAAAGCAATTGTAGTCGATAAAATCTTCACATATAGAAGATTTCCTGATTGTTCCTGAACTTGAAAAAATGCAGTTCTTGATGTCTCACTTTGTGGAGGCACAAATGGTTTTGACAAATATATGATAATGATGAGTATGCTTTATTTGTATTCATTCAAACTGCTCTTGCCTAAGTAGGTAAATATATATAAGATTTCAGTATCAATTTGTGACCAGTTTATTTATAAGTGCAATTTATGTTATGATTACTTCACATAGTATATCTGTCTGGGCAATTCTTTAATCTCCAGGAAGATGATTCATAAGTGATCGTCAATAACTACTTAGGAAAGAGTAGGATAAATTTATCGTCTTAGGCTATAAATGATGCTAAGAAACAACAAAAACTTAATACTTTTTTAAAGGGAGGCATATATGTGAGAGGAAAACTTATGAATTAGTGTATTTAATAACAAGAATTACCACTTAATAGGCATACATGAAGAACTTTGTGCGCTGCATGGGTACAATAAAATTCTAGTATATGAGGAGCTGAAGATGAAGTTGGGAAAAATATGCATAAAGTAAAATATTTATATGTGAAAGGACATTCCGTGCCACATCATTATGTACTGTTTATGGAACTGATGAAAGGTGTGATACCAGTTTCTTATGATGAGAATATTGATTTTGTGTAGACTTTCAGTAAGTAGCTTGAATATTTGTTCCAATAAATTAGCTGTATATTGGTAGTCAAACCTGATATAAAGTTAAAGGTTTTATTAAGAATAAATATTTCAGAAATCTGAGACCCGTAAAAGAAAAATGCAGGTTCATAAAAATCATGAGTATATATATGTAAACATATATAAATATATATGTGTATATATGTAGATAGATATAATTTAATATATAAATATGTATGTGTATATATGTAGATAGATATAATTTAATATAGTGTATGTTATGTAGATAGATATAATTTAATATATAAATATGTATGTGTATATATGTAGATAGATATAATTTAATATAGTGTATGTTATATGCAGTCACATACATTTTTCAATGTAGTCGACACACTTTGTAATTACATAGCACTAGTTCACCGAAGTAGGTTGAGTTATACCCAGAAGCACGCCTTGAATAAGATTTTGAGTGCAGGTGGCTTGTTTGGTAGGTAATCCCAAGACACTGTTGAGAGGAGTGAGAAAATGAGACAAAAAAAAGAGAAGAAAATCTATACAGGGCATAACGTTAATAATGAAGTTATCTCTTTGGGCAATTAAAGCTTAATACCTTTAGGAACCTCTGGAAGGCAGTATGGAACATTGATTAGTTATCTCTGAGGGCCACAGAAATGGGGCTGTTTGTACTTCAACTCCCATCCATCATTTGTCGAGAGCAGCAAGTGAGGGTGCTAACTCCTAGGACCTCTGATCTACCCAATAAGTAAACCTAAAAGTGGAACCCAGGCAGAGAAGGTGCTTGCTCTAGGACACTGCCCGCAGGCACTAGAGTAATGGTGAATGCGAGAGACGTGGAGGGGTGCTGGGAGTGTCTGCGACAAGAGGTAGTCACAATGTGCTGGGCAGAATTCTAAAAGGGCCACCAAGGTTCCCACCCTGTGGGGTGGAGGCCTTGCATAATCCCCTTCCTTGGGTGCATTCAGAACCTCTGAGTATGATGGGTCTCACTCCATGCTTGTGTTGTGTTACATGGCAAAAGAGATTTCACATACGCCATTAAGATGACAAATCAGTTGATTCAAAGTTAATCAAGAGGGACGTGACCTGGGTAACCTGACTTAATCAGGTGGGATCCTTTAAAAAGAAAGACGTGCAAAGAATGATTGAGATTTTCTCCTGCTCATCTTGAAGAAAATGGAAGCTGCCCTTAATCTTATAGCTGTAAGGGACTGAATTCTGCTAACTGCTTATATGAGCTCACATGAGACTGCAGCCCTGGCCAAAACCTTACCTTAAGCCTGCAGGACTCTGAGCAGAGAACCCAGTTGTGCCTGGATTTCTGAACTACAGAAACTGTGAGACGGTAAATTTGTGTTGTTTTAAGCTGCGCAGTTCATGTTAATTTTCTATGCATCAATAGAACACTAATACATGTAGGCATTTAACACATGCACACGTGTAAAGCTTACAGATTTGTTTTAAAAATCACAGGCATTGCAGTTTCTTTTTTCTCTAGCTCAGGCTGATTTAATCATTTCATTCACCAAATCTTAATATCCTTTTCACTTGTAATATTTGTTTTACTAAACACATGTGCATGTCCTTGCCCAGCTCTGGTGTTTTCCCAAGCTCAACTTTTAAGTACTCAATCATTTCTCCAAGGTGAGGGCCACCCTTTTTCTTTGTTGTAATATCAGTGGTGCTGTTTTGCTTTGATTGCCACTATTTTGTAAACTGCTATCTACATCACCAAAATCCCAGCCACCATCCTCTCCACTGTAACATTCAGCATCCTCATCTACTCATTTTTTTTTCTTTTTTGGTGAGGAAGATTGACCCTGAGCTAACACCTGTTGCCAATCTTCCTCTTTTTGCTTGAGGAAGATTGTTGCTGAGCTAACATCAATGGCAATCTTCCTCTATTTTGTATGTGGGATGCTGCCACAACATGGTTTGATGAGCAGTGTGTAGGTCCATGCCCAGGACCCGAACCTGTGAACCTGGGGTTGCCTAAGTGGAATGGGCAAACTTAAGCAATATGCCACTGGGCCAGCCTCTCCTCCACTTCTTCATAATGACTTCTACTACTTTCTTCTGTCTTTGTCCACATTTACCCAGCAATCTATATGTACAGTTACTCTCTTTACCTCAATGGCTAAGTGGTTTAATTCCTTCTCTGTCTAGCTCATCTAAATCTCCATAAAATGCTGCATGTAGCACACACACATATGCATGCATACAAACATGCTACACAGTAGACATTATTCATTAATTTTGTTAGAGTCCAAAATGATACATGGATTAATATATCAATGTGTACACATATAAGGGAATGATTAAATAAGAAAAAACTAGCTTATCTGAACATCCAATTCACCTACTCTGACCTCCACTCAGAAAAGAGAGATCAATGTTTTGTTTCTAAGTCCTTTGAAGAAAAACTAGATAGAATTTCCCAGACTGGGAAATGATAGAGAGAATTGATTGGAAGACTAAATGTAGAAACTTCTTCCAAAAAATGGTTGGTTTTTGAGCATGCAGCAAGAATTTGGAATTATCCACAAATTTTGTGGATATTCTGAAGAATGAGTGACGTAAACCATACTCTCATGCAGAATCTCACAAACAAAACAGACCTCAGAGGAAAATTTCACCCAGGGAAGTTTGAACCTAGACCCCAGGACTTCATGTCTCAGTAGAGTTTCCCACTCTCTGTGAACACAAGCTATGAGTTTCTTACCTTTTAGGATTATGTAGACTTATATAATTAGCATATCAATAGTGACCACTGAGACTGAAGAAAGATAATGAGAGCCCTAAACAGATATTCTAGACTGAAGTATACCTCCTGGAAGCTCTGAAGACCTTTGGAGCTGGCTTCATAATGAATGGAAATGAGGCTCCCCACCATTTTAACTTTAGTGAGAAAAATAAGCTCCATAATATATTTATTTATATTTTATTTTGATAGTTGAGGAAAATTCAGGCATAGTCATACCCATTCTTGGAAGGAAGGAAGGAAGGAAGACAGAAAGAAAGAGACAGAGAAAGAAAGAGACAGAAAGAAAGAAAAAAGAAAGGAAGGAAGGAAGGAAGAAAAAGAAAGAAAGAATGAAAGCTAGATGGATAGATAGATAAGTCACTTAGCAGATACATGGATAAATAGGTAGATAGATGAGAGGTTACTAATTAGGGAAGCTAAATAGGTAGATGGATAGATAAATTGATAAGAAGATATGGAAAATGCAGTTAGATAAATTTCCTAATTATTGATATTTAAAAATCCATGTAATGATTACAAGAATAAAGACGTAAGCCCTGGGGCATCGCTTTACTCATGACTGAATAGTGGTTACATCAGGAATGCCCATGTAACGGTCTTTTAGGGAAAGCTACAAACCATAGTTAACCAACCGAAGCTTCAGGCTAGATTTGGGGAGGGAGTTCATAATTATACAAATTAGAGAAAGGCCACCATGATGAAGTTAATGTCTCTCCCAAATGAACAAAAAAGTTAGTCAACTACCATGAAACTAGCAAATAGTTAAGTTGCTAATTAGCAATCATCTTAAAATGTCTTTCATGCTGAAGACTCGTTAATTCTTACATCAAGTCATTTTTGTAGACAGCAGGGAAAAAGTAATAATTAGGCAAGCACGATTTTTGCTCTTATCAATTGCAGAGTCTAAAACAAGAGTGAATGCATGTCCGTATATATTTTCATTATAAGGCAGAATATAATCAAGGATTAAAATAAATAGAAATCAAGTTATACAAAGCACACCAATGTAGATGTTTAATTGTAGCTGAGAAGCCTTGTAGTTGATGTGGCATAAGAATGCTCAAAGATTTTGAGAGTTAACCTCTGTGATTTTAGGCAAGTGACTTATTCTTTATGAGACTTAATTTTCTCATCCTGAACATGTTTTTAGTAATGCTATCTATTTCCTGGGGTTTCAGGGAAAATTTAAAAAGATAATCTGTGTAAAGCATTTAAATTTTACGTTCAGTTAACATTGTTAGGATTTGTATGACTATGTCTTAGACCACTTTATCGAAACTGTGGAAGATATTTGGACAGAAGAAATATGTTAAGGCAAGAAGTCTTGATTATTCAATAGGGATAGTAAGAGGGGATACGTTTCTATTTTAAGGAAGTGTCATTAGAAATGCAATAGAAATAGTAGATTTAACAGGCATTTCAGAAAGCTGATGAATGGATGCTTGGAGTGGAGAAGTTGTATGTGTGAAAGGGGTGGAGACCTTGATTGAATTAGCTCAAGAAAAGAGTTTTAAGGACAAAAATGAATGGTCATTTTAATGATACTGGTGGAGGAGTAAGGTGAGGCGGGTAGGTGACAGAAATGAAGAGATGTAGATCATTGGATTTAAGATGGATTCAAGAAAAAGCTGTGAGTAATATGCTAGAAAAGTTGTCAGGGAATGATCTCTATTTGAGGCAATTCATGAGACAAAAGGAAAAATTGTAAAAAATAAAAAAAAGTAAAAAAAAACCCAAAAAGTAGTATAAAATCCCACAGAGCACAAAGAGAAGTGGGCACATTACACTCTCCCATTCACAAACTGCACTAAAATTCATACCAATTTTTTTAACTAGATTGCAGATATTAAGATTGAAGAAAGGTTCCTTTAAAAGAAAAAAAACTGAATTACATGTATTAAGATTGAAGGAAAGGTAGAATTACAAATTCTTACCAAAAAGGTATTGTAAGTTTATTTGTGAGATTTTCCCATCTTCTCCACACATAGCATGCAAAAAGGTGTATAAAAATGAGCAAATTAAAAGGCATGTAACTCTACTGACAGCTGGATAAATAACTCTAACAGAACAGAAGCTGAATATTACTTGAGGTTGAATGACTGCTGGGCCCTGGGCCTGGAATCCAGCAGAGATACTCAAGCGACTTCATTCTGCTGGATCACAGGAACTAAATTTTCTGCATGAAATAGACAAACAGAACCAGAAAAGTGGTATAAAACTGGAGCACAGAAGGAGTCGCTCACATCCGTGAAAGGGGGATGAATAAAACCTTGTCATCACCCTGTATCTGAAAGCTCTGAAGTGAAAGGACTGTAGAATGAGGACACCTTCTTCTAATGAAAACACCAAACTTCCCACTGGCATTTGGGTTTTCTTCCTTCCTTCGTCCCTCCCTCCCTCCCTCTTTTCCTCCTTCCCTCTCTTCGCCTTTCTTTTCTTTCTTTCCTTTCCTCTTTCTTCCTTCCTTCCTTCCTTCCTTCCTTCCTTTCTTTCTCTGTCTCTCTCCTTTTGTTCTTTTCTCTTCCTTTCTTTCTTTTCCTGAATCAGGTATATTAACAAGGTACAGAAACCATAATCCACTCATATAATACCTGCTTTGGGACTGTGTCTTATGGAACGGCAGAAGACAAGTCAACAAAATTACCTCCCTATATAAATTTAAGAGAAGCAAAAAGAAGTAAAGAAGAAAAGGAAAAGGTATGGGGAAAAAGAGAAGGAGAAAAAGAGAGGGAAAGAGAACTATTAAAACACTGTACAAGGACATCAACTTCCATCATGACAGCATGAGGAGCTCTACTGACTGACCCTCCAGTATAAACTCCAGACAAACAATAACTTAAACAAACAATTTAAATAAGCTTAACAATAATTAAAAAAACAATAATTTAAACCTCTGGAAATGGTCCTAACAGCAATTAGTAAATGAGGAAACATCTACTCAAGAAAATCTGTGAAAATATGGTAAGAAAAATAAGAGTGTGTGGTATCTGAACAAAGATTGATCCCTTCCTTCTCTAGTCCCAGGTCAGGGTGGCGGAGAATTTGCTCCACACTGCTGTAGCCAGGAACGTGAAGCTTCCTATCTTCCTACCTCTCACTGTCCTGCCTGTGACCGAGGCAAAATCCCAGTGGGTACAATTGAGAAATTCACTCAATTCTTCTGTCCACCCATCACTCATGGAATGGGGGCTGTATCTTGGGCATTTCACCACTATGAATACTGGGAGCCCTAATCATCCCAGCCCCAGATCATGAGACAGTGATTTCATGCCAGGGAGGCAAGCTAAGAGGCTTTCCATCCCCTACCAAGTTCTTGGCTCCTGGAATATGGATGTTACTCACTGAGAAGTTTGCCATTGTCCCCATCCCAAGCTCAAGAGCTTTGGGAGGGGGTGAAGGGGAAAGAATCAGGTCATGAAATATATAGCCCCTAATCTCTTCCCAAAGGAACTATCTTCATTTGCAAGAGAGCTTAAGGAATTTGAAACCTCAGCAGAGGTTGTAGTGGTGAAATGCAATTGGGAGGAGATTCAAGACATAGGAAAACATATCAGCTAACTAGTATGCAGGAGAGTCCCTGGGAACAGGACAACTGGACGGAACCCTACTTGGGTGGGAACAAACATCAACACTGACCACAGAACCCATTCCATCAAGGAACCAGAATTTGAGTTAATTGGTAAAACAATTTATGCCTCAGGATATTATTGAAACAATTGAGCAAGAAGCTGGTCACTAGTGGAGTTTCTGTGGTCAGGGAAGGAGAGGAAAAGAGCCCTGCTAAAACCACTATTATCTCAGAGTGACTGTGGGCACACCCAAAGCCATGTTCCCCTGAGAGCAACATGAGGATTAACTCTGTGTGAGGGGAAATAAAGTTCACTAAAATAATCCCATGGGTCACTGAAGAAATGACCAAGAAGAAAGCAAAAACAAGTCTTGGAGGATTCAAGGATCGGTACTCAGAATTGCTAAAATATGTTATCTAAAACATCTGGCTTCTAACAAAAATGATGAAACACACAAAGAAACCAGAATATATAACCTATACATGGAAAACAGGGTGGTCAACAGAAACTTCCTATGAGAGTGACCAGATGTCCAGACTTATCAGAAAAAAAAAAAAAAATTTCAAAATGGCCATTATAAACATGTTCCTAGAATTAGAGGAAACCATGATTAAAGAAATAAATAAAAGTGTGATGACGATGCACATCAAATAGAGAATATCAATAAAGAGATAGAAATCATAAAAAAAACAACAAAGGAAATTCTGGAGTTGAAAAGAGCATTAAGTGAAATAAAAACAATTCACTAAGGGGGCTTATAAGAAGCGACAAACTGACAGAAGAAAGAGTACGTGAACTAAAAATAGAACAATAGAGAGCATGCAAGCCGAAGAACAGAGAGGATGAAGAATGAAGATAAACGAGGGGAGCCTCAGGGAAATTTGAGACACCATTAAGCATACCAACATGAATGAAATGGTGGGATCAGAAAGAGAGGAGAGAGAGAAAGAAGAAGAAAAAAATATTCAAAGAAATAACAGCTGAAAACTACTCAACTTTATTGAAAAAGAATTTACACTTTCAGGGGCTGGCCCCTTGGCCAAGTGGTTAAGTTCATGTGCTCCACTTTTGTGGCCTGAGTTTGCCCGTTTGGATCCTGGGTGTGGACCCACATACCACTTATCAAGCCATGCTTTGGTAGCATCCCACATAGAAGAACTAGAATGACCTACAACTAGGATATACAACTATGTGCTGGGGCTTTGGGGAAAAAACAAAAAGAGGAAGATTGGCAACGTATATTAGCTCAGGGCCAATCTTCCTCACCGAAAACAAAAGCATACTTTAAAAAAAAAAAAGAATTTATACATCCAAGAAGTTCAACAAACTCCAAGGAGGATAAACTTAAAGAGATCCACATAAACGAAGACAAAATAAAGACTCCCTCAGATAAACAGAAGCTGAGAGAATCTGTTACTAGTAGAGTTGTCTTACAAGAAATACGAAAGAAAGTTCATCGGGCTGAAAACAACTGGCACCAGACTGCCACTCAAATACACACACACACACACACACACACACACACACAAAAGATGCTCGTAAACAGAATTATGTACATAATTACAAAAACCAGTATGATTTGATATTTCTTCATTTTTGTTCTCTTGATTAATTTAAAAAGCAATTGCATAAAGAGATGTGAATAAAATTGAAGAGGTCTGTAACAGTGCAGTTGATACACCCCTCTCCCAAGATGTTCACGTCATGATCCCTGGAACCTCTACGTACTTCTTTTTACCAAAACTGTATAATGACAAAAATGCCACAAAGATATGATCACAAATAAGTGGAAAATCATGGAGTTTTTTATGGGTAGCACTCAAATAATTGGCTCTACAAATGCAAAATTAAATCACATTATTATCTTATTCCATAAACAAAAATACACAGAAGTGATCATTAAAATACCACATGTATCTTTTCTCTATATTGTTCCCTGCTCCAGGCAGCTTCTAAAAGAGACATATCCGAAATTCATCAGAGACAAAATCTGTTATGTCTAGAGCATCTGGAGTTGATAGTAAACCAAATTTCGGAGGCTCTTGTTCACATCCTCACTTGTATTCCAGATGTAGAAAAGCATCTGTATTTGGGGAACCATGTCTAAATGATTTCGGGACAACGTTTGACTGATGTCATCTTTTAGAGAATTTCTGGTTGGAATATTTGTACAGGTTTCAGCTTTGTATTCCTACCAAACTTGGGGTTCATGGAAATGGATAGAAAGGTGGTGATTCAAAATTAAGGAAGGCTCTGTTGGATGACAGAAGCACAATGCTAAAACATCTGAACAGACTGAATAAATGGGTTCAATCTAACTAGATATAATTTAATATGGACAAATCTTACATTCTGTTCTCAAGGCTTAGTAATTTAAATGCAGAAAAGCAGTATGAGGAGAGTATAAAATATTTAAGCTTTTCAGTTGAACTGATAATTATATGTGAGTCAGTAACATAATATGACCTAGGTGATTAAAAAGTTAATATAATGTTAATTTTCATTAAAAGGCAATGTGTAGTGCAGAAGTGAGTTTTTAGGCTTATTCTACTGCTCTCTGGCAAGAGCATTTCCAAGTATAATGGTTGCAGAATTAAATTTGTTTTTAAGAGGTAAAATTTTAAGGGACAATAACATTTGAGTAAGCAGGCTGTTGAGAGATAAAAGCCATTGACACAAAATATTTACCAACAGGTTTCAAGGATAGAACTATTCAGCATACCATGGAAGGAGACAATTAAAGGAACTAAGTGTTGTATATGTTGTTAATTTTCAATTATTTTTTGCCTCTCCCTGCAGAGTGAGTATACATCCTAGTCTAGTCTATTTACTCCAGGATTGTCCATTTGGCTGTGAAAGTGACTTGTGCAAATGACAAGATTATCTCAGAGCAGAAATTTTAAAACTCATGTGTGGTTCCAGCAATGTCTTTTCTCTTAGCCACACTGTCCCTAAAGAGTCTGCTCTTTCAGTAAAGACCTATGCATCAGAGCCATTGCCACCCTGTAGCCAAGCTAAGAGAAATCATCTTTGTAGCTGCAAACATTGAGATGTGGGAGTCGTTTGTTATGGCAACATAACCTAGTGAAATCTAACTAATGTTTCAAGGTTGTTTAGCTAGAACAAGGCATTGAGAGAGGCCATTATCCCTAATTATCTGAATGGGTGTCACATGAAAAAATTATTAGACTTCATTTCTGAGATTCCAGCAAACACCCTAGGTAAGGGGTTGTAGGATAGGGTAGGATATGCTGCAATAGCAAAAAGCCTGAAAATCTCAGGAGTTTAACCCAACCAAAAACTGCTGCTCATAATACTGATCAATGCATGTCTGTGAGGGCTCTCAATGCAATCATTCAGAGATTCCCATTGATGGATGCTCCTCCACCATTTTGTAGATACACCATCTGAAACATATGATGGTTCAGTCACTAGAACAGATGAAAAGACAGTTGGAAAGGCATGCATTTGCTCCTGTATGCACTGACCCAAAGGTGACATATTTCACTTCTGCCCACAGCTCATTAGCCAGAGTAGTCACGTGGCCACATGAAACTGTGAGGGGTTTAGGAAGTGTTAGCCAGATAGGGCCATATTTGAGAAGGACTAGGTATCTGTCATAGGAGTGGATGGTATTGAAGACAGAGCTGTATATAATATATATATATATATTAGTGGACATATATATCTATATATTAATGAACTTTATCATGCATATAGATGACACTGAAATAAAACAGATTGTCCTGTGGACATAAATTACCTGAGGGAGTGATCAAGACGGTTTATGTCCATTAATAAAATACGTGACAGAAGAAATTTATGGGTCCAAATTCCCTGTAGTGGTTAGGTTATATAACCCTAAATTTGAGGATTTCATAGATTTAAATGAGATTATCACAATATAAGCATACCGACTTCATGTTTAATTCAATATTGAAAAGGTAACAAAAAAGTTTCATGGTGAACTATGTGATTATAATTACACCTTACCTCATTTTGCATAATTAGGAAGACTTACTCTGTAAATTTTTCTTTATTTGTATACACTATTCTAGTCTCACATTACTATGTAGAGTCTAGATTATTAACAAATCTACCTAACTTTCTTATCTTTGAGGAAGATGATTTTAGAGGCAAACATCCTCAAGATGGATTTGTGAAGCAAATTCTGGTTTTCTCATTGGGTTTCAAATGCTGTTTATTGAGAGATTGACTCTATTGTATGTAATGGTTAAGATGTGCTATGTAATTAGAAATACTGAAACAACTCACCCGTCTTGACACATGGCCAATCTAAAGTTAGGAGAAGTCCTCCATCTAATCTTTTTGTCTGGTTTGAATCAAAGACTAAATATTTTGAAGCAGGCATGTATTCCTTATAGAGGCTAAAGGATTTCAATTAAGCAAATATGTCAAAGAAAAATTTAGTGAAGTTGATAATGCTGCTGTTATTAAAGGAAGGATCATTCTAGAGTTTGTTGGACACCAAATATATCATTACCCTTGGGTCAGAATAAGATATTATTTATCTACAAGATCAATAGGACTTTTTAAAAAATATTTATTCTCTTCTTCAGGGAGCAAGAATATCAGTGTAGTAAAAAGAATATTTTTACTTTTAAATTGAGAGCTTTACCTTTCAAATGTAATTAATCTAAAATGTCTAAATAAGAATGATTGTAATGAAAGTGTGATAAAATTAATATGACAATGTTAATTGTAAAAAATAATTTTGGAAAATTTATGCTTACTGATAATGTTTCCCATAATATTGAATATGCCAGGCCATCTAAAAATTAAAGTCATTGTAAAAGGTTATAAAAAATTCTTACTCTAATATTTGGTGAGGGTTTAGTTTGTAAAGTCCTGCATAATAGTAAATCGGGATTTACAGAGCCAAATTAAATTGGATAGTGAGGTCGTTACATGCCAAAATTTGAATTATCTGCAATCAAGTTTGTTAAAATTCTATTTTATTTAGTAGTCTACATAGTACCCTTATTGGAGAGGATTCTAATCTCTATACTTTTAGCTATTGTGGTTTTAGGAAACTCCTGTAAGATTGCTACCTCTTCACGTTGAAAAGCTCACAAATTTGTAATAATGGCATCAGTGAGAATATCTTTCCCATTATAAATCACATGGCTTATCAACAGAGACTAGATTAGTATTGAAAGAGAGAGCTATATATTATAAAGGAATAGTTGCATTGTCTCTATCATATTATTTGTAACATAAATCACTGCATAGTTGGGTAGTATTCTGAGAATCAGAGTTTGACAGTAATTTATGAGCTTTCAGTGTACTTTCTATGATCAATAGCAAAAAAAAAGTCAATCAATATAACTTTGGCTAATAGTTAACATTTTGTTCTTCAGATGTGACAGAAGAGCTTTTTTTAATGGTCTTTATTTCAGACATTATAACCTCTGAAAATCTTCTACAGCCATGTGGTTAAAGCAAAACTATATAAGTGATTGCTTATTTATTGATTCCTCCATTCATTTATTTGTTAAGCATTCAACCTGGTCTAGTCCCTGTGCTAATCTGAGAGAGAAAAGTAGAGAGAATGGCTAGCAAGAATGAAAAGGTTTTAATTAAAGAAAATGAGTTAATAATGCTAAGTCTATGACAATTGTTTCTGGAGAATTAACTGTTTTTTAAGAAACTAAAACCCAAACTATTTAAGCTAATCCACACTTTTAAATTATGATAGGAGATAGTGAGAGGCTTATTGGGACTCGAGAAATGTAAAATAGATATTCAAAGAAACTATTTTCCTACTACATATCTACACTGAGAATAATACTAGTTTATTTATTAGCCAATACATGGAAGGTATTGAGACAAGCTTATGTTGACCTTAAATATTGTTGTAAAATAAGTTCTAGTGTATTTCCAGGAAATATGATTATAATAATCCAGTTTCTTATGCTTTTGGAGTAAAAGCACAAAAATCCATAACTAAGGAACAGAGAAAATTTCTTCAGAAAGACCTGGAACTCTGCTAAGTTTTTGCAAAAACTTAGTCCACAAAGGCACGTGTTGTTTGGAAACGTGAGTGTCAGGCTTGAGAGAATGTATATTCCTGTGCAATCTTGAAAGCGGACAAGATTCACAATGGAAGGCAAAGAAAAGAGTCAGAGAGTTAGATCATAGGTGTCAAAGCAAAAGTTGCACCAGAAAAAGTTAAACAGGCAAGGAAGACTCTATTCATGGCTATTGCAATAGGAGAGAGGGGCGAGAACAAAGTCTGAACTCAGCTCTGCTGACAGCACAAAAGGGTTTTAAACTCTGGGATGAGAGGGAGACCACTGGACATCTGTTACAGCTAATTGGATTTACCTAAAGGAAAAGCAACTTTTTCCTATTGTTACAACAGGAGGTAGGTTTACAAGTTGGAGCAAGGCTCTAAATGGAATTAGGCCCCTACCACAGAGACTGGGAGATAGGAAAGCAGATTTTCCTGATGATTACCTTTCCAAGAGATGGCTCCCAGGTTCTAAAAGATATTCTTATGTTGCAAAACTGGCAAGAGGATTTAAAAAGATGTACATTTTAAATATACAGGGAAAGAATTTATATGCTTTCTAAGGTAAATCTCTAAGAAAAAGAAAGTGAGAGGTCCAGGGATAAGAAGAACACTTGGTAAAGTTTAATCAGTGTGAGGGAAACTTTAAGGGCCTTTTGATCGTTTTACAAAATTTTTTCAAATTTTTTCAAAATTTAGCTACTTTGAAAGAAGATATTTCCAATGTCAACCGTTATTTTTCAAAAACTGACTTTGCGCTTTGAGACATTGGTTTAAATTATTTTATTTGCTTATTTTTTTAAAAAACATTTTAAAAAGCCATTGATGCCTCAGTATATTTTATGTGATATGGGATTAACCGTACAGAATATAAAATTTAGTGCCAACAGAGAAGCTGTACTTAAAAAAAAAAAATAGAATTTTTAAATTGTTGGATCACTGTTCCAGTTCCACTGGATCATGTCATTGTAATGGAACTTAAATGGTGTCCAGTCAACTATGTATCTAAGGGTGGCAAAATATAAAGAAATGTCTACAAAATATCTGTCCATGTCATGCTGAAAAAGTCAATAGCGTTGCTCACCAATCTTTCTGGTCCTGTCTCAAGACACACCATAGGATTGAGTTTCCCTGCATTTTTAAAGTTGTTTTGACCAATGAAATGTGAGAAATATAAGTGATGTTTGTTCCTTCTGGGTGAAAGCACGTAAGAGCTGCATAATTTTTCATCATTTTATTCCTTTGCTGAGAAAAACATTATAGCGTGTATTGATACAGAGCCTTTATCAGCCTATACTTTAAGGAGTAAAGGTAAGCAGACCCCCTTGCCAACCAGCATTGCCTATGTAGTTATAAAACTTGTTTCAAGCCATTGAGATTCTGTGATTGTTATTACGTCACCTCCTAAACTATCTTAGTTTACTTTGTTGTATGACAGTTGTATAGATTCCACTTAATTTTGTGTTCTCAACAGCTGGGTAGAATGCCACAAGGTCTGTATCCTATACGGAATAAGCCACCTGATACATAAAATCACATCCTCCATCATCAGCCTGCAGGCATGCGTGCCAAATCCAGGTCATCAGGTCTGAATACATCTTTTTTCCTGATGAGCTACACTGTAGAGCTTTTCATATTCATTCCTTCTAGAATAAGTTGATCACAAACACTCATGCAAGTTCTGACAGATTTTGGTAACTTTAAATCTTAGAAGGAAAAGGTTGTGTCATCAGACTTTTCTCTCTGAGAAGGCCATTACTTTCCTGATTCAAATCACCTGCTTTCTCTGTATTTAATAGATGTTGGAGAATGAAAGTTTTGATAAAATTACAAAAGACTTGTTTCAACCTTTGAATATCACAATAGGGCATTCTCTTATTTCACTTTTGCCTAATTAAGAGGAACATTCACATGATCCCTACCATAGTAAAGAAAATCTACCCAAAGGTGGATTTTTTTTTCTCCTCTGCATCTATTCAGTATAAGTAAGGTTTTTGTAAATTAGTCACCAAATAACTGGAATATAGCACTCACCTTGATATGGTTATTGTCACGGTATTTTGGAAGAAATGTTGCATTATACCATCCAGGATTATTCTAGAAAGTAATTACCTTGCCAAAATCATGAAGATGAGCAGAATATGTTGCTACTGAAAAAATCCTTCCCCAAAATACCATATTAAGTGTTCCCATGACAGAATCCTCATAAGATCATTTTTTAAACTTTATTTTTTGACAATTTAGATTATTTCATATAAATAACACTAATCAATAACTGTAGATAAAAAAACAATAGGGTCATGAAATTTTAACATTAGGAAAATATAGATGAAGAACACACGATGCAAAAACATGAAATAAAATAAGACAACAAATTTGGTATTATAATTTGAACCCAATATTGAGTAGTTCAAAGTACCAACTTGACTTACACTACTTGATGTTTTTTCTGATTAACTTAATTATCTTGGCATGATGATGAGGATTTTAGAAAATATTGAATCATGAAGTAAGTTATGCATTTGCTACTGGAGAAAAAGGTGAAAAAAGCAAGAGTGTAAAGATGATTACAAGCCGAGAATGTATGTTTAAACATATAACGTAAGAGAGAAGCATAAGATTTCTAGCCACATAGCACAATAAAGCATTAAAATATGATCCCACACTGCTCAATTCTATAAAGTACTTGCAAAGATTGAGAAGTTTAAAGCCCTACTCCTTGTTACAGAAGGGAGAAAGGGAAAATAAATACCACAATAAAATGTGAAGTGTAAATATTATTAACCAATAAACAATGCATAAAGAATAACGGGAATAGGAATCCTTAACATCAAACTCTGCCACAACTGTTAAGTCTAGGAAAGGCCATATGTAAAAATTTATATGGCCATGGAAGACCAGCCCTGACTGGTGAATTTAAGAAACATCACAGAGTATTCCAAAAAGTTTTGGAATAAGGAAAAATTTTGATTGAGTCAGTTATACTTTTGGTTACAGGTCATGCAGTGAAGTATTCCAACTAGACTGAGCAATTATGTGAGTCATATTCTGACATTCAATGGTTCAAAGGAGTTAAAATGAAAAAGACTGAGAAAATTATCCTCCGAAATGGTCTCACACAGCTTTTCATCTGCAGATACTCGATATACATGCAAATCATTTAAGAAAAGCAGATTTTGAAACTGACCATGGGAGAAAGATATGGAACTTTTCATCAATTTCAGAGTTAATAATAGCATTAACCTGGAAATAACAAGAACATTGAAGAGAACATTTAAAACATGTAACATAAGCCACGCAGGTGGAGCAAAAGTCAACTTAATTATATAGTTAAGAAAATTTAAAACGTAGATGAAAGGACGTTATTATAAAATCAGGGACAGCTTAGAAGACAGTTTGGAAGGGGAAAATCTTAGCCAAAGCAAATAGAAAACACAAAGAAGAAATACGAAAGATAACGTTAACAAATGCTGGATCAGCAATTTAACCCAACATCAAGCAGTTTCAGTTGTATTGTACATTATTTGGTCTGTTTTCCTCCAAACTTCTCCAGCAATGCTGATGAAGATTGTAGAAACAATTGAGTCACAAGAGAAACTAGGGAAAAAATGGAAGTGTAAAGGCGTTTAAGAACAGCAAATTTCTCTTTTGCTTATGTTGAAATCCAAGCAGGAAGAGAGACCTTTCCTGTAGGGAGAGTCTAAAACACTGAATATACAAACTATGGAGAGGAGGGAATTGAGTAAAATCATGTCTCTGAATGAAAATAACAGAACTTTTTGGGTTAATGAAAAAGTTATATGAGGGAAGATAGAAGCTAACCTATAGTTTAGAAAGCAGTTTCTAACATGTAATCAAAAGGAAAGGAGAAAGAAAGAATATAACCTTAAGGATGTTTTTCCAGAAAGATAGAAACATTGCAGAATCTACGTGTATTTTAAAAAGACCAGAAAACTTGACTGTAGAAGAAAATAAATTTTATAAAAGGGAATAATGAAAGAATTGAGTTGAAAGCAATAACACAGAGGCTCCTGGGTTTATTAGAATTGCTTGTGGAGGAAGAAAAATTACAACACATAAAAATATTTCATTATAAAGATATGAAGATAAAACATTTATTTGAAATGGAAATGCTTTTAAAGTTATAAAATCCTGTTCAATTACAAGAATTTACTATTATTATTGTCATAAATGGATTTTTAAAAGATTATACTTACAGTACTATAAATGTCAAATATTTTGGAGAATGAAAATGAGTAATAAAGCAAAATGAAAAAGCCTACGGAAAAATGTAATATTCCAGACAAGTTTTGCAAGATATTAGTTGGCATGTAACGTCAGAAATAATTGAAATACTAAACTACCCAAATGCATTGCAGAAAAACATAAAATGGAATCCTCTGTATTTATTTCTGGAAATGTTTAAATGACATATACTGTAGTAATTTTCATATTTTACAAGCCTCCTGAAAATGAAAATGAATTGACATTTTCAACCTGCAAACATGTTTACCCTTTGATTCTGTGCTAATTTTGCCGTTAATTTGAAAAAACATATTAATATCTCTGAACCTTAATGTTATGGGGTACGTGTGTGTGTTTGTGTGTGTGTTTGTGTGTTGGCTGTCTTACCTGTATTTCATAAAAACTGATCTGCCTTAAATAATTACATTAACATTGAAAACAGAATTCTAGTGCGTTGATTTCATTGAATCCAGAAAAAACACTATTTTAATAATGTTGGTTTAAGCCACAGTAGTCCATTTTGGGCTTCTGAATTTAAATTTACTTCAATTTGTAATTATGATTTTTGACCTAAGGTCTTGAAGCTATAATACAGAACACAGACTTTTACCCAAGGTTTGAGTTTCCCTATTCATTGTTCTTTCTTCAACACCAAAATATCATTCATCCCTTGGTTTCAATGACATCCAACTACAAATTTAGTAACTTCTGAGTAAGATAAAATATTTGTAAATGAGCTTGATATTGAGATATAGCAATGCATCAACCAGCCAACATGAGTTTGAGTGAATTGATATTATGTGTGTCTGCTCTTCCCTGTGTATAAAGGGAAGAGAGAATTTAATTCAAAGGTCATCTATCTTTAATATACTTGCTGATAAATTAATTTACTTAATTGTCAATGGTGCTATCATTCATTAAAATTAGACTGTATTCCTTTAGCACTACGATGGCAGAATTGATTGTGGTAAATCATGCAATGAACACATTACATATTTTACCTCATTTGATTTAGACCTTAAAATAACAAAGCCCAGATATAATTTTTGTGTCAATTTTAAAAATAAGGGAAGTGAAATTGAATTATTTTAGTTCAGACCAGTAATCCTAAATCTAGTTTTGGGTACAGTAAAGTGTTGAAGATTGGTTAAGGAGAAGTAGTCAAAATACAGGGAGAATCCCAATACAAGTGTTTAAGATTGGTTAAGAGAAGTAAATAAATAAAGGAAGAATCCCAAATACCCTTAAGGCAACTCTCACTGTTGAAGCAAAGCCCACTGAGCTGTTTTTCCTAAGAGAGGCATATTATGGTCATTCGTGCATCACAGTGTCACAGTGAGGACTGGATGTCTCCGCTTACCCCTCAAGATCCACTCTCTACTTTCCCCCCTCCTCTTTGTGCCATGAGAGGTAGATCTGTATGTATTACGTTAATAGACTTGTTTGCTCTCTGGCTCTTTGTTGGGTTCAACCTGACACATTGGGGGAGGAAGGAGCGTGAGGTCTGGAAACATATTCCTCCAATTCCTGCATGCAGGCAGGATCACAGTAGCCTGGCTGAATCCCTTAGTGAGAGGGCAAAACTTCAGCCCAGCAGCGCTCTCCACACAGCTCTCTCTCCTTGTGGGTTCCGGTCATTGCTGTCTCCTCTTACCCTGGCGTCAAGCCCAGTGGGCTAATGACTTTCTATTTTTATTGCATTACATCTTGAAGATTCCCTCCACCTTGACCAAACCTGTGTAAACAGTCATTTTATTAAACTTTCCTCAACATAATCATTTTTGTCATCCATCAGTCAACCCCTGAGTGACACACAGTAGGAGAAAGATGAAAAAACTGTTGTAGGCTCTTCAATAGTCTATAAGCTCCTCAAGGGCAGAAAGTATGTATATTTTTCGTTTAAGGTCTAGCCTTTGTCTAGTACAAGAAATCAATGTATTTTCTTGCCGTTCAATGTTTCTCCTATAACTGAGATCTGTTTTTGGTTTAAGCAGGATGCTTAGAAGTTCAAAAGATAGAGAGTAAAACTGTTAAAACAAGACCATTAAGACCATGATGTCATTATAATAATTATGTAAATATTAGAAAATGGGAAATTTACAAATATGCATATCAAGATTCCAAATAACACACTTAAACATTTTATCAACATTACAGTTGAATCGTAGTACAAATATCATCTGATTATTAGATACATTGCACAATGTCTTTTTTATATAGATACTATGGAACTTTGTAAAGCAGATCTTTTGCACCTGCTAATGCTGCCACAGCTTCTAGGATAGGGTCCGCCGTAAGAATTAGAATATTTATCCAAACAATGTTTTATCCTATTAATATTCTAGAGTAGCAATGGAAACATATAAAAACTTACAGGTATATTTTGAAAGGGAATGTATTTAAAATCGGTATGTATTAGATTAGGGTAAATATAAAGTATAAGCTTTCACATCTTCCAAGCCACCATTATGTTAATTAACAATATATTTTAAAAGCTTCTTAATATTTAGATATTCTTAAATGAAGTTCAAATATTTTCAATTTGGTACACTAAATTACTATTTTTTTTTACCATTTCTCTTTTTTTTGAAAAGCTAGTTAATTCAATTCACCAAGAATAACTCCCTTTTCTTTTACCCTCACACACACTCAGAAGAGGAATTCTTCTTGAAACTCACAAATGAATATTTTCAACCTTTTTTCATGGGAATACTTATGAATTGACATGTTTTTAGAAACGTTGAATGGGACATTGAAAACCTTTTATGATCTAATCCTATCATAAATGTGTGGCAGTAATAAAGTATATTTTCCAAGCAAAGCTGAGAAAAATGGAAAAAATACAGTAATCCAACTTTACTGACAGATAGTGATGTCCTGGAAGTTTATTTTGCTTTAAATTTAATTCTACAAGAAATAATTCAAGTAGAAAAAATATTCACAGTCATCCAAATCCGGTTATCTATAGGGCTAAGATAATGTGGACAAAATCTCATTAGAGACACCTAGACGTGCTAAGTCAAACAGAGCAAGGACTACCGTAATGTATAGCTGAGGTCAGAACCTGTGAAATAAAGCTTCATGTCTCAGAAAGAAGAAAGATATAACCAGACAGGCATTTGGTCTGAATCTGTGGCTAATTGGATGTGTGTTTGGGAGGAAGAGATAATTTTATCCACATGCATTGCACAAGATATATGTTTTCATAACCATGCATGTATAGGAGATATGGTTTTCCATTTTTTTTTAATTTTGAGATAACTGTAAATTCACATGCGCTGGAGTACAATGTCACAGCCAGGATACTGCATTTATACAGCCAAGATGGAGAACGTTTCCATTCCCAGAAGGATACCTCATGTTGCTCTTTAACAGATCGACTCTTTTCCACCCCTTCTTGAAAGCCTGGTAACAACTAAATTGTCATCCATTTCTAAAATTTTGTGAAGTCGTTGGATTGTATAAGTAGTTGTATGTTTAGTTTCATAAGAAAGTGCCTACAGTTAACAATAAGGTACTGTGCACTTAAAAATTTGAGTAGATCTCATGTTAAATGTTCTTACTATAAAACATCCCCAAAAACCAAAGAAATGAAAACAACAAAAAAGTCCAGAGGGATACAAGGAAATTTTTGGAGGTGATGGATATGTTTATCACCTTGATTATGGTGATGGTAACAAGAGTGTTTACATAGGCCCAAACTCACTAATTTGCTTACATTAATTATGTGCAGTTTTTTTGTAAAACAATTATACCTCAGTAAAGCTGGGGATAAAAAACAAAGAAAGAAATGCCAAACTGTTTTTCCAGAGTAACTGTACGTTACACACATGTGACAGCAATGCATTAGTAATCTAGTTGCTTTACCTCTTTGCCATATCGGCTGTTATCACTATTTTTTTATTTTAGCCATGTTGATAGGTGTGTAGTGATGTCTCATTGTGGTTTTAATTTTCATTTCCCTAATTGCTAAGGATGTTGACCCTCTTTTCATGTGCCTTATTTTCCATCTCTATGGCCTCTTCAATGAAATGTCTTTTGTCTATTTTTAAAGGATTTTTTTCCTTTTTTTTACCTTTGGGTTTTCAGAGTCCTTTATACAAATGTTCTCAATGCCATTCCTTTGCCAGATACGTGTTTTGCAAATATGTGCTTCTTTCACTATGTAGCTTCTATTTTCATCCTCTTAATGGGGTCTTTCACAGAGCAAAAGTCTTTATTACTATGAAATTTAATTTATCATCTTTTTCCTTCATTCTATGTATTACACACAATATACTTAAGTTGAAATGAATTTTTACAGTTGGAATCATAATTCTGATAATAAATACGTGTTTTAGTTTGGTCCCTTAATATTTCTGGATGTCTGCTTCCTCAGAGAGAAAATGAGGGGCTTGGAACAGATGAGCTATAAGCCCCTATCAGATTTAAAAACTTTATGGTTCTGCTAGAGGTTTAATTTATAAAGAAACATACAGACCCCCGCATCAGTTCCAGATAACATGCTATTTTTCACAAACATTGATGAGATAGTCTCTATATTCAGTTTCCTTTTTTAATTAATTTTTATCGAGGTAACATTGGTTTATAATAGTATATAAATTTCAGGTGTACATCATTATATTTTGACTTCTGTAAACTACATTGTGTTCACCACCCAAAGTCTACTTGCCATCCATCACTGTTCACACGTGCCCTTTTACCCGCTTTGCCTTCCCACCACTCACTTCCCCTCTGTTAACCACCAATCTATTCTCTGTGTCTACGTGTTTGTTTGTTGTTGTTGTTGCTTTTATCGTCCACATATGAGTAAAATCATACGGTATTTGGTTTTCTTCATCTGACTTATTTCACTTAGCATAATTCCCTCAAGGTTCAGGTTGAATGTGATTCTAGTATTGAAATATTACATATTCACACAATTTAACATTCTAGCTATTTTATCACCTACACATGGTGAAAATCATATTTACTTTTAATATTGGAGAAAAAATTCAGCCTATGTAGGATGTAAGAGATGATATATCATCCTCCAATGTTACACATTAACAGAAAGTATATAAAAAGAATTTTCACTATACATTATATGGTATTATAGAGTGACTTCTGAAGTGAACACCGTATAGAGGTAATGCTGTGTGTGTGGCCACTGACTTAAAAAACATCTTCTCCTCAATTCTCCCCAAATACTCCAAATATCTAAAATGTCTCCTCATTCCCATTTGTATTATACTTTCTCTGAGGTAATTTTCTGTCTTTTTTAATGTAACTATGTCTAGCTATTTTCAGATCATCTCAATTCTTTTCTGTACATTAATGTTATTTTGCAAAACAAAAGTCCAGAGGTTTTGTTTGCAGAACCAGGATTCTGTATAGCTGACAAAGGCAGGGGAGAGGATATGGATACTCATTTGATAGTACAATTTTTAATTTTCAAAAATATAAATTCCTTGAAATTTGTTTAAATTTCAATTCTGTATGGTCTTGTTTTTACCGAGTTATAGAATAACTTTGAAAAATGAACAATTTTCTTATACCCCTATAGTTTCTCAAGTTAAGTGTGTAGTTTAAAAGACGTGCTCACAGTTTTTATATTCAACTTTGAATATAAATCACACATGACTCATTTTAAATGTTACAACACCCTCTGATGACTGAATCCATCATGTTCCCTTTTGTGTCATTTCACATGGAGTCAAAAAAGATACTCTGAAACTAAAGTCTACCTGCATGAATGCTTTCACAAATAGAAATGCATTCTGTGAATAAAATAAAGTGATTTTACACTTATTTAGTTCTCATATAAGAGCAATGGTTTGTAAAACCAGGTTAATCTCCTTAGAAACTCCAGATAGTGGGTGAGCTGAGTTATTCATTGAGGGCAATAATAATGCGATTTTGATGGCCTAAATGATAACCAACGTCACTGAATGGATGGAGACATGGTCATCAAAGCACTAGGTTCACAGGATTCCCAGGTGAATCAGAAGAGAAGATGATGCTGATGTTGGCTAAGCCTAAATATGCAATGATATCGCAAAGGGAGCAGCTGTAATGTTTTAGTGGAATATAATATTGCATTTGTACACATACACACAAATATAAAGCACAAATATAAGTGAACTGTATATAAGTATATATATACATATATATGAATATATTTGCATATATTTATATAGAGTTCACAGCAACAGGAATAAGAAAGTGTAACACAAACATTAGTAAATTCTGGATCACCCAGGTGTAGCTTCTAGGGTTCTCTCTTGGTTGAACAGGATGTGCTTTGTCTCCAGATAATAGGACACTCAGATAAGTACATGATATCAGCGAAAGCCAAAGTTACTGAGCGGTCATTTTTACTTCAAAACCGGGGTGTGTAACCACATGTTATAACTCAAGATAAATCAGAACATCAATCTACACATTGTTAATAAACAATTTTAGTAAGCTGGTACAAGACACTTCCTGAGGAGTTTCAGAGGTTAAGCAGACACTACGATTCGTTAAGTAGTACTTTTCATTCCTATGATGTCCAAAGCTTAGTATCATGACTGCAGTCATCCCTGGAGACTAGCACAGAGCTCCCGCAGACCAGGAGCAAGGTAACTCTTTCCTTACACACAGCCGTCTTTTCTGAAGGCAATCTTCACCTCTATCTGCTCCCAGGAGATACTGACTTCTCATAAGTGGTGCAATCAGTAACTTTTATTGTTTCATTATACTCTTATAAAGTCAAGTTTTACAGATCACACGGGGGGGGGGGGAGGAACCTACAACTTTTTATGCTTCTCACAGAAATTCTATTACATAACTCCAACTCTGCATCTACTACCAAGGAAGTATTGACTTTGGCTCCTAGTAGTGCCATAATTGACATTATTGATGCTTAGGTGGGGCTGTGAATGGATGACATTCTCTGTGAGAGGTGAAAATGGTTCGAACTGAGTGGATACATTTTATGTTTCATGAATTCACTCAACAAAGATTCACTAAGAACATACTATGTGTCCACACAGATTGGACAGAGGATGCAAACAAAGTCAAGGGAACACTAGAAACTATATAGAGAGAGAAAGAGAGAGACTGAGAGACAGAGAGAGAGAGGAGGATTGGAAGGTCTGCGTAGGCTATACTCTAAGGGCCTCTTGAGCTATGCTGAGGAAATTTGAATTTATTCTGGGCAAATATTTAAAAATTCTAAGGATTAAACTTAGATGAATAGAATATGTTTGAGAAAGATAACTCCAGAAGTAATGTGGACAATAAATTGGAGTAATAAGAGAAAGAACATGGTAGAGGAACCTACAAAAACATTATTTGCCTTCAATTTTGAGCAGCTGCTACTTGCACAATAATCAATAATAAAAGAAGGCTATGAACATAAGGAAGTAGATGTATTAAAAAAAATAGGGTGGTTAAACATCACTTGGACAATTTTTCTAAACAAAATATAAAAAGATCCAGAATTGTATATGTGGGAATTTAGATATCATTAAGCCAAATTTGATTCTGAAAATACAACAACAGGTTTTCTATTTTATATTTGACGTGCAAGAAAAGGAACCAAAGAACTTCTTAATGTAAATGTAATATGCTGTATGTGTGAAAACTTGAACACCCAAACAAGAATAGGTATTTGGGTCAGACCGGGAGAAGAACTGCCTTTGGAATCAGAGTAGCTATATTTCTATTTAAAAGCTCTGCTGCTTACTAGGTGTGTGATCTTGGGCAGTTAATTTTACTTCTATAAATCTAGAAATCTATCTATATAAAGTAAGATGATAATCTTATCTGAGAAGGTTAAATGAGATAATCCACGTAAAGCTGTTAGCACTGGACCTGAAATATAGGAATTTCTTAATAAAGACAATGATCTCATTAGTTATGGCCTTCGGTAGTAGGGTTCTTAATTCTTGATTAGATGTGGTTTAAGCAATAAAGTTTTATTTTACTTTATTGTAAATAATAAGAAATTCATAAGCAATTTTTTTCAGGGATGGTTACTTCTGTGGGATAGCAAAATGATCACATGCCCAGCACTTTCCATTTTTCTGACCTGCCAGCTTCAAGGTGTTTCCCTTTTCTCTCATGATAGTCCTAAAGTGGGTGCCACCACTCTAACTAGCTCATCTCCTTGGGACAACATAAACAGAAAAAGAAAAGTTCCTGTTTTTTCCTTCTTCAGAGTGGGGAAAAAACCTTCTGGTGAATTCTCCAGTACTCTTCCCCTAACAAATTGTTACCTAGGATAGAGTCACAAAGCCATGCCTAGGCCAGCCATTGGCAAAAGGAATAGAATTACCACGATGGGTATATTACAACCAGCTTATACTTGCCAACGTTCACCGACTAGGGAGAGGGATAGACCCAGCCTCATTCCACAAGAAAGAAAAGGCGATGGCTTTGGGGTAGAGGACTAACTGCACTGTTGAAGACAGTGATTAAAATAATGAGAATGCAGATGCCCACGTCAGTATTCAAAATGTCCTGTGCCTCCAAGAAATCTTAGAAGGATGTACACAGAAATATGTCAGTATCACATAATACCGCTTAAGATCTTTATTGTATGCATTTTTCATTGTTCTTAACATTTAAAGATACATGCAAATTTTCAATCTGTTCCATCGAATGAGGTAATAGGACTCACATAGGGACATGCATGCATACATATACATATATATTCATTTACTCATACTAAATATAGATTTTATAAGCACTAAGGTGTGTTGCTTTGCTCTAGTGTCCTGAAATATCTTTATTTTCTAACCTTACACAATTATCCTACAATTTCTGAATTATTAAAATTTTATAGTTATATGGCAATTCTTTTAAACATGCCAACTGTGGAGTGTCATAAAGTCTTAACTAATTAATAGTTATTATAATAGCTAAGCATGAGCAATTATAATTTTAATAGTAATATAAAAAGAATCCCATGAGCTGCTATTATGATTACTTTGAAATAATAAGATAAAATTAATTTTAGGCTAATATATCAATAATGACTTTCTATTTGAATCTCAGTCATGCTGTATTTCTTTTGTAACTCATAACATTTCTGTAACACTTTTTGCAATGCTAATCATACATTCCTTGAATATCTTCTGTTGGTCCAATTCCATGAGAGCGAAGGCCAGTGTCATCACGTTCACTGTTTTGGAGGCAATAACAAGAAGGCAGCCTGACATGGTAAAGAAATCCACAGAATATAGGACTAAATTTGTGAGAAGGAAAGAGGAATTCTGATTAATCAAAGAATAATCACAACATAACTGCTTACTCAAGAACTTTTGGTGGTGAACACGATGCAGTCTATGCAGAAGATAAAATATAATGATGTACACCTGAAATTTATATAATGATATAAACCAATGTGACATCAATAAAAAATATTTCTGTACAGGGGCTGGCCCCGTGGCCGAGTGGTTAAGTTCGCGCGCTCCGCTGCAGGCGGCCCAGTGTTTTGTTGGTTCGAATCCTGGGCGCGGACATGGCACTGCTCATCAAACCACGCTGAGGCAGCGTCCCACATGCCACAACTAGAAGGACCCACAACGAAGAATATACAACTATGTACCGGGGGGCTTTGGGGAGAAACAGGAAAAAAAAAAAATATTTCTGTACAGAAATAACATTATTTTCAGATTTCCTGGAAATAAGATATCAGTGGAAAAGTCACTGAGTACAGATCTGTTTTCAAAGACTTTAGTCATATCTGGAAGTCATTTCAGTACTCAGAGATGCGTTCATCAGAATATGAAGATTTGAACCTATCGCAAATGGATAGATGTTGTTTTCTCTATCGTAAGATTCAACTAAATCTTAACAATATGTAGTAAAAATCCGTATGCAGTGACTCCCTTCTTTTAATGAATTGCTCCTAGTCCTCAATTTAAACATAAGATGCACCACTCAGAGTATCCTGCCCTCCAACCCCCCGGCAATAGTTCATCAGTCTGAGGGTTGATAATGACACAGCTACTCCAGAGAACTTTTCCGTGGTTTCAAAGATCGGAACTATATTAAGAGGGATGGTTCCTCTCTGGTGGTAGAGCTAAGAGGAACTCGGTCTGCGAGAATGATGCTGGCATCCAGAGAGAAACATCCAAGAACGATGGAGAGTGAGGAGGCTAGAGACGTTTAATTCTCTTGGTTCTAGTTGGTGCAACCTCGGGCTTCTTGTTAGAAAATATATCCTAGCATCTTTCCATTGACTTATTCTTCTCAGACCTAAACCAACACACATTATTATGTCATTGGAAGCACGGGTCCGCAGACCACATTTATTCTTTACAAAAATCTGTTCTTACTTTTCTGGCTCTCTATTATCCCTTCCTGCCTCCTGTGCAACCCTTGCTCTCAGCTCCTGCCACACTGAACTTTGCTATCTCCTGAACCTACCAGGCATGCTCCTGCCTCAGGGCTTTGCACTTGCTGTTTTTTTCTGTCTGGAAATTTCTTTCCCTGGACAGTTGCATAGCTCCTTTCCTCATCTTCATCAGGCCTTTTCTCAAATGTCACTTCTCAGCAAGGCCTTCCCTGAGCACGACAGATAAAATTGCATACCATTCACCAAACCCACAGAGAAAACAAACAGAAAAGCAGCATCTCTCCCTGTCACTATGTACTGATCTCTGTTTATTAATCTTCCTTTTCACTAAAATATAAGATACGTGAAGTCAGAGATTTTTGTGTCTGTTCTTTGCTCTAAATAACACTGAGAACAGTGTCTGGCACATAATAGGCAACCTATAAATATTTGCTGAATTAAAAAATGAATGATTTTAAAAAAACAAATAAATGGGGGGCGAGCCACATGGCCTAGTGGTTAAGATTGGTGCACTCCAGGTTTGGTTCCCAGGTGTGGACCTACACTACTTGTCAGCAGCCACGCTGTGGTGGTGACCCACATACAAAATAGAGGAAGATTGGCACAGATGTTAGCTCAGGATTAATCTCAGCAAAAAAAAAAAAAACCCACAAACAAATGAATCTCAACCTAATAGATGATATAAAAATAAAATTGGAGTGGGTTATCAACCTTTTCCAGGTTAAATGTTGATATCAAGTTCTCCAAAAGAAGTAGGTTTATCATTTCTCTATTCTTTTACTGTCCACCTAGAAAAATTAAAGTTATCAGTTGAGGAGAGGGGGAAATATCCTAAATAATAGAATAATTCTCGTAGATGGCCAATTATTAAATTTTCATTAAAAAGTATATTACACACACATAACAGCAATTTGGGGAATATAATGGACTAAAATATTCAATTTAAAATAGTTTCAAAAGCATGAAGACCTAGGAATAAAATTGAATGAGAGCTGTGAAGTAATTTGGGGGAAGGAAGGCTTTAAAACTCTACTGAGGGAAATTAAATAAAATTTGAATTAATGTAAAATTATGTCTATTTATTCAATACGTAGGAAAAATGAACCAGTAAATTATCCTTATATTGATCAATATATTGAATGAAAGACCTCTGGCTTTCCTGACAAGATGGTGATTTATTGTACATTGATGGCTCTTTTCCTCAAATCCGTGTCAAAGGAAATAATGAAAACAAGAGGATTGTTGAGGCAAGATTGATGGAGCTGAGAAACTTACTTTCAAACTGTAAACCCTAAAGAGATGGAGGCAGTTGATTCCCAGTGTCCTAAAGAAACAGCAGCCCAGATCAGAAAGGGGAAGGGCATGCAGGCAAGAAATGGGCTATATTTTGCCTCTGGGTAAAGAAGTCTGGAAGAGAAGTGGCTGAGAAGGGGTTGAGTTTATTTTTCATCGTTTAGTGTTTTCCTGTTAGACTATTATTGAAAATCATGTGCATGTTACTTTTCCAATTGTAAATAAAATATAGGTTAAAAATTCCAAAACACAGTTTTTGTGATGTTTATCTTTTTGTACAAGTCCAGATCTTTCTTACATCTATAAATCCAGGTTACTCCATATTTTTCATTCTCTGCTAGGCATCCTTTCTCCAACTTCTGAACATTTCACTCAAAACTAGAGATTTCTCAGTATGGGCATATTTGCTTGCTCAGGAGAGGGTGCACTTTTTCCTCACTGAACATATTTGAAAGTCAGGTTTTTATTTTACCTTTTCTCATCTATCTTGAATCAAATTTCCTTAAGAGGTATAAATTACTTAAAACAAAAATCACTAGCTCTATATTAATTTTTACCATCTTAGGAGTCTGTCAATTTTATCCTTTAAACAGACAATAAACTAAAAGGGAATTTTTCCTGATATCTGGCAACGATCACAAAGTCCCTTAATGAAGGTAGAACACATTCTTATGTTTGGCTCTAATTGTAGATATTTTCATGAAAAGAACTCATCGTTCTCCTAATAAATATAGTATTTTCTTTAGGAAAGAGCCTTAGGAACATCAATAATTAACTTGTAAGGAAAATGGCCTCCTCTGTGACAAGCGCATGAACAGAACAGAAAGCCACGTCCTGGCTCTGAGATATCCTCATTGTATTGGTTTGAGGCTATTTTGCTTGCTCTCCAAGTTTTTGCAGAATCTGCATTATTTAAGAATTGCTAGGTGTGTTATCTTTCAAGTTCTGCAAAAAGTCTTTGTTAACATAGTGACACAGTCCATTGTTACCGTCAGGTTTGCATTATTAAACCAAAAATTCACAATTACAGCTGTCTAAAGCTCTACCAATGACAGCAAAAGAGAAGACACAACTTTATACATTACACTGGTATTGTATGTAGTCAGCTGTAAAAAATAAAGTCTGAGAATTCAATAAGTCCTTTATTTTCCCATACAGTTAGCTGTATTCTTACTATTTCCTAATATTAAGTAAATGAGAAATTCATTAGTGTGTATCAACTCATTTTTTCCCAATAGAAATTAGCCATGCTGTAAATTCAGTTAAAACAACACATACTCAAGTCAAATCATTACAAGTCAAATAGTAGCCACCTTATTCTGATTGAAACATTTCCTAGTTTATTATTTACTGTAACCACCACTGTGTTCCCAGATGTGATCCCTTGTGTATACTATTATGTACATCCACATATTTGTGAAGTAATGTTATGTTATAAGCTTTATGAAACATTATTCCTTTGCACATATTAAGATGAATTATAAGTTAAAGAGCCAATTTAAAAAGAGAGCTCTAAACGCAGCCATAAAAGAAAAATAAATTATAGACAGAAAGAGAACTAGATTTAGGGAGAAAGAGATATATTTGCATTTGGCTTCATAATTTGCTTTACATTTTTTTTAAGACTTTATTTTTTCAGAAAAGTTTTAGGTTTACAACAAAATTGAGAGGAAAGTGCAGAGATTTTCTATATACCCTCTGCCCCTCACATGCATAGCCTCTCCCATTATCAACATCATTCACCAGAATGGTATATATATATGTTTTTTTACCAAAGGTGAACCTATATTAACACATCATAGTCATCAAAAGTCCGCAGTTTACATTAGGGTTCACTCTTGGTATTGTACATTATATGGGTTTGAAAAAATGTACAAAATGAAATATATCTGTCGTTATCATACAAAATATTTTCACTGTCCTAAAAATCCATTATGCCCCGCCTATTTATCCCCCCACCCCCAGCCCTTGACAATTACTGGTCTTTTTACTATCTCACAGTTTTGCCTTTTCCAGAATATCACAATATCAGGTCACACAATATGCAGCCCTTTCAGATTGCCTTCTATCACTTCGTAATATGCATTTAAGGTTCCTCCATGTCTTTTCACGACTTGGCAGCTCATCCCTTTTTAGCACTGAATAGCATCCCATTGTCTGGGTGTATCACAGTTTATTAATCCATCTCCTACTTAAGGACCTCCTGGTCGCGTCCAAGTTTGGGCAATTATGCATAAAGTTTATGTAAACTTTCCTGTGCAGGTTTTTGTGTGAAAAAAAAATTTCAACTCTTTTGGGGAAATATCCAGGATAGAGATTGCTGGATCCTATGGTAAGAGTGTAGTTAGTTTTGTAAGAAAGCACCAAACCGTCTTTAAAGTGGCTGTACCATTTTGCATTCCCACCAGCAAGGAATGAGCCTTACTGCTCCACATCCTCCCCAACATTTGGTCAGCGTTCTGGATATTGGCCATTCTAACAGGTGTGAAGTGGCGTCTCGTTGTTTTAATTTGCATTTCCCTGATGACAAATGATGTGGAGCATCTTTTCATATGCTTATTTGCCATCGTTATATCTTCTTTGGTGAGGTCAAAAATTGATTTGAATTTTTAGGTCATGTATTTAGAATATTCTTGGTTCATTTTGAAAGTATTTATGGTAAACTTTAACCACATACTATATGCTTTAAAGAATGATAAATTCTCTCATTTTCTAAACATAATATGTTTAAATTTTAATTTAAAGCAGTTTTAACTCTTGTGATGTACAAGTGAATTTGGATAACATTCTTAAAATCCCAAAACCTGGGATATTTGCCTTATAAGTTTTGAAATATTTGCATAGCATCCTGCAAGGTTTACCTCATATTTGTAATTTTGTACTTTATTTTTATAAATTTATACTTTTATCTGTGGATATCTTTAAAATTTCAAATGAACTAATTAACATCTAATAATCAAAGTCAATACTAATAGCAATATAAATATCACAGCGATAATCTAGTCCTGACACTCTACCAGGTTCCGTCACTTAAGTGAGTTTTATTTTTATTCAGACTATTTTAAAATGAACGTGAAATTGGAAATCTTTAGGCCTCTCTCCATGACCATATTTCTAAGCTTTTATCACTGGATCTCACCAAATTTCTATCAACAGAAGTGAGTTCCAATCTCCTTTCTCCCTGTGGAAATCTTAGAAATCTTTATAAAAAGTCAAGGATATGATCAATTCACAGACACTACCAGACTTTAACTTAGCATACCTGTTCATTATTACAGACAGTGCCAGTGCTTTAAGAGTTAGAATGCTAATACTGAGCAGATCAACAACCATTTGACAGCCTCATATATAGGTCCAAGGATTCAGCAAGAAATAAGCTACAGACATATGGAAAGTAAAACCCTCCTCGCATGACAATACAGTGAATCTCTGAGTGCCAAAAAGGCCATCCCCAGCCTGGTATTATGGAAGACAAGGTGCCCACCCCCCTGGGTTCCTCTGGCCTTGAGGATATCTCACTCCACATTGGCTGTTTTGACCCCTGACGCTTGCTGTGGCTCATTAAAGAACTGCTTTCCCTCACAGGCACACTGGCTCCTGAGTGTGCCCTTGCACAGCTTGTGTCATGACTTGGTAGTAAAATAAAGTAAAAACCCTAATTCCAAGTTATTGCTCCAGTCAATCTTCAAATCCACGCCAGTAATTTTGGTGTGAGCAAGCTCAGAGACGATTTTTCTTTTTTTTATTGAGGTCACAACAGTTTATGAGATTGTGAAATTTCAGTTGTACATTTTTATTTGTCCGTCACCATATAGGTGTGCCCCTTTACCCCTTATGCCCACCACCAGCCCCCTCCCCCTCTGGTAACCACTAATCTGTTTTCCTTATCCATGTGTTTATGTTCCACATGTGAGTGAAATCATACAGTGTTTGTCTTTCTGTCTGGCTTATTTCGCTTAACATAATACCGTCAAGGTCTATCCATGTTGTTGCAAATGTGATGGTTTTGTCTTTTTCATGGCTGAGTAGTATTCCATTGTATGTATATACCACCTCTTCTTTATCCATTTGTCATTCGATGGGCACTTGGGTTGCTTCCACATCTTGGCTATTTTGAATGATGCTACAATGAACAAAGGGGTGCATAAGTCTCTTTGAATTGTTGATCTCAAGTTCTTTGGGAAAGTACCCAGTAGGGGGATGGCTGGGCCGTATGCTAATTCTGTTTTGTATTTTTTGAGAAACCTCCATACTGTTTTCCATAGTGGTTGCACCAGTTTGCATTCCACCCAGCAGTGGATGGCAGTTCCCTTTTCTCTACATCATCTCCAAAATGTGCTGTTTTTTGTCTTGCTAATTATATCACATTGTAGTTTTGATCTGCATGTCCCTAATGATTAGTGATGTTGATCAGTTTTTCATGTGCCTACTTGCCATCTATATATCTTCTTTGGAAAAACGTCTGTTCAAATCCTCTGCCCAGTTTTTGATCAGGTTTTTTGTTTTCTTGATGTTGAATTGTATGAGTTCTTCATATATTTTGGAGATTAACCCCGTTTCAGATGTAAGATTTGCAAATATTTTCTCCCAGTTGGTGGGTTTTTCCATTTTGTTCCTAGTTTCCTTTGCCTTGCAGAAGCTCTTTACTCTGATGAGGTCCCATTTGTTTATTTTTTCTTTTGTTTCCCTTGCCCGAATAGACATGGTACTCGAAAAGATGCTTCTAAGACTGATGTCAGAGTGTACTGCCTGTTTTTTCTTCCAGGAGTTTTATGGTTTCGTGTCTTACCTTCAAGTCTTTAGTCTGTTTTGAGTTAATTTTTGTGTATGGTGAAAGATAATAGTCTACTTTAATTCTTTTGCTTGTGTCTGTCCAGTTTCCCTAATACTATTTATTGAAGAGACCTGCCTTTCTCCATTGTATGTTCTTGCCTCCTTTGTTGAAGATTAGCTCTCTGTAGACGTGTCAATGTATTTCTAGGTTTTCAAATATGTTCCATTGATCTCTGTGTCTGTTTTTGTACTAGTACCATGCTGTTTTGATTGCTATAGTTTTGTAGTATATTTTGAAGTCAGGGATTTTGATGCCTCCAGCTTTGTTGTTTTTACTCAGGACTGCTTTAGCTATTTGGGGGTCTTTTTTTGTCCCATATGAATTTTAGGATTTCTTCTTATACTTCTGTAAAGAATGTCATTGGGATTCTGATTGGGATAGCACTGCATCTGCAGATTGCTTTAGGTAGTATAGGTGTTTTATCTACGTTTATTCCTCCAATCCATAGGAATGGAAAATCCTTCCATTTCTTTATGTCATCATCAATTTGTTTCAATAATATCTTATAGTTTTCATTGTATAGGTATTTCACCTCCTTGGTTAAATTTATTCCTAGGTATTTTATTCTTTTTGTTGTGATTGTAAATGGGACTGTGTTCTTGAGTTCTCTTTCTGTTAGTTCATTATTAGAGTATAGAAATCCAACTGATTTTTGTAAGTTGATTTTGTACCCTGGAATTTGCTATAGTTGATTATTTATAATGGTTTTCTCATTGATTCTTTAGGGTTTTCTATATATAATATCATGTCATCTGTAAACAGTGAGAGTTTCACTTCTTTGTTACCATTTGGATACCTATTATTTCTTTTTCTTGGCCATTTGCTCTGACCAAAACTTCCAGTACTATGTTGAATGAGAGCGGAGAGAGTGGGCACCATTGTCTTGTTCCTGTTCTCAGAGGCATGGCTTTCAATTTTGCCCCATTGAGTATGATGTTGGCTGTGGGTTTGTCATATTTGACCTTTATTTTGTCGAGATACTTTCCTTCTAAATCTATTTTATTGAGAGTTTTTATCATAAATGTTGTTGGATCTTGTGAATTGGTTTCTCTGCATCTTTTGAGATGATCAGGAGGTTTTTATTCCTCATTTTGTTGATATGATGTACCACAACAATTAATTTGAAGATGTTGAACCATCCCTGCATCCCTGGTTTAAATCCTGCTTGATCATGGTGTATGTTAGGAAGTGTTCCTTCTTTTTCAGCTTATTGGAGTAGTTTGAGAAGGATAGATACTAAATCTTTGAATATTTGGTAGAATTCTCCAGAGTAGCCATCTGGTCCTGACTTGTATTTTTGGAAGGTATTTGATTACTGTTTCAATCTCTTTACTTGTGATTGGTCAATTCAGATTCTCTATTTCTTTTTGATAGAGTTTTGGGAGGTTGTATGAGTCTCAGAATTTTTCTATTTCTTCTAGATTGTCCAATTGTTGGCATGTAGTTTTTCATAGTATTCTCATAAGCATATGTATTTTTCCAGTATCTATTGTAATTTCTCCTCTTCTATTTCTAATTTTATTTATTTGAGTCTTGTCTCTTTTTTTCTTAGTATGTCTAGCTAAGGATTTGTAATTTTTTTTTTATCTTCTTAAAGAACCAGGTCTTAGTGTCATTGTTCCTTCCTATTTTTTTTATTTGTTTCAATTTCATTTATTTCTGCATTAACTTTTATTATTTTCCTCCTTCTGCTGTCTTTGGGCTTTGTTTGTTCTTCCTTTTCTAGTTCTGTTAAGTTTAGTTTAAGATTACTTATTTGAGATTTTTCTTGTTTGTTAAGGTGGGCCTTTATTCCTATGAATTTCCCTCTTAGGACCACTTTTGCTGCATCCCATTTAAGCTGATATGGTGTATTTTGACTTTCATTTATTTTCAGATATTTTTTGATGTCTCCTTTAATTTCTTCAATGATGCATTGGTTGTTCAGTAGCATGCTGTTTATTCTCCAAATATTTGTGACTTTCCAAGCTTTTTTCTTGTAGTTGATTTCTACTTTCATAGCGTTAGAGTCAGGAAAGATGGTTGATATGATTTCAATTTTCTTAAATTCATTGAGGCTTGCATTGTTTTCCAAGGCATCTTTCAGAATGTTCCATGTGCACTTGAGAAGAATGTGTACTCTGCTGTTTTTGGATGGAGTGTTCTGTATATATGTATTAAGTCCATGTAGTCTAGTTTTTCATTTAATTCCACTATTACCTTGTTGACTTTCTGTCTGGGTGATCTATCCAGTGGTGTAAGTGGGATGTTGAGATCCCCTAGTATTATTGTGTTGCTGTTAATTTCTCTTTTTAGGTCTGATAATAGTTGCTTCACGTACTTTGGTGCTCCTGTGTTAGGTGCACGTATATTTATAAGTGTTATGTCTTCTTGGTGGAATGTCCCTTTTATCATTGTATACTGCCCCTCTTTGTCTCTCATTGCCTCTTTTATCTTGAAGGATACTTTGTCTGATATAAGTCTGGCAATACATGCTTACTTTTGTTTGCCATTAGGTTGGAGTATCTTCTTCCATCCCTTCACTCTGAGCCTGTGTTTGTCTTTAGAGCAGAGATGTGTTTCCTAGAGGCAGCATATTGTCTCATCTTGTTTTTTAATCCATCCAGCCACTCTGTGTCTTTGGATTGGAGAACTAAATCCATTTACATTTAGAGTGATTATTGATATGAGGCCTTAATACTGCCATTTTATCACTTGTTTTCCAGTTGTTCTGTATTTCCCTTGTTTTTCGTCCCACGTTTTTCTGAGCACCAATTCAGTTTGGTGATTCTCTATAGTGATTTTTCTCAGTTTTCTCTTTATTTGTCATTTGTTTCTCTGTTTTGATTTTTTGTTTAGTGGTTACCATAAGGTTTGTATAAAAGATCTTGTAGATGAGATATTCCATTTTCTGATAGCTTCTTCTTTCATTGGTCTCATCAGGTGCCATCCCTTTCCTCTTGCCAGACTAAGTTATTGTGGTCACAAATTATTCTGTTTTGTGTCATGAGTTTGTGGTTAAAATCAAGTGATTATAGTTAATTTTTATATTTTCCTTCTCTTTATCTTTAATGTTATAATTAAGTGTTTGCTAACCTGTTCTTAAAGAGAACTGAAATTTTCTCATTTTGTCTATTTATTCCTTGCTCAAGGCTTTGTAAATCCTTTTTTTTTTTTTTCAGATATGAGGGCCTTCTTGATCATTTTTTGTAGTGGATGTCTTGTGGCAATGACCTTCCTCAGCTTTTGTTTATCTGGGACAGTTTTTATTTCTCCATCATATCTGAAGGATATTTTCACTGGATAGAGTATTCTTGGCTGAAAGTTTTTGTTTTCAGAATGTTGAATATATCATTCCACTCTTTCCTAGCCTGCAATCTTTCTTCTGAGAAATTCCTTGAAAGTCTGAAGGGGTTCCTTTGTAGATTATTTTCTTCTCCCTTGCTGCCCTTGGTACTTTCTCTTTGTCGTTGTCTTTTTGCTATTTTTAGTATTATATGCATTAGTGAAGTTCTTTATGCACTGATGTAATTCGGAGTTCTATTGGCTTCATGTACTTGTAAGTCCAGTTTTTTCCCCAGGTGTGGGACTTTCTCAGCTCTTATTTCTTTGAACAAGCTCTGCTCATTTCTCTCTCTCTCTCCCTCTAGAATACTTATAATCCTTATGTTGCATTTCCTAATTGAGTCATATAATTGTCAGAGATTTTCTTCTTTTTAGTCTTAGTTCTCTCTCCTCCATCTGAAGCATTTCTTTATTTCTGTCCACTAAATTACTAATTCTTTCCTTCATAATGTCTTCCCAAGCTCTGCTATTTGAAGACTCCAGATTTTTCTTTATCTCAGTCATTTTTTTTCATCTTCAACATTTCTGATTATTTTTGTTTTAGTTTCAATCTCTTTTGGGAAGAATTCCCTCTGTTCATTAATTTTATTCTTGATTTCATTGAACTGTCTGCCTGAGTTTTCTTGTAACTCATGGGTTTTTTAATTATAGCTATTTTGAATTCTCTGTCATTTAGATTGAAAATTTCCGTGATTTTGGAATTGATTTCTGGGTACTTGTCATTTTCCTTCTAGGCAGGAGCATGAATATACCTTTTCATTCTATTTGATGAGGTAGTCTTGTTTTATTACCTAGTGGTAGCATCTCAATGCAGATTCCACCTGCTGCCATTGGTAGTGGCAGGGCAGGAGCTTTGTTTTCTGAGCCCACTGCATCCCCTACAGCTGTGCCTGTCCTTTGGAAGCTGTGCTGACAGGTCCTCTCTGTGTTTCCCCAATCTCCACCACTGCTTTACCCACACAGGTACACAGTTCCTCTGGCAGGGGTCCCTTGCTCTGGCTGACGACAGAGCTGTTGCACCAGGGGAAGAGTGCTTTCTTTCACATGCCATGATCCCAGGTGCTCCCGCTCTGTATTCACTATCTGCTTTCCTGGTCTGCTCGGGTTGGGGAAGATGTCCCTGTGATTGCTTAGCCTGCTCAGTGTGGAGCCTTCCCATGGGCTAGGAGGCAACTCCGAGACCAAAGACATTCCTGTGCAGGACATCCCTTTCCCTCCTCTCCACTCAGAGTTGCATGCCAGCTTCCCCATATGGTCCCGTGCCCTAGATCACTGCCATTTAGGGAGGGATCTCCTTCCCCTGCCTCCTTCAAAGGTCCAGGACTTCCACCTTCAGACATATAGCTGCATGGATCTCTCAGACATCTATTGTGTTGTGTGAATATCCTATGTTGATTTATGAATGTCCTTTTTGTTGTACCTTAGAGGGAAGAGACTAAGGGGAAGAGCTCACAATGCCATGATACTGATATCACTCCTATTGAGTTTTGAGATGATTTTTATTTTCTTATTTTATACTTTCCAACTTTCCCTATTTTATTTTTACTTTAATGATTACATACAATTTATTTTTAGAACATGACATTAAGTAATTTCTAACAATTTAAATTTGTAGTGAAAAAATAGAATAGAGTCTGTGATTTTTTTCACTTCAATGAATAAAATCAATATTGTCAAAAACTTATATAGTGCTTAAACTCTGATATGTATTGTTCTGTGCATGCTATCTGTGCTAAGACACAAAGTCATTACAATACCACTATGATTTAGATATACTATTATAATTACCTTTTTACATATGATGAAATTGAGACACAGAGAGTTTAAGGACATTGCCTAAGTCTCACAGCTGGAACGTGATAGATGTGAGATTTAAGGTCAGTCAGTGTGGTCTCAGAGTTCCTATCCCTAATGAACGTACTACACGCCCAACAGAGGCCCACAGACTACTGGTGGCAATTATTGCAAAACAATTGCAGATTTGCTTAGAAATGGAATGATCTTTAAGAAGGATATCTCTATTTCTCTTTTCTTCAGTCTTTGAAATCAATAATCACCTCGGTCCCTTAATCTCAGTTTCTGTCCTTGCTCACTTCCCTGAAACTGAGATAATGCTTTCCTTCCTGATACTGTAGTTCTCTCTCTGATTCCTGGTTGAGTACCTTGTTCATGCTGATTGATTTCCTGATGCTAAGGCTCTAGCTGCTGACCTGGGCAGCACTGATTCCTAGGTTTTACTCCCTGAGTGGATGACTTCATTGTGTCATGAGGCCCAGCTCCTGGCAGCAGATGCTTCTCAGCAGTATCCCACATGCTACATGCTGATTGCAGCATCTACAGCTAAGGGAGTCACCATAACCTGGCACTGATCTCAAGAAGGACATTTAGAGTGTCATAGCATGACATCCATCAATGCCCTCCACTATTTTGTCTCCCTGCATGGACCACATAATGCTACACACTAATCCACAATCACTATATAGTCTGAAATTTGTTGCAGTCGTAATTTTGAAAATTTTGTATGTGGTCAGACCATGTATCAGTCCATTTGTTTGATTGATTTTAATATATATTTGCTATATATGAGTATAGTCTGATAAAAGTTGGCCATGCTTAAGGAGAATTCTGCTTAAAGAACATTTTTTCAAACGTGCATCTTAGAAGTCTTTTGTTATTTGGCATATCAATAATAACTTAGTGACTTTTTATTTTTCCCTGCAAATAGATCTCTCTACTTTTTCTTTTGTTTGAATTCTTTCTATAAAATACATCACTAAGTTAAAAACTCGTTATTTCTACAAAATATTCTATTAATATTCACTGTAGTCATAGAGAAAGCAGCTCACACACAGTGAAATTGCTTTGTGGAGCAGATCAGAATATTTTATCATAATTATACTAAGTGAAGAAAAAAGAGAATTGTGAGATTCATTTAGATTGATTTATTTGTTGATAATAACATTAATTATCAGTTCCAGGTTGCTTTATTAGAATAAGTTGTATTAGAAGGCATTGACTAACTCAACATGTGCACTGCATGAAAAAGGAAAATGCTGTTAGTGACACGTAAGAGCTTAATATTCTGAACATGCACATCAGTCACTGAAAGAAGATTAGAATTCACTGTCCATTTTGCAAACCTGAATCTTTAAATTGCTAATTGAACTTTAATTGGATTTCATTCTAATTTAATTGTTAACACAAATCAAAAATGTTTACTTAAATATGAGTATTCGAGAGATTTGATGGTCAAGTAATAGATTCTACTTAAGTCTGTTAATTAGGCATAAGTCCCTGGTTTTTAGGGACTTAAATTCTATTCAGAATACAATACTGCTGAATAAATTTAGAAAATATTTTTCCCAGTCTGGTGGGTGAAATAAATTTGTTCATTAAAATTGTGCTGTTCAATGAAAAACAATCACAGGGAAAGTTAAAATTACACTAATCTAACTATTTTATACAACTGTCCATAAACAATTAAGAATTGAAAACAAGGGAATGCTTAGCTATTTAATTCCCACACCCCTTTTTTCCAGAAAACATAATATTCAATTTCATTCAGGTGGCTATTGGACTTTGTCTAGCTTTTCTCTTTTTTTTCCTTTGTAGCTTAGGAGTTTTTATTTGCAATCTTGTTAACAAGTTCCTGGAAGATATAAGCAAATGTTATTGAGTATCTTACCTAATCAAGTTGGTTTATTTAAAACAATATACTAATATGAATTTGTATATTTAGATCTTATTCCTTAAATTAGCTTCCTTATTTTACAGAATTTATTCAGCTCTTAGTTATAATTAAGAAATTTAACTAAGAATTTGAAGTATAAACCACTCTAGCCACAAGATTTCTCCTCTTTGAACAAATTCTTTTTCTTAGCATTAAAACCTCATAAGAAACGTTGGCCCAAAAATTCATCAGTATGATGCATTTTATTTAGGAAAGACGGATAATTTAAGGACAATTAAATTCATAATTTCAACAGCACAACTCTGAAAACAGCATTTTCCCTATTTCGTATACGGGAAAACTGAGGCTAAAAAATGTTAACTATGTCTAAGATTATAAAGCTGATATATTAACTACTCCATTGGTCCCTGGCTCTGTGCTCCAGAGTGAGATCATTTTATTGTGTGGAACAAATAAGCAGGAATGTTTCCTTATGAATTATGAACTATTCCACATAAGTAACAGAAGCTACCAGTAAACGCTGTCACAAACTGACACTCAGTAATGGTAGGTAGTATTGCTGCTTCAGCAGTTTGGGATTTTTTCTTTCCTTTTAGTAACTTCCAGTCTCCTGATGCATTATTCAGGTACGTGCTGCTGACAGTTTTTATGATCTGTGCCATTTGGGAGGATAGAGCCTAAGCGAGGTACAAAGGCAGTGAAAGAGTTCAGGATGCTCTTGGTATTTCACTGTTGGTTTTGTTCTGAGATCAAAGTTATCTGGATCTTCTCCTAACCTGAAATCGACACATCAAATGCTGTCAAGTCTGCATTATTCTCCTGACAAGAAGGAGCCCATATCCTTAGTCTCTTCCTGTTATCTGTTCACTGAAAACATAACAGAGGAAACATCTCCCTGCCTTCTCAGTATCTTTACACCTTTCACTCTTTACTTGAGCAACTCTAGGTCTTCAGATTCTATAAAAACAGTTAGATATGTCCCACAAAGTAGAGAATTTGAAACTTTGCCTAGTCCAAGGTTTATAAACATAGTCATAGTCATAGCCCTGCTATGAGGAAAAAAATTATAAAAGTACATCCCACCAAAGATAACATACAAACATGCACACCTGAATTAGCTTTTGGAAAAAAAAAAATATGTACCAGATAAAAATTCACAGTCAGACAATTTATGCATGCAAAAAACAAAGCCTCTCTAGATTTTTAAGTCTCAATCTCTTCTTGAAGCTAACATTCTGCCTAGTTGTGAATTATTCACTCTCTAGGCTCTTGAAAGGAAATTATGCCAGACAGTAGTGATTTTCCAGTCATTTCAGTTACATGAATATTTCTCTGCCACTATTTATTGAGAAAGCACCTGGTCCAAGGCCATCTTCTGCGGACACCTCCCAAGATGTACAATCTTCTTCTCTGGCTATTTTTCATCAGAATATTCTTATGTTAGAATCTGCAGGAGTCAGAATCTCAATGTACCGTCATCTGATGAAGTAGTCTTGTTTTCCTGTGACACTCAGCCCCCATGTTCCCTTTGCTCCTGGGTCATCCTCTTGCATCATGAGATACTTTCTCTAGCTAACTTTTCTGCCTTTATTTGGGGCAAAACTAAAATCACTGACCAATGGCTTGGGAGCAGAAATTTCTGTGAGGCTGCATCAAGTCTGTTTGCCTAGATGGCTTATATAGTCATTGTGATGTGAGTGTTCCAGAACCATGCTGGGCCCATGGTTTCATCAGTGGGCTTGCTGTTCCCTGGACCTCCAGTTGAGAAACAGGCCCAAGACCCTCTACGTTAAGGTTTCCCAAAATTTACTGGGAGTTTTAATCCCAACTCCATGTCTATGTAAGAGGACAATCAAAGAGCCCCTTCTCAGACATGAAAAATTCTGAATTTCTCTAGAAATTCTGTTATTGGTCTCCCTCTCCCATCCCTGGGAACTCATACATTTCCCTGGACTACAGGATGTCAGAAATGGAGGGTTCTACCTTCTTCCACTTTAGGCTAGGACTTCTTGTGAATATTCACAAAGTGCTTTCACTCAACACTAATTTTTATGGCCAACAAATGCATATGTTGAAGTCTTAAACCCCAGTACCTCAGAATGTAACTATATTTGGAGATAGAGTCTTAAAAAAGGTAATTAAGATTAAATGAAGTTGTATGGGTAGGCGCTAATCCAGTCTGACTGGTGTCCTTATAAGAGAAGATCTGGACCCACAGAGATACCATGGATGCACGGGCATAGAGAAAAGGCCATGTGGGGACATAGTGAGAAGGCAGCCATCTACAAGCCAAGGAGAGAGGCCTCAGGAGAAACCAAACTTGCCAACACCTTGATCTTGGACTTCCTGCCTCCAGAACCGTGAGAAAATAAATTTCTGTTGTTTAAGCCCTCTTATTGTGATATTTTACTCTGGTCCCTCTAGCAAGCTAATACACTAATATTTCAGTCTCAGATTTCTTGAGCCTATTTTGAACCTGAAAAACTCAGCATTAATAGTTTCTTTTCTTCAAATGTCTGCTGTATTATTCTTAATCCTCCACAAATCAGTGAATTGTTCTAAATAAATAGGGATGCAATCACACACTAGGAAATGGAGAAATATAAAACACTCTTCATTTAATATTTGATATTTCAACACATTATAGGTTATGTACAATAAACTTTTTGTCAGTGAAAATTTGCAGTCAAATGTTGAGCTATAAACATTAAATTCAACTCTGTAACCAAAAAGGAATATTCAATTTATAGGACTAAAGTTATAAGAGGATCAGAAATTCAACAGAACAGGATTTAAGTCAGCAATAAAAAGTTTTAGCTACTAAGTAAAATTTAGTAATAATCTAGCCAACTCCACCTCATCAAGATTATAAAACATTGTGCTGTGCTCACTTTCCTACCTCTATAGCATCCCAACTGACATATAATGTAAGCAGAAGAATATGAGACAGCTTTCAAATGTAATTTGACTAAGGAGGAAGATATACCTGTGAAGATTGAACACGAGAGAAACAGATTATGCTGAAGAGAAATCCATCAGACTTTAGAAGGAGATTCCACCCATTATATGATCTCTTCGGTCTTCTTGAGTAATTATTTCCCTGCTTCCCTACTTCAGGTCTTCCGTACTCATCACATGAACTTCATCTCAAACCACATTTGGTAACTTCAACCAACCATCTCTGCTTACCCTCTCTGGGCATGCTGATACATTTACATGCCATTGTGCCTTGAATAACAGCTGTGGCATTCATACTGGGTTTTCAATGTGAATTTGGAAGCATAGAATAGTATACCCAGAGGAAGCAAGTTAACTATAAAAGTAGTCTTGGAGCTTGACTAGGAATCTCAGCCATTAAGTAATGACAGCCCTTAGTGCAGAGTTGGAGAATATTGAAAAGAGCCTTCACAAATTCGTATATCATTAACATTGAGGTGGTTCTTACGGGGTCAAATATAAGCATTTACAGGGAGCACTGCACCTTTAATAAATAAGAAAAACAATTTTAAATGAACAAATCTGACTTTTACATAGTTCCCCAAGAGAAATGTTCTTTTATCTCATGTTTGATTTAATTATACTCTAAAAATGTGACTTTCTCAAATAAAACACAGAGCAAATCATTTTCAGCCTAAAGGAGCAACAATGACTAACAAAGTGAGACAAAGCAGGGTTTTTTTGTTTTTTAAATAAGGACAATAGGTGCCTGGTTTCAAACAGAAGAATAAAAGGGCATTTTTTTTTTTTATTTTCTGAGGAAGATTTGCCCTGAGCTAACATCCATGCCAATCTTCCTCTATGTTTTTTTAGTATGTGGGCTGCCAGCCTGGCATGGCTGCTAACAGAGCAGTGTATGTCTGTGCCTGGGAACTGGGCCTAAGCTGCTGAAGCAGAGTGCACTGCACTTAACCACTAGGCCCCCAGGGCTGGCCTCAAAAGGATGATTTTTAATGATTGAATGCGCCAAGAACATTGAGTGATTTTGCATTACTAAAAACAAAAGCAATCTAGAAAATGATAACCATTGACACAATTACAATTCTGTTTTTCTGTACAAAGAATACTTGATATAGGGATAATATGATATTTTAGAAAAATACTTGATTTTCATTTAATACATGAGAATTATAATGAATCTAAATTACATGCTATATAATAAAATCTTGTTATACAGGCATTATAGGTTCATTATTTAAATCTGAAGAGGCTTGAAACAGATTCAAAGTTTCTTATTAATGCAAAATTATTTTAAAAAGTTGAATAGAAAGGGGCTGTACATATTTTCAGCAAAAAAGATTGTAAAATAACTTGTGGAATTTATTGAACACTTTGAAAGGACAACACAAGAGTTCTTTTTAGTAATATTGTCCGTGCTCTCTTTCACTTTAGAGTTACCTTAAGTCTGTTGTCTAATCCAGGAGCTATTCTATTTTTTACGTGTGCACACACATGTACATGTACGGTCTTCAAAGCTTGAGAGAGGCTAGGTGAAGCATGAGAGAAACAGGATTAGCAACCCAGGTAAATCCGTAGATTTGAGTAAAAGTCATGAACCTAGAAATAACACACTGAGATAAAGGTTATGATGGAGGAAAGCACTGGATGTCATGGAAGATTGAGGAAGGCAGTCAAACCTGGACTAAAAGAAACAAGAGCAGCTGTTTGGAAAAAACAAGTTCTAGAGACAAATAGGATTAGCTGTACAGACAGAGGAGAAGCCTTCCACTTAGAGTGGCAGAGCACCGCTCAAAGGCTAGAAAGAGGGGGCACTGTAGGTGAAGAGGTCCTTGAGCTTTAAATATTTAACACTTATAGTTTGGGTGGAATGTATTTTTGAGCAACCCCGAAGGTTCCCAAACCAACAACTCTCCTGGTGGCTAACATTATGGATTGATTATGCCTGTTGTTGAAATCTACGTAAGTGAACTCATAAGGCATGTACCTTTTTGATCTGGATATTTTGCTCAGTATTGTGCTTTGGGATTTATTCACATTGATGCATGTTGCAGATTGTTAGTTTACCTTGGTCTATGGTATCCCACTGAGGGAACACACTAGTTTATTTACCCATTCTACTGTTGTTGGACAGTTGGGTAATTTTCAGATTTAGGCTATTATGAATAATGATAATATAAACTTTCTTGTACATTTATAATGAGAACATGTTAGAGTACATCTTAAAGGAGAAGTACATTGTTGGAGATAAGATAAATAATGAAAGTTCCTAATACTAATTTTGATTTTGTGTTATGACCCTGGTGAATCATACCTAATTGTGGATCTACTAACTACCAGGAATCTTTCTCTCAATTAGTGCTTTTTGAGAATTCAAGAATAGCACATATTTTATTTCATAACACTCAATTTGTAAGGTCTAATCTAGTCCAACATGACTTAGAAATTAAACTAAATGGGAAGAATTTAAAAACAAGAGGACAGATAAAAATAAGAGAAAAATCATAAAGATCTTTGTCCTCTGTATGAAGGGGTTGAGCTATGTCCTCAGTGATTTGTGGTATAGCTTTGGACAACGCAATAACCAAGCATGATTTTTAAAACTATCGCTCTATTGATGTGGAACACAGACTGAAGGATATGAGGAGAAGATCAATAGGAGGTGTTTCAGCAATTCTGGGTAGAACTGAATGAAGCCTGGCAGGGAAAAGAGAGGAGAAAATAGCCATGAGTGGTTCAGAACAATTTGTGGATCTCTGAATCTTTTGAATCTTGATAACACTCTAAGCTGTCATTCAGAAACATCCTCACAGCCCTACGTGTTTAAATTTTACATACTGTCAAAGGGATTAAAAACTCTAGCTTCAGAACCTCTCTATTGCAGCAGCGTTAAATAATATTACTAGAACATGGGAGAGGTCGGGGAGAGGGAGGTTTCAATATGTTGTTTGGCTTTTAGCAACAATAATTAGTCACAGCCCTCTTTCTCTTCTCTGTCTTTAAAACTAACAGTGGGTGGGTTTTCAATCTTGGACCATTCTACAGGATGGCATTTGTGCTCCCCAGGCCATGTAGTATCAGGGTGATCTTGCCTAAAAAAAGAGAAAATATTAGCAAGCTTCACTTGTAGGGAATCACCCATATTTAGAAAAATAAACACTAGAACCCCCAGGAGATGTCCAAGTGGAAGCTGAACAGTAGTATGTCAACTATGCTATGGAAAGAGTTTCTACTCTATTGGCATCTGAGGCAAGAGTAGATAATATCCTAATTCTCAGATTCTTTGACTCAAAACTAGAGACAAATCCACCAAATTGTTCACTTTAAAATGGTTAATTTTATGTTATGTGAATATCACTTCAATAAATTATTAAATTAAAAGCATCAGCGATCTTAAAGATCTTTTTTGGTACTTATTCTGTGAATGTGGGCACTGTGAGTGAACTTTTCCTCAAATGCCCTTTTTCTACGATATGCACAGTATTTGTTCTACTTTTTTTTTCTTGTTAACTTTATGATTTAATTTAATTTTTCTCACCTTGTCCTCCTACTTCTACCCCTAAATATTGGGGTTTCCCATTATTCATCCTTAGGACTTTTGATTCTCTCCTTTTTGTATTCTGTCCTTTGGACATATGCATAATCTATTTCCATTTTAAAAGTTTGTTTCATAAAAATATTAATTCTGATATAATTTAACTTGGCGTATAGTTACTTATAAAGGTTATTTAGTAAACTTTCATTTTTATTATTAGATCTCTTAGGATAATAAGGAAAAGAGAGGCAAAGTCAGCTGGCGGATGGAGCCTTGGAGAGATTTGTGTGCAGTCAACTGAGAGATACGATGAATATGTCAGTAAGAGAGCTATCGAGAATCTCTTGATTTGATAACATTCAGTTAATCAGAGTTAACTATTACAGGAATTTCTGGCTACAAAATGCTTTAAAAAGAAATATTTATGCACTTTGTTTTCATACTTAAAATATAGCATTTGTGCCAAATACCATAGTAGTTTGGTCTTTAAAATAAATAAATCAGTGAAAATTATGCCTTCTGCTTCTGTCATAACAACTTGGGGGAAAACGATGTTTAGAACTGAGGCCCTGCTCTGATGAATGTGAGCCTGACACAAGAGGGACTGTACACAATGCTGCGGTAGGCATGGCACATTCATCCAATTTGTACAATGCACAGAGAAACTCAAAAGTACTCCTTTCGCTCTCCCTGGGAAAGAAAGTGGAAAGCATTTGCAGTTATACACAGCAGTCATTGACACCTCATAGGACATTAGTCACAAGCCTCCGGAGAGAAAGAACAATGTCATGACTTCTGCGTTAGAGTGGGTGGGTGAGGTAGTTAGTGTCACCTCTCTCTCTCTTTTTTGTTTTCCAATTATTTTGTTGGGTCATAATGGTTTATAGCATTGTGCAATTTCAGGTGTACATTATTATTCATCAGTTTCAGTATAGACTGCATCGCACTCACCACCAATACTCTAATTTTTGTCTGTCACCATTCATATGTGCTCCTTTACCCCATTTGCACACCTCTCCCACCCTCTTTCCCCCTGATAATCACAAATCTGTTCTCTTTATCCATATGTTTGTTTATCTTCCACACATGAGTGAAATCACATGGCTTTTGTCTTTCTCTGGCTTATTTTCTTAACATCATACCCTCAAGGTCCACCCATGTTGTTGCAAATGGGATGATTTTGCCTTTTATATGGCTGAGTAGTATTCCATTATATATAGATTATATTATATATAGATACCACATCAACTTTATCCATTCCTCAGTTAATGGGCACTTGGGTGGCTTCCACGTCATATTGTGAGTAATGCTGAAATGAACATGGGGTACACAAATCTCTTTGAATTGTTGATTTCAACTTCTTTGGATAAGTACTCAGTAGTAGGATAGCTGGATCATATGGTATCGCTATTTTGAATTTTTTTGGGAAATCTCCATACTGTTTTCCATAGTGGCTGCACCAGTTTGCATTCCCCCCAGCAGTGTATGAGGGTTCCCTTTTCTCCACATCCTCTCCAACATTTGTTATTTTTTGTCTTGTTAATTATAGCCATTCTGAGTGGTATAAGGAGATATGTCATTGTAGTTTTGATTTGCATTTCCCTAATAATTAGTGATGTTGAACATCTTGTCATGTGCATATTGGCCATCTGTATGTCTGCATTGGAAAAATGTCTGTTCATATTCTCTGCTCATTTTTTAATTAGGTTCTTTTGTTGTTGTTGACTTGTAGGAGTTCATTTTCTATTTTCAAAATTATTTCCTTGTCGGATATGTGATTTGCAAATATTTTCTCCCAGTTAGTGGGTTGTCTTTTTATTTTGTTCATTGTTACCCTTATCTTACAGAAGCTTTTCCGTCTGATGTAGTCTAATTTGTTTAGTTTTCCTTTTGTTTCCCTTGCCTGAGTAGACATGGTATTTGAAAAGATGCGGCTAAAACTGATATCAAAGAGTGTGCTGACCATACTTTACGAGTTTTATGGTTTCAGCTCTTCAATCAGTTTTGAATTTATTTTTGTGTATGGTAAGGTCATGGTCTACTTTCTTTCTTTTGCATGTGGCTGTCTAGTTTTCTGAACACCATTTATTGAAGAGATTTTTTTCTTTCTCCACTGTATGTTCTTGGCTCCTTTGTTGAAGATTATCCGTCCATAGATGTGTGGTTTTATTTCTGGGCTTTCAATTCTGTTTCATTGATCTGTGTATCTGTTTTTGTGCCATTACCATGCTGCTTGATTACTGTAGCTTTGTAGTACATTTTGAAGTCAGGGATTGTGATGCCTCCAGCTTTGGTCTTTTACTCATGATTGCTTTGGCTATTCATGGTCTCTCATTGTTCCATACAAATTTCAGGATTCTTTGTTCTATTTCCGTGAAGCATGTCATTGGGATTGCACTGCATCTGTAGATTTCTTTAGATAATGTGGACATTTTTAACTATGTTTATTCCAATCCATGAGCATGGAATATCTTTCCATTTCTTTGTGTCTTCTTTGATTTCTTTCAATAATGTCTTATAGTTTTCATTCTATAGATCATTCATTTCCTTGGTAAAATTTATTCTTAGAAATTTTATTTTGTGTGGGTGTGATTGTAAATGGGATTATAATCTTGACCTCTTTTTCTGCCAGTTCATTATTAGTATATAGAAATTCAACTAATTTTTATAAGTTGATTTTGTACCCTGCAACTTTCCTGTAGTTGTTGATTATTTCTAATAGTTTTCCAATGGATTCTTTAGGGTTTTCTATATGTAGAATCATGTCATCTGCAAACAGTGAGAGTTTCACTTTTTCCTTTCCATTTGGATACCTTTTATTTCTTTTTCTTGCCTAATTGCTCTGGCTAAAACCTCCAGTACTATGTTGAATAGGAGAGCTGAGGGTGGACACCCTTTTCTTGTTCCTGTTATCAGAGGAATAGCTTTCAGTTTTTCACTATTAAGTATGATGTTGGCTAAGGTTTTGTCATATAGAGCCTCTGTCATGTTGAAGTACTTTCCTTCTATACACATGTAATTGGGAATTATTATCATTAATTGATGTTGGATTTCATCAAATGCTTTCTCTGTTTCTATTGAGATGATCACATGATTTTTATTCCTTATTCTGTTAATGTGTTGTCACACTGATCAATTTGCAGATGTTGAACCATCCCTGCATCCCTGGCATAAATCTTATTTGAGTATGGTGCATGATCCTTTTAATGAATTCCTGTATTCAGTTTGTCAATATTTTGTTGACAATTTTTGCACCTATGTTCATCAGCGATATTGACCTGTAATTTTCCTTCTTTGTGTCCTTCTTGTCTGGTTTTGGTATCAGGTTAATGTGTGCTTCATGGCCTCATAGAATGAGTTAGGAAGTATTCTATTTTCTTCAATTTTTTGGAATAGTTTGAGAAGGATAGGTGTTACATCTTCTTTGAATATTTGGTAGAATTCTCCAGAGAAGCCATCTGGTCCTGGACTTTTGTTTTTTGGGAGGTTTTTCATTAATGTTTCAATCTCCTTACTTGTGATCGATCTGTTCAGATTCTCTATCTCTTCTTGATTCAGTTTTGGGAGGTTGCATGAGTCTAAGAATTTACCCATTTCTTCTAGTTTATCCAATTTGTGGGCATATCATTTTTCATAGTATTCTCTTATAATCCTTTGTATTTATGTGATATCCCTTGTAATTTATCCTCTTTCATTTCTAATTATATTTATTTGAGCTTCCTCTCTTTTTTTTTAAGTGAATCTGGCTAAGGGTTTGTCAATTTTGTTTATCTTCTCAAAGAACCGGCTCTTAGTTTCATTGATTCTTTCTACTGTTTTTTAGTCTCTATTTCATTTATTTCTGCTCTATCTTTTATTATTTTCCTCCTTCTGCTGTCTTTGGACTTTGTTCTTCTTTTTCTAGTTTTTTGGGTGTGGTTTAAGATTACTATTTGAGATTTTTCTTGTTTGTTGAGCTTGGCCTGTATTGCCATGAATTTCCCTCTTAGAACCACTTTTGCTGTATCCCATAAGAGTTGGTGTATTGTATTTTCATTTTCGTTTGTCTCCAGGTATTATTTGATATCTCCTTTGATTTAGTCAGTGATCCAGTGGCTGTTCAGTAGCATGTTGTTTATTCTCCACATATTTGTGCCTTTCCCAGCTTTGTAGTTGATTTCTACTTTGATAGCATCGTGGTTAGAAAAGATGCTTTATATGACTTCAATCTTCTTAAACTTGTTAAGGCTTCCCTTCTTGCCTTGTTTCCCAACACATGGTCTATCTTTGAGTATGCCCCATGTGCAGTTGAGAAGAATATTCATTCTGCTGCTTTTGGATGGAATGTTTTATGCATATCTATTAAGTCTATCTGATCTAGTGTTTCATTTAAGTCCAATATTTCCTTGTTTGATTTTCTGTCTGGATGATTTATCCAATGATGTAAGTGGGATGTTGAGGATCCCTACTATTATTTTGTTGCTGTTAATTTCCCTTTAGGTCTGTTAATACTTGCTTTATATACTTTTGTGTTCCTGAGTTAGGTGCATATATATTCATAAGTGTTATGTCCTTTTGGTGGAATGTCCCTTTTATCATTATATGCTGCCTCTCTTTGTCTCTCATTGTCTTTTTTATATTGAAGTCTGTTTTGTCTGATATAATCAAGACAACATTTACTTTTTTTTGTTTGTGATTTGCATGGAGTATTGTCTTCCATCCCTTCACTCTGAGCCTATGTTTGTCTTTAGAGCTGAGATGTGTTTCCTGGAGGCAAAATATTTTTGGGTCTTGTTTTTTAATCCATCCAGCTACTGTTTGTCTTTTGACTGGAGAATTCAGTCCATTTGCATTTAGAGTGATTATTCATTTCATACTGCAATTTTAGTTCTTGTTTTCTGGTTGTCCTATATTTTCATTGCTTCTCTTCTCTTGTATTTATGACTGCCATTTTAGTTTGGTGTTTTTTTTACTTTTTTCTTTTCTCTTTATTTATGAATTGTGGATATCCTCTGATTTTTTGTTTAGTGGTTAACATGACATTTGTATAAAGATCTCATAGATGAGATAGTCCCTTTTCTCCTAGCCTCTTATCTCCATCAGCCTAAGCAAGTTCCATTCCTTTCCTCTTCCCCTTCTGAGTTATTGCTGTCAAAACTTATTCTGTTTTGTGTTATGAGTTTGTGACTAAATTGAAATGTTTATAGTTATTTTTGATAGTTTCCTTTTCCTTGTCTTTTATGTTATAATTAAGTGTTTTCTAACCTATTCTGATATAGAGCTGTAATTTTATGACTGTATCTGTCTAAATCCTTACTCAAAGCTTTGTAAATCTTTACCTTTTTTTTTCAGGTATGAGGGCCTCCATCATTTCTTGTAAGGAGGTGGCCTAGTGGTGATGAACCCCCCCCCCCCAGCTTTTGTTTATTTGGGTAAACTTTTATTTCCCCATTATATCTGAAGGATAGTTTTGCTGGATAGAATATTCTTGGCTGAATGTTTTTGTCTTTCAGTATTTTGAATATGTCCTCTCATTCTCTCCTAGACTGTAAGGTTTCTGTTGAGAAATCTGCTGAAAACCTGATAGATGTTCCTTTGTAGATTATTATCTTCTGCCTTACTGACAATATTTGTTTGTTGCCATTGACTTTTGCCAGTTTTATTATTATTTGCCTTTGAGAAGGTCTTTATGCACTGTTGTAATTTGGAGTTCTATTGGTTTCATGTACTTGTAATCCAGTTTCTTCTCCAGTTGTGAGAAGTTCTCAGTTATTATTTCTTCAAATAAGCTCTCTGCTCCTTTCTCCCTCTTGAATACCTATAATCCTTGTGTTGTTTTTCCTAATTGAGTCAGATATTTTCAAAGAATTTCTTCAGTTTCTTAAAAATTTTAGTTCTTGTTCTTTCTCCTCCTCCACCTGAAGCATTTCTGTATTTCTAGCCTCTAAATCACTAATTCTGTTCTCCATAATTTCAGCTCTATTTTTTAAGGATTCTAGATTATTTTTTATCTCATCGTTTGTGTTCTTCATATCCAGAATTTCTGGGGGTTTTTAATAGTTTCAATCTCTTTGGTGAAGTGTTCCTTCTGCTCATTAATTTTATCCCTGAACTCAATGAATTGTCTTTCTGATTTTTCTTGTAACTTGTTGAGTTTCTTCATGACAACTATTTTGAATTCAGCCATTTATTCACCATTTTACTCTCAGCATCTATAACAGTGCCCAGTATATGACAGCTTTTTAAATATGTTTGTTGGATAGCTGATGGACTGAATGACTGACTCTGAATGATTCTGAGGGAAAGGCAAGCCAAGGATAATCAAGATCTGTAAAAAACAGGTTACAAGTTAGATTTGGCCCAAAGGCTATGCTTTGCCTATGATCTAACTCATTCTTCAGTTATTGAAATTATATTAGTCTCTTGGTACATGGGTTTCCCTTCTTGAATTTATAACCTCTCTGGTCCACCAACACCTGTTGGATTACTCATGGCTTTATTCTGTTTATCCTAGAATTCCTTGTTTCTGTCATTCAACAACCTGCCTCATTCTTTTCTTCTCATTCTCTGTCTGTCCTTAGAAAATAAATATCAAAAGTTAAAACAGTGAACAATGTTTCTTAAAACTTAAGGCTGATGTTGTCCACAGCCTTTTCCAGGACTCTGCTGCCTACTGAACTCTTCTGAATTTCAGTCCCTGGATTTAATCAGTTAGGAGGTCATGTTGATCATCCATGTTAAACCTATCAGAAGCAGAAGCCTGTGACTGTGCTAGACTTGTCCTTTGTTTATGTATTGTTTTGCTACCACATTCTGGCTTCCAAATATGATTTCTTCAAAATATATGTAGATAAATCTGTCACTTCATTGTCTGCCTTCTCCCTGTTGGTGCATTTAGTTTGAGATAGTTTTTTCTTTCTGTCTTACCATCTCATTTCATTCCAGTGTCTTGCCAGTATATGCCATGACATATGGTCTTCACCTTTCCACTTTTAACATTGATCCAATCTCAATATCATGGGACTTTGTTCCTTGTCTATTTATAAAGTTATTTTCTTGTATATTCATTCTCATCATTATGATTGATCCTTTTATCTCTACTTACAAATATATTCAGGGGGCTGGCCCAGTGGCACAGTGGTTAAGTTCTCACATTCCATTTCAGTGGCCCAGGTTTCACCAGTTCAGATCCCGGGTGTGGACATGGCACCACTTAGCAAGTCATGCTGTGGTAGGCATCTCACATATAAAGTAGAGGAAGATGGCTACGGATGTTAGCTCAGGGCTAGTCTTCTTCAAAAACAAACAAACAAACAAATATATTCAGGTCTTCTGTATCAAAGACAAAATAAGCATAGAATATTTCTTCCCTTTAGAAAGCCATGCCTTCAAGTTCTCAATCAATATCTTTTAGTTCTAGCCAAAGTCATCAAAAATATTGATGAGTATTGATAAGTTCAAAATAATTAATTTCAACCTTTCCATTCCACCCAGTGATTCATTAATTTTGTGAATATGAAAATTACGTTCTCATTCTCATCTTACACAGTCCCTCCCAAACGTTAAATAATCATCTCTTTTCTGACTTTTCAAATCATTAGATACTGATCAATTAGAGAAATCCATTAATATGTTTCTAATATTTAAAAAATCATATTTAAAATATATTTACTAAAATATTCAAGCACAAACCAAATTTTGTTACCAGCAATGTTTGCAATATAGAATCTTTTCCTTCAATTTATTAAAGTGAATGTCCTAAAAAAATGCCTACCAAGAGAACTATACATAAGTAGTCTCTAAATTGTTTTTGTTTAAATCTTATGCAAACTACAGTTTCATTTAGTTAGTAAATATTAACACAATGCCTACTGTGTCATAAATGCACATTATGCATTAGCACTCCTAAACTGTCACATGCTAGATTCAAATATCCATAAAAAATTGATGAACATATTGAGATATCCCCTGGTGACAATGCTTTGAAGGCAATATTTCTATTGATTTAACTTATTTTTGCATGTTCAACAGTGTGTATGAAACATTTGTATGTTGTGTTGCATTTTACCTTTATCATTCTGTAATAATAAATGAAAGAAATGAAAGATAAGCTATATATCTCATTTTATTAGAAAAATTAAAACAGTAGTGGTTAAGCATCATGTGTCTCAAAAAGCAATGATATTTTAGCCTTAAGAGATGGTCATGTGGCCTTAGCAAGATTTATTTGTGTTCTATCTTGAGATAAAATAAAAATATTTAGTACCATGTCCAAAATTCTGTAAAAATACTATTGAATATCAAATCTGAAAGTGAAGCATAAAGATGAATGTTGTAAATTTTATATTTCTGTGAATGTAAGTCCCTGTTATAATTTGCCATATAATAAAACATGTTTTCATTTTAAATATTATATTCATAATTAGGAAGTTGCTATATACCACATTAGGATTTCCCTGAACCTACCTTTAGAATGAATTATCTTCATTCTTCTAACCAATAGGCTTCACACAAATGAAAATTAAAGTGTTCTAATGTATGCTATTTTATAATAATATTAGAAAGCACATTATGAGGAAGTTTTATATAACATAATCACCGAGATTTTGGACATAATGATTGCTATTCAACTACCATTGAACTAATGTTAAAATAGAGATTAATTTTATTTCATGCCTCAAGATTTAAGACACGGTAATTTTAACCTCATCAGCAACTACCTTCTTTAGATGCTTAACAGCTTCAAGATAGTTAATTTTAATGCCCTGATATTGGAAATGTTCTACATTTTAGGAGATGTAAGAAATAATTTATTCATCCTCAATTTCTTAAGATTATATATTTTGGATTATCTCAAAATGTAATCTGAAGCAAATCAGGATGTTAGGAGATGTTTACTACTAAACTCCTAAAAAGTAAATAGAACTGTACTAATGCGGTTCTTTCATCAAACAAACTCCCTTCTGTTGGCAAGAGAATCAGTTCCGTAAGCAGTGATGCAACTTAAATTTTGTCAGCTTATCATAAATTTTGAAGAATAATGTAAGAATGAAATTGTCAAATGTTACATTTTGATTACACATACGAAGTATCAAATTTATTCATAAGTGAAACTCACACAACCAAAATGCAATTTTATATTCTCACAGGCTTTTTTGAGAAGCATTAATGAAGTAATGCTTCAGAAGTTGCTTTGCAACCATAAAATGCTGTAATAATAAAAAAAAATCATTGGTAATGGGAATGAATACCTACAACCGAATTGCTAGAATGATTTTGAAAGTTTTTGTAATTGAAAGTTGCATTAAAGACATACAACTGTTATTAATTTGTTTTGTAAGATTTTAACATCTGTTAGAATTTAAAATCTTTATTTCTTCCAAATAATTTGATATTTTCCCATACAACAGTAAAATACTGCATATGCATGACTACATATACACAATCTTGGAAAATATACATTATGGGCTATTTTTGCAGAAAATTATTTTTTAAAAAAGTCCAAGTCACCACATTTTTAATTTTTAAATGCTTTATACTATATAATAATGGTTTGCTTGTGCAAATTCTACCTGCATACATCAAAAGTATATACGAAATACCATTTATTCTCAATTAACTGAAGTCTAGGTAAAATTAGCTTTTTATACCTTCATAATTAAGGTTAAGTACCTAATTATACTCACAAATATCTCACTATACTAGCCAAATAAGGCATAAATACCTATACAGTAGGGTGTAATCACAATTTATAAATTCATGATAAAATCCAGCTACCATAGTTACTAACAAGCCAGTAAGCAGTTCATTATGATTCAGATTTATATTTTAATGATAATTTAAATAAGTGCTCTAAAAAAGTATGTTCACTTCTTATTTGACATTTATAAAGTACCCTCTTAGAGCTTCAGGCTATTTACCACATTTTATCTAAGAGGCATAAATTTCAAAGTTTAATTCCCAAAAGGCATTACACATTAAAGCAAACAGTAATAACCTGTGTCTCATATCATCCAAATTACCTTTGAGTTCTCTGAATCCCCGTACTTTCTTGCCAAACATTTTTATACACACACGTATCACTTTGACCTTTAAAGTACAATTATTCCCTTCTGTTAAAAAAATATTTTCAGCAATTTATTTTTCCTGCTTGTTAATTCTACCAAGACATCATCTGCTTAATTATATTTTGTTTTCTTATAATACGTACACAATATATGATTCATTAATCATTAAAAATCTCTAGTTGTAGAGAAACCTTTGGTAATATCTAATGAAGCTATATAAGCATTGACATTTTGACCCCGTAATCCCATTTTGAGGAATTTACTCTGAAAGTACAGATCCATACATATGAAATAGTATATAGACAGTTAATCTATAGAGTATTATTTCAAATAGCAAAATATCGAACACCTCTTAAGTGTCTATTCACAAGTCACTGGTAAAGCAAAACAAATTAAAAAATATAAAAAATATGATTTATTCACTAAGTGGAAATCTATTTAGTAGTTAAAATTTAGGAATATCTCTATCACCTAAAAAAGGGATTTCTAGAATATGCAGTTAAGGAAAAAATGTTTTGCAATATTGATATGTAGGTATATGATTATTTTTATAAGAAGAAATATAAAAATGGTTAAACCAGAAACAAACAAACAAAAATTACCTGAAGAGATTGCCTTAAAATGGAGTATAAAAGTTAGGTGTTGTTCTGACATTGTCTGTTTATACATTTTGATGGCCTTTTTTGTTGTTTTTGTAATAGTAAATTCTTTCATAGGTCCTTCTTGCTACACTTGAAGGATAAAAAAATGCTGCAAGGGAATCTTGAAATATTCTTAGTAGACTTGCTGTTTGTTATGATATTGGTGTAGTAACTCTGAAACTTTTCTATTTGTATTGTAGGGTAGAGGAAACAACTGTTTGAGTGTTATTGGGGAAAAGATTCTGTGCTATGGGAAGAGGGATAAAAAAATATGGAGTCTAGGAGACATGGAAGAGCTGCCTCATGTTTTCTTGGAGTGGTAGGACTCAATAGGGACACGGGGGTCTGTCACTGGATGGTCCTAGAGACATGAGACAGTCTAACATTCAGGTTTTGGTTTTGGAATACCATTTCTTCTAAAGGAATCAGGGCTTCTGTAAAGAAGATACTAACTTTAGGTCTGGAGAAGGGAAAGTATAAACTACAATACCTTAATGTGCCAGAAAACAAGAAGATGTTTGAAAGAAAAAGAGAGAGAGAGAGAGAGGGGGGAAGAGATGGAGGGAGGAAGGGGGAGGGGAGAGAGAGAGATGGAGGGAGGGAGTAAGGGAAGAAAGAAAGAGATAGAAAGAAGAAAGAAAGAAAGAAAGGAAGGAAGGAAGGAAGGAAGGAAGGAAGGAAGGAAGGAAGGAAGGAAGAAAGAAAGAAAGGAAGGAAGGAAGAAAGAAAGAAAAAGAAAGGAAGGAAGGAAGGAAGGAAGGAAGTTAGGAAGAAAGAGAAAGAGAGAAAAATAAAGAAATGGGGTGAGGGGGTGGAGGAAGGAAGGAAGGAAGGAGGGAAGAAAAATAGGGACATTTCTGAAAGATTCATGCCCCAACTTGAATGCCTTCCCAGTGAACAATTTGGGAAATTTCAGCATTAAAACGAATAGTGGGAATGAATTATACAACGTTATGTTGTTAGGAGACAATTCTCCATGAGTCATGTTTTTGTATGTCTTTGAATAAAGACATTGACAGCTTTTGTTCAGGACTATCTTATTAACGATATTTATATAACAAACTGCTTTGAAAGATAAAGACTCTTGTTCTCTCTGGGGCGAAAAGGACATTTGTTTCCTGACCAGGATAAAAAAGATGTAATCCCACTGTAACGAGAAGTTAGACAGGTTTGCCAGCAGCCCTTGATAAGGCTTGGAGTGTTTTAAGCTTGGGATTCCTCAGCTGTGAGGCTCATGCTATCAAATGTGCTGTGAGTAATACATTTTTGTGTCTCTGATCCAGGAGTTTCCTGTTTTTTTTGCCAGCATCTATCAAATTGCAGACCCTACACAGATCCTAACAGGATATAAAAGAATTCACACGTACTCAATGATACCCAAGAAGGGGAGAAGGGGCACTTCTTTGCTTAAGAAAGCTTGCTTAATAAATCTAAAAGCAATGACAGAACTAGAAAATCACTATTTTGCATTCACCAAAGTGATAGCTGTTTCCGGCAAGGGTAACCAATGGATGCTAAAATTGTTGCGTGAAAGTTTGTTAGGAAAAAGAGTATTTACATGGTCATAAACACAAGGAGAAATCACAAGGATATTTCTCATATTTTAATTACAACTGGGGTAAAAAAGATATATTTCTAGTGAAGAGCTGTTGAAGTTGCTACCTTATCCAAATGATCAAACTTTGGATTACTAATTATGAAACAAACTAACATTATGAACCTTCTGATGAGATGCAACAGAAAGTGCACAAATCACCTTTGTTATATTACTTCCAGAAACATTTAACCTGAATCTTATTATGAGATGATAACAATCAGGGAAATACAGATTTGACATATTCTACGAGAAAACTGATTTGGGTCCTTCAAAAGTATCAGTGTGATAAAAAAAAAAAGTTGAGGATTCGTCTACAGTAAAGGAGATCAAAGATAGATAGTAATCAAATGTCACTGGTGATATTTGATTGGGTCCTAAATTAAAAATACACCTAAGAATACATTTTGGGATATTTGGGTAAATTAAAATTAAGGACTTTAAAATAGATTAGATTGTTAGATTGTTGTAGACAATGACATCAAATTTCTAGGTTGCAGTCATACTATTGTGATAAGAGATAAAGCAAATGAGACAAACTGTTAACCATTGGTGAATCAAAGTAAAGAGTATATGGGTATTCCTTGCACTGCTTTTAGTTGTAAAATTTTCAAAATAGAACACAGGGACATTCTCTAGTTTTAGGAATTTTTTTTTTTTAAAGATTTTATTTTTTTTCCTTTTTCTCCCCAAAGCCCCCAGGTACATAGTTGCATATTCTTCGTTGTGGGTCCTTCTAGTTGTGGCATGTGGGATGCCGCCTCAGCGTGGCTTGACGAGCAGTGCCATGTCCGCGCCCAGGATTCGAACAGACGAAACACTGGGCCGCCTGCAGCAGAGCGCACGAACTCAACCACTCGGCCATGGGGCCAGCCCCGAGTTTTAGGAATTTTTGTCATCATGTATTTATAATTTGTCAATTATTAAATTGGGTGGTTTGGCTGATCAGTTCACATATACATTGTGAATGAAGTCTGATATATACATATATAAATAAAATAAATAAAAAATTAACATTAATCATAAAAGCTTATCCAAAATATAGCATCAGCACAAAACTTCTCTGTTGCCGTGGAAACTTCCTCAGCCTGAGGGTAGCACATCACCAGGTGCCAGAGTCAAAGAATAATTAGCTCACCTCTGAGCCCATAATATGAAGATGCACATTCTACTTCACATGTCCCCTAGCCGGACTGAACCCCAGTTGTCAACAGGGGAAGCCTGCTCATCATTGCACCCTTTGTTGGTCTTTCCCTCCACCCTATGTCTTTTTTCTTTACTTCCTCACTTGTGGTTCCTGGTAACAGCTCCCTGATAAATTTCCAACACCTGGTCCTTGTCTCAGGCTCTGCTTTTAGGGGAATTCAAACCAAGATCAACTGACAAATTACCAGGAATTTCCAATAATTTATGTTAGAAATGATGCTGTTATTTTAATTTATCAACATGGAAAGTATGCTGTTAGAAAGTAAATGCTGATACGATAAGCCTACCCCAATCCATGTCGACTCCTATGAAGGTAAAAGTTCTTCCAGAACTTCTGAGTGTAAAATTATTCTTCTTTCCCTTCCAGCTAGGGCAATTTCATTATACTTGTTAGCAAAGAACTCAGTGGTTACGAGCTTAGAGTCATGTCAGCATGCATGAAGCATTGTGACTAATACACACACATGCACACACACACACACAAAATGATTTCTGTGTAATATTTTATTCCCCTCAATAATAGTTTTATTTTTTCTATCATATTACCCACTGAAATTCTCCACCTTATTTTTTTCCTTAAAATATTTCATATGTTGATCTGACATTTTCTTGAGCACCAAGTCGTATAGAATTTTTCTAGGCAAGTGTTTTATCAAAACAGACTTTCATTACTAAACAATAGAGTAGGTATATTTTCAAATCAATTATTTGCCATTCTAATAGCATTCTTGCTAAGGTTTTTTTCTTATTTTTAAAAACTTAATGTTTTAACATATTTACTTTCTTTAGTATAGACCTGTAAAAGAAGTGAAAATTTAAAACAAAAAGGTGTTGGTAGACAAATTTTAATCAAAAGAAAGGGGAAAAGTACAGTGACTATAATAACAGTTCTTCACTTTAGTATGAAAAATTTGGCTCAATTTTTAATATGGCTTTTCTATACATGAATTATGGAGGGGAGAAAATGCTGATGTCTTGACTTAAGTCAAAGTATAACATGCATTGACATAAAATATTTCTTATAATGTAATTTTTAATTTTTTTCTTAACTACCAAAATGGAAAATATCCAAATGTTTAAATTTACCATCTTTAGCCCATGACAATATAAATTTGGCGATGGGAGATAGAAAGTTTTTCCTTTGGCAGAAACCAGTGTGTTCAGAATTGGTGAGAGCTTTCAAATTTTAAACTCTTCCCTCAAGAGAGGGCTGGCCCGGTGGCACAGCGGTTAGGTTCACAGATCTGCTTCTCAGCGGCCTGGGGTTCGCAGGTTCAGATCCTGGGGGCAGACATGGCACTGCTTGGCAAGCCATGCTGTGGTAGGCTTCCCACATATAAAGTAGAGGAAGATTGGCACGGATGTTAGCTCAGGGCCAGGCTTCCTCAGCAAAAAAAAAGAGGAGGACCGGCAGTACTTAGCTCAGGGCTAGCCTTCCTTAAAAAAAAAGAGAGAGAGAAAGTGAGAAAAAAAAGAAAAACTTCAAGTCATTAATAAAGCTTTCCACTAAACTGTACGATCATTGCCAAGAACAATCTGTGAAAAATCTGAGATGGCAATATAAATTGCTTCTGGCTATCTAGGAAAAAGAAAATTTGATGGTGCTATAATCAAAATTTCCTCTTGCACTAAGGACAGAAAATATTAGCACTTTGCCAGTTTACTTTTTACTCTTTCTTTACAGGTCAAGGAGGAAAGATGGAGTGTGAGAGTATTAAAACTTAAGAAATCCTTTAATTCATATAAATAACCTGTTGGGCAAAATATTGTAGCTTCCATTTCCATGGGTCTTCTTCTCATTTTCCCTAATAAAGTTTCAACTTTACAGTTAAGTTGTGAGTAAAATTCTAATTAGTATATTTAAGAATTTATAGTACATTTTGACAATTTGCATTTATATTAGAGAGAAAACTGGAAATATGTTTTTAAGCACTGTATAGTTTATAAAAACTGTAACCTCTCATAGTTTCTTCATATTTCCCCCTAATGAATATAGTTAAATTTCTATAAGTATTATTTTAAAATAATTATACTTATTTAAAGATACTGAGTTATTTAAAAAGTAATACTATCAATGTTTTAAAAAATGATCACAGTAAAATATTTCAAATATTATAAGGTCATTTTTTATTCCAAAAAGCAATATTTCTACATTTTGAATACACAACTGCATATATAAATTTTAACACATAAAATTTAAAAGAAATCCAGAGAATTATACTTCCAAATATATAGAATAAAAATATATAGAATTGAATTTTCCATACACGTCTCACACACCGTTACTCATTCTGCTTTGTTGCTGTTACACGCATCCGTTCTTCATATAGTCAGGCCCCTTTTAAATTTCTAGACTGAGATTGAATGACTAAGATTTTGGGATATCACTTAAAGACACAACTACTTTGGCGAAATAATTTGAGATATTTTAAAATGCTGCCAAAATTTATATTTTTCTATATAATCACAGATTTTTTTTCCTCCCAAACATAGAAAAAGAGCACCATAAACTGCTAAGCAAGAGAGAGAAATAACTATTTCTTCTGATGCTGCTGGAGATTCGGGTAGTCCAGCAAAGGATGTCAGTTAATGATTTCCCTCCTCAGTGCAGCCTGAATCCCGTCTGCAGCTCCCTCGTGGTATGATTCCACGAAGCACTGGAAAATTAAGGAGGAAATCTACTGCCATTCTTCAACTCCTGACACGTAGGTGGAAAGGGAAAACAATGGCTTCAGCCACTAGTGAGTTTGAAAAATACACTTAGTCATGACTGAGAACTGGTGTTATTGTGATAAAGAGTAAATAAAGGAAAGATAAAATAGGATTTGGTAGAAGGATACTAAAAGGTATTTGGTCACTTAAAAGGAAAAGGCATTTTTCATATTCTGAAGCCACAAAAATACCTCTGAGCCAAGTGAAGTAAAAAATACAATATAATTTGTAATAAGTATAATTTTTCATGGGTTACATGGAATCTGGTTCATTCAAAACTTTCATTTGTAAATTTTTTTCTCAACTTTTAAAATAATTGTTGGTTTAAAATAGATGTTCTTATATTACCTTTAAAATTTCTTATAATGAGATTAAATATTTTACATTAAAAAATAAGGGCAGCCTTGCTACATATACCAAATTTGCAACACTTGATAATAAAATCCTCCATTGTATTGATTTTAAAATTTTGCGAAGCATTTTAATAAATCTTATCCCTTTATCTCCCATGAGTTTTTTAAGGCAGTTACCTACACTTACCATCTATTCTTTTTCATCCTGCATTTGCTCTATCAAAACAGGTTTATGGAAGCCCCAGTCCACACTAGATAGAGTGATCGGGTCTGCAGGTACAGTTTCTGCTAGCAGGGGCCTTACCCTCCAGCTTAAAAGACAGGCAATTACACAGCAACTGCTGTCAGAGTCTAACAGCCCCTCCCCATCTCAGCGTGGGCCTATCAGAGAGTCGTGTTTATCTTCTCTCCTGCTCCTCCACCTCCGCCTCTTCTTCCTTCTTCTGCCCCTCCTTCCCCTATCTTCCCTCCCCCTCCTTCTGTTTGTCTTTTCCGTTTGGATACAAGCTCAATGAAAGCGGGGACCAAGTCTTTACTCTTTCTGACACAGTTAGAAGAACTTTTGAGATATTATATAGAGCCAGATATTGATTTCTGATACATAGAAAGCAGAATAATTAGATATTGTAACAACTCTATGAGTTGTCTACTACCAGGTAGTAATATAAAATGAAAGAATCTCGTCTCTAGATCTAGACAGAAAGACATCTGAAGCATGAAGAAATACAAAATCAAATCATGTGGTGTAGTCATCTTTATGGAGATAAAAAAAAGACGGTAATCTGTCCTGAAAATTATGTTTATAATACAAGCAGACACAGATACCCCGTGTGTGTCGGGGGTTGGGGTCTTCCTTTGGGGACCTCTGGCTTAGTGATGCAATTTCCTTCACCTCGCTACCTGCTCAAAGACCCAGTTGTCCTCAGAGAAATCTCCCCTGTCACGTTTATTTCAGTAGACGCTGAGATTTCAGTTCTTTCTCTCTCTCAAGGCTTGTTCTCGCTCTCATTCTTTGTCTAATTCCTTTTGTTTTGCTTGGTTTTGTTTTATTTAGTGGCTAGCAATGATTAAACAGTATGTTTTAAACAGATGTAGCTGTTTCATAGTGAAACAGTCCTTCAGAATATTCAGAATATTTAATCCTCCAGAAAGATAAATTGAAGTTCTATTCCCCAGAACCTGTGAATGTGACCCTATTTGACAATAGGGTGGGCCCTGATCCAACCTGACTGATGCCCACAGGAGAGGAGAAGAGACACTCTGAGGCAGCCGCACCTGCAGAATGCCATGTGAAGACAAAGGCAGACGCTGGAGTAGTGTCTACCAGCCAAGGCATGTCAACGATTTCCAGCAACACCAGAAGCTGAGAGAAGGTAATAGAATGCTTCTTTCCTTAGTGAGACCATGGCCCTGATTTCAGACTTCCAGCCTTCTGTGACAGAATGAATTTCTGTTGTGTTGAGCCACTAAGTTTGTGGTACATTTTTATAGCACCCAGAGGAAACTTATACAACTGGGTTCTAATAGCTCAGTTAAGTAAAACAGAGTGAAAACATCTAAACTGAAAAATCAAGATGTCTCCCCACTCACATATTTAATCTAAAATTTGGGGTATGCAAAAAAGAGTTAGCAGACTTGAGACTGCCATCCTTATAAAGGTCTGTTTGCAACTTTGGCCTTTGTCTGGCATTTGGGAACTTAGCTCTTGGAATGTTTCCAGGCAACATTTAACTGATAAGGCTGGCTGACTCTGCCTACATTATTTGTGTAAACAATATGGTTAATGGGGTACATATCGTTTATGCCAAACACCTCCTTTCCTCTGGGAATCTGGAATTTTGGTACCTGCTAGACAAAGGGTGCCTCTGTGACCAGTCCCCACTGAAAACCTCGGCAGCTGAATCTCTGATAGGCTTCCGTGAGTAGAGCAATTGTATGTACGTTGCTGCATTTTTGTTGATGGAAGAAAAGGGCGCTCTGTGTGATTCCTCATGGGAGGGAATGAACATAAAGAAGCCTTCACGTGGATTTATCCAGACTTTATACCCATGTCATTTTCTCTTAAGATCTGGATGTGTATCCTTAAAATATCACCGTAATAAATCTTAGCTATGTGTACAGCTGTATGCTGAATACCTTAAATTCTTCCAGCAAGTCTCTGAACATAGGAGTGGTGATGGGGACCCTCAACCTGATGGAGACATCAAAAATTTTAAAAATCCACCATTTTATTTTATCTCAGGAAGCACCATTTAGGTTTTATTTTCTTTCACTCCTTTTTTTTTTTTTTTTTTTTGGTGAGGAAAATTGGCCCTGAGCTAACATCTGTTGCCAATTTTCCTCTTTTTGCTTGAGGAGGATTATCGCTGAGCTAGCATCTATGCCAATCTTCCTCTATTTTTTGTTTGTGGGATGCTGCCACAGCATGGCTTGATGAGTGGTATACAGTTCCATGCCTGGGATCTGAACCTGTGAACCCCAGGCTGACAAAAGGGAGTGTGTGAACTTAACAACTATGCCACTGGGCTGGCCCCCATTAGTTTTTTATCATATATAGTCCAAAATACATAGTTACATAGCTGTGAGTTTGAATGAATATTTAGAGTCTTGTTGAAACTACAAGTTGTTTTTGGTTAAATTCTATTATTTGCCTATAAATTGTCCGTGTAAGATACTTTATTTTATAACTTCGAGGTAATCGAAATAAAGCTTAATTAAAATAAATATGATATTTAATATTTTACTGCTAATAACATTTAAAAAGTTCTTTAATATATAATTAATCAGTAATAACAAAAATTAGCATGCACTCATAAATTATACTTGTGGAGAATAAGGTTTTATCTAAAAGAAAATCATATTAAAACTAATATAAAAGTACATTTCCTTTAAAGCCCTACAAGTGAAAAACAGTCAAAACGATTAAACTGAGACCCTATTAGATTGAAAAGTCACCCATGATTGGTTCAATTCGTGAGCATCAGTTTTATGTGTGATGCCAGCTGTGCTTCAGAATCTCAAATGCTTTCAAGGGATAGAAATCTCCTTGTTACCTCCTGTAGGCAAAACCCTGGTCAGTTTCTTTGGTCCCTTCTCCTCTCCTATTCCAGTCCTGCCTTTAGTCTAAACAACATAGACTATGCCTGCCTTCTGAATACTTTAAAAACGGACCCATTCATCCACTGTTCGTTTCTAAAATGATAATGATGATTTTATAGTCTACTCAGCTAACATCTAATTTTAAGTTTATCAGATGTTTTTATCAATCCAGGGCAACGTTATTTTTCTGGACACCAACTGTTGGGGATGGAAGAAAACAATCAGATTCAAATCATAAAAAGTAATGCCCTTTTTGAGGAGAATTAAATTTGATGTAGTGATCTTTCAGGAATGACATTGCACACACTGTTTTCAAAAAATATATTTTAGTGAATGAAGAAGCACAAAGAGAATCTAGCACAGCCATGAGTAGAGGCTATGCTTACTAGTTATTTACAAAAATTTAGAGAGATGTAAAATCAATGAGAGGTATTTTCTTTATTTACTTTTAACAAAAAATATCATAGAGAGAATTATTTTGAGGGCTAACTTCAGGCAGTCATCCTAAAATAACAGACTGTAAATCTCCATAAAGACAGACTCTGTTTTGATCACCTTTGTGTAGGATATATATAAAGTCTGTTACCCAAAAATTGTGTCCTTAACACTCATTCTGTAGATATTATTACTAAGAGGCAAATAAACATAATCCTTTCCATGTATGATATAATGAAGGTGAATTATCAAGTGCTTCAAAGGATACATTGCAAGTTATCACTTCTGCAATTTTCTATTGTAGTGTTACATGTAAACATAATAACGGTGGGTGTACAAATCTGAATTAAATTATACATTTTAAGAATACATATTATATTTATGATATATGATCATTTTAACCAAGTATGTTCATTTTTATTTCCAAATTGGAGTTCACTTCAACTCTACCACCTGTACAAAGCCATATAATATTAATTTGTAGATGGTAAAATATGACTAATTTTTAAAATTTTTTGTTACCTATGTTTCATCATCACCTTGACAAACTTAAACATGTATTTCTGTTATCAAAAAATTGTATATTAAGAATCTGCCTGAAATCCTTGGAATACAATTTTTTGAAGATACTTAAATCAGTATATAGAAAGTCTCTTTTTATTTGAATAATCAGTTAATCAGAGCATTTATTCCACAAATATGTGTATATTACATCATATTTCTGTACAGAGTATCACATGATGAAGAATTTAATACATTCCCAGACAAACCTTACAAAATATTATGGCCAACTGAATCTGGATTATGACAATATGTTAGGTTATACATCTGTTATTTACATCAAACATTATTTTTTGAGATGTCATTTGATGAATGCAGGTGTGTCAAGAGTTTTCAATAGAATTTCAGAGGTCAAAAAAAAAAACACTGAATGAATTTCATCTCTTAGATTTAGAATCCAAAGATTCATTGCTGTTTCATTAAGTTATTACATATTTGGGATATTTTTTGGAAGCTCACAAATGTAAGTTATGGATTTATTTATTGATCTGTTCCATTGAAAATCATGATGATGACATCTTGAATTTTACAAAAACCAGTCAAAGAAAAGTGGTTCTATGGACTGAGAAGTTTAATCTAAATTTTCAATTTATGGATGCATACTGTGCATTATACAAGTGTAGCTGAGTAATATACTTACAAAAACACAAAGGGAGCAGGAGAGTGAAATTGTTAAAGGACATTTCTTGAGAAGTAAAGAATCTCTGGGTCGCTGTGTGATGACCCAAAGCGGCAGTTTGCCAAATAGAGTTTTGTTTTTAAGGAAGTAGAAACTAAATAAAGGAATATAGGAGTAACAAGTTGCCAAATTTGTAGCTAAATATGCATATTTTAAACATTCCAAGTGAAACAAGAGTTTCCTTGTTACATTGGGTTCTTTAAACTATTCTCTTGTACATGTTCATTTAGAATACAATCATTTGGTCATTGCAGTATCAGTTCATCTCCTAAAATAGGAATGATCTCCACTTATCATCTTTGGTTGTTTAACCCCAGAAAATTATTCCTAGATGCCACAAGGAACACACTTCGTGTTCTACTAAGCTTGAGTTGACACTGCAGCACACCTACTGAGTAGCTTGGGAAGGCTTCGTTTGTTTGGTTTTTAATCGTTTTTAAGACTTGAGTTTGCATCTGTCTGTTGGTTTGACACCATACAATTTTCTGCACTCTGTTAAATTAAGTTGCAATTATAACGACACAAATAACATCAATCAAATCCCCAATTAATTCCGTGTTACAATTTCTTTCAATTTTGTATATTTAATATTTTCATTTAAAAACGTTTCTTTGATTAAAAATCATTTTGTATTTCTACGCTTTCTATGCTTTGGCAGAATGATTTGTCTGTTTTGTTTGCTTGCTTGTTTTGCTTTGTGTTATATTTTTCCAAAAGTAAAACTATATAAAATTAACAAGCAATCAAGAGTTAACAAATAGACAAACCATGCCTTTTTTTTTAAACAACATTTCCACAAACACCCATCACCATTTTATTTCAGTTAGCCCAGCCACAGTCACACTAAGTCCAGTTATGAGGGTAACAGCAGTCAGCAGCTAAAGAAGGGAGAAGATTTGACAAATGAGGCACCAGGGGCCAGGGCATATTGGAGGGAGATGTAATTTCTCTATTTGAGTGACTATCAGAAATTGATGAAATATTTACTTAAGGTAGTGTTGCTGTTAGATGAACTGGCCAATATGAAGTAAGACACTCTCAAGTTAATTATTTTAGAATAAAATGCCCCAATTATTTAAGAAGAAGAGGAAAAGGATCGAATAGCTCAATATGAAAGTTCCCTTATCAGTTGGCCTGTAATTTTTGAAAGATCCTAAAGTAAATTCTTCACTGGTGTCTGCCCTTACATGTTAATTCTTTCCCAAACACTTCACTGTCAGTGCCATCTCGCTTTGTCAGCATGATAAAATCTTTAAAACTAAGTCTGTGTCACCACACAAACACTGAACCAGATATGTTTCTGCTGTTGAATGTTTCTGTTGTTGATGTTGGGTTATCGCCTGTTTTCCAGTGAATGATGTCACTACATAGTTCAGCAAATTTATCTGGTATAAAGACAAAAATTGAACTTCTGGTTTTATTTTTATGTTTGACGTTAGTTAGAATAGAGATTGCTGTGAAATGGTTATAGCTGATAAACTACTGATATTCTACCTCAAAACTTTTCCTATACATCTCTTGTGAGTTGGTTTGATTCCTTCTCCGTCATCGAGGATGATTTTCTTGATAGAAAAGGAAGAGGAAAAGGCAGACAACCTTACTTTGGCACAGAGTTTATCCTAGTCTGATCATCTGTAACGCAGGGAAAAGCCGGGGAAGTTTGCAACACTCAAGAGAAGAGCGTTTTGCCTCTGAGCAAAGGAGGTGGCCAAAGTTAAAGGACCTGGAATAGTTTGTGAAATGGAGTAAGAGGATGTTCAAAAGCGTAGCAAGAAAATCAGAAAGGACTGATATTACAGATTCCAAGAGATTCTCTCAGAAATCAGAAAGGCTTATAGTGTAAAATGCTACAGAAAGATGATGTCAGAGTGATAATGAAACATAAATATTTTCATTGAATTCTAAACAAATAAGGAATTTAAAAAGATGATTTGATATGAAAGTCATATTATTGCTGGGTGAACTAGAAAAGAGAGACACACGAACTGCCATCTCGAGAAATAGAGCTGTGACTAGATGGAGATTTCTAAAGCATTGACGAGGTGTGGAAACAGGTTGAAGGGGCTTTTTCTTTTCTTTTCTTGGTTTTGTTTGCTCTTAGCAGAACAAAGCCTTAACGATGTTTATAGATAAAAGATACATAGAAACAAGGGATTCTGTGGTTGACTGTATAAGCCCCAGAAGTTAATCAATAGAGCAAATCCTGTGGTAGACAAAGGTGACAGGGTCAGAGCTTAGGTAAAAAGTCTATTCTTGTATCCAAGGATGAGTGATATTTATTTCTCTGAAAATACAGGAATATAATAAAATATGAGAAGTCTTGACTCTGGTCTGATCATGTGCCTCAGTATTTTGTTCAGAAAATGTAGTTGTCATAGACACAGCTCAATGGAGTAAAGTCTCCCAAAAACGTTTTTTAAAACTTCCTCTTTGGTGTAGTGAGCACATTTAAAGGAAAGTAGCAAAGTCGGGTAGACTTTGGAATAGTGGCTCTGGAACCACGTGTGCTCAGAGATATATTTTCCTTGCTTGTACAATTGAGTTAAAATGTGTAATGCATAAATTTCTTAGGAACATTAGAAGTACTCTTCCTTTGTAAGCACAGAGCTGGCATATAGTAGCGACTAAGCATGTGGTTCTTATCATGATCAACATTTAGAGAAATAGATTGTGATGGTGATCATTGCTGGGTCTTCTGGGTACAATGAAAACGTTTCCAGCTCTTTCTTAATTCAGTGGTCTGTTGGCTCTCCCACTCCACTGTCTATCTCCCTGTCATAAGGAATCCTCATTTATCGTCATGGCCAGGGTGATATTTAAATGTTCTTAAAAAAATCGAAGGATCATTCTTCATATCCAATCTCTAATTTATTGCAAACAATACTTGGCTTTGAATACTCCCAGGCTGCTCCTCTACCACCCACTTCTTTGCGTTCTTACACGGTTCTCCAGGAGAGATTATTCAGGAATGCCCCGCCCCTCGCCCCACACACCACACCCTGTTCTCAATTCTGCTAATATCAATAAACTCATAAAAATATATTAATAAAATAAAATTGAATTAATAAAATATTAATTAGATACTAATATTGTAACTTCCCAAATTCTTTCTCTAATTAGAACTATTATTTAAGATCATATTGTGACTAAACGTGATGCAAGCTGTTTTGAAAATTTTTCTCTATGATTTAATTCCCTCCAAGTATCTGTTATTTTCTCAAATCCATATTCTAGTTTCAATACTCTGTACAATGTATGCTAAAAATGTTGATACTCATAGACTCTTATATGATTGTATATCATACCTACCATCCCTATAAAAAGCATTTGCTTCTGTTTTAAATGTCACTCCTACTAGACAGTAAGCTACTAGTGATCAGAGGGCTGTGTTTTTTTATTTGTTTACCCAGGTCTTTGTCAAATGCCAAGGACTTAATAAGCACTTCATTAAATTTTTTGAATAAAGTACGAGACTTAGTATTTTTGTAATGGTTCAATTGTGTTAATTTAGTTATGTTTTTCCAAATGAGTATTGTCTGAATTCTCTCTTCCTGATGTTCTTTTACATAACATCTTTCATACCAAATAAGCATTAATACTATTTTTCTTTCTTTCTGTTGTTTTTACCTTTTGATTTTTTCTCCTTTATATATCATAATGATGGTCTTTTAAATTAAATCAAAGACAGAAAAGGGGAAGTTTTTTTGAAAATGGAAGAAATATAAGGACAAAATCACAGGTAGAGAGGAAGAACAGCGAAGGAGTGCTCTTTATTCCTAGCCCAATGGTTATCTAAAAGGGATGCGGACAGTTACCCAACTTGTGCATTTTCAAGTTCATTTTACATGAAATTTTGCTAACCCTAACTCACTAAAATTCATCGGAATGACAGAGGAGATATTGACTCCTGTAAAGGACTTTAACTTCTAATTTTATAGAATATTTGTCTTTGGAAACTCTTCTTTGGAGAATAACATAGTCATCACTAGTGTGTGAGAACTGGCAAACATTCAGAGAAACGTGCTGAAAAGAGCATCAAGCTTCAGAGTTTGAAACACGTCAATTCTATCCAATGCCCTTTGTAAACTGAACGAAACTTAGCCTCTTCGAATCCCAGTTTCCTGTCTCTGAAAACACAAAAATAAATGTACCAGTTGTTAAAGTCAAAGGAGGTCATGTGATAATGTTTGTGATAATACTTTAAAAAAAACCATGTGAATATATATATCTATATCGATATCTGATTTTAAAATATGATAACATTGTACTCTACCCACATTCTCATAGTTACAGAGTAGAGGTAGGGACAATTTCAGTTGTCCTGATGTCTCAGGACAAAAGGAATAAATATGGGCTGTTTTTATTTTTCCTCTGGTCTATTGTCCCTAAAGAGATAAATGGGTTCCCTTTTTTTTTGTTGACAAACTAGACACCTAGAGCTCACTAAGACATCACCCCTCAGGCCTGGGAAGTAATAAACACCCAGCTAGCACAAGGGCCAGAGCCTCAGAGCCTTACTCTGCCTGCTTTCCCTCCTCAGAGATTACCGTACTCCAGCAGGCAGATTCACCTGCTTCTGGAGTCATTACTAGTATTGATAGCTGGTTGTTGGTATTGATTGAGTATGCAGTTCCCAGCAGCTTTTTTGGACTATCTCCCTGAGGCTGAAACTCTTACTTGCTCTTGGTTTCAGAATCTGAATCTTAAAATTTAGAAAACAGATTAAAAACAAGTCCTTTGACTTAAAACAGTAATACACTTATTGCAGTGTAGAAATGGATACAACTGCTGTGATTAGAAGCATTCGATTCAACTTTAGCAAAGCTTCCTCCCTAAACAATCAGTTAAAATTATGAAAGAGGCTTGAAAGTTGACAACAAAACCCATCTTTATTGCTAACTCCTTGCATATTTTGGAGAAACTAAGAAAGCTGATTCATTCTGAATAGCAATCCTGTCTTCTCAGTGCTAGAAAACTGCTTTTGACAGCTTAAAAAAACGAAATTCCCTTATCAGAATGTTTCATAGAAAATCATATTTCAAAACAATCAATAATAATATAAAAAGTACACCTCATAAATGTGCGCCATATTAATAACTATCAAATCTAAAATGGAAGAGAGTTGTAAGAACCTGTTCGTTAAATTAAAAAAGGGGAAGGTGTTAACAGTTTGACCTTGGTTTTGGGAATGTCAGTGGCAAACCTGGATAGCCAGGTTCTATATGGCTGACACCGTTTAAAACACCAAGTCCTGGCCACCTAAACTCGTTATTGATTTGGTAGCCATGGGCATTTATGTATAATATCAAGTAGTTTAGTTTTTATTATAGTATATAATTTTATTTTAAATTGTTTTCTTTCTGTTATCTGGAATTGAGTTTTCTGAAACTATGGTCTGTGTATTACTGTAGACTGGATTACAATATTTGTGTTATCCCGAGCTACTTAAACTTGCATCCCACTAAGTAATACACAAAAATCAACAAAGTTTAACTTTGTAATCTTTGGAGCATGGTAGAAAATCTCTGTCTCCAGTTCAAGAGACCATAAGTCAGTACATTTCTTAACTGTTGTGTTTTATTGCTGTTTAGAGTTTTACTTGTTTTGCAATATTTCAAAATATGTTTACATTCTCAGAGACTTAATCGCCTGCAATGCAATCTGTACAAGTCCTTAGAGGAAATTTTTGGAAGAAAATCTTAAAGGAATTGCTGCCAATAAGAGGAAAAAATTTCCATCCAGAGAAAAACACCAAGGGTAATATATTTTCTTTACATAGCCAATAACATTTTATGGGACAGCTTTGTGAAAGCAGATATTGTCTGATTTTTTTTTTTAAACAGCCATTGGGATAGACAGAATGTCCTTACTGAAATGTAAATTTATAATTGGAGTTTCATGTGTAGTGACTATATTAACTTCTTATTTAATAGTTTCTGAACAGAGAATAAATATAGATTTATTGAATGCATTTATGAATTCCTTTTCAACTCAATGTCTTAGATATTTTTAAGACATGTTGCAGTCCTGTTTTGGGTTGCACAGAAGTTGTAATATCTGACCGTCATTAGATTCTCCCTGGTAGCTCCACAGAGACAAAAGGCAAAGCTCAGTTTGCCATTTTCACAGCATGGCTGGAGGCTGTTTAGCTCTAGACTGGGAAAAGGGGAAAGGAGACTGTCACACATGACAGAGGATAGGCAGGACCACACTAAGAATTAAGATGATTTTAGCTTTTGCCATTCAGGGCTCAGGTCAAAGAAGAGAGAATTCTCTGAAATTGCTGCCTTAAAATTATGTTACTGAAGAATTTTTAAAAAATATTTTAGTTGTTGGAAGCTACCTGTTATAAGATGCTCTGAGAGCAAGGACCACACCAATTTTCCTTTATCTCACTTTGAATTACGCACACACAAACACACATGCATACACACTATATAGTATGCATACTAAATATATGTACTAAACAACTTTTTATTTAGTGTACATGCATATATATATATATGCATACACACATATACACATGCTTCATATGAGTATAGTATATATATTATATGGTATATATGTAAATATATATTATATTTATAGGTGCTGTGTATATAGTATACTATATATAGTGTATAAATATAAATTTGAATAAATAATCGTATCCAAATCTTTTTAAACTCTGGTACTTGATAAAGCTATATTTGATCTCTTTACTTAGCAGGTTGCCATTTTATGATATGTCTACCTCCCTTTGAAATCGAGAATCAAGCCATGGTGCGATGACAGGAACTGTATTGAGCACCTGGTATATGGAATGCACTGTGCTAAGAGCCTTGCAAACACAAATTTATTGGATCCTCAAAAACACAATGCCAGACAAACATTATTATTATTTGAATATTTTATTTAAAAAAAAACTAAACAAACTGATGCTCCAAAATGTTAAAGAAGTTTAGCAACTTTGTTCAGCCAGGAACTGTTGGAGCCAAGATTCAACGTTGCATCTTTATGGTCACAAAGAATATCTTCTTTCCATTACACCACGTTTCAATTGTAATACCCAGAAAGTGAAGCCAACGGCGAGTTGGGCAGGATTAAAATTTGGCTCAGTAACATGTATTTTTAGTGCAGCCTTTAATGTTTGCTTGTCTTCCTAGAATCTCAGTTTCTTCACAGATAATAGAAGTATTATTAACGTACTTTACATTGTGCTGCCATAATAATTGCTGAAAAGTAATTAAAGGCACTTTTAATGCCTAGTGTAAAATTCTGACAAATATTATAGCATTTCCCATTAAGATTATGCTCATGTAAATGTTTGCTTAAATAGATTATATGATAAATAATTATTCACGTGCTGAAATAATAGGGAAGAAAAAAGACTCAGTGAATGAAGAGAAAAAGGTTCAAAGCGTGTTTTCAATATAAATAGTGAAGAAAATAGCCAAATATCTGTATTGTCAGCTCCACTGAAATTCTGTTCTTTTGTCTTATCAGCATTCTTCTGCAAAAGGATAGAAATAGATTTCAAAGGGAAAACAATTATAATACTATAATCTTTGGTATTTGAAGTAGCTTTTCAAATAAGTCATGCAGTGGGTCCCAGATTCCCATCTCCTTTTGCAGTAATTTCTTATTAGCCTCTTTCAGTTATTGAAGTCTTGTAGTTTTGAAGGCAGATATCAGAATGATAGTGAAAGTTATTCAATCGATGTCAATCATCCCTTTCTTGTAAGTAACAAAATATGGAAGTAGGATGGGTCTTAGAACTTTTTTCAATCTGATTTGATTATTGTCACATTGTAAAGAAATAACTATTAGTGGCTAGTATGCAAGGAAATTTATTTTTACCTAACAATATAATCCTATTTAGCTATGCTAAATTTTTATTTTTCCCAGTACTATGATTTTTTTACTTTAAATATGTTTATATTATTTCATTATTGTATGATTCCTGATTAAATATTAATGTGTACATTTTGCACTGATTATAAAAAGAAACACATTTTCATAGACAAAATAGAGAGAAAACTATCTAAAAAATTTTTCACCATTGAATAATGACATGCTTTTATTAAGTAGCAGATTAAGACACTTAAAACTGGAGATGTTTTGCTTCGTATCTTAAAAGCTTTTTTATATATGTAGCACACTGGCCAAAATATGTGAAAAGTAATTTAAATGATATTTCAAATAATTTCAATTTCTTTAATGACTTATTGTCATCATTATGACCACAGTAAATTGTAGACTAATAAAATTTCTCAGTGGATTAAAGTGGTATCTACATTGCTTGCAGGCTAGATTTCTAGAGACCACTGTAGAATTTTCTATAGACTACTGTATCAGCTGTTTATGAAAATTCCTCCTAGCTGTCCGCGCCTAATTGTGACTTTTTAAGGGAAGAGAAAGGAGAATATCAGAATGCTAACCTTGGGGCTTAGAGGGAGAAGAGGAAATTCTAGAGAATAGGAACTAGAAGAACAATGATGTGGTACTTATTTTCTGAAGGCTGTTTCTAAAATTCTATTTAGAATAAATAAAATAAAACAATTTTAAAGCATTTCCTTCTTCAAGTATACAGAAGCATGATCTTCAACTTACAATAGGAAAGCTGATACTCCTTCTATATGTATATGAATATATATAACATATTATATATACAGTTTATCTTCCCAAAGAGTTGAGTAACATTTTTCTTATGTGATATCCACCACGATCTAGAAAGATGATAAAATAAGTAATAAACATAAAAGAAAAATATTTGTAAAATTGTAACTCTAACAACTAAATCTAAAACAAGATTCAGATTAGTGTTTAAAGATAAACATTTATACTCTTTATATTTTATGTTTCCCTTTTTTGTTAGAAAATTATCTCTTACATACATGTTTACCATTTTCCAGAGATCTGAGCCACCAAGACTTAAAATTTATTTTATTTTTTTTAAACTTGAATTTTTCTTCAGTGATGACAACTTTGTCTTGTGTTACTTTTTCTGTGTTTATTGAAATTATGAGTAAATGGTCAGTTTCTCTGGTTGTATGATTTATCTAGTGTCTTTGCCAGATACATAAGGTGACGGTCTAAGCCAGTCCTGGGAGCTGTGTTGGACTAATGTGGAGGATCGTCTGTTCACCGTTTGTATTGAGTGCCATGAGATATGCATATATATGCACACACTGTAGGCCACAAACAAGATTCACCCATCTCTTCTCTAGGACACCATTCCTCCTAATTTTGAACCTTCTCAAATTCTAGGAAAAGTGTGTTGTGAATTGGCTTTTAATGACATTCTTCAATGAGGGACCACTTCACCATGTTTAGTAATATTTCCTCGTATTGTCAAATATACCTTAGTAATGATTATGGTGTTCCTATATTTTTCTTTGGTTTTCATATTTTTGTTCAATTTCTAGAAAATAATTAGGAACGTTATTATGCATTTTCTTTCATCTCATACTCTTTAATCTTTAAGTACTTGAAAAGGATTCTAAACATAAAATCTCTTCCATTCTGATTTATCTATGTGTTAGAAATGGCAAAATCATCGATTTATGTAAGAGTAATTTTATTATAGAAACACAATAAATATTTAGGAATGGGTGAATATGAGTATAAATCAGTTTGTCATTTGTTTTCTTCTTACCAGAAGGTTGCCCTGATCTTTTCAGCCCCTTCATCATCTGTGAGATCTCCCAGGATGAAAGAAGCAAAGGACAGACTTGCCTTACTTTGACTTTTACTCAAAGTTAATCTTACAAAGAGTTGCAAAATAAGATTATTCTTTTCATATCCAATACTGAATCTTTATTTTAAATTAAGAATACAAATTTTTACTGAGATAAGTGAGAGATTATTACCATCAGTTAAGTATTGCAACTTTATAAAAGGTCTACAAAAGACATAAATAGCCACCTAGAATGACATCAGCATCAAGTTTTACTTCAATTGGTTCACATTGTTGTTTACTGCATTGATTTAGTAATTACTAACACCTGCAGGAAATTATATCTGTTTTTATTAAATTTATGTTTATTGATGTTATATTTATGTCCTTCTTTCTGCTAATTCAGTTCTTTTGACTCCCTAGGAACTGGACTAAATTTTCTATGTGTTTTAGATAAAGTGGCACTCTACTCAGATCCTCTGTTATTGGCCAACGTGATCATCTGTCATCTGCTGAGAAGGTCACCTAGCGATTAGTCAAGTCTGAGCTCCTTATTAGGCATTATTCTGGGCTTCAGGGTTTTCCTTCACTCAAGGTTTCTCTCATCCCAAGGTGTGGCTTACAACCAAGGACTGTCAATGAGAGATTAAAAGTCTTCACTTCTTTGTTTCAAACAATTCTAAAAAAATCATTCTAGCTTCAGAACCTTCAAGTAGGATGTCCTGAGGTCTAAGTTGCAACAACATTGTGGGTCAGGGTTCTCCTCTGTCCAATTCTACGTTCATCATTTCTTTACAGATCTATCTCCCCAAAGCACTCTGCAATAAACCTTTTGCATGCTACCATCTGTCTGTTGCAAGGAAACCCAGTATTAGTCACTACCAAAAGCAATTCTAGGAAGCAGACTCTACAGTGGGATTTTTCAGGTAGATCCCTTGATAGTTGAAAATGAGGGTACTATCATAAGTCATAGATGGACCACTGATAGTCCTTGTCAAGCTGTAGAAAAGCAATTGTTATAATTTTCACTGTTGGAAATGAAAACACCGACGGATGCAATATCTTTGACCATTAGGTGGTATAAGAAATGGTAAGTCTAAGGACAGCAGAATTGGTTGATTATTTCTGAGTGTCATTTATTCATTATTGGAAGATAATGACACGCTGAGCATAATTAGTCACAAATTCAAGGCAAAATGTTAAAGCCAGAGGGTTTCCTTGGCAGCTGTTAGAAAGCTTTAGTTCTATGGCCAGAAGACAGAGAGAATCAAGAACCAGGCTTGGAAGTAATAGAAAAAAGTAGCAGTTCTTCAGAGAATATTGAGTTCTCAGCCTCTGTGGCTTTCCTATGCCAAGGTAAAGGTGCCAACAGGGAAGAAGAAGGATCATAAGACTTAGGATGAAAACATCTGAGTAGATGCAGTTGAGAAACTTGAACTCCCAGCTTCTGCTGAACCTGCTTGGCCTGCAAATGTAGACAACTCACCCTTGCGAAGCAATAACACCTGACCGACAACAAAGGTTAAATTCCAACAAATACAGAATGAAGAAGTGTTAGACCTGCTAAGGAAGGAGAGGGGTTATATGCTGAAGAAACTGCATAATCTGGTTAATAGCTACTAGCAGATGGAAGAATAAACGTAAGACAGTACCTGGAGATGACATATGAAGGGAGAAAGGGGTTGAAGCAAATTTGGGTAAGGGACATTTGGTATGTATAGGAATATTTTTCTGTGATATAGAATTTAACAGCCCAAAAAGGACTCCATGAGACAGTGTTAACATCTCTCTAAGATGGTTATTGATAAAGGCAATGGCCCACATTAAGTGAACTAGCAATTCCAGAACCATCATGGCGGGGAAGTGGACACACTACTGTGGATATACCATGTAAGATCAGAACATGACCGTTCCATAAGAGGACTCAGAGAATTCTCTATTTACTAACATGGTTAGGAATGCACTGACCAAAATGTCACTAGAAACATGAAGACATTTAGTCGCAGCCTTCCTCTTTAGACAAGGATTTATAATAGAAAAAGCTATACAGAACTTGATCGCAATGGCGGTCATATTTCAGTCAGAGCCAGGTGGGGTTGAAACAGCAGAAGCAAAGTGAGCACAATTACTGCAGTGAATGATAAGTTCAAAGTGATTGTCAGAAAGGACACAGTCTGCAGAGAGTGGTGGAGTGGTTGATACAACATGGTGTTTCTAGAGGCAAGATAATAGGTAGTCAATAACGTCATTGCTTAATTTACACAATCAAAAAAACTCAGAGATGGATGTTCAAGGACACGAGGGAATGAGACATAGTGAGATATATTTTATCCTTCACCTGTTTTTTGGATGTGAGCCTGTTTTCAGACTCAGAACACATTGACTAAAGGAGAGAGGAGGTTCCTATGTGGAAGGACACTAAAACCATCACGGCAAGTGTATTCAATATTAACCACTCCAGTCCTTCCCCAGAGTGTCTCAAGAATATTTACTTAGATTACTGGGCACTGGGGGACCTTCCTTGGATTGTTTAATAAGGGCCAGAATTGATATTGACACTCACAGACCCAAAGCACCATCATGATCCCCCTGTTTGACTGGGGCAAGTGGAAGCCAGGCAATAAACTGAGTCCTGGCCCAGATCTTGTGGTTACTTAGGGTCTTGAAAGGAGAAATATTACAAGACTGTGGACAAGGAGGTCTGGAGTAGAGGAATGTGGATTCAGCTATAGGAGTGAGCATAAATTCTGAAGACTTTTGATTACAAGTGAATGCTGCCCAGAGAGAAACGATCAAGGGAGAGGCATTAAGCAACCAGCAGGCAGAACAACTTGATCAGATGTTAGCCAGCCTCTGTCATCAGCAATCCTAGTGTGGCACAAAGAGTTGACAGCAGAGTCACAATGCTGAAAGGAATGAAATGCATGCATGGAATCAATAGCACGGGTTTCACTCACCAAGTCTAATCTAACTATTGCTGCTGTTGAATGTCCAACATTCAAGCAACAGAGACCAATGCTCCACCAATATGGCGCCATCACTTAAGGACACAAGTTATATGGTGACAAGATGATGAGAATGGATCCTTTTTACCTTGAAAGAGACAGTAATTCACGTGACTGGAATTCACACATTCCCATAATCTCATACTGGGAATTCACATATTCCCAGTATGAGATTGCCTTTCCTGCTTTCAGTGTATTAACCAGCACCACTATCCAACTGCTTACAGGGTGTTTGATATCTCAGCAGAGAATTTGTATAATCACTCCTCTGACCAAGAAACCTCTATTACTGTTTGTGCTGGTCTTAAAACCTTTCAATAATGAATGCTATGTATGGACCAGCCGTTGTGGTTCTTATTATGATTGCAAGATGCCCTTCAGCAATAACCATCAAGAAACTTTGAAAAAGTAAAGGTTTATTACTCACTGGACCTGGAAATTACACAACACCTGGGGCCACACAGAGAGGTCATGGATAGAGAGAGAGAGAGGGCATATGGGCCTGGGGGTCTGCTTTTCTTGAAGTTCAGGGTGCGGGCCTAAGATTTCAGGGGCTCAGTCTTGACTGGTGAATTTAAAACATAAAAGTGAGAATTTAAATTGCAGGAAGAGAAAAAAACTAGAAGCCCAAACGGTGTTATTGAAATCAACCAAGATCTCTGAAACAAAGGAGCCTCAGTTGGGGGAGGTAGCCTGGCTCTTTATCTAGCCTGTAGCTGGCAATGTGTTATTCAAGACAGCTGTCTTGGAAGTGGATGCCTTGGCAATCAAAGCTTAAGTCAGACACTTGCGTTACAAAAAAGAGAAAAAGCAAAGATCAGGGCTTATGCTACAATTACACAAAAGGAGATGTAGCAGTGGATACATGACCATGGAAGCCACAGTTACTATCACATACTGCAGCACCCAAAATTTGCCTGCTTTATAGGTGATGAAACAATCTTTTGAAGGTACAGCTGAGCACAAGCTAAGGAACGATACCTTGTAAGAAGTGGGTGAGATTAGATAGATAGATAGATAGATAGATAGATAGATTGATAGATAGACTCTAGCCTGCATATAACTATAGCTGTAGTCTTTCTCTTTTAAAATTATCCAGAGAAAAACTCTATCTGGAATCTTGGAGGAACAGTTGCCCATTGAGATGAACTTATAAGAAATATTGGACCTGAGTGGTCTAGGAGATAGACTGGTGTGTACAAAGGCACTCTGCCTAGATCCTCTCTTCATGGCCAACATGCCCATCCCCCATGCCCTGGGAATATAATTACTCCTCTTAGGAATTGCCCCCAGTCACGGGGAACTGTTTCAAAAACTGGTCGCCTCTCTTAGGGAGGGACCTGTAGCAGGGACTAGTGCAAAGTGCAACTGGAGGCAAGTCTAAGGGCCCTTCTAATCTGTAGCATCCCATATAGGATTGGCTGAAGCTTCAGTTGTCATGACATCTAAAGGTGGCTTCCTCTTCTTCCCGATCTTGCCTTCCTCACTTCCTTATTGGACTATATTTCAAGAGCACTCTCCGATAAATATATGGTATGCAACTGTCTCTCCAGAGTCTGTGTCTAGGGAGTTCAGCCTAAGACAATATGCTTAAAAATTCTGTCATATCTGATCTGCTTTCTGTCAGTCTTTAAAAAACAAGTAAAGCACTACTTTCTGTAACCACACCTAAATATCCCAAACCAAGTGAAGGTGCCCGTTCTAAAGTCCATGTGCTCTTCTTACGTATGTCTATGTACCTTCTGGTCGCCCTTCTGAACTTGTAGTGTCCTCATTTGTTTGTAGAGGTGCCTTTTTATTAGAATCATTAGCTCCTTAAAATCAAGGATAGTTTCCCCTAGAAATTGTCTTATGTTTAGTAAAGTTCTTAGCACATATTTAAAAATATTTCTTAGAAGCCGGCCTGGTGGTGTAGTGGTTAAGTTCACACCCTCTGCTTGGTGGGCCAGGGTTTGTGGGTTCGGATCCCACCATAGTCCTATACACTGCTCATTAAGCCATGCTGTGGCAGCATACCACATAGAAAATAGAGGGAGATTGGCACTGATGTTAGCTCAGGGCCAATCTTCCTCACCAAAAAAAAAAAAAAAAAAAGTTTCTTAATTCAATGAAGAATTAAGTAAAATAGTTACTTTTTACCAAGCAAGGTCCAATAGTTCTAATAAGTTCCTTGTTAAAACATTCATTCAGGAAGAAAATATCATGAAAGATTTAGGACAGCTCAGCTTAGCATTATTTATTACTCAGTAATGAAAATTTATCTATCTCTTTGAAGTTAAGCAATAGAAAAAGAAAAGATGTATACAGCTAGCGGATAGGAGAGCAAAAAAATATATATATTTCAAGCTTGTCTTAAGTAATGTTGTCAAAGTTTATTTCAATATTTTGATGAATTGTGAATTCCTAGCACGTGGGTCCTTCATATCCTTTTGTAAGTACAAAAATGTATTTCATTGCCTTAGTAATAAATTATTTTAAATTATCCACAGAGTCCATTAGCATAAATAATTGAGTCTTCTCTAGATGTATGACAAGAAATACGAATGGCGTGAGTCCAACATTATATCAGAGTCAGTGTCTCTTCCCTTTATTAGTTATTAAAAAGCTTCTCTTGGGCTATCAGCTGCTCGCCAACTTACTTTGCCTTTTATCAATAAAGAACTTCAATGCCCTTCACCAGTCAATTCTCTCAGCCTTTCGTTCATTCATCCAACATTCGTTTTCAACCATCTACTATAATTTCCGAAATGTTACAGATATTGGGACTATAATTTTAAAAAGGCATAGTATCTCACTTTTAAAACTGGAAACAATCAAATTGTTAGAAGAAATTTGAGGAGAATATAGCAATAACTTTGTAATAGTATAGCTTTTGCTGTGGAATTACCTCTAACAGGTGTCTGGATTTAGATTTACAAAGAAGGTGATCTGTTATCATGGGAGGCATGATGCAGTTAGAAAGGTGCACTTCATTTTCTTCTGTGATTTCATACTTGGGGGAAAACTATTTTTATTATGATTATTAACTGAGGAATTAATATTTAAGCTTTTAATGATTCCAAAATTAGTTTAGGTTTAGGGGCAATAGAGTCCTTAAGCTCCTTGCCATGGAAGTTAGAAAAAATTCCATATTATAAATAATCTTTTTGTGACCATCTTCCCATCTAGACTATAACATGCGCTGGCACAATTGCCTAACATACACTAGATTTTAATTAGTAAATGAATAATAAAATACATATTTAGAAAGAATGAAAACAATACTCCAGACAAAATTATTCATGAATGTCTTTGACTGTCTCTTAGAGAGACTTGTACTTATTGCTTGGAACTCTAATGGAATAGAAAAAACAGAATTTTCTGTACTTGGGTATGTATTCCTTTTCTTCTCTAATTTTCTCTTTTGAGAACAAATGAACTCAAATTCAATTTTTAAGTGATAAAATATATCCACTAGCATTGCCACTAACTAATTTACATTTTAAAAGTTATTATGCATTAATACATTTATGTTAAAGATTTCCTATATATGTTTCCTAGAAGCATATATGTAACCATAATGAAACTATATGCAATGAGAATACTTTTTATTATCCAAATATTTTACAGAAACAAGTATTTTACAGCAACTCGACTTGCATTCTTAACGTATTTACATACTCAAATTTAATTACTTTCATATGAAATACTTCAGCCCTGAATTATGTGTCTGCTGTGTGCACTCTTTCAATGGTGCCTGCTCCCGCTGCTTTACAGAAGTCACTTGATGTATTTCTCCTGAATTTCCTCTTCTTCTCTTTCTTAGAAATATTTCTAATGATAGTTTATTGCTTGTCATTGACAAGTGTCACAGACACTGTTGGCCTAACAACTACTCTCCTCTGGATTTCAGAGCAGTAATATTTTCTAGCCTTCTCTGTAGTTGGAGGCGGCTTTGGAACACGGTTCTGAAGAATCTGATATAAATAGGAATTGCTTGGTGTGGCTCCCAGGAGATCTCTTTAAAAGAGGGCAGAGCCGGTTTTGTGGTGAAACCAGCTACTTAACTGGCTTGCAAAAACAGACTCTGCCCATCTCTTTACACTTCCATGTTTAGTGACATCATGCTGGTAGCTGGAATGTCACCATAGTGGGAGTATTTATATCACAGAAATCAGCAAATGCAACAAATCAGAGACTATCCCCACCCCAGCCCCACCCTACTCCCTAGAGATGGCTCACCAGCACATCACTGGGGCAGACTCTTACCAATTGTACTTGCCTTTCTCATTCTTTCTTCTTAATACTCAAACAATGATGTAGCAGGTGAAGCAACCACATGTGGGTATCAAATGGCACAATGGGACTGCCATATTAGCCCTGGATTGCCTACGTCCAAATTGTTTGTTAGGTGAGAAAATTAAAATCCCTATTTTATATAAGCCACTCTCAATGTGCATTTTGCTGTAATTAGACATAATTCTAACGAATACAGTAAGGAAATTATATATATTTTTGAAGATGATCTGTATTTCTTATAAAACAAGAGATCAATTATCTTTACAGTTCTATAGAGAATTATTATCTCACACATAAATTAGTGGGTGAGGGGCACATAAACAGAGAATTGGTGAGTTTTGGTTGGTAGAACTCACTTTTCTGACAACCTGAATGATCTGCGTCTGGTCTGGTGACGCTCGTTTATAAGAGTGCAGTTTTCACATGAAAGTTTACTGAGCACTTGAGGATGTAGGAGTCACCTAAAGTACCTCATGGCTCTAACAACTTAATGATAGAAATATTGAATGAAATTTATATCCTATTATACAATGCCATATGACTCTCATTTCCTGGTACAGCTACCCCCAACTTCCCACAAAAATTTACGAAAAGCCAAGTAGTAAACAGCCAAAAATATGTACAAGCGCAGCGTCCCAAACTCTGACTGACAGTCAACCCATTGCAGAAATCTGGAGGGAATTTCCATTATTCACAAGAACAAGGGATTTGGAATATCAAGCAACTCAGTAGCTCACGCAGCGTATGCTGCTAAAGATACGGCAAAGACAGTACAAAGAACCTGCAGCCTTGTGTTGTGTGGTCTAGAAACACACTTTCGTATTATTCAGAAAACTGGCATAACAACAACAACAACAAAATTAAGATAAATTAGAAGTTAGAAAATAGTAGCTATTTAGTAACTTAACTAAAATAGCCATCTTCGAAGTTTGGTTTAGGGAAATTTTGTGTAATAGATAAATGCACTTTCGTCGTTTCATTTATAAATACTACATTATGTGTGTGCACGTGTTTGCCACCTTATGATACTATTTTTCTTTATATGTAATATTCAGTGTTTTATTTGTGTCTACCCTTTGCCTTGTTAAAAAAATGCTTTTTTTATTTCCTTTCAGAAAATTATGCTATAAACACATAAAATAAAAGGTGCTTTCAGGGAATTTTATCACTAATCATAAAAAGTTGATTTTTCCAAAACATTTACTGTTCCTTCTCAAATAGTTCTGATTATCACCTCTGAGACAGAAAAGATACTTTCTTTCAGATTATGAGAAAGTAGCTCCAGGTAAACTACAACGGTGGGGATAAATTTTGCCAGGAAAATGAACTATTTAGAAGAAAAAAACTCAACTTATGTAGAGTTTTATGTATTTCCATTCCCATATTTCCCAGTGGTTTCACTATGTGAGAACTAATCTTTAACACGACTAAGATGTGCAAGAATAACCAGGAAAACTTGTCATGAACACGTATTCTCATCCTCTTCCCAAAACACAGCTGATTCAATTGGTCTGATGTTGGTATGGACCAATAATGTTAAATTTTCCCCAGCATCTCAGGCGTGTCTGCTGCAAGGGATCCTCAACCCATACATCTCAAGAGACTAAACTAAAGGGACAACTGAAACTCTAAAAAGAAGAAAACATTTGTTGAATTTCTCTCTGCTTTGAGTCAGGAAAGACTAAATCTTTTTACAACATTAATATGTATGAGATATAAGCAGTCTCATCAGTAAAAGAACTTCGCTTATCTGAAACCTGAGGGAAAATGAAAAAGTTGAAGATACTTCTCGGTAGATTTGACACAGCCCCCAAGGTGTTTAGGATGGAGATGGGCCCGGGTGGAGAGGAGAGTGACTCATGACACCCGGTTAAGCAAGAAATTGACATGAGAAAAAAAAGGTTCTGTATTGGTCTACTCGGGCCGCCAGAACGAAATACCACAAACAGGGTGGCTTAAAGAACAGAAATTTATTTCTCACAATTCCAGAGGCTGGGAAGTCCAGAATCAAGTCCCAGCAAGGTAGTTTCATTCTGAAGCCTCTCCTCTTGGCTTGTGGGCAGGTGCCATCTTGATGTGTGTTCACACGACCTCTTCTTGGTGCAAGAGCACCAGAGCAAGCTTTCTGGTGCCTTTTCATTTCAGGGCGCTAATCGTATGGGATCAGAGCCCTACTTTATGAACTTATTTAACTTTTGTCATTTCCTTAGAGGACCCATCTCCAAATACAGCCACACTAGAGATCAGGGTTTCAGCATGTAAGTTTGGAGGGAACAGAAACAGTCAGTCCATAAGAGGTATGCACTGATTTCCTGAATATCAATCATCGATAACTATGTTATCTAAATATTACAGGAAAGTAAAATCAAAAGTTGGAAAATTATTCTTAACTCTGACATTATTTCTAATATCACTCCAAAATGGTAAACATCATTAAAAAGCAGCCACACAAGTAAATTAGGAAAAGACAAATATCCAAGAGAATAAAGGAAAAATATATGTTTAAAGGAGTTTATAGCGTGAACAAGAGAAAAAGTAGAAAAAAAGAATTAGAAGCACAGCACAATGTCATTTATGTAAAGTAAATTAAATGTACCTGTATAAAAAGTATCTTATGATTTCTAAGGATGTCAACAAATAAAAAGAAACATATCGAAAAATTATAATGATGTTTTATGATAAGGACTACAAACAAGAGCATGGAATAATGTTAAAAAGAGTGAAAAATAAAATTTAAAATGATAGAGAATCCAATTTGACTGATAATAATAATGTGACATCACCTTAGCTAAATTATTAATTTGATTAATTCACCTGCACCTGAAATCCGTTGAAAAAAAGAAAAGAAATACCTGAGCAAACAATTTACTCAACAAAACCCATTGCTAAAAACTTGTGAAAATATTCTTTATTTCTTTAGAAGATGATGAGATTCAATTATTTGTCTATAGGATTGGAAAATTTAGTTAATTCTGGCAAGTGTACGGTTAAATGGGCAGTTATATAAAGCAGTGGGAACTTAATTGTTGTAATCCTTCTACAATGATTTTTGCCATGTTTCAAGAGTCTTAACAAACTTCATTACCAATAGCCTCTATTCCAAACATATGACTGAAGAAAACAGAAATCTCAAAAAAAGTAAATATAAAAATTTCCACCTCAAAATTAAATAATAATAATATTAACCTCAAAATAATAACAATATGTTTGGTTATGATGGTTATGTATATATCTTATATATATATGTATATACGCTCATGTATGCTTGTATGTAAGTGAAATGAATTTCAGCAATGATACAAGAGACAGGTGGGAAGAATTAGGATTATTTTGTTGTTATAGGTACTCACACTACCCACAAAGTGGTATAGTGTTATTTTAAAGTAGATTTAGATTAGCTGTAGATGTATATTCAAACTCTAGGGCAAACATAAAAAAAGTTAAAAAAGGAGTATAACCAGTATGCTAAGAAAGGAGAAAAAAATGAAATCATATACAGTGCTTAATTAAAACCAGAAAAGAAGAGAAAGAGTGGCAGACACAAATAGGAACAAAGAAGAAGGGCAACAAATAGAAAATGGTAACAATTATGGTAGCTATTAATCCAACTGTGTCAATAATCACTTTGAATGTCAATGGTCTAAATATGCCAATTAAATGACAGAGATTTTCAAAATGGAATCAAAAAATAAGACTCAATATATGTTGTCTACAAGAAACTCACTGTAAATATGACACATGGATTAAAAGCCAATGGACAGAGAAAAATATACCATGCTAACACTAACCCAAAAAGCCAAGAGCAGTTTTGTTAATTTCAGACAGAACAGACTTAAAAGGAAGGAAAATTATCAGGGATAAAGCAGGGTATTATGTAATGATATAGGGGTCAATTCTCTAAGACGACATAACAATCCTTAACGTGTATATGCCTGACAACAGAACATTACACTAGATGAAGCAAAAATGAATCGAACTGCAAGGAGAAATAGATAAATCCACTGTGACAGTTGGAGACTTCAACATCCTTCTCTCAGAAATGCATAGATCCAGCAGACAGAAAATCAGGAAGGACATGGTTGAACTCAAGAAAACCATCAATTGACTGGACATAAAGGACATCCATGGACTACTTCATCTCACAACAGCAGAATGTACCTTCTTCTCAGGCTCATGTGGAAAAATCGCCAAAATAGACTACGTTCTGGGCCATGAAACACACCTTAACCAACATAAAAGAATAGAAATTATATGTTGTCTGCTCTCAGATGGCAATGGAATTAAAAAGAAATCAATCAAAAGATAACTGGAAAATCCCCAAATACGTGAACGTTAAACAACACACTTCTAAATAACGTGTCAAAAAAGAAATCTCAAGTAATTAAAAACATTTTTAAGTAACTGAAAATGAGAGTATTCATTTTAACAAATGTACCACTCTAGTGGAGGATGTTTATACGGGAGGAGGCTATGCATGTGTGAGAAGAAGAAGATATGTGGGAAATCTCTTCACCTTCTCAATTTTGCTGTGAAACAAACTGCTCTAAAATAATAAAGGAAACAGTGATTTGGGAATATGTTAGGGAAATTATGGCCATGGATTACCACAAAAATGCAAGCTTTCTCTTCAGCATTGAATAAGGCTCTATGCAACAAACGTAGGTGATATTGTCTGGTGAAATAACAGAAGGTACCAAATCATCTTAACTATGCCTTTTTGTGTTGCATAACTCTGGGAAGGTAGCTGAAGGTGTAAGATCCTCAGTTCCTCAGATGTAAATTCAGGACAGGAATCCTGACTTCACACAAGTTTTGAGGATGAAAGGAGATGACGGGGAAACAGCACTGAGCTTCCCATAAGGCAGGCTTTAAAAAAATACTACGTATTTTTGCAGTTCTCTCTCCCTTAATGATTTGATATAGTATTTTACTAGGACTGTCTAAATGTTAATTTTACAAATTTCTTTTGATGTTGAGTAGGTAAGGTCTCACTTGGGTGTCTAGCCACCATTCATTTCACTATTAGCCAGGAAATATGGCAAAAGGAATTAAAGTCTGTTGAAAAAATATTCATGTTCTTAATATGTATTATAAAAAAGTCATTAATAAATAACCTATTTGTGGATTTGGATATGCTCTAAAATATATTCACAACACTTGAGATACAACATTAATATTCTTTTCACATAAGTGTATTCTATCTTGCTCTTTGCAGTTCCTGAGAAAAATCAGATAGCTAAAGCGGTGATAGAAATAGATTGCCAATACATAAAAGGTTTCTTTTCACTTTAATTGCTGCATGACATTTCAGTGTACAGGTAATGTGTATCTTTAATCCGAATAGCACAGCCTTTAATTCGCTAGAGTTAAATGCTCAAAAGATGAACAGCATTACGTTTACCAAAATCTAAACTGGGGAGAGAAGCTAAAAGCTGAGGCATTTATCCTGATAACAGACAAGAAGGCAATTGAATTTCTTTTATAAAGAAGAACTGAGTCACACCGAGCTATTTTCAGTACATTTTATGTTTGCTCACTTAAGTCAAGGACTCAAAGAGAATTGTTCACATATTGAAAACATTCAGCTAAAATACATTTGGTTGAGGGAATATCAGAATTACTCCATATTTTTACGGAGGCTCGTGATCTTTATAGAAAATATTTTCATCCTTAAAAAATTTTTTTGCATAAATCACATGTCCGCAAACATCATAATAAAAGCTGTTTCTATTTTCTTGTTTTTCTTTATCAGCTTAGAGCTGATTAACGTTTATAACTTGCTTTATTGTTTTTATATGTTTTATTCTATAAATTTGACAATATATTTTAAAAAATGAATGGTGTGATGTTTTTAGTGGGTTTTACTCAAGCAAAGGGTAACTTTGAAGTGAGATATAGTGAGTACCAAACGAAAGGATTCCCAAAAGAGGCCATGTTAAAAACTGTAATCACGAAACAGATGAAATAGACTCAGAAAAGCGGCAGCGTCCTCCTGGCCCAGTGCCATTTGTAAAGTGTAAATTGCTGAGCAGCAGTGCGTCATTCTTTCTGGTTCTTCTCAATAGTTACAAGGTGAGCAAGAACTTTAGGCCTAGGTGATGGAAGGGTAGTAACAGAACAGATTCTCAACTGTTGGAGCCCTGCATACTGTTGAATGTAGCGCACAACCATTGGGCAGCGACTCCCACTCTTACAACCTAGCGCTAGGCATGCATTTGATCTTCAGAGTCTAGATTCAATATAAGTAGGATCAAAATGTATGCAGTTCACAGAATAATGAAAAACAGTAGAGAGTTATGTTTTGAAGACCTATTAGTTGATGGTCCTTTAAATCTCCAATCTACATTTTGTAATATTATACTATTATCCTAATGTTACAGATCAGGAAATATCAGTTTAGAGAGGTTAAAACAGTCAAAAATCTGTTTGTTTCTTGGGTCGAGATTTGAGTTTACAATTTCCCACCTCTAAAATTTACAATTTCCCACCTTTCCATAGGCTCAATCAAAGATGGATTCAAACAAGGAAGAATTATAGTTTTTAAGATGTTGCCCCGCTTCCCCTTATAGTGTTGACCTGGGAGGCTCATTTCATGGGGGTGAGACTTCAACAGAGGTCACATCTGAGGTGCAAGGACTTTCACGGTTCTGGCTAGTAGGCAGGGGGAAAACAGAGTCAGGATGTCTCACCTGTTTTCTAAAGGATCTTGCATTGTCGTGGGTCACACCACTTCCTGAGGTCAGGAAAAGGCGTCCCCAGTTGGAAGCAGTCAAGCCCACTTCAAGTTTATTATGGAAAAAGCAGAAAATGCATTTTAGCAGACAGCTTCACCGTCTGCCACAATCACTCTCTAATCCACACAAACCTATCCCTTACTGGAAAATTATTTTGATGTCGTTTATCTTAAAATGTTTATTTTGTTTTATCTAGTGCACTCCCTTTTGGTATGGTTTTTCTGTGACTGAAAGAGTAACAACCAATATTCCAACTGTGCCCTATCATATCCTTCCAGCTGGTTCAAACAGCAACAACATAGGGCGCTCTGAAACGCATATGTAGTTATTGAGAAGAACCCAAGAACAAATAGAGTAAGAGTTAAGTCTGTCTCAAAGAATAGCTGAAATTTCAGGGGAAATTTTGAAGTTTAGATCACCCTCCAAAAGAAATTTTCATAGGATGAAGAAATAGTTCTGTGAGAGTAGAGCAGGATTGAATGTCAGAGGGAAGGCAGGATGCGAGCAAAGCCAAGATCTGAAGTGTTCCCTTTGATAACATCCACATATATACACAGAGGGTATGATCATTCAAAGTAATGTTTGTGAGATGCATCATGTCATTGTGTGTATCAGGTTAGTTCCTTTTTATTGCTGAGTAATATTTCCTTACGTGAATACGCTCTAATTCTTCCTAGCTATTCTCATCCTGATACAAATTTGGGTTGTTTCCAGCTTGGAGATATTATGAATATAGCTCTATGAATATTCCTGCATAAATCTTTTTGTGGAAGTATGGCTTCATTACATGCTCAGGAGCAGAATTACTGGGTCATCTGGTAACTATGTTTGGGTTTATAATAAACTGCCAAAGTCACTATATTATGTTCTTGTGTACCCACCAGCAATGTGTGAGCGTTCTAGTTGCTCAAATTCTGCACCATTTGATATTGTGTGTGTGCATGTGTTAGCCATTTTAGAGGATGTTAAAGAGCATTTTGATGTTTTAAAATGCATTTTCCTAGTTGCTAATGATGTTGAGCATATTTCACATACTTATTGGACATTTATACATTTTCTATGATCTTTTGTTGTTATTTTGCTTGTACTTACATAGATTTTCTTTTCATTGTTGAGGGAGTCCTTTAGTATTGTGCATGGGAATATACATTATGCATATTTTACCAGTATGTAACTTGCCTATTCATTTTTAAAAGGTGTATTTTTAGCAGGAAAAAAATTTTAATTGGAGAGAAGTTTAATTTTTCATTTGTTTTGTTTTATGATGAGTGCTTTATGTGTCCTATTTAAGACAGTTTTACCCATTCAAGGTTGTGAAGATACTCTTTTATCTTCTTAGATAGTTTCTTCTAGAAACTGTATAGTTCTAGATTTTGTGTTTAGGTCTATGGTTCATCTCAAAGTAATTATTTGTGTATGGGTGGCTAGTAGTCTAGGCTAATGATCTTCTATACAGATATCCAGGTGTTCCAACACCATTTGTTAAGACTTTCCATTTTCCACTGAACTTAATTAGTGCCTTGGTTGAAAAATATACTTATCTAAACATCTGTAGCCCTATTTCTTGACTCTCAACCTGTTGCTTTGTTTTTATGTTCATCCCTAGATAGTGACTCACTGCCTTGATAATTATAGCATTATAGCAGTCCTAAAAATGAGTTAAGTTCCTCAATTTTGTTTTTATTATTCAATATTGGTTTTGCTATTCTTCATAATTTCTAATTCATATGAACTTTAGATTCAGTTTCCATCACTTTGCTGAAATTACTATCTGTGAATGTGTTTTATTATCCCTTCACTAGGGTATTTGACATAATTATCATGGTTATTTTAAAGTAAGTTTAAATTCTTCCATACTTTAATTCCTAAATCTGGCTAGTTTCTAGATATGTTCCCATTGACTGTTTAATCTGTTGACCATATAGACATGGTCTTGTTTCTTCATGTACCCATAAAATTTTTAATTATGTGATGGATTTTTTGTGTAGAAGAACATTAGAGATTAAATAATATTTATCCCCTAAAATGAGAAGTATCTTTTTTTTGTCAGGTCAGTAGTATTAGGGGATGTGTCCATCTAATTGTTGATGGAACTGCTTCTAGGGTTTATTGAGCTTTAGTTAGATTCAGTTCACTACTGGCTTCAAGTATTTCAGGATTGGCATCAGAATTTTCTCTTCAAAACTTCTTAAGATCTGAATACTGGAAAGGTTCTAGTTAGCCTTAGATACTTTATAGCTAGAGAATTTCTATTTTTGGCCAAGATGAAGTAGCACGGACTAGATTTACCCTCTCAACTGAAGCAACCTAAAAAAGCAGAAAACATATTTGAAATAATGACTGTCCAAACACTAGATATCAGGCAACAAAGTCCGATGATCCATGAAAGATGGGAATGAATCAAGTGAGCCTTAGGATTAACTAAGATTATATTCTTAAGAGAGTTTCCAGGTTGGGGCACAGAGTGGGGGAACCCAAGTGGATTTCAGCCAATTCCCTGTTGAAACAGAGCTGAGACTTTGAGGAGGCCAAGGTGGCTAGTGTTCGCAAGCCAGAACATGAGAGAGGAGATTGCTGCATAAAGAAAGAAGCCCAGAGATCTATACAGGTAACCGCTTGAGAATTCAGGTGATAATGATCAGCAATTGCACAGGAGGAAACTAACCAATACTTAGGAAAGAATGACCAAAAGGATTAGAGGTAGCACTAACTGGCACTCACACAGGGCTGAATAGCGTCTGTCCCCACTAGCAAGACTGGAAACCGCATAACGTAAGAGATACTCAAAATGGTCTTGCTTCTGTAGTGAGGAATAATTAGCTCCAGGCTAACCATGTCTTTGGTCCTGCCTAACAGATCTTAAAAGCAAGATGCAAAGGGATTAAACTATTTCCAAGTATCTTAATTGTGTCCCATAACAAAAATGTAAGATCAGAAGTATCCGGCACCCAAAGATACCAAGAATGCATAGAAACAGTAACATACAACCGTAATGAGAATAAAAATCAACCAGCTGAAACAAAGACTCTGCTTTCTACTTTTGTCACTAAATACTATATTTTGATGATTTACTTCTGTCGCTATCTTACATCTATTCCATTGCTTCTACCCTGTGCATAATACTTCCCAGTGCTCATCTACTACGTTACATCTACCATTTCTCGGTATATCTACCATTACGTCTACCTTTTCTCTTGGTGATGGAAAGCAGTTTGTAGCCAAATCACTACCTCCACAAACCATTCTGCGTTAATATCATTGCATATACCTCCTTGCTCACCTATTCCGGAACTGCTCCTTGGTCCTCAGTAATCGGTTCTCACACAGAAATCATTCTTTATGTGTATTTCCTCAATGCATTCACCTTATACCCTTGACTCTGGAACTCTGGTTCACCCAGGATCTTAAACCTCTTAGTTCATAATCAGTGATGGAACTCCTTGTGGTTACATGACACTGAAAATGTTCTCACTGAAGGTAGATTTTGAGTAACTATATGACAAATCTGATTTTCTCCAACAGTTTTGTCAAAATGAAAAGAAAAATATGAGTCCAAAGTAACATTCAGTACATAAACTTGAAATGAGTCATTTAGAAAGAAGTAGCAAATTCAATCAAACTATTACAAGAATAACTAATGTGTAGTGTTTAAGTACTTAAATCATCTATGGGAAAAGAGGGATACTGAAAATTATCTTTATGAGGGGCACTTTATGTCTTTGTGTTCTGCAATTAAACTTAAGTTTGTGTTGCACTTTTATTTTGAATACCATTTGTCGTAAAATTTATAAAAAATATTCCCAATCATTAGAAAGACTATCATCTTTTCTTTTTTTTTGAATGTTTCTTACCATTATGGAAATTGCTTTCAAAATTCATTTAATATTCATACTGGAGTAAAGCATCTGTTGTGGCAGATGGGGCAAATGACATCAAGTTCAGCTGTTTAAATAACCCTTAAGGATCAATGTGTAGTTTACAAAAATAATTTGTAATTCATTTTGGATTAATTAATTTGAATTTATGGTGTTCCATAAAAGCATACTGCAGCTGCTCCGAGCACCGAATTGATTGTATTCAACTGGTTACTTCTCTTAAAACATGCATTTTGACACAGAAGACAACATTCTCCATTATTCATTCTTTATATTTACCAATGAACACACTATTCAAAAAAATTTGAAAAGATAGTGTATCTAAACGTGACAAGTTATTTGCATGATTATATAGAGATGTAAATTTATATACTGTGAAATTTCATCAATTCAAGTGCAGTATAAATAGATATAGATACAGGAGATTTTATTCAAATATCTTTGAATACATGTGCTTTTTTTTTCTTTTTCTATTGATCTCTAACACCCCTACAAGATGTGGGAAAAAATAAATGTGTATTTTGCATTCACAATAAAAAGACCTGAGGCAATTTAATTCTGGTTTTTGGATGAGGTTTACGAGAGAAGATAGCTATAATTTAGCCTAAGATTTGTAAGAGACAAATGCAATCATATGTAAGAAAGAGACTTTATTAGCTTTTGTGAGAATTCATTAGCTCTTAGAGCTGCTTCTCAATCTCCACTGGCAGAGATTAAAATCTTCAGAAAATTTTCTGAAAAATATTCTCACATGGCAATTTAGCTAATTTTTAAAGAAGAGTTATTGTGCATAAAGTAAATAATTTGAGTTTTGATTGAACATTTATAATAATTATTGGTTGAATTATGCAAGGAATTTTTTGGGCATTTTTATTGTACATTTTGGCAGCTTATTTTCCTGCTTTTTCCCCCTCCCTCTACCTTGTGTTTCTACCTAAAATGGAAATACTTTACTTAAATCAATTCCAGACTTGCAGTAAATATGGATGTTCCCATTTATAGCAGTACTAAAGTTTGCCGCTTATGATTCTCTTGCTAGAATATTCTCCGATATCCCAAGCAGACCATAATCATAAACTCAGGAGAGTACATCACTTAGTGGCTTCCACAATAGCCCAAAACTTATCTCAGGGGAGAAAAAGTTCTCCAAACCAGTATTATTACCATTGTTTAAAGTCATAATCTTGTTACTCACAAAAGCCCACCGGGCTTCTGGAAGCATAGTTGTAATTTTTATTCTTTTTGGAGTTATGAAATTCATACCTGCCCCAAGAGAGGCCCTTTCGAGAATCCCAGTTCCTTTATCATAAAGATGCGCAAGAAAACAACTCACAGCTCCTATGGCTAAGCTGCTTTAATCATGTAGACATCATTTTCCTCACGCAGTTGTTTCAGCTGAGTTTTTTTAATCTGATAATGAAAAAGTATGAGGATCAGTATCCAAATCAGCAATAGATCATGACTTCCCCTGACTTGTTCTAGAAGCATAGGAAGATTATCTCTCTCAGATGATACTGTTTCACATTGAGGTGATTCTTGCTGTTGATCCAGTCATTATTACTTGACTGCCGTTTTTCAACGGCTGAGTTATTGCCGTTCTGTATGTTAATCAGTTCTATCATTGCTAAGTTCTTCCGTGACCATACATACAATCTTTTACATGCGCTCATTGTCTAGGTCCTCGCTTATGGATCTCAAACATTACACAATCGCATGTATATTCCACTATTAAATCCTGGCTTAATACTTATCTAGTTTCTCATTGTTTCTTCCATCATTCCCTACAACAAATTTTCACAACTCTCTTGGAGTTTTAAAATAAACAATTCTCTTAAAGATCATCTTTGGTCCTATTTAGTAAAAAAATATATATATATACATATATATATATAATATGGCTATAAACTTCATTTAGCAGGACATATTATTTACGTTTAAACATAAAAGAGTCTTTTTATTCATGTACACATGGACCACACAGGAGAATTTTTCATATTTCACGTCACAATGAAAATCTAACAAAAGTCCAAAATCTAGCCAACGTACATTCAACATTAATTTACAACAATTCAATAAAATGTCCAAAGTGATAGGACAAAATGGGCAGAGATTATGAGCACACAATTTAAAAAGAAGGGACTACAAGTGCCTAATAAGCAGATACAGATGTTTTCAACCTCCACAGCCATCTGGAACGTTAAATCCACAAAGAAATACATTCACCCCTCATATTGGTGGAAATTTATAAATATATCAAGTCACGTTCATAGTTGATAGGAAATGCAGAGATGAGTAACCCCATATATCTTTTAGAAGAAAAAATTGACGGAGATTTCTAAAAGATAATTTGGCAGTATCTACGTATATATTCTTTAACCCAGCAGTTCAACTATGAATCCTCTTTCTAGATAATTATGCTCTCAGGTACACAATAACTACCTACAAACATACTCGTTACAGACTTGTGTATATTAATACGTAACTGGAAATAACATAATGATCACCACCAGAAGAATTGTTAAATGTGCTGCATTCATCTTACAGAATAGTATGCAGTGACTAGGAAGCGGTACAAGAACTGACTTGGGATGATCTCCATGGCATATTTTCGCCTGATAAGAAAGTTTTGGAATGATACATATCACTTGATCCTATTCATGAAAAATAATATGAGTACATGATGAAAAATTAGACATTTACATACAGTCCTGTGCCTTACAATGACGTTTCAGTCAGCAATGGACTGCAGACATGACAGTGGTCCCATAAAATTAGTACCACGTAGCCTAGATCTATGGTAGGCTATCCCATCTGGGTTTGTGTAACTACATTCTATGGTATTCATACAAGGACGAAATCGCCTAATGACGTGTTTCTCAGGACATATCCCCGTCATTAAGCAATGTATGACTATACAAGCATATATTTGCTGCATATGTATATAAGTATATACATATAAACATGTAAATAGATATGTGAATAAATATGTTCAAAGAAAAATATCTGAAAAGATAAACACTAAACTGACAATGGTGGTTATCTTTGCAGAAGGAAGAGTGTAAAATTGGCCAATAGCAGACAAGTAGTAGTGGTTCAGGAAAAGGTACCTTTTCTTTTATCTGTCTTACAAAATATGAGTATAATTTGAAAGTAAAGATAAAAAAGGAGATAATGGGGCACTGAATAAGCAAAAGCTTTAAAAAATGTGGGGAAGACAGAGAGAGAAAGATGTTGATTGTTTCTTTGGAACTCCTTGCTCATCGGATAAGGGTACTTACAATAAATGACACCTTCCTGGTTCCCTTTAGCAGAAGATCTATCAGCATTGAATGGCAACAATAATTCCCTGGTGCAAGAAAGCCAGCAAGAGGAATCTTCACTGCCCCTTCCTCGTCTGGTAGTAATTAGAGAAACAATTATTCCCCTGGACAGATTAACAGATAAGTAGCCAAACACCATTTTTAATGTTAACTTCCTAATCCCAACTATAAAATTGGCACATGCAAAACAAGATTAATAATTTTTTTGTTTTAAATAAAATAACCAGGTTGGAATAAACCTACATCAGAAATATCAATCCATGTTTTTCCTACTAGAACACCAGCTCAGAACACAGAACATCTGTGTCTCATTGCTTGCCCACCCAGGTGTCAGGTACAGATCAACAATGACTCTTTATTCTAATAATAGAGGAAAGTTCAAGTATTTTACCAAAATCTTTGACTCATACATATGGGATAGCTATTGTATCTCTGCATTAAGAGATATCTACTTTTTTAAGTGCCTGCTGGTTGGGATGGTTGTTTTTGTTTTTGGCAAACCTGTAGACAAAAATCCAAATAAGAACTCTGTGGTCTGAAGGAGAGGAGTTGTTCAAACACTGGAACCAAATCTTGACCCTTAGTGACTATGTAGGAACAAGAAAGGATGTCTTCCTGCTGTGATTTATTTGTTGGTTCCTGAAAGGATTCTGTATTTAACTCTCTTACTTCACCATGTTTGCTGATAAGGGCCCCTTGCCTTTTATGCTAAAGAAAAAAAAAAGCAAAACTGCAAACTAGATTGTTTCAAAAGACCATATATAACAAAGAATACATAATTTCCACAAGAACACTGTTAATGGTCTGAAATTCAGTGTACACACAACAAAAGTTTTCAAAGCTGTAGGATTTTAAGGAGGGCTACTTTAGTCCAAGACTCCTCAATGCTGCCAACCACAAAGCAGCTCTATGCTTCAAGGCTCACTCTTTCAACAAAGGCAAGTCCAGGAATGTGCTCTCCAACCAAAAATTCTGGTGATTTTTAATCACTGCATCTGCTAGAATTGTCATATAATTATTAGAAATATCTACAACATTATCACTTGTATGTGAGAATTTGACATGAGTATAATCTTTGAGTGAATAATCATCATTTAACTCTTTTTTTTGCTTATCTGAATTTGATTATGCTGGGACAAATCCCAATAACCTACCCCTTAACCCTTCCTTCGGAAAAATAAATATTGTTCTAAATGCATTTCCCACTCTAATCTTTTCCACATATTCAAAGTTTTGTTTTCTATACTGTGGTTTTGTGTGGATGCTCTTTATCCTAGATATTAAAGTCAACTGGCTTAATCTTAGATATAAACCTCTCAAAGGAACATCATTTCTTTGGGACACTCCAAGGTCTTTAGTCCAAATAATTAATAAATTTCCTTCGTTGTATTCCTGTATGGATAATGGATCACCATTTACAACCATCTCCTTGGATGACCCAAAAATCAGGCACAAGTAATCTCCATTTATTAGTCCCTCCTAATAACAACTTTATTCTTTTTAGAATTTTAAAAATAATTCAAATCACATTTTTCTTTATTCCGAGTTTCAGAAGTAAATTCTATCTTCTCTAGTATATACATTCTTTTTTTAAAATATTGTCTTCACAAATATATACACTTTGTTTATAACACTCAACTTAGATGTATATTCTCAGGAATTAACAAATATCCATTTATAATATAAAGCCTAGGTTGGGATTTTTAGCAAGTTTATTTTTTCCAATGATTGTAAGGAAATGAAAATAACCAAAAGCCATATTATTAAAATAGGATAAACAGATGAAATTTTGAACATATTCATTGGTCTTTTTAGATCAATTACTTCAAAAATCTTAAAAGCATGCCAGTACAGCTTACTTTGTTACTTCCTAGAAAATCTCATTCCATTTCCAGTTTCCTTTATATGTATCCTTTTCATCACAAAAACCTTAATTGCTGAATGTCTGTATATTTTAATCCTCTAATTGCTTCCCAAAATTTCTAGCCCTCAATTTAACATACTAAAATTTGATTATTATACAAGAGCTAAATCTAAGCAGCATTCTGCTTTCATACCTGTATTCTTTTATTATAAAATATATATAAAAAAATATTTATTTATAGATAGTGCCTTTTTATAATTTGAGGGGAGGCATAACGAGAAAGTATTCTTGATGTAACTTTACTTTGACATAATCTCTGTTGCCCACCCCTTTGTGGGAAGTAGATTGGGACAGGTTTCCTTTCCACTTAAGTTGTTTCTTTGGTTCCTTAGCTGTTCTTAAGCTTCTTTCAGATTTCCACCATCAATAGTCTCTTAACATGCTGACAGAAGATGCCATCAAGAGGTATTTTTATCTATCCTTGTATGATTTCCTTTATTATCTGCTGTGATATAGCTGCAGTTATATGCTGGTGCATCATCTCAACTTTCTACTGAACGAGAAAAAGAGACTCAAAACCTGTAGAAATACTTCCATATTCCAGCTCATTACCTAGTGACGACATTAAAAGTTCTGCATTGCTTGAAATATTGATGTGCCATGTTATACAGATGAAACAGAATACAATTTCACCCTAATAAGATTTCCATATGAGAAATGTGCCTGTTTCTTTCATCACATTTAAATTATACTCCACAAAGTGAATTTTAATAAATATTTAAGGAGAAATTTCCAGAATTATATAGAGTTTAATGACATTATAACACCAGATTTTATAATTAGGAATTTTTGTCTTACAAATACTCAGCATAGAATTCTTGTTAACACATACAAAAATCAGTGTCTATGCTCTCTAGCTATGGGTCTTGAAAGCTGGCATGCACACATGAACTGCAGAGTAACAATGGTTGTTAACGTGTTGATAACCCATTAATTATTCATCGAGTACTCATTTGAGAACAGTTCCACGTATAGCTTCTGAATATGTAAAGTAAATTCTCCTCTTTGATTCGTATTTGTGCAATTTTAACTAATATGCAAAACATCCATGAAAATATGGAATTAGGCAGGGGACATTGAGATGGCCAAGAAATGTTTTTATTGTTGTTTTTTAATATATCTAAGACCTAAAATGATTGTTGTACAGTTACATATCGTTAAAGAATTATACGTTTATTCTGGCCCTCAGTGGACTTAGCTCTAGCAGGGAAAACTTAATACGTGTGTGCACGTTGTTTGGCCAGATGAGAGGTGACTTCAACTCATTTAAACTGTGTTCGCATGGGAAATCGGTGCACTTCATCCAGGAAAACAGAACAGATGTTTTCTGAACTACATGAATACAGCAGAGACTAAAGGAAATAGTTTAAGGACCCCAGACACTAATATGGTACAGCAATTTTGTCTTCAAATTCTCATTTTTCTCCTATTTTTAGGTCACTACACAGCTGATATTATAATTCCTTCTACTTAGAGATTGTCAGACACACTCATTTTTTCTTCCTCTCTATTTACCTCCTGCTCTTTATTTTTCTTTCCCTTTTCGCTCTTCTACTTTCTTCAGCCATTCCTTCAATGAACTTATAGAATGACTTACATATGGATGCATTTTCTTCTAAGGGAAGAGATGGACCGGTCAGCAGGCATGGTCTGACCTGTGCTTAAAGGACTCAGGATAAACACAGGTATTCTTTCCATCTCCCTCTTTGTCTCCCATGTGGCTCTAAACACAAGAAATACAATTAAGAATCTTTATCAATTAAAAAGCTAGTTTTAAAATACATTCTCATTGTCTACCTACACCTACCTAGCATCTTTCAGTTATCTAGTATCTACCAATCTATTTATTTATCTATCTATCTACCCATCATTGCACATACGTATTATTTGTCTTTACCTTCCTCCTGACCACTCACTTATGTATCAGTTATCTCCTCATTACTTTAGTAATGCTTGCTGGTGCTTTAATTAGATTTATTTTGCTGGAGATTACATAAATATACTTTTCCAATATTTTAATTACAATAAATAGTTTTCTTTCCATTTGAACATAATTTTCTGTACATCTACAAATATGGATTTACTTTTGTTCTAGAACATACATTTTAAGATTGTGTAATTTGTATCTATAATATCCTATTATACTGATAAAATTAGCTATATGGACAAACTAAATGGATTATAATGAATTTCAAAATGTAAAAATGTACTAAATAGATCAATTTTTTCCAAGTTTTTTAATGATCTTAAGCCTGATAAAGGATATTTTCTTATCTTTATATCTACGTGAACAATGTCATGAATCATCGTAACACTTTCAAAGCATGATAATTTATACTTATATGGATGAGGATTTGTTAACGCATTGGAGATTATATTCATGTGTTACAAATAACAAACCAGAACTGGTAAGTTATGATGATTTCTGCATTTGAAAGAAATAACAAGCTGTATTCTCTAATGGAGATAAATCTTACAGTATTGTGGATGGGCTAATTTTAGAAAAATAATTCAAAATCACTCATACTAATAGCGCTGGCAGTTTGAGTCAATCGTTAAGATGACTGAAGACACCAAACCTATCTTTTCCATAGCTGAGAACATTTCTAAACGGAGTGAGCACGCAGCATGCATTGTATTAGTTACTAGACGAATGTGGTATTTAACAACAAGGTACGGTTCTGCATTAGGTCAGGCGTGCTTGCCATTTTCAAGGCTTAGTTTCCAGTGTTTAATCCCATAATTAGTAGTTACACTGATCACAAAACTGAAGTTAAGTGCTTTCTGGTGTGTTTATTTCAACATTTGCATAAGAGATGGCTCCTCTGCTAATTGTATTGATCTTGTCTGAAATAATAACTATCAAAAACATATTCATTCGTTCACATGTATCTAATGAGAGAACTGGTTATTCAATCCACTGAACTGCAAATTGTTGTAGGAACATCTCTCACCGAAACGGCTGGTGTTTTGTTTTGAACATGGACCATTACTGCTTTTTCTTACCTAATCTGACAAAGACCAGTTCAGTGGAATTTGCAGATGCACGCCCCTAACACATTCTCTCTCCCGAAAAAAATAAAGGCTACACATAAGAATTTCATGTATTATATTATTTTAACCAGTTGCACTTGTGAGAATGCATTGGGAATCACCCTGATTCGTAAGTTAGAGTCAGAGGATACTTGCCACCACCTACTGCTGAGCTGCCCAAATTTTCTCGATCATAGACTTACTTGTGAGACTTTTGAAAAATGCGTTCCTGAGCCCCTCCCCAGATCACCTCTATCAGAGTAACAAAAATGGGATCTGGGAATCTGAAATTTGAATCAGTTCCCAGATGATTATTATGATCTTAAATCTGAAAAACCAGCAAACCAGCAGCTACAAGACCTACAGGGACGTGCGCTGTCTCTGTCTTCACCCCGGCTGGAGCCACACCGCTCTGAAAGCCGCCACCCACAGGGCTGAAGGCAGAACCCACAGAGCACACAGGTGCTGTTGGAGCTGGGTTTTGAAGGTAGATGCCTGGTTCTAGAATCATACGTTTACCCTCTATGCCATGCTGCCTCTCTGAGCTCAGGTTTCTCACCTGTAGCCAGAAATAAAATAACAGCTCCTACTTCTCAGGTTTATTAGTGAACATTTAACAACGTCTTTTTCCAAAAATCATGGGACAGTATTAAACACACTGAAATAGATAAGTGAATGTTATCCTAACCCTAATTCTTGTTGTTAAAATAAACACTACATTTCAAGACACTTTATACACATTCTTAGACAGTTCCCCAGTAGATGTAGGTTTCTTTGAAGCTGCTGAGCTGCAAAAAAGGCTGATTGCTCTGGGCTTCCAAATGTATCTGCTGACACGATATCTGAACTGTGGCCAAACACGTTTATGAAGATTCCCACCTCTAAGTCTGTTTAGTTACTAACTTCCCCGATAACTTTCCTGCTCCCAATTCATGTACACATAACCTTCTTTACTTACATTTTTTGTGGCTTTACTAAATCACCCATTTTGTAAAATCCACTTGTATCTTCCACACAATGATTGAATCTGAACATTCATTCTTTATAATACTCATTCAACATTTTTCACACATTCCCTTACAGTCCTAATCTGGAGTGCAATCACTTTGAAAACAAGACTCGTCTTATATATTGTTATATAGTGTGTTACAGCACATAGAACTGTGTAGAAACATATTAGGCATCAAAAATATTTTGCATAGGGGAACAAATGAGCTAAAAAGAATTGATGGGAGCCGTTGGTTTGAAATGACATAATATGGCATTATATGTTACTTATTTTAAAAATCATTTAAAATAGTAGTTCTTTAAAATAAGTAGACATCAGTTTTATACAGAACGCAACAAGAGGAGTCCTTAACTATCTTGAATATATTTAGAACTAACTCAGCTCATTAATTTTATATCTTTTTTATATTTATTAGAAATGAACATTGTTTAAACTGAGTATATTGTAAACATATTGACATTTTACAATATTATAAAATTATGTAAGATACTAAGCCATCTGGTGCACAAATTCATGTTTTCATAATGCAAGTCTATCAATATCCAGGGATCTTCTATACCAGAAAAAAATATCTATCTATACGATTTAGTTATGTATCATCCTTTCCAAGAAGAACATAGGGGTGCAAGCTTACACCATGCACAAAAATCAACTCAAAATGGATTAAAGACTTGAATGTAAGACCCGAAACCATGAGAATTCTAGAAGAAAACATAGGCAATACGCTCTATGACATTGGTCTCAGCAGCATATTTTCAAGTCCCATGTCTGACCGGGCAAGGGAAACAAAAGAAAAAATGAACAAACGAGACCACATCAAACTAAAAAGCTTCTGCACAGCAAAGGAAACCATCAACAAAACGAAAAGACAACCTAACAATTGGGAGAAGATATTTGCAAACCATATATTAGATAAGGGGTTAATATCCAAAATATACAAAGAACTCATACAGCTCAACAACAAAACAGCCAACAATCCAATTAGAAAATGGGCAAAAGATCTGAACAGAGATTTCTCCAAAGAAGATATACAGATGGCCAACAGGCATATGAAAAGATGCTCAACATCATTAGCTATCAGGGAAATGGAAATCAAAACTACAATGAGGTATCACCTCAGTCCGGTCAGAATGGCTATAATTAACAAGACAGGAAACAGCAAATGTTGGAGAGGGTGTGGGGAGAAGGGAACCCTTGTTCACTGCTGGTGGCAGTGCAAACTGGTGCAGCCACTATGGAAAGCAGTTTGGAGTATCCTCAGAAAATTAAGGATAGATCTACCATATGATCCAGCTATTCCACTGCTGGGTATTCATCCAAAGAACTTGAAAACACAAAGGCATAAAGATACTTGCACCCCTATGTTCATTGTGGCATTATACACAATAGCCAAGACATGGAAGCAACCTAAGTGCCCATGAAGGGACGAATGGATAAAGAAAATGTGGTATTTATACACGATGGACTACTACTCAGCCATAAGAAATGACGAAATCTGGCCATTGTGACAACGTGGATGGACCTTGAGGGTATCATGCTGAGTGAAATAAGTCAGAGGGAGAAAGTCAAATACCATATGATCTCACTCATAAGTAGAAGATAAAAACGACAAAAAAAACTACACACATAGCATTGGAGATTGGACTGGTGGTTACCATTGGGGAAGGGGGAAGGAGGGAGGGCAAAAGGGGTGATTAGGGTCACATGTGAGGGGATGCACTATAATTAGCGTTAGGGTGGTGAACATGATGTAATGTACACAGAATTCAAAATATGATGTACATCTGAAAAAAATTTTTAAAAATAAATAAATAAAACATATAAAGAAACAATTGACAGAACTAAAAGAGAAATAGACAGCTTTGATATTTGTCTATTATTGGACAATTAGAAGACCAGAATGACACTGTATACCACTGTAACATATATGACATTTATATAACACACCACCCAACAATAGTGGAATATATATTATTTTCCAGTTAACATGAGCATCCACCAACATAGACCATATTCTGTGCTTTAAAATTTATAGCACTTGATGCTCGAAATAAAACTGAAGAATGTTCTCAAATCAATGATATAAACTTTCACCTTAAGAAACTAAAAGAAGACCAAATTAAACCCAAAACAAGAAAATGATGAATATAAGAGCACCTATTGATGAAAATGAAAAGAGCAAACAACAGAGAAAATCGATGAAATAAAAATGCTTTTTTGAAAAGATTAATAAATTTGTTACACCATTATTCACAGTTATCAAGAAAAATAAAGAACACACATTACCCAAATCAGTAATGAAAACGAGAAATAACCATAGACCATAAAGATAATAAAAAATATGCATAAAAGAAGTCTTTGGACAACTTTATCCTCATAAACTTGAAAAGTTAAGATGAAATGGACCAATTTCATCAAATATAGAAACTAAGAAAGCTCATTGAAGAAGAAATGACTGAACAGGAATATTTACCAAAGAAAATTGAATATGTATTTTAAAATATTTAAACAAAGAGAACTTCAGGCCCAGATGGGCTCACTGGCAAATTCTACCAAAAATTTAAGGAAGGAATAATATTAATTCTATAAAAATAAACACTTCCTCAGAAAATAGAACAGGAAGGACCATTTAATTTATGAAGCCAGTGCTGAACTGATATAAAAATCATACAGAAATATTATAAGAAAACTATAGAAAAATTATCCTTATAAAATAGTACAGTCTACAACCAAATATTAGGATATCAATGGTACATACAAAACCCACATTTACTCCATCATTCCAGAAATGCTTATGCTCAATTAATTTTTAAATAATTTGATAAATACCACAGGAGGCAGTCCAGATTTTTAAAACGATGCTGGAACAATTGAATACCTTTGTGCATGAAAATGGCTCTCCCATTAAGTCACACACCACTTAAAGTTATTTCACCCAATTTAGAGATTCACTTGGTAAATAAATATTTTCGGTAGTTATCATGGTAAACTTAACCTACCCACTGAAATGCAAAGGCTGTGGACTTCCTTCCTGTAGCCTTTCCTTATATTTTTCAAAAGTTTGTATTTTAGACCAAAAAATTACCAAAAGTATAACTATAACAGTTGACATTCACTGAGTGCCTTCCATCTTGAAGCAACATGACAAGTGCGGTATGCACATTAACTTATTTAATACTAAGATAGTCTAATTATACAGACGCCCTCAGTTTCCTCACTTTAGGAAGTGAGTTTAGGAAGGTTATGTAAATTGCCAAAGGTCACACAGCTAATTCAGTTTCTTTAGTTTGAAATCAAAGATATTTGTGTCTTATACTGAAGTTCGTGCTCATAAAAATGGTGTGTACCTCCTCATTAAGCTTAACAGTAAAGCATATGTTCTCAGATTTCACAGATGTAGGCAGTTCTGCTGATTCTTGTTGCTTTGCTGAGTGAGGTTTGGCGAAACACTTATGTATTATCTGTAAAACATATTGTACTTTATAAATTCCCAGAAGTACTTCCTAATCCTTTAATCAAACTACTTTTCTACAAAACAAACTAAATGAGGCAACTTTTTATCTAGAAGATAGTGCTAGGAACTTTATGTTGTTAGAGGAACTTTGTTACCATGATATTAGAGAACTTCACCCTCCACTTGTAAAACATATGAACTTATAGCCAATTTTTTTGAAGAAAATTATTTTGGATATCAATCTAAAATTTCTAAGAAATACGTATGAGAATGTTGCCGACCTTAGTTTTGGTTGCTGCCTTTGAATAAAACCTACTAATTGAACTCATTCAATTGAAAGTGGAATATACAGAGCAAAGATATTAGAAATAGCAAAATATTAGATTTCCGTGGGCTTCATTAGGAGCGTGCAACCAATAGGATCAAGCTACTCCTCCTCCTCATTTTATGGGAGAAAATAAATGCCAACATTAATTGACTAGCTCAGTATCATTTTTTTTACTCAGGATCTGATAGTGATGATGCTTCTGAAGTGCTCATTTTCTTTAAATCAGAACTTTTGTCTTTTAGCCTCTCTCAGCTCTGTTATTGTCATCATGAGAGCAAGAAATCAATAGGTGACAGCTAATGAGAGATTATAACTTTTTGGCTTCACATACAGATCATTAAATTGGCTAGCAAGTTTGCTACATTTTCATGGAGGGGTCAGTTTTAAGGTCATTTATCTTTTTTAACCCAAGTTCAAATGGAATATTCACTTATTTAGGTGAGCAACCAGCATAGATAAGCACACTTAATTATACATTTAATTTGTGTCTCTTTGATAGCTACAGTTCCTTTTATGTTTTGCAGCCTATTTCAATTCCATGGAGCTTTTCTTTCATTTTCAAATTCCTTATTGCAGGACATTTTGTAACATATCTTATTCTTGTATTATATATGATGCTTTGCATTCCTTAATTTATTTTATTTGCCAAATCAATATAATTTTATACGTTTTTTTCTTTGAATGTTTTGATTCCTCCAGTTCTTAATAGTTCTTTTATCTAATTTTGATAAACATATAAAAAGTTAAAAAGCTTTACTCTAGCTTATTTACATATCAAGCCATGGCAAACTTACTCTGTCTAGCTTGCATGTGTCTGATAGGTAAATAGCAAAGTGCTAGGAAACTAATATTAAATTACAAACATGAACTGGTTCTAATAAATTAACCAAGAGTTTAATGAAATTAAAGATATCTGATTTTTAATTTTTATTGTATCTTGTTTTTTTAAGTTTTCAGACATAACGAAATTTTCAAGTGCAGTCCAGAAATGAACAGAATGAAAATAGCTGGCTGCTATTGTTACAGTGTCTTATGGCTGACATGAGATACTGACATAAGTGATACTGATAGTTGGCTATTGGTCCGGGAATGAAGATATGTTAGTAAGTCCAGCACGGCTTGACCCAGCATATCTTGAAACTTTTCTCATAGGCTGTTTAATTTAACATTATAAGAGAAAAAGAAATTCACCTTGAGTACTAAAGCTTATTGATAATTTGTGACTGCATAGAATGTGGCGGTGAGGAAACTTCTAACATCTTACCTGAGTTTATTGGGCCGTAGATTGGTTAATATTTGGAGCATAGAAGAGGCAAGAGGCAGTCAACATGGTACATAGAGAGATGAATTACATCAGATACTACACTAAATCACAACATCTAAATATACAAACAACTTTTAAAAATAATTCACACATAAGAGCAATAGTAGTTTCCTCCTTATTTGATACCCCACCATTGATAGATTGCTGTGCAGGCTGGCCCTGTGAGATACCACACAGACACTTCTCTGTGCTTGAAAAGATGTAGGATGACTGGACTGGAGATATGCCTGGTAGACGACATGTTCTTTTCTTTCCCTATGTTTAAACTATCAAAGTCCAAGCCATCTCTTTTTTCTATAACAAGAGGAATATAAGAAAAGAGAAAATGCTTACTTAACATCTGGGTTAAAAGAAGCAGTGCTCTGTGGATGAACGCCCTACATGTGGGTCTTTCAGAATGGCTTAGATGCTACACCAATCAAGTCACCCTTCTACGGAAAAAGAAATAATTTCATATGGACACCCAAATGCACCATCTAAAGGAGAAGTATCTACTCTGCTCTGGCTCATTCCAATGGGTGTCAAGTCCATTATACATATACATCACTCAACAAAAGTCTTATTGGATCTAAAACCTTCTAGACGTCAACTACTAGAAACATGTCCAATATTAGTGCTCTAAAGTTTTATTTCCTTCTCTCACAAAAATTCATCATTAAGAGAACATAACCTAGAAGAAGGTATAAAAACAAATGTTAGGTCCTATTCCAAGTGTTCAACTTATAAAATTCAGATGATGTAATTTAATCTTACTACTAGCCTTTATTTGCCATGTTCCTAATTACAAACAAGAACAGAAGTTGCGAAGTGAAAGATTCTCTTTCCTATGAAATCTCAATTGTACTCTGCTGTCAAATCCCCTTTCAGAAAAATATCTCAAAGAATAAGGAAAATAAAAGGATGTTCTCTATGAGGGTGGCTATTTACCAAACCAGTTAATAAATTATTTTTCTCTGGAAATTTAAGGAAGCAAGATGGGCAAGGTGTTCTGTTTCTATTCACCCAGACTATTTGCTTTTATCTCATTTCTGAACAGGTGTTCTTTTATACCAATCCTCCATTTGTTTTATATTGTTTTGCAAGCACTGGGGGAAACAAATGCCCTCCTTTACGAAGCTGGTGAAAACTAACACATCAAGGGAATAGGGCTGGAAGGGGAGAGGTAAGAAAGAAAGCAATTTTCATCAGGCCAGTGAATGAGGTACAGTTGGTTATAAATTGCATGACAAAATCATTTTTTGAGATGTTTAAAGTTGAATTGGAAACAGAGGAAATGTGACTAAAAAGAAAAACATGAACAAATTAACATAAATATATATTTTGTGCTGCTCGAGAGATTTCTTTTATGTATAAATGCATTTGTTTTACAAACATACTGTCTGTTTTATTCATTTATTCATTCCTTTGAGGTACAAGATAGTAGTGATTACCTCAAATGACTATAACATTGTTTCTCAGTAGTTACTCAAGTGAGCATCCTCACTGTGTTACATTTGATTTAGTTCATTAGAACAATAAAAATATGGCAAACCATGTAAGTAAGCTTTTGATTATCATGAAATTAATTGTATGCATTATGTAAAATACAATTAGTATAAAATCATCCAATATATGGATTTCAGTGTTGGCGCAATTCAATCTGAGCAATTTGCATCAATGCAACCCACTGTACTAATGTCTTTCCCTACTCATTCATACCCTCCACATTAAGCCACATCTCTTACCTTTGCTAAAGTTACTGTTTCAAAAACTAAATTGATAATACTGTTTAATTTTTAAAAGTTAACTTCAGTGTTCCTACTTTTTCTAATAACTTTATTTCAACGTTATATACAAATATTATCTTACAAAACGTATAACATTATCATATCTCTCTGGATTGTTATACAGTGCAGATTCCACCATCTGCATCCCCATCTGTATATTCATTTATTTTATTAATTTAGGCAAAGTGATTCTTCTAAAACGTGAATAGAATTGATTTTCTGTTGCTTAAAACCCTGCTTGGTCTCATGATAATGCTCATGATTATAATATGGCCTGGAAGACCCGTGGTATTCGTCACTTCTTTACCTTCCTAGTTTTCAATCTGTCTACATTTCTCTCCCACACCTTGTATAAAAGGCATTTTTAACATTCCTTTTTCAAAGAGGTCTCATTTTTGGATTAGTTTCGTTCCTTCCACCAGGAATGCTATTGCTCTATTTGACATCAGATGCCTGAACAACTACTCTCCATTGGTCACATCCCAAATTTGATAACTCTTCCTCCAGAAGACTAAGATATTCTTCTCAGTACCTACTGCTACACCTGTTTCTTGTCAGATCATTGAATTACAACTTTCTGCTGCCTTTCTATTCATTCTTTACATTATGACATCCTCAAGGTCGTGTTTATGTGGTCTGTTGGTGGGAAATTGGGAAGTTGGATAGTCTGACTCTAATCTATCACAGTCTTCCAATCCACTGAAAATAACATACAGTCTAAACAAAAATGGGGGAAAGTCAAGTAAATTATGCTTCTAGACACAACTCCTTTCCTTGCTAGTGAACCGAATTGCTGCTCTAAGTTCCTCCTGCATTAGAATGCTGGATTCGCCTCTGCCCCAGATCCTGGGACTATAAGTTATTCACTTTTATATTCTAAACCAAGTACAGTAGATACTGAGTTAATATTTGTTGAATAAATTATAAATAAATTAACAATAAACCAGGTTTGGACATTTACAGTGGAAAATTAATGCAATTGATAATGATCTATAACCTTACATTCTCTAAGAAAGTTAGAAAGAGCTTTTGATAATTAACATGAATAGCATCATGACTTATAATTCATATAAGCAGCAAATGCTACTGAAATAGTTTGTTCTACATCCTGGAAGTCAGGTTTTGATATCCTGTTATCAACAGTCTCAAAGCCGTAAAATTATTCCGTGGGAAGTTTTGATAGCTATTGAGTAAACTGCAAGTATAGGGAAGAGAACTAAAGACAAATATCTGCTAAATAAAGCAGGAAATAACTTCTCTACAAATAATATTTTCTACTGATTTAAGTGCCTTTCAGAATCAGCAAGCTTGAGTAATGATGTGGGCTAGGAAGAGATAAAGCTGAAAATCCTACAAGATCACTCCATGAAGAGTATTCGATGATTTGATGAGTGAAAAAATAAAACTGTGAGGCTGCTGTATGATTTTTCTTTGCAGTTTTAGTTACTTTCTTTTTTTAATTCTGGCAGGATGCTTCAGAAAGAATAATGATTAATAAAGTGATTGAAATGAATCCACACATTGTATTGATGTTTTATGTGTGAAATGTGAAAATCAGTCAAGATTAACTTATCAGACTGGAAATGTCATCTTTTTTCCCCTCCAAACTAGTTCCTTGAAGTCTGTGTTTAAAGCATTGTCTTTGTAATCACCGATTTGAAAATGCAGAATGTATTAAAATTTTTAATATAATAGTTCTTTTATATCTAAAAGAATTTCCATTGTTGGAGAAAAGAATGATGATAAATAAAGAATTCACACAGTAAAACCTCCTAAACCTGAATCTTGTCATACATTTTGTGACAAAACTACATAGAACAACAAGGAGAACATATAATATCACCCCACTTTAGGCATAAGGGTGAGACAGAGAATATGACAACTTTCACACTACTCGTGAGTAAGAAAATAAACCCAAATTCAGCAGAGCCAACTCCAGTAACCTGGGAATGGACTGGGAGTACAGACTCTCTTTAGTAAAGAGGAAGCTAAAATTCTAGATGATAGTGTTGGAAGAGTACCATTCTTTGAGAAAGTGAAACAATTTAAAAGAAGGAGAAGACCCTTGCAGACTGTATAGGAAAGAGAAAGAAAGAAAAACATAGAAGAAAATTAAGAAGTCTATAGCATATATCACAGCCAAACAAGAATAACATTGATTGTACCAGCGAAAGAGAGAAGACTTCAACCAAGAACTGGTAGTTAAGCACCCTCAAGCACTCACACCTGCCTGAGCACAGCTACTACTGAGGGTCCAGGAAAATATAATTATATTTCAAAATAAAAGAAAATATACAAAAATTGTATACAGATAAAAGAGAAAAAGAAAATTGAAATACTTCAGATGGTAAAACTTTTTTCCGTGAACAACATGAAGTAAATAAAATTGTTATACGATGCTGTTAACATGATTGAATATTGTTTAAAAAGCATTTAAAGATATTAAAGGAAAATTCTCTCAAATTAGAAATGCAACAACTCAAAGCAAAAGTGGACACAATTTGACAAAAAAACAAACGGCAAACTTTACACTGAGAAACTGGCAGACATTGCCTTCACCAGATTATCTAGGCTAACATCACCAGCAATAAATCGTGTTAATATTATGTACGCCTTGAAACGATGTGATGAAAAGGGCCCTTCAGCTCTCTAGTATTGTTTTTAAAAATCTATAACATCAGGTTAATTGTGAGAATATATCAGGCAAAGTCAAATTGAGAAACATTTTACAAAATATCTGGCATGCTTCAAAAGTGTTAAGGTTGATGGGAATGTAAACTGGTGCAGCCTTTATAGAAAACAGTGTGAAGATTCCTCAAAAACAAAAATAATACCGCCAAATACCTAGCAATCACATTTCTTGGTGTTTATCCAAAATAATTGAAATCAGGATCTCAAAGAGATATCTGCTCTCCTATGGTCATTGCAGCATTATTCACCACAGCCAGGATGTGGAAGCAACCCAAATGTCCACTGGCAGATGAATGGATAAAGAAAGAGTGGTACATAAACAATGAAATATACAATGAAATATGATTCCATCTTAAAAAAGAAGTGATTCCTGCCATTTTTGACAACATGGATGAACCTGGAGGACATTAGGGTAAATGAAATAACCCAGTCATAGACGGACAAAGATTGCACAATTCTGCTTTTATCAGGTATCTAAAATAATCAAAATCATAGAAACAGAATAGAATGGGGATTGCCTCGGACTGGGGAGAGAGGGAAATTGGGAGTTGTTGCTCGATTGATATAAAGCTTCAATTATGCAAGATGGATAAGCTGTAAATCTCTTCTGTACAACATAGTGCAGATAGTTAACAATACTGTATCGTGCACTTTAAAATTTTAAGAGGGTAGATCTCATGTTAAATGTTCTTAGTGTTAAAAAATGAAACCAAATGTAAAATAGAAGGAGACATAAGGAAACTTTTGGAGGTGAGGGATATGTCTATTTCCTTGACTGCAGTGACAGTTTTGTGGGTGTAGGCATATGTTCAAACTCATCAATTGTGTATATTAAATATGTGCAGTCTTTTTGTGAATCAAATTATACTTCAATAAAGCTGTTCAAAAAAAAGAAAAACAAGGAAACACTGAGAAATTATCACGGATTAGAGGAGAGTAAGGAGTCATTCTGTGTTGGGGACTGAATAGAAAATAGATGTTAGTGGAAAAATTAGGGGAATTCCAATAAAGTCTGCTGTTTATTTAATAGCTTTTGCCAAAAAGAATAAAGTACCTAGCAATAAATTTAACCAAGAAGGTGAAAGACCTGTACATTGAAAACTATAAAACATTGTTGATAGAAATCCAAGAACACACAAAGAAATGGAAAGATATTCCATGCTCTTGGATTGGAAGAATTAACATAGTTAAAATGTCTATACTTCCTAAAGCAATCTACAGATTTAATGCAATTCCTACAAAATCCCAATGACATTTCTCACGGAAATAGAACAAAGAATCCTAAAATTTATATGCAACAACAAAATACCTTGAACAGTGAAAGCAATCCTGAGAAAAAAGAACAAAGTTGGAGATATCCCACTCCTGGATTCAAAATATACTACAAAGCTACAGTAACCAAAACAGCATGGTACTGGCAGAAAAAAAGACACACAGATCAGTGGAACAGAACTGAGAGTCCAGAAATAAACTCACACATCTATGGACAGCTAATTTTCAACAAAGGAGCCAAGAATATACAATGGAGAAATGAAAGTTTCTTCAATAAATGGTGTTGGGAAAACTGGGCAGCCATGTGCGAAAGTATGAAAGTAGACCAGTATCTTACACCATACACAAAATTAACTCAATGGATTAAAGACTCAAATGTAAGACCTGAAACCATAAAATTTCTCAAATAAAATATAGATATTGTGCTCTTTGACGTTGGTCTTAGCAGTATCTTTTTTGAATATGTCTCCTCAGGGAAGAAAAAAAAAGCAACAAAAACAAATGAGACTATATTAAACTGAAAAACTTCTGCATAGCAAAGGAAATCATCAACAAAATGAAGAGACAACCTACTGATGGGGAGGAAAAGGTTGCAAATTGTACATCCAATAATGAGTTAATATCCAAAATATATAAAGAACTCATACAAGTCAACACCAAAAAAACAAATAATCTGATCAGAAAATAGTCAGCGGATCTGAACAGATATTTTTCCAAAGAAGATATACAGATGGCCAACATGCACATGGAAAGATGTTCAACATCACTAATTGTTAGGGAAATGCAAATCCAACCACAACGTGATATCAACTCACATCCATTAGAATAGCTATTATTAAAAAGACAAGAAATGGCTAGTGTTGGAGAGGATGTGGAGAAAAGGGAACGCTTGTAGACTGCTGGAGAGGATACAAATTGGTGCAGCCACTATGGAAAGCAGTATGGAAATTTCTCAAAAAATTAAGAATAGAACTACTATACAATCCAGCTACAAATTCTGGATGAATTTCCACTTCTGGGTATTCATTCAAAGAATACAAAGCACTAATTCAAAAAGATGTATGAATGTCTATGTTCATTGCAGCATTATTCACATTAGCCAAGATGGGGAAACAACCTAAGTGCTCATTGACAGATGAATAGATAAAGGAAGATACGGTATATGTATATGTATATATATACATATACATATACATATATATACACACACACACACACAATGAAATACTACTCCGCCATAAAAAGAAACAATCTTGCCATTTGCAGCAACACAGATGGACCTTGAGAAAGATAAATACTGTATGATTTCATTCATATGTGGAAGATAAAACAACAATGACAACAATAAGATACAGAGAACAGATTGATGCTTGCCAGAGAAGAAGCAGCGTGGGAGAAGGGCGAAAGGAGTAAAGGGGAGCATTTGTACAGTGATGGATGGAAACTAGACTTTTGGTGGTGAACACAATGTAGCATATACAGAAGTCAAATTATAATGATGTACATTTGAAGTCTATAAAATATTATAAATAATTGTTATCACAATAAAAAATATATTGCATAAGACATATTAGAAATATATTTTTTAAATTTGAAATGCAGGTTTAACTGGGCATCCTCTGTTTTATCTGGTAACTGTATCTAGCATGAACATTTATAAGTGAATTTTTGTTGTCAAGTGTACACACATTTAAAATTTCATTAGATATTGCCTACCAATTTATAGCCTTAACACTTGTATTTTACCATGTTTGATATTAATCTATTATAAAAATTTTTTGACAATATCTTGGGTAAAAATTGTATCTCTTTGTTGTTTTAATGAGCATCCTACTGACTAATAGTGGGAAACGAAATAAAAAATATTATTGGCAAAAAAATTAGTGTTATACCAAAGTTTACTTCTTAAATTAAATTATATATTACCATGGTTTAGTAAAACTAGAAGATTGGAGGAAGCTGGATGAAGAGTACACAGTAACTCTCTGAACTATTTTTACAACTTTTCTGTAAATCTAATATTATTTCAAAGTGAAAGTTAAAAAAAAAACTTGGAAAAGAAAATGATACGAAAATAATTCTCTTAGAAATAAAGATAAAATTACCAAGACCCAAGAATAGAATAGACTCAATTGAAAAAGGGAATTAAATGTATTGAGATTTTCCTTGAAACAGCCAAGAAAATAAAAATAAAGAGAGGCTAGCCCCCTGGCATAGTGGTTAAGTTTGGCATGTTCTGCTTTGGCAGTCCAGGTTCATGCATTCGGATCTGGGAGCAGAAATACTCCACTTGTCAGCCATGCTGTGGTGGCAACCCACATATAAAGTAGAGGAAGATTGGCACAGATGTTAGCTCAGGGACAATCTTCCTCAAGCAAAAATGAAAGAAAAAGAAAGAAAGAGAGAAGAAAATAGGAGAAAGAAAGAAAGAAACATTAACTGTCAGGGGAAAGTAGATAATATGGAAGACAGGTAAAAGAAACTCAACGCAGTAAAATTAAAGTCCCAGGAAGTGAATAACTGATTCTAAACTATGATTTAAAAATGTTTCTGGAACCAAAAGAAGATCTAATCTACCTATTAAAAAGGCCCAAATCTGAGATATATTAATAAATTATCCTTAGAATAAAGAGGAGTATTCCAGAGAGCATCCTGTTGAAAAGACCAAACCACTTGCAACAGAAAGTAAGATCAGATTAGCAAGACACTTTTCAAAAGCAACAGACAAAACAAGACAACATTAATGCAATATTTTAAAGAAATTCAAGAAAGTGAAACTTGAGCCAAGGTTTTGTATCTAACCAAGCTTTTCTTCACATACCTAGGCTGTGGTAAGGTTATTAGACAATAACTCAGGTAATTCTGCACTTATGAATCTTTCTGGAGGAATCAAATAGAGGATAATCTTGATCCATCCATGGGTGGGAAAATTTCAACAAATTGGCTGATTATGATCTCTTCATTAAAATTCAGAGTACAATAAATTTGAGAGAAAAAAATAAAAATATGTAAAGTTTTCTGTTCTCTCATACACTGCTGGTGGGAATGTATAAAGGCACAATCACTTAGGAATGCAGTTTGGCAGTTTCTCTTTTTTTTCCAGGTTTGTTGAGGTATAATTGACAAAATTGTGAGATACAAGTGTACATGTGATGATCTGTGCAAGATGGATAAATTCTAGAGCTCTGGTGTACAACATGGTGCCTTATAGTTAACAGTGCTGTATTGTGTACTTTAAAATTTGTTGAAAGTAGATAGTATGTTAAATGTTCTTACTGTTAAAAAAACAAAACATGATTTTTAAAAAAGACACAAGGAAACTTGTATGTATACATTGTGAAAGGATTCCTCTCATTGAGTTAATTGATATGTTCTTCACATATTTACTTTTTTTTGGTGAGGACATTTAAGTTTTACTTTATCAGCAAATTTCAGCTACACAATGCAGTGTTATCTACTGTAATAACCATGTTAGACATTAGATCCTCAGATCTTATTCATCTTATACCTGAAAGTTTTCACCCTTTTACCAGTCTCTCCCTGGATGCCCCATCCCCCAGCCTTTGGCAACCATTTTTCTACCCGCTGTTTCTATGACTTTGATTTTTGGTTTCCACATATAACTGACGCCATGCAGTATTTTTCTTTCTCTGTATGGCTTATTCCACTTCGCATACTGTTCTCGAGTTTTATCCATGTTGTCACAAATGGGAAGAGTTCCTTCTTTCTTAAGGCTGAATAATATTACATTGTACTAACATACCACATCTTCTTTATCCACTCATCCATTGATGGACACTTAGGTTGTTTCCGTCCCTTGGCTAGTATGAACAATGTGGCAATGAACATGGGTGAATAGGTACCTCCCCAAAATAACGATTTCATTTACTTTGGATATATACCCAGAGTAAAACTACTGAGCCACTTGGTAGTTCAATTTTTACTTTCTTGAGGAAGCTTCATAGTGTTTTCCATAGTTCCATACCAGTTTACATTCCTATCAACAGTGTATAAGGGTTCCCTTTTCTCCACATCGTTGCCGCACTTGTTATCTCCTACTTTTTGGTAATAGACATCCTAACAGGTGTGAGATGACATCTCATTGTGGTTTTGATTTGCATTTCCCCAATGATTAGTGATGTTGAGCACCTTTTCATGTACTTGTTGTCTTTTGTATGTCTTCTTTGGAAAAATATCTGCTCAGGTCCTTCATCCATTCTTTAACTGGATTATTTGTTTTTATGCTATTGAGTTGTATCAGTTCCTTGTATGTTTTGGATACGAACCCCTTATTGGATATTCAGTGTGCAAAAATTTCCTCCAGTCCATAAATTGCCTTTTCATTTTGTTGATGGTTTCCTTGGCTGTGCAGAAGGTTTTTTTAGTTTGATGTAGTCCCACTTGTTTATTTTTGCTTTGGTTGCCTTCGCTTTTGGTGTCAAACCCCAAAATCATTGTCAAGACCAATATCAAGGAGATTACCCCCTATGTTTTATTCTAGGCGTTTTATGTTTTCAACTCTTATGTTTAAGTCATTAATCCACATTGGATTGAGTTGATTTTGTCTATGCTGTAAGATAGTGGTCCAGTTTTATTCTTTTGCATGTGGCTACCCAATTTTCCCCACACCGTTTATTGAAGAGACTACCCTTTGTCCATTGTGTGATCTTAGCTCCTTTGTTGAAAAATAATTGACCATATATGCATGGATTTATTTCTGGGCTCTGTATTCAGTTTGACAGTTCCCTAAAAAGTTAAATACACAACTACCATTTCACTGAATCCCTAAACTTCTACATACTTACCCAAAAGAAATGAAAGCATATGTCCATGCAAAAATCAGCATATGAGTGTTTATATCAACTAGCAATAGCCAGAATCTGGAAACCATTCAAATAGCCAAGAGATAAGTGGATAAACCTTGTTATATAGCCATGAAAAGGAATACTAATCAGCAACAAAAATGAATGAACTATTGGTACACTCAACAACATAGATGACTCCCAAAATAATTAAAAATTTAAAAATCCAGTCCAAAATAAGTGTGTACTGTATAATTCTATTTATACTACTGACAAATAGAAATGGCAAGCAATAGGATATATGGGAGTATATGAGGAAGCCATTTGGTGTAAACCTAATTTGGCCTGACTTTGTTTTTCCCAAAAGGGCCTGACCATGGCCATTGAGCATACATTGTATATCTGCTTTAAACATTTCCTATGGCAAGAACAAATGCCCTTAAGATGAAGGTGCAACTTCCCCCCACATTGGCCTTTCCTTAAGGATAAGCATCTTTCCTTAGGCTAGTAAATGATTGCTGTGCTCACCTTTGACCACCCAGCTCACCTGTGACCACCCAGCTCGAGACAACAGACCTGCCACCCTGCCGTATCCACTGAGACAGCAGACCTACCTGCTGTGTCCATCAATCACTGTGCCGACAGAGAAGTCTCGCGACTATTGTAAAAGGGACATTTTAATCCTATGTGAAACATCCTCTTTGGGGGTGTATAACCACTCTGTACACCCCACTTCTTTGGTGCCCTTTCTTTCTTCGGGAAGAAAGGCCCCGGGTCATGGACCTCACATTTTAGCTTAGAATAAACTCACCCAAATCTTCATTTATAGATTGGTTATGGATTATTTTCATCGACATTACAATCTTAGAACATTCGAACTAATCTGGGACAAAGTAGACCAGTGTTTGCCTGAGGATAGAGGGGGTGGGATTTGAAAGGGGACATAAGAAAAGAATTATAAAAGGGCACTGGGAAGTTTTCATAGGTAATAAACACTAATTTTCACAATTGTAGTGGTAGTTCCACTACAAATTTATAAATTTACACTTCACACGTGTGCATGTGTTGTATGCCAGTTATAACTCAAGAAAGCTGGTTGTAAGTATACTAAGAGGTGACAGCTTTGTGGAGTCATTCAGAAAAAATACATAGCCTTTTGTACTATGTCTACTTAAAAACATAAAGACACTTTGAGGAATTCCTGATAACTGTAATGAATTCAGAAGCATAGGTGACATGCACAAATTCAAAATAAAATTTTTCTATCTTGAAATGTCATTTTTCATACCACATTTTGCCAATAACACTTGATGAAAGAATAATTCTGACTCAGAACATCTGAGTGCTATTTCTAAATGCGGCTAACTATTGGCAGAAGCTTAAGCGGAATCTTTAAGCTATTTTATATCTTGTCTTTCTGATTACCTAACGCTTCTAATGAACAGTGCCGAATGAAGTTATAGAGCATGAGTTTTAAATTTGAAGTAAATGCCATATTATTGTTAAAATATCCAACAGAGATAGAATTAGTTAGGTATATATTTAACACCTAAGTAATTTTTCATTATCGGGACACAACCAAAGTATTGGTTTTCATTCAATATGCCCAGTAGATTATGATCAAACCTACTTTGGTTTACTAATGCGAAGTTATTTTCGTTTTGAAAATAATTATAAAATACACTATAATTGTATCTAAGCAAATGACCAGTGAAACATATAATTGTTCTTTTTACTTGAAAGAAATAAGTGCATGTTTTGTTTGAAAAAAATTAGCAGAACAATTCATATTTCTTGCAATAAGAACAGCAAACCTATTCCCAAAACATGGTTTAACTATAGCCGCCCTAATTTTGACTGCATTGATCCTCGTTTCCAACCTTTCTGGTTGCTGTAGCAACATTCAGCACCTGTCTAAAACCAGCGTCTATCCATATAAAGTCTCCTATTTGAGAGATAATGCTGCTGTAAATGAATCTCTGACCTTCATTGCAAGCAAAATGGATCCAGTTACATATTAAAATGAATATTACTTATTATTCTCTTGATCAGTTGAGTTGGAGGTTGTTAAATTCTGGATATTCATTTGAATATTATTTCACACAATTTCAGTATTTATATATCTCTTTAGTTAAATATATTAGTACAGCAGCTTCCTTGAAAATGTTGCCTGGAGTCTAAATTATTTTTTAAATGACTTAAAAATTGGATCTAAAGAACTACCATGACCTTTGGAATTTTGTTTTTCTGACATCTAAAAGAATTATCCTTTGCATTATTGTGTGTTTGTGGTGGAGTGAGCAAGTTTTGGGAACGTAGGTACAAAATGTAATTCAGACATAATGAAAATATATCCTGAATAGTTTCTAAGGAATTGCTTGATAATAGTATTAACATTCCTTGTTATCAACACATTTTGGTTTAAAGTGATAAATATAGATATAGATACAGACCAAAAAAAGAAAGTTTTAAACCAGAATATGCATATGAATGTGTATGCGTGTCTATATATATGTGTATATATATATGTATATGTTACTTAGAAAAATACATATATATATATATGTTTCTTCCATTAAGGAATTAAACATGAGATAGTAATAGTTATGATTTTGAGTCTTTTTAGACTAAATTTTAATTCAACCTATCCCACATTAAAAATATATTTGAACAATGTTTTCGAAGTGTACCTAATATGGTTTACTGGTCCACGAGGTCGTTAATAGAGGTTTCATTGTTAAATCAAAAAGAGTGGACTTCAAAACCTCCAGCGCTCGTATTTTATTCCATAGAAGCACAATCCAATCTTTCTCCCCTTCCTTTCTCTTAATCTTTTGAGAATTTTGACAAATAAGTCTTGTACTTTAAATCCCCTGAGCTTAAAACGGCTGAAATACTTATATTATTCAAATTATATGACTCCTAGAATAATCATTTCCAAGGTGACTCCCCCATCTGCCCTTTCTGACTCAATGGGGCGTGTTTTCCTCATGATCCATGGCAGAGCCGGTGTCCGCATACACCCGGTGGAGGACTCGTGTCTCAGGGCGCCTTTGCCAGGACCACCACTCTCCTACAGTTCTTCCTATAGCTCCAGACACTGCTGTCCTATTAGGAAACAGTGGGGAATGGAAAGTGACAAAAAGTGCCAAGAATAGTTGTGAGACATAAACTCCTTAGGCACTACAAGCTTTGAAGAGACAGCTACAACTGTATGGATAGGAGATACGATTCTTGTTAATTTAATGCTCCCTAACCTCTCCCCTATTTTCTGCGCATTATGTCAGCTTAAAGTGACTATTTCATGGTTATGTTTCTTTAAGAAACCACGATTAAATTAGTTTGAGACAAGCAGAGTTTTATATTTATAGATACAGATAGATATAAGATAGATATAGATACATATAAATAGATAATGAATGTCAGGAACTCTTCTTGTCCTAACATTATTTCAACCAGTAGTGTGACTTTCAACTTTTAATTTTCATTTCGTTAATGATAAATGATAACAAATAAATCATAGAAATTATATTTACTAAAGGAGAAAATCTAGACTTAGCTACTTATTACGTGACACTGATTAATAAAATTAAAATTTCCAATCTTCTGTCTCCTCACAATATGTGGGTAAATACTGATTGCACGTTTTGTGGGTTGGCATATAATGTGTATGAGGCATTTAATAAAATGGGGCATGGCACAATGACTACTTAGTAAGTAGTATTTTGAAGATGATTTTGAAAAAGAAGATAATGATTATACGGCTTAACGTGATTGTTAGTGCCCAGAACTTGAATCTCATGGTGTAGAGATAGGGTAAGAACGAGTCAACATAGAATAACTATCTCTTATGTTTTTTAAGTGGCTAAAACTTGTAAAAATTAATATCTATATCAGTGTTTAATTCAAAAAAGATAATTGTCCGTTCTCCAATAAATGCAAACATAATAGCAGAATAAAAGTATGCTCCTTATTAATTACTAGTATTGATTTATTCATGTCTAGCACACAACAGTTCTCACACTTGTAAATTTACATTTGTTTATGGGAGGGCCAGCCTGGTGGCACAGCGGTTAAATGCACACGTTCCGCTTCGGCAGCCCGGGGTTCGCTGGTTCGGATCCTGGGTGCCGACATGGCAGTGATGGCAAGCCATGCTGTGGCAGACGTCCCACGTATAAAGCAGAGGAAGGTGGGCATAGATGTTAGCTCAGGACCAGTCTTCCTCAGCAAAAAGAGGAGGATTGGCAGGAGTTAGCTAAGGGCTAATCTTCCTCAAAAAAAAAAAAATTTTGCTTATGGGAGGGCTTGACTAAGGGATGTCTCTCCCAGGAGTGTGTAAACTTTATATGGGAAAGGGTTTTGTTTGTTTTATTCCACACTTTATTATCAAGTCAAATAGCTTGGTATTTATTAGAGCATCAGTAAGTAATTGTTGATAAATTGTTACTGATAAAGTAAAGATAAATGATAATTAAATGAAAAATAGACTATAATAATGACAGGGAGACACAACTTAAAAATTATATTTTAAAGAAGCTTTGAAAAAAATTGAGTTTTCTGAGACAATAGGAAATTTCTCTAATGAAGAGAAATAGAAAAGTTGGAGAATAAAAAATAATTCAGAATAAATTGGGAATTTCTGTGTTTAGTATTACATAATAATAACTACATCAAAAAATCGTTTATTACATTACAGTATATTTAACAATGTATCAATTGACTAAAGTCATTTTACTTAAAAAACAAAATTAAGCTAACAGTATTAATAAATAGAAATGAATTAAATCTCTCTCTGATCTAAATGTCTGTCAGTGTCATTATCTATTGAAATATGTTTCACTGACCACAATGGAAATAAATTGGATATTCTGAGGGTTACATCTAAGTGCTGTAACCTCCACTAAATCATTTTCCCCAGGTGTCACCTCCAAGGCAATGATTAATGACATACCAATAAAACCGACATTGACAGTCTGAAACTAATGTCATTTCTATGGGTAGGAATAATTTTCTGCTAAATAGAGCTTTCCGTCAGTAATGAGATGCTCATTGAAGTCTTCTAGATGTTTTTAAAAGCAACCAAAAGCAAAAATATATTGGAATTATGTAGATGATAGAGTGATTGTTTTTTTGTTTTTTGTATTGTTTTTGTTTTTTGTTTAAGTCTTATCTTACTCTTGGTTTAGAAGCGTCAGGAGAAATAACCATTATCAATCACCAGCTATAATCAAATTTATATATTGCCAAAGGGAAGCCAAACAATCACACTGGCGAACAGGGATATCTCTCAAGAGATTATTCCCTTCCCACAGGCTTATTTCCCTATTTCTGCTTTTTATTTTTCTTGAAAAAAACTTGCCTTTATATAAACCAAACTTACCTTTTTTTTCACTAGGCATTTTCAATCTAGTGGACTGAAATTGAGTTTATTCACATTAGTGACACCTACTTTAATTGAAATAATTTTTATTTTGTCCTAGTGTTTGCTTAGTTTCTAAAGCACAAAAAACATAATAGTATATTCAATTTTGAAATAACATTATCTTTGAAAAGCTGATATGAATATTATTCTTTATCATGTAGAAAATCTAAATAGCTTGTAACAAATATTAGAAAATTTTATACGTCTTAAAAATGAAGATTGAATATTGAGTATTCATTTTCATCTTATTGTCAATTGTATTGAATAAGATGTTTTATTTTAGGTCTCTACAATTTGCATAATTTTTCATTCTCTTTTTTTTTTTTAATTTTTTTTTAAGATTTTATTTTTTTTCCTTTTTCTCCCCAAAGCCCCCCAGTACATAGTTGTATATTCTTCGTTGTGGGTCCTTCTAGTTGTGGCATGTGGGATGCTGCCTCAGCGTGGTCTGACGAGCAGTGCCATGTCCACGCCCAGGATTCGAACCAACGAAACACTGGGCCGCTTGCAGCGGAGCGCACGAACTTAACCACTCGACCACGGGGCCAGCCCCATAATTTTTCATTCTCTTTATATTTTTCACATGTGTGAAATGCTAAAATAAAATCAACATTAACCCATTACAGATTTAATGTCAAATTCAGTATATTACTTTTGATAATATTTGCTTCAATTTTCTGCTGCCTGTACAGACTCCATCTGTAGTGTGTAGGATTAAATAGGTAAGTCTAATTAGTGAAATTAAACTGTGTCATCAATGATTGGTTTCTTTAAATTCTATCCTTCACATTAAAATATAACTGATTATTTTAAACATACAGCTACCAATTCCAGACAGAAGACTGCTATTGTTTCAATAAAATCCATATGAAGAGAGAAAATAAATATAAGCGCAACAACATGGAAAACTAAGACAGAATTTAGCTTACTTTCAAAGTATGGAGTATTTTCTGATAACTACTGGAACTGACAGCATTGGTTTGAAAAGTACGATTGTTGACTAAAATAAACTGGTTTAACCTCTGAAAGGGAGCAACATTACCTGTCTGGAAGCAGGTAAGAATCATTTCGAATTCCTCATCATGGATTTTCTGTTCAAAAATACAGGGTCTGAACGAACCGAAATTCAGGATGCTATCATTTTATTGGTCAGGTGCTACGTATTATTACAGAAAAAGGAATGCAAATTCACTTCAGTTTTCCTCTTTCAGCGTTCATTTAGAATCAAATACAGAAAATTTAGTTTCTGGTAGTGGCATATATTATTTTGGGAATTGTCTTAATCTAGATATAGTGGATTGCAGAGAACAATTTAAAAATAATAAAAATATCTGAAAGTTTCCTGATTCAAGACTACAGAACACAGATTGGAAAAGTACTACACATGATAATTACACATTTAGAAGCATCAGAATAGAACTCCAAAATATCAAGGACAAATAACTTTTAAAAGTACCACAGTGAAAGACATTATAACATAAAGATGTACAATAGATATATCTCATCAAAATCAATGGATGTGAACACAGTGGAAAGACAAGTTCAAATTAGTAATAAAAAGAATTGAAAAATTAGGATTTTATGCCTGGATAAAATATTATTCAAAAACGAAGACATTTTCAGACACATGTACATTAATATTTTTTCACACTGATCATCTCTAAGGGATCTATTAAAAGAGATTTATTAAAAGGAAAAAGAAAAGAGAATAAAATGGAAGGTGTGAGATTCATGCAACAATACCAGACATATTCATTGATACATCTGCTAGTTAATTTAAGTAAGTGTTAAAAATAACCTCTAAATGTTTCAAATAATTCTTCTCCCCTCACGTCCAAAGTAATACATTGCTACTGGGTAGGATGTGGTGAGAGAGGAAAATGGAGCCTGGTCAATGTAATTAAAGTGTGCTACATTTCTTTCTATGATTGGGAGGAGGATGGAAGTAGAGAATAGCTTGAGTATTTTGTTAGGCTAATTTGAAATATTTACATAAATTATTAATTTAAGGAAAATCTTTGAAACAGTAGTCATAATGCCATGTGGCTTCAAAACCAGCAGTGACAACCAAAAGGCGTTCCTCAGGAAAAATTGTTCCCTGTAACAGAATTCAAGGAGGAAAAAAGGATGAAAGAAAGAAAAAGAGCAAGGTACAGAAATGCAAAGTAATTGAATAGAAAATAACCAAGAGACTAACAATGAATGGAGAGATTACAAGATTAGTTTACAAATTTAAAATCCAGCCATTTGCTCTTTACAAGTGATGCAAGTAAAACAAATTCCTCATAAAGGTTGAAAGTAAAGGAAGGGATACACATTGTAAACACTGACCTAAAAAAACCTGAAGAAATTATATTACCATCAGAAAAAACAGATTTTAATGCAAAACACATTGATGGAAATCTAGGATGCTATATACTAACAAGAATAAAAAAAGAAAAACAAAAATACGTAAAAGACAACTTTGCCAAACAGCATGCCGCTGATCTTTATACAAGCGTTTGCTGTGATGTGTTATCATGAATTGATAATCTGGCTATTTCTCTTATATTTGAGATCCATATAGTCATCTTACTTTATTATGTTAATGTGATAAATTGATTTTAAAATGTTATACCGAATTGCATTTGGTAATAAATTCCACTTACTGATAATGTGTTGCTATTCTTACACATAGGCAGATTCAGTCAGCTTATATTTGGTGTCGAATTCTGTCGCGGCTCTGTTCATGGAAGACAGAGGCCTGTAATTTTTTCTTGTATTATCTTTCTCAGATTTTATGATGACTATTGTTCTGGCCTCATTAAATGAATTATTTCAGCCTTCTTAGTTCATTGTTGTTGTGAAAATACGTTGTTTTTTTGGTTCAATGTATATTATAATTCACCTGGGCCTAGATTTTTCTTTATCAGAGATGTGTAATTAGAGATTCAACGTCTTGTAAAATATTTTCTAATTCTTTGTGCATCACTTTTAAATTGTGGTTCTAAGAGTTTGTCTATTTAATCTGAATCTTCAAATTTGTAGCATAAAGTAGATTATAAGGCCCTCTATCATTTTAACACCTGCAAGATTTAGTAATGATCTCCATTCATTCCTGATTTTGGTAATTTGTGCTTTGTCTCCTTTTCAGTACTATTTTAAAAAATTTTTGGTTTCGCTCATTTTCTAGGTGTCGTTTTACTTTTTATTTTCTTCTACTCTTATAATTCCTTTCATTGTATTTTCTTTAGTTTACTTGTCATACATTTTCTAACTATCAGAAAAATATTTAGATCAATGAATTTAAATATTTTATGTATTTTTCAAACTTTTCTGGTTTTGTATTTTATATTGGATATTTCTGTTGTCTTATCTTCCAGTTCCCTATTCCTCTCACCTGCTCTGCTTAACTTAAACATTCATTTAGTGCTTAATTTCATTTTTTCTTTCTAGAATTTTATTTGTAATTTTATTTCAGCTTTTCTAATTGAGATATAATTGAGATTAATTTTAGGTGCACAACATAATGATTTGATATACGTATATATTGTGAAATGATTACCATATAAGTTTAATTAATATCCATCACCACACATAGTTACAAATTTTCTTTCTTTTCTTGTGATGAGAACTTTTACGATTTACTCTCAGCAACTTTCAAATAGACAGTACAGAACCATGAACTATAGTCACCAAGCTGTACATCCCATCCCCAGACTTATTTATCTTATATCCAGCGCTTTGTACCTTTTGATCCCTCTCACCCATTTCCCCCACCCCCACTCCCACCTCTGGCAACCACTAATCTGTCCTCTGTACCTATGAGTTGATTTTTGTTTTTGTTTTTGTTTTTTTTTCAGATTTCACATATAAGTGAGGTCACACAATATTTGTCTTTCTCTGTCTAACTTATTTCACTTAGCATAATGCCCTCAACTTCCATCCATGTTATCACAAATGGCAGGATTTCCTTCTTCAATGACTCAATAATAGTTCCTTGTATATATATGCACAATGGAATATTATTGATATAGAAGATATATAGAGAGATATAAATATAGATAGATAGATATAGATAGATATCTATATTCTTCTTCTTTATCCATTTCTCCGCCGATGGACACTCACATGCTTTCCATGCCTTGGTTATTGTAAATAATGCTGCAGTGAACATGGGCATGCAGGCGTGGCTTCCCGTCTTTTAGTCTGTCAGCCTCCTGCTACTCCATGTGTTTTCTTTCATTTCAGCGTCTTGGCTGTTCCTGTCTTGACTGCCTTGGCAAACCAGAACTCAGTCATATCTTTTCTTATCCCTAATCCTGAGAACTCAGTGGAGTCACACAACGTCTTAGCTCCTACAGACTGCTTGTCTCATCAGTCTCCATCCTGAGCCACTTACCTATAGGAGGTACCGAGAGGGGAAAGGGCTGCAGGGTGTCACGGTCCACTCATACATTCCCCTTCTTTCTTAGAGCTTAAGATTTTAAATCCTAGCTGACTTGGTAGGTTTTCAATACTTTCAAATAGGTGTTTTTGAATTTTTTCCAGTACATTGAATTAGTTGGTCTGCAATAGACTCCATCACCATTACTAAAAAGAAATCTCACAGAAATGACTCTTTAGCAGTAGGAAACAAAACTATGGACCTGTGCAAGCACGGAGATCAGAAATGGAACCTCTTTCTCTTGTAAAATTTGGATCCTAAAGAAGGCACGTTCTTAGCCTGAGAGTTATCTAGAAAATAAATAAATCCTGCCATTAACAGAAGGAGACTTGATTCCCTCTATAAGCAAGATAATTTGACTTGATTCTGGTGCCAGATTTAGGAAAACCTGAGATTTTATAACCAACATCTGCCCTCACTTGAATTAGAGTAAAGTGAACAAAAAGTTGAGAAGTTAACCAAAGTTGTCTAAGTTTGGGAGTTTCTTCCTGATCATTCAATGTCAGCTTCCTAGGTGACATACTTATTTAATAAGACCAGATTTATTATAGAAAATAAATATATTTATTCATCACTCAATAATGAATGAATATTTTTATTCTTCTATTAGGCTTAAACAAGAATCACTTAATTTCCATTAATAAAAGCAGAAAAGTTACCTAATGGTCACATGTGCTAAACTTAACTCATGCTACATGCTGAATAAATTTTCATACCATGACTTAGAGCCTACTTATATTTAGAAATAATTGGGAAATGATTAGTTATCATATTTCCCAATCTAAAAAGCTTAGAAGACAAACATTAAGTGGCAAGTAGAAAGTTACTGAGGGTTAAGAAGTAAGGGCCAGCAAATCTGACAGCAAGAAATGGAAGTCAAAAGCTTCAGTTGTTATTTAACGTATGGGTTAATATATCATTAATCTGTTTAATTATTATGCAGGACAGCAGAAACTATCATGAATAAATATGGCCACAGCTCAACAAAAAATAACTGCAGAAGTTTGTTAAAGTCAATATGATGGGGAAGATTAAATACAATTTATTAGGAATCCTATTTTTAGTGTTTACAGTGAAAAAAAGAGTATGGGTTTAAAATTGTCCTCGAATTCAACAATGTGAAAAATTAAAAAAAAAAAATCTGACTGCAGATCCCTATTCTGATGTTCCACTGGAAAATTTCACTTCAGTCATTCTTGGGATGTCCTCCACATCCCAGGGGTTGTGCTATGGTTGTAGGAAATTCGTGTGCCAAGGTGCCAGTAGGCAGGAGAGGGCCAATTAAGGCTCCAGGCATCGTTCATTAATCCACACACGGGTGTACTGAGACTTCTCCTGCAGATCTGCGTGGGGCCCCATCAGGAGTTGCTGCTCTCGTGACTTCTGAATGGTGTCTGGCTTGCAGAAGTCTTTGGTGAGACAGCCTAAGGTCCTATCTCCCTGTATACATGACCCAGTCATTTCTCTCTAATAAAACTTCTACCCCAAGTCCTCTTTGCTCTTGCTCATTCTCTTCTCCCAGTCGCTGCCCAGCATCTTCTTTCTAATCAATGTTATTGTCTGAATTCAACAAATCTGCTCTTTCTATTGCTTCTGTCCAATGTGCTTTGCATACGCCTGATAATTTCCTTTCCCCAAAGTAACACAAAAGTTCTCAAGATTGTCTTTTCTCCCCTCAAATGTTCTGCTTCTGAGGCAATGTGTCTTTGTTTTGAATGAGAGAAAAGAAGAAAGGGGAAAACCAGGAAGAAAAATAGGAATACATATACACATGTGTGAAATAATCCTCAATTATCAGAGAAATAGACTTCCTGGATACCTATCACTTTCTTATTGATGATAGATATAAAGTTATAAATAGATACTATTATGACATTAGTCTGATATATAAAACTAATATATATATGTATAAATGGGTTAATATGTAAACATAAGAATAGGTTCATTCTAATACATAGACAGCTGATAAATGATTAGACGAATAATAGACACTGAAAAATATTAGACGCAATATACGGTTAAAATAAATAGGTCAAACAGGGCCCAACACAGACCACATAAATTTTTGTACTTAAAATCACATCCAGCATTTATGAAACATTTTCTGTTCTACTGATATCATCTAAAAGTTTAAAAATAAAGCAAATAATAGTTTAGGGATGCTAAACGTTGCATAAATTTCCTGATAAAATTATCAAGTTATTTTGCTTCTTAAGTGATTTTTTTTTACCAAATATAGAGATACAGGTTATGTCAATAGTTTCAGCGGCATGATCCTTTCTCCTTCTCCATCTCTTTAGTCACCTAACTCTTCAAACGTCACAACACTGACTCTTTCTTCTTTTGAAAATATTGAGCCAAGTTAGCTCTCTTTTCCCCATTTTTGATAAGCCAATAAATTACACTACATTTCTTTTTAATGCAAGTACTCTTTAATTCCACTTCTAGAAAAATCTTCATAGAGTATTTTGGTACAATAACTAATTACGTACATTTTTGATGTATGACATTTAGGAAGGTTCACTCTACTTTTAAAATAAATATGCTAATGCATAAATGGGGTCCTACTATTGATTTTTTTAATTTAATTTTTGTAAGAACACAACATAAGATCTACCCTCTTAACAAATTTTTAAGTGTACAATACGGTATTGTTGACTATAGGTACAATGTTGTATAGCAGAATTCTAGAGCTTATTCATCTCGCTTAACTGAAACTTTACATTCATTGATTAGTAATACTTCATTTTCTCCTCCCTGTAGCCCATGGCAACCACGTTTCCACTCTTTGATTCTATGAATTTAACCACTTTAGATATCTCATAGAATTGGAATCATGCAGTATTGTCTTTCTGTGACTGACTTATTTCACTTAATATAATGTCTTCCTTATGGTTCACCCATGTTGTTGCATATTACAGCATTTCCTTCTTTTTTAAGGCTGAATAGTATTCCAATGTATGTCTAGACCATATTTTCTCTATCCATTCATCTGTCAATTTTGATTTGCATTTCACTTATGATTAGTAACACTGGGCATTTTTAAAATATACCTGTTGATCATTTGTATGTTCTTGGAGAAATGTCTATTCAAATCCTTAGCACATTTTTTAATTGGGTTATTAGTTTCTTTTTACCATTGAATTGTAAGCATTGCTTACATTTTTTTGAGATTAATTCTTTATCAGAGATATGGTTTGCAAATATTTTCTCCCATTTCATAGGTTGCAATATATGAAGCAAATATGTAGGAGTTGAATGTTCCTTATCCAAATATAGTCATTTATTATAAGCCAATACACAGTTTTCAAAATAACCCCTAAAGGAATGCTAGATGTTTTAAACTCATTAGCTTAAAACAGTAAACAAACAGAAACACAGTCACTTCAGTTTCCACGATGACTTTGTACTACCCCTTTCAAATGACCTCTTAAAATAATAATAGCTGACATGTATTTTCATTTACCAAATGTCAGAAACTGTCCAGAGCGTTTCACATATATTAACTCACGATAAACTTAAGAGATTGATACAATGACTATGCCATTTTTTTAAGATGGAATTTTGGGCTGCAATTTTTCACCCTTCCTATATCCACACAGTTTGTCACGTTGACTTTTCAGACCCACCACAAGTCATGGAGTGTATTTCTCTGTACCTTTGCAAAATTACTACTGTGTGAAAATACTGTCCTTGGTAAGTGTGTTCCACCTATCTGGGCCCCAGAATCATTCCCTTTGGAATAGAGTTAATCAGTAAACACACCCCAAATTGAATTGAAATGAAATTTCTCCAAGTGACCTACCAGAATCCAGCTAGTGAACGTATCAATGCTTTTTTTGTGTTAAGCCACTGAGATTTTCAAGGTGTTTGTTTTGCGGCAGGAGCTGATAAATGCACAAATTAATACCTAGAAGTAGAGCATGACCACAAGAAAAGTCTAAAACATGCAGCAGCATATTTGGGATTGGGTGACAGATGCCTGGAGAAACTGTGAGGAAACTGTTCTGTGCTATTGAAACATTGGTGAAACTGTCCTCTGAAGGAAGTTGGGATGTAAACATTGAATCTAGTTAGTTATGGACTTGCGCAAGACAGCGTCCAGGCAAAAAGCTGAAAGCTGGGTCTTGCTGCTCTTAGGCTCTGCATTAAGTAGACGAGCTCAGAGAAGAACTGGCTAGCTTGCAACTGGTGTATACATGAGATATGAGAGTGTAGAACTTGCATTTACTGGTAAAAGGTTATCACAGTGAGACACTGTCTTGATCAAAGATTAAATCAAAGGCCTGGTCATTAAGACATAGCCTGAATATTTCCAGTTTCAGCTTTCATATTAAAGAGCTTAGAAGTCATCATGCTCTCTCTATAATAAGAAAAATATTGAATAAACTGAAAATTAACGACATTTCTTGTTCAGAGAATTAAGATCACAGGAAAAAAACACTGCCTCAAAATCTGGACAGATGAGCAAATACAGAGAATCAAAGGCCAGATCAGCTTGCTAGAAGCAGAAGCCACTGGAGCCGTGGAGTTGTAGGAACAATTAAATGGTAACTTGACTAGTTGCTGGAGGCTAGTTCAAAGGGTGGAGTGCAGACTAGGGAAAGAGAAACTCCTGGAGACTGCAGTCTTACGGAGCCCCCGTAGTTTTGTGAATTTTGCCTCCAGCAACCCCAGCAGATTTTTGCAATGAAGAGCCAAGAGAATGTCTTGCATTTCTGGCAAGGATAAGGAACAAGTAATTATTTTTCACCCTACCCAGTATTCTTTATAAGAAAGGACAGAGATATTTAAAGTGCTTAAAAAAGTAACGATATATTGTGTACTAGAAACTGCCTTTAAATACAAAGACATAGATTGATTAAAAGTAGAGAGATGAGGAAAAATATTCCTAAAAAAAAGTAACTAAAAGAAAGTTGGAGTAGCTACATTATTTTCTGACAAAACAGACTTTAGAATAACGAAGATTAGCAGGGGCCAAGAGGAGCATCTCAGAATGATAAATGACTTCATTTACCAAGAAGTCATAACCTTTCATGTGCATACATCTGATGAAAGAATGTTAAAATATGCCAGGTACAAACTGACAGAAATCAGATTCTGATTCTGAAGAAGTCAGAACCCTCAAACACTGCTAGCGGATGTCATTATGTGGAGAGAATGTGGACGCCATGGGACGATGGCGGTGTATTCTGGCAAGATGTTAATTGTGGCTGAAAAGGCAGACTCAGATAGACTTGACTGCCTCCATGATTACTCCTTTTGATATCCATGCCCTTTGATGTGTAACTTTTCAGTCCCTTCCACAAAAAGAAAGGGTGTATTCTTGCTCCTTGACCATCAGCTTGAACTTGTGATTTCCTCGGACTAATGCAACGTGGAGAGAATAGACAGTGTGCTAGTGCCAAGTCCGGGGCTTAATCTCATGGTTACTGCTTGTCCTCTTGCACCCTTGCAATCACAATGAGAACCTGTGCTGAGAACCTGTGCTAAGAACCTGTGCTGGCAGCTGCTTCCCAGAGTGTCACACTGAGCCAGGAAAGCTCCTGGTTCTGAAAGAGGAGAGGCTGACATGTCCTGCAAACCCAGAAGCAAAATAACGCTTATTGTTGTGGGCATAATACCACAATGAGGAAAATCATTCTTCCCACATAGGAAAGAATTCATGTCCCCAAGGAGGGAAGAAAATGTCCGTGAAGCAATTCTCTAGTGGGTTTGCAAAGTACTTCCAAATTCCACAAACTCTTCACTGTGTTCTAAGGATTACAAGTGGTTTTCTTTAGAATCGTGCTATGTGTGAAGTTAAGGAAGCCAGGAAACTTACAAAGTATGGAGGAAGGTTTCTGTTGCTATGGGAGTTTTTGTTTTTTCCTAACAAATGATGCCTAATTGCATAGCTCTTCAATCTAAAACAACAAATTAAAATTTCTAAAAGTTCTAATATTCAGATCACAACAGTGTTAGAAGTCAATATTTATAATACAAATACATCATTATTTTTGTTGACCTTATATATCTTTAAGCAAATTAAAGTCAAAATTTAATTTTTTAGACATTGACAGGATTTTGATGACAACCACTTCTGCCTTTGTTTTTGACCTTAAAGAAGACACATATTTTACCTATCTCCTGAAAACTCTAGCTTTCCAACCATGTAGATACTGACTTGACAATCCTATTTCTCTCTGATTTCACATATTTTTCCATCCTGATTTCTTTACTGTTCCCTTAGCCTCACATCCTTCCTAGAAACCTATGAAACTTAAACAAACCCTCCTTGATTCTTACATTTTGCTCCAGCAGTCTAATAGTGCTATATTTATGGCTGCCCCACATTCCTGTCCAGCTATTTGTTTTGTGTCTATCAAATGTTATTGAATTACTAAAATAATAGGCAATGAATCACAATTGCATATATAATTCCATCTGCAGGAGATTACATTAATGGTCTCAATATTTCACTCCACCTTTTTTCTAGGCCTGTTAGCGTGTATCTTTGCAGTTCATCGCACAAAGAGAGCACAGTGCGGTTAGTCACCTCCTGACTCAGGGCGCTAAATATAGATACGAGCAAAACCGTATATACATATATATATATATATATATATATGTATCTCCATATAACATAGATGAGTGTATCTTTTAGTCTTATTTTCATTTCGTTTGTCTGGCATTATGTTTTTCCTTCTTTTACCTTTTTCTGCTATATAAACTCTTAACTCTACTTTTTAGATTCTCTGCAATGGTTTAATGGGCAGTTCATTGCTTTTCTTTAAGTGTACAAGCACTTTTTAAAAATTTTCAAACTTGTTTAATCTTCTATTTATCTCATTTTCAAAGTTAAAAGGAGTAACAATTCCTTAAGATTTGTTACCCTTAAATATTATTTATTGTTTTTCAAATGCTAGAAAAGAAATCACTTAGGCTGTTTCAGCTAGTTCCTTTTTGTGTTAAGTAGAAATAATGCCCTTCCTGACTACTTTATAAATATTATTAAAATGATAAGAAGATAACTTTATTTTTGGATATTAGCTATAGAGAATTAATTATAATTCTTGCTTCATGATACATCTGGGTCTTATTTAATTTTCATCCAACACGACAAGTTGACTGTACCTAACTGTCCTGTATCTTATTGAGAGATATATGTGCTACGCATAAATTGTTATTATGAATCCACACACACAGGATGTGTCTGCACACCTAGTATCCAGAGAGAATTGTGCGTTTTCAAAAGGAGAGGCCTTTTCTGTACAGCATGCACCAGTGGAGATCATCACCCTCCAGGGAATAAAATACCTGGCAGCAACCTGGGCCCTAACGGATAAACCTGGGTGCCCTGGGGTGCCGTTACACATCCCTGTTCTCAAAGCTTCCTCTCCGTGGGAAGCAGCTCCACCTCTCCCAGCCTCGGTCTATTTTCTACAATTTTTTTGTACTATAATATACTTCAATGAAAGATTTCTATCTGTGTGACATATATGTAAGTAGATCTACGTAAGAATATATGTATATAGCTTGTTATCCCTTTTTAAGATAAATAATAGTGTCCTAAACACTTTTTATAGTCTTGATGTTTCATTTAACGGCATAATCTGGAGACCACTCAAAAGAGTCCCTACTCTTTTTAAAAGCTGCATAACATCTTCTGTGTGGATATTTTATATTATACTCAGCGAGCCTCCTGGTCAGATGGGTATTTGGACTGTTTCCTACTTTTCCTATTGTAAATCATCCTAAAGTTTAAATAGCTTTAAATATGCTTATTTTTCACAATTTTGTTGAAGTGTCCTTGGAATAGAATCCTGGAAGGATAATTGCTGAATTAAAGGGTATATGCGATTTTAATTTTCCTAGAATTGTCAAATTCTCCGTCATACTGTTTGTACCATTGTGTAGTTGTACCAGCAATATGAGAAAGTGTGCCCGCTTCCCCCACTCACCAGCAGAGTGTCTTCCCAGACTACTGTATATTGCCAATCTGAGTCTTGAGTGAAGGGTATCTTGAGGGAGTCTCAGTGGGCATTCTTCATATTAAGAGCAAAGTTGTACATATTTTTCTTTCATTTTACTGTTATTTTTCCTTTTTTATACCTTTTGTCTATTTTCCTATAGGCTTTTTGGTTTTCATTTTCCATGTTTAGAAGGTCTTTATTTATCACTGATATTAACCCTTGTCTATTTACAAATATTGCCCTGTTTAGACATTTTCATCTGAGGTTAGTGGCGAATCTAGATATGTTTTTGCCTTGCTCTTCCAATGAATGTCACTGCTGCTGATGCTGTGGCCACCAAACGATTAGCAACTGAAGACTTATCCACCCTTTGTTCTAAGACTTGAAGTGTGCTTGATGGTAATGACTGAATTTCATTATAGCCATCACATACATAGTCTGAGTTTCATGCATTGTCTGAAGAAGCTGCTCATCACTGTAGATTACTACTTAAAATCCTTGCCATCACTTGAATTTTTATTTCTACTGTATTTGTATGCACTAACTTCTTCACACAACTATTTGAGGAAGTACTTCCTTAAACACTGGCTTTAGAAATGTAGCAGTGGAACAACGTAATAAACTTTCAAGAAAGTAGTATCATATTAAATTTCCATCTGAATCTGTTTTCATTGTATGAGTGCCAGTTTCTTTTGGAATAGCACAATAAGAAGATCTTTAAAACAAATATCATAGTATGAATATTTTCACTCTCAAAGCATATCCATTTGGTTATTTTTTTAACAACCACTGATTGATGGTAAGCTCTGTATGTTGGTATCGTTATGTGCAAAGGCAATGTTAAAGTTTTCTTTTCTTCAAGCAGTACTATTTAGCTGATGATAACCACTGTTCCATCTTGTCTGAGCATCATGTATTAGTACTGGGCAAGGTCATTACAGAATCTCTTGTGAGTCATTTGGTTTATCTTCAACAAAAGAAGAATGATAAAAGCCCCAGAAAGTAATCTTGACTGTGACTTGTTAAGCTGCGAAAATATGAGTTGTAATAATTATTTTCTCACACATATCCAAGTATTTGAACAAAATAACACATGCTCGTGATTCTTTCTTTCTTTCTTTCTTTTTTTTTGCAGAGGAAGAGTAGCCCTGAGCTAACATCTGTGCCAGTCTTCCTCCACTTTGCATATGAGTGTCTGCCACAGCTTGGCTGATGAGTGGTGCAGGTCCACACCTGGGATCCGAATCCATGAACCCAGGCCACTGAAGTGGAGTGCACCAAACTCAACCACTATGCCTTGGGGCCACCCCCAGTACATGCTTGTGATTCTTCAATCACTTATAGCAACATTTGTTCTTTTGAAAATGGTAATTGCATGACACTTTATTATTCATTATATAATTTTTTTCAGCCTGACTCATTATATTAATGACAGACTAGAAACAGAAAATCTCAGAAGTTCCATGCACATGGAGACCTGTTCAGATATTTAAAATAAATAAAATGATATATCTTGTTCATAATATACATGTTGCTTTGCCTACAGGATATTATGGTAAACTATACAACAATTTTATTGATCACACAGAAGTTAAAAGATGCTATAAAAGATGTTAAAATAGCCATTTTTGTCCTGAGGAATCTAGAGGCTGAATTTAAAATCTATTTGAAAATTTTGGCCAAAATTTATTGTATTCCCAAATTAGAGAAAATCTCTCCCTTTAAAAAATTGATAATATAATATGCAAAATTAATAATATAATATGCCACTATTTCATTTTTGAACTGGTTGATAATTGACACACTTTGAATTAATTGACCTCTTTCTAAAATTCTGACTAATTTTTATCTATAAGCTAAAACAATTATTAAAGGAAAATATATAAATTGTATTAAAGGAAAATAAATATCGGTGATGTTAAAGAGAAAGTAAGTAACAAATTTTAAAAGTTGCCAAAAAAACAAGATTGTGAGATGAAATGACGGATGAATTTCTAATGAGAATTATCAAGAGGATATGCAACAGTTGATTTACAGCCAGTTTCAATAACCAGAAATACGAAATACACTCTTCCATCAGCACAATCTAGGAAATGCAATAAACAGAAATAGGTACTGTAAAAATATGAAAATTACATATTTTACATGTAAGAACAAAAAACATATTTAAATGTAGCATCTCAATAGAGTAGAATAGGATTCACTTTAAAAAGCGTAAGAAAATGTAAAACGCTACCACTTTAGGAGACAGTTTTAACATGGTACACAGAGAAAACATAAAAGTGTGTAAGGTGAATTTAAATGAGATTATCTGAGAGGTATGTTTGCTTTAGAACCAATGAACTAACAGCATGTAAAGCCCTGATATCTACGTAAAATCATCCAGTGCTTTCTTATTTGTGTTAAATCGGGTTTGGGATGTCGTTCTGTGTGCCGCGCTGCATCTCATCTCTCTGGGGCCATCTTGCCATGAAGCTTGCATGTCTCTTCACTCTGATTTTTTTGGTTTGCTAAATAAGTTCCGTATATGGATCAGCTCACGTTATACCTGTTTTTATCCTCGCTTTTTTGTCTCGTATTAGCCGCTGAAATTTTTCCTTCTTCTTTCAAATGGTGCCTATAGATATTAGATATTTATTGAGAGGTTTGCACTACTGAATTGGAATGAATGAATGACACATACACAAATGAATAAACTGCATCTTAATTGCCCATCTGCTTCCTGCCATGGGGGAGTTTTCTTATTTCACTTCATTCATGTTCCAGCCTCTCAGCATGTTGCTTAGTCCATGCTCTCTCCTACTTTGCTATGCACATACTTTACTAAAGATCCTTCCAGAGCAATATAACTATTTCTTTATTTTAGAGTGCTCCTACAGATAATTTCATCAAAGTTTTCATTTACAGATATCTAATTTTCTTTTAAAACAACAGCAGCATCAACAACTTTGTAATTGTTTGGTTTTTTTTCTAAAGTAGAGCGCTAGTATCAGTCATGAAAATAAGACCACCTTTATTTCACCCTATTGCACCAATACTTTACCATTTACAGCATTAAGGTGGTACAGGAATCCACACAAAATCAAAACTTTTCCTGTGTCAAAATGTAGAATTTAAAAAATTTCAAGTCAAGTGAAATGACTGTATCATTAAAATATGAGTTGAAAAGTATATATTGTTTCTTATCACAAATACAAGAATAATGCATAACTATGAAGAATACAAAATAAAATTTCAGTGTGAAAAATGTGATTGATTTAATAACACTACTTAAGTTTCACTATTAAAGTTAATAATTTTGTAAAAACTGTAATTACAATTCATATTTAAATATAATTTCATGTTTTATAAAGGATTATATCATTCTTTAAAAAGTTTATATTAAGGGAATAAAATCATAATTAACTGTAGTCTCATTGATGCAAAAATAATAGTTAAAATAAGCTATAATGTACTCAAAATGTTCTCTTTATTATTCATATAAAATGACATAAAATGACTTGAAATAATTGAATAGTAAAGACATTGCAAGAATTTCCATGGCTCTTATCTTAAATTGATTCTCAGTTAATTTTGCCCTGTGAAATTTGGCATTACCTAATCATCTATAGAGAATTGTGTTTCTGAGCTATGGCTGGGCTGTCTGGAGAATGATTTTAAAAGCAGACTTTTGGGTCTGATACCAAAAAATTTGCACCCATTGTGTCTGAGTTGGGACCTCAGTATTAGCATATCTTCTCAATGTCTGTCTAAGTCTATCTCTCCATCAATAGATCAATATGTAGAAAGATACCTTGTAAAGCTCCATGTGAATCATGGTTTGTAATCTTGTTTTTAGTCACATATCTAAGATACTTTTCTCGTTTTTCCTATCTCTGTGAGAACTACTCACCTGTATGGTTAGTCTACACCATTCTTGTCCATCCTAAAGCATGGATGTTGTTCTCAGAGAGCTCTCAGTCTCTTGTCTGATTCGAATAGTTATAATTCCACTACTACTACTAATGACAGCAGTAATCATTTCTGCCTCACATTATCTTCAACTTCTGTAAGAATCCTCTGAAACTTTAGTGTTTCAATTACTATTTTATATCCTAGAGTCTCCAATTAATACTTTATTATCTCCAGACTAAAATGAAAGTTTTCAGGACTCTCAGTTTTCAATAATTTCACTCAATATATCTTTTCACTATTTTATTCTATGTTTCTGAAAAAAATGTCCTCTGCTACAATCAAACAGATAAACGGTGTTTTTATACTTAAATACAGTTGTCCTTCCTGTATTAAAGATTTTGCGGATCCTGTCTAGCTCTTTTTACCTTAATTTCCTTCTCATCCCCCAAATAGACACATTGTACCAGCACATACTAGAATGGAACTCAGGATCTTAAGATATTTAAATAGCTGAGGACTTGATCCATTTCCCCAGAACTCACAACTTCACAGGATTCAGCAACAAAAGACGTAGTGTCTCACATTGCGGGAAACTTCAAGGACCAGATTCCACAGCAAAAGATGTTTCTGTTTTAATATGTTGATACATAGGCCATTCTAGTGCCTGCGATTGACTACTTCCTCTGTGTTCCACCCTGGAAGGCAGGCTGTGTCTTTGCTACAATCCAAACCAGGGCTGTTTGAGTTGGATACCACTGAGGGACCATTTTGGCATTTGCCAGCCATCTCCCTGTGGTCCAACCATGACAACTCTGATCAGCAAGTTTTCCTCAGGCAAGAGTGTGGCTGAACCACGCAGTGGAGTTGGCACAGTTGATGCTGGCACAGATACTTTGAATGGCAGTGCTCCTAGCCCTGTAGGCAAATCCCTATGTTTACAGATCTATTGTTTAATATTTTAAGTATAATTTCTGTCCCTTCACCACAACTAACTCAAACTAACTAATGATAGTCTGACACCTTGCCACTGTTGCGACATAATTCTCATGTTTGTGTGTGTCTTGCAAGCAAGGCACTAACTGCCTTTTGCTCTGGGTTATCTTTTCAAAGACTTTTGGATAGCAAGCATTCTTTGAAGGTAGAAACACTATCTCTTTCTGGAATAAACAGCAGGCATGCTTACTGCCATTTTAAAGGATTCAACTATTCTAATCTGTGCATTTCTCTTCTACAACACAATCCACTGCATGTATAGGTGTCACTTGGCTGTCTTTCTTCATTCTCTGAGAATTGGGCTCAGCGAATCAGCAGCAAAAATGATGTTCTAGGGGCCAGCCCAGTGGTGCAGCGGTTAAGTGTGCACGTTCCAATTCTCGGCGGCCCGGGGTTCGCCGGTTTGGATCCTGGGTGCAGCCATGGCACCGCTTGGCACACCATGCTATGGTAGGCGTCCCACATATAAAGTAGAGGAAGATGGGCATGATGTTAGCTCAGGGCCAGGCTTCCTCAGCAAAAAGAGGTGGGCTGGCAGTAGTTAGCTCAGGGCTAATCTTCTTCTTCAAAAAAAAAAGTTCTATCTACTGATATTTCTTTGAGTCAAAAACTTATCTGTTCTCTGATCCAGGAGTCTCATATATTCCACTAGCATCCATGAAACTGTGTCAGATTAATATGTTACGTTGAAAGTTGAGTAAAATTTCTCTATTAGGAATCCAGCAAAGTACATCTTGAGTTCTATTCTCCACTTGAAGCCCCACTAACAGAGCTCTTGTTGGCTTACACTTTTATTAAGTTTAAAATTATGGGTTGTCTCTTCTCCTTATCACAATATAGTTATTTACTGCTCATTACTCTTTTAATATGCGCACATCTTCCCTCCTCAATAAAATTATGAACTAAATGACAAGAGATTAATATTTTACTTTCTAACCCAGTTTTGAATGACACTCCGTGAAAACTTGTAACAAATACTACTCATATTTCAAAGTGAGCTTCTAATTAGGAGTAGCAGACATTTGGTCCTGTCCAAAATGTCCATAAGACATTTGGTTCATGCCAAATGGATTTGGAAAGGACCAAATAACAAGGATCTTTTGGCATGGACCCAATGTCCTATGGACATTATGGACAGGACTAAATGGTCCTGAAAATATCAAGGACCTTTTGGCATGTGCCAAATGTCTTACGGATGTTTTGGACAGAACTAAGTGTCTTGCAGGGCTGTTTAGACTGCCTTAATAATGCATACAGAATACATGCTCTAGAACTCATTTGAGGTCCCTTAACTAACCAACTACCTCCAACCTATAAATGAGATTGGAGAAAGCAAGGATTTTTAAAGTAAGCAGTATGGGATGCTGTGAGTTCCTAGAGCTACGATCCTAAAGACAGGGCTGTTCAGAAAGCTTAATACATAACTTAGAGCTTGGGAAACATATGTTTCTTGTCTGAAAACATGATGATGGAAAGACTGTAATTTGCCCCTGACTTTGGAGAAAGAAGTTTTGCTGCTTTAGTGATGACTTTCACTAAACAATCAATGCAAATGATGGATAATTCCCTTGGAGGGTGAGCAGAGCAAAAATCAGTCTGGGAGTCATATTATAAACTGAACACTCAATTAACTCCCCAAGTCTGTTGTAGCTATGTTTCTATTCACAAGGGAAATACTCTTCATTTATGAGCTACTTGTTGGTTATTAAACTGGTACCAGCAGAACTTCTCTACAAGAAATGCTGAAGAAAGTTCTTTAAACCAAAGGCAAATTAAACCAAGTGGAAACATGGATCAATGAGATGGACTGAAGAGCAGCAGAAACCATGCATATTTAGATAGATAGGAAGTACTAACTTTTTTACATTTTCTAATTTTTTTGACAGACACAAAACTATTCATAGCAAATTTAATATCATTGTTTGGTGGAATTTATAATGTAGGTAGAAGTAATATATACAAGAATAGAGTAAATGGGCATGTTTAAAGGAAAGGGAATTATACCCTAAGTTTCCTATATTGTGAAGTGAAGTAAACAAAGTGGTGCAACGTTAATTTTAAATAGACCATGGCTAAAAGAGTATATATCATAAAGCCTAAAGCATTGACTGAAATAATAAAAGGGTTATAGCTGAAGAGTCAGCAGAGGCGGTATAATGGAATACTTTACAGAATTTAAAAATCAGTTTTACATGTTATCTTATTGGATTTTCAAAATATTTTTAATATAATATATTGTAATACTTCTATTTTAAAATTACCAAACTGAGCTTCAGAGACATTTAAATGGCTTTCTCAAGTTAGTGCATATCGTAAGATATAAAAGTTAGCTACAGGGAACCCAGACATCCTGACTCCCAATTCTATTCTCATTCAAGTACATCATACTGTTTATGAGGCATCCAATTTTATTGGAGGGAGGTATGAAGGATAAATTCAAATTTTTCATTAAAGTGATCTTTACAAATAAATAGATAATATTCACCTAACAATAAAAATGGCATAAGGGAGGAACCAAACGTCATTGGTTTACTCAATATTTATTTTATACTTACTATGTAAGAAGTATTGTGATAATATGAATTTAAAGAACTTCTGGACCAACCATCTACACTATGTCTGTCCCTCAGGCCATTCATATTAAAAAAAAAACGTGCATTTCAGAAACTAACCATAGCATTCTAAATCCTCAAACTTTGTTTTTCATGTCTCTTTAAAAAACGAAAGTTTTTGTTGAGATCCATTTGCGTTTTCATATTTTAACAAGATACTTGTAACAGGGAATGACAATCCATGGAGGGATCATTTTATGAAATACTGCTTTGTGTATATGTGTGTATTTAACCAAGAAATCTTATTCATAGACATAGTTAAAAGCAAACTCAAATTAAAATCTATGATTTAAAGATTTATAGGATCATGAATAGCATTGTGCTTAATAGACAAGTTACGGGAGGCTGCCATGTAATCTTGATTGTCCATGAGCTGATATCCTCGAAATTCTGCAGCTTGATAAAAAACATGCACTAAGTAATATTATACTCTAGAGGGAAAAAAACCCAGAAAAATATATAAATTACTCTTAATTCTACTCCCTAAAGATGATGTGTCTTAACATTTGTTATGGTTACTTACAAACTATATCAAGTATCAATGTATTATATTTTCTTGACTTATTTTCTTTTTCTTTGATATTTTGGGTTCCTGTTATGAGTATTGCTTTGATATATATTCTGGGAGAAAAGTCATTTTATCCTTACTGCTTATTTGCATAAATTTCTATTTGTACAACCTTTTGTTCAGAACCTTACTAGGTAACATACCATTTAGTTGAGAATTGCATGCGTTGAATGCCTTTTCAATATTCTGACAATGGTTATTATTGTATTCGTGTCTTTATATATTTTTAATTTTGTTTTTACTTACTACAAGCATATGTTTGGCTTAGGTTGTTGTGTCCTTTTCAATATTATATTTAATGTGCGCTCTTGCTACAAAAAATCATGTATCTTTCTTGTTCTTAGAAAGCTTGAATAACACACTTTTGTGTGTGTTCATATGTGTTTGTGAGAGAGAATTTAATTGAGGTAATGTATATTTATATTGGGAAAGCTATGAGGGGATCACATGAAAGAAGAACTGTAGCAGGTGGCATTTTGAATAATACAATAGCTCCGTGTGGTTTGTTCAGCAGCAATTTGGACTTTGTTTGTAAATATGTTATTTTTAACTTCCAAAGATTACTCTGAGAACTTTTCCAATTGAGATAAAATCTTATGCCAGAAATGACCTAAAATTAAGAACTTACATTTGGCCATAATACAGTCTTAATTTTGTTAAAAGAAGAAAATATTTTAATTTGTATGTAGCTATAGTCTGAAGGGAGCAGAATTTGCCACCCCAAAATATGTCTCCTCTGCAAAAGCATTATTTTAGGCTGATTATTTTTAAGAAACTGCGGATATAGGAAAATTTCTGAAAACTGAATAGAAGTTACCCTTTTGTAAGAGACATTTACATTTTATTTGTAAAATGTAAAATGTAAATGTCTTTATTTGTAAGTGTGTTTCCCTCTCTGCCCCAGGAAGAGAAGGATGACTAAATCTCTAGAAACTCTTGTCAATGGAGAAAGCAAGGACCTATATCTGCATAACAACCTTGCCCCTGTCTACTGTGCTTTTCCTCACAGCCTCCATAACTGACCCCCCCCCCCCCCAAAACGCCTTCTTTTGTCTTTAGCTGGAGATGGTATTTAAGGTGGTGGCTTGGGCCATTTTGGGAAGTTATTCAGTTTTCCTGGGTATGTCCCATGTATACAGGAAGTATACATGTTATTAAACTTCTATTTTTCTCCTGTTAACCTCTCTTTTACTACAGGAGGATCTCAGCCAAGAACTGAGCAGGGTAGAGGAAAAATCATTACCCCCCCCCAAGTCAAAGTTTTCAAGTCGTTAAAGACCTACTCATCAAAGAAAGTGCTGGCTGTCTGTTCCAATCTACTATGGAACAAGAGTTTCAAAATGAACTGAAATTTGATTGATTTACAGATATTTAAGGAACTGTAGTGGAGCAGAATTTGCGACGTCAAGGTGTGCCTCTTTAGCATGATGATTCTTTGGGGCTGGTTATTTTTTAAAAGCTGCAGACATGGGAGAAGCTCTGAAAACCAGGTAGAAGTTATCCTTTGTAAGAGACATTAACATTTGTAAGGGAAATCTCCATTTTCAAAGGGTCTCCCTCTCTGTTCCAAGAAGAGGCCGGTTGACTTTATCTCTAGAAACCTTTATCAAGGCAGAAGGCAATGACTTAAATCTGCATAATAACCTTACTCTTGTTTACTGTCCTCTTCTGGCAATCTCCCATAACTGACCCTCCCTACCCCCAACATCCTCCTTTGACTTTAGCTGAAGGTGGTATTTAAGGTGGTGACCTCAGCCATTCTGGTGAGTCACTCAGCTTTCCTAAATTTCTCCCATGTACATATGTTGATTTTCTTCTGTTATTCTTTCTCATGTTAATTTAATTCTTAGACCAGCCAGAAGGAACTAGAGGGTAAAGGAATTGTCTTCCTTCCCTACAAAACATTTTCTTCTAACAATAATATTTGCAAATACATAAGAATGAAAAACTGGATTATATTTTTCTTGGGCTTGGAATGAGAGAGCATCATTAAAATCGTGACAAGTTTTCCGTATGTTATGTATCCAATCTTCCCTAATTATGAAAGCAGATTATCTTCTAGATAACCCTTCATGTTTTCTTTCAGGTTCAAAGGGGATTGCTAATCTTAATTTTGTAATGTTTGTTAAATGACATTATCCACGTAAAAAACATGGTTGCCCAATCCAGGAAACTAGCACAACTTTGGTACAATCGTTGCTTCTTTGCTCTAAAAACATCATTACAGAGACATTGCTGCATTAGGCTCTGAGCTCTTTGGAACCCACGTGCCATGCAAATCTGGAAATATCTAATATGGAAGTAAATTTAAAAATAATTGCATCTTGATTTTCTTTACTACTAATTATCAGTCTAGTAAATTTTCTAAACAGGTGGGCAGTGAAAAAGGAGTGTACCTACAAAAAGTATGTTATTTCTTGAAAAATGTTTTTCCTACTTAATTATTTTTCCCATAAATACAATTTTGACAGTAAAAACACTCTCTGCTTCCCTTATTTCTTTATTTTCCTATTTTGCCAAGCATATTTTTACCCATGCTTTTGCTGTTAGCATTTCTTTATTTAGTTTTATGTGATTATCCTGTAAAGGATATTTAATTAGCTGAGTTTTGTTTTTCAACATATCTAAATTTTTTTTATTATTTTTAAAATATTTTTGGTGAGGAAGATTCACCATGACCTAACATTTGTTGCTAATTTTCTTCTTTTTGTTTGAGGAAGATTCATCCTGAGCTAACGTTAATGCCAATCTTCCTCTATTTTGTATGTTGGTCACCTCCACAGTATGGCCACTGATGAGTGGTGTAAGTCTGCACCTGGGAATAGAACCTGGGCTGCCAAAGTAGAGTGTGCTTAACTTAACCACTAGGGCACGGAACTGGCCCTTAAAATTTATTTTTATTAGCATATTATTTTACTACCAACAATTTCTATGAATTATAATCGTTTAAATTTGTGTATAAATAATTTTAAAGAAACGCATAATATTTAATCCTCTATACAGTGTATTAGAATTTTATACTTGCATAACTTATAATCTATGGCTTGATTCCCAACAGGGCAAGGGCAAAATTTTATAAAATTGTTATTTTATATTAGGCACTCGGTGAATAAATAAGCACTACTAAACCGTCAATGAATTTGCCCCACCCCAAAAATACCACCTGTTTTTCTCTTCTAGAATCCCCCTGTCTGAATGCAACACAGTATCAAATGCAGAAGTATGCAGGAGCATGAGCAGAGAGCTCCCGAAGTGCTCTGCTTGTGACACAAGGAGCAGAGAAGGAAACTCCTAATATTGGAAGAGAATTCACAGTTGTTTTTTCCTATTCTTCATTCTCAGGTGCATTATTAAGGAGAAGGCAGCTAGCTGCAGCATCAGCCTGAGCCCTCAAACGTCCTTTGGGAGTCCAAACTCTAAGTCTCCTAATATTTCCATTTCACAGATATGGAAACTAAGACTTGGAGATATGAGTAGGCCAAAATCATAAATGGTGCTTTTGAGGTCTTTAGATCATCAGTCAGTTTCTTCTGAATCTCTATTTTTATCTTTTTTTTCAGTTTTTGTTATTGCGTGAGGCAGTGGTTTCCATTTTTACAGCTCTAATTCGAGAGTTTATTGTCTTTTATTTTGATTTTTTTCAGGAGACAGGGGAGAGTGATGATTAATACATTCATTTAACCTCGTTGTTAAATGAAAAAAAATGTTCTTCTCATAAAAAGTGTCTTGTGTGGTATGTGGCATAATGGAATAAAGGTTAAGCCCCTCCCACACCGCCATACATGCCTTTATTTAGATTCAGTGGTAGTGACTCTCTGGTTCAAATACTAATTGTTTCCTTGAGAAACTATACCAGGATTTTTGGAGTAAATGTACTTTATGGTGCAGATATATCAAATCTATTTCTAGGAAACATAGCATTTGGAATTTCTTTAAAAGGTTGTTACACTAATGGATTGTTTATTTCATATATATTTAAAAACGTAGTTGAAGTGTTTGAAAATTAAGTCACATCTGTAGAAGAGTTATTTTAAACACATCCTTCCTCATGTCATGGTGTTGAATTTTGACCAATATCTTTCAGGAAATTGTTTCTGATTAGTTAATTTTTGCAAGTGTACGTTTGATTTTTACAAGTATGCAATCAAATCATCTAAATTCTTATTCTCAAAACTCTATTATTGCTGTTCCATAGGACTTAAACATTGCTCTGCTGCTTATATGAAAATACAACAGGTGGAGAAATTATTTCACAAAAGGCTTTATTAAAAGTGTGATTTGTGAATTGTTTCAATTGTTCTTGCACTATCGATAACGATACCCCTTGAATCTTGCCCTAGATCTCAATTATTAGCACCATTTGTTTTAGTATCCATATGGTACACATTAATAATATTCAGCATCATGACCTGTGGTATTATTACAGAGTAATGCTCAAATTTCTTGTTCTATTTTCCCAATGTACTCAATACAACACAGCCTAGTTGACAGAAATTACATTATTGATGCTTTAAAAAATCTGTCTCAACTCATTTCTGATAAGGTTGAAAATTTATTCTTGCTTCTGAACATTAGTTTAATATACTTACCATGTCTATGCTTTTTCTTAGAAGGAAATAAAATTGTTCTTTCAACTCTACTATAAAAATTTTAAAGTCATGCTTGACTCTATTCATCCTTGGAAGAACTATAAACATTCTAAATAAAATATTTATGAAGACTTTATTTGAAGCAGGCTTGTGAGAAAGCTTAGGACATTCTAGAAAATATCCCTATGAATTGTCTACTTCTCTTTATAATCTTAAGGCTCAGATTTTGAATTGAATATTTGCTAAATTACTGTCCTCTGGGATAAAATATTTAGATTTATGGTTTACTATTGTTGTTTATATATAAGTACATAAGCTTTATACAGTATACCCAAAATGAAGTGATTATGATTATTTGCTATATGTGTGAATAATGCCAGATGGCTAATTTACCTTTCACCTTTTCAAACTTGTAATGTTTCTAACCACAAGAGGGTTTTAAAATATCCTGTCTTCACATTTCTACATCCATGCTTTGTATTATTCTTCATCTTTCTTGGCCCATAAACAAGTTGGACACATATCTTGGACAAATTGGACCTTCTACTATGTGAAAGCTTTTTTTGCTCACAGGGAATCAGACTCTCCTTCTGCCCCGTAATGTTCTCCTGTCAGCCTCCTTCCTATATCCTTCTCATCTTGCTAACTTAATCATTGAAATCTCCTAGGGTATGTTTTTTGTCTTGCCATCTTTTTGCTGTCTATATCCGCTTCCTTAACAATCTCATCCAGCGTCATAAACTTTAAATACTAACTTCGGACAACTCCTAAATTAATACCTCCATCCCAGACTTCGCCTCTGAACTCCAGCCTACTATATCAGACTGCTTATTCAATATCTCCATTTGTGTATCTTAACATGCCCAAACAAAAAACACCTGGTCAAAACCTCAAAAAGTCCAGCATGTTAATCTTCCCCAGCTCAAGAAAAGGCAACTCTATCCCTTCAGTCATTAGACCAAAAGTCTTGGAGTCATTCCTGTCTCCTCTCTTTTTCTTCATACCCCATATCTAATCTGCCAATTATTCTGTGTGGTCTACCTTCAAAATATGTATGGAATCTACCCACTTCCCCCTTCCCCTTCTCTCGCTAGCTAGTTTACTTATGCTTCCATGGCCTCTTAGCTGATTCCCTTGCCACTCCCTGCTCCCTCTCTACTCTCAGTATAGCATCCTTAGTGTTCGGGTTTATGTATGTCAAACGTACACCTCTTCTGCTCAAAGTCTGAGAGTGACTTCCCACCTCTTTTCAAGTAAAGCCGTGGTCCTTACGGTAGTTACTTCTGTGCCTGCTTTTCTGGCTTGCTAGATTCTAGCCAAACCAGTCTTCTGGTTCTTTCACAAACATTCAAGTCTAGTCAGACTTTCAATTCAGAACTTGTGCATTTTCAGTCTCTTCTGCCAGGAATAGTCTTTCTCCAGACGTACATTTGAGAAATTCCATCAACCCTCTCAATTTCTTCAGTTCTTTACTAAAACGTCACCTTTTAGTGAAGTTTTTCATGGCCAGTCTACTTAAAATTACACCATCTAAAGTCCTACGTATTCTACTGACTTATGTGTTTTGTGTATATTACATCAATTGGACTTAAGTTCCTTTGAGACAGTGATTTTTAGGTGCTTTTGTTCACTGCTGAATCCCAAGATCCTAGAAGAGAAGTTGGCACATAGTAGGCTGTCAATAAATATTTGTTGAATGAATGAATAAATTAATTAATGCCTTTGGGCATATCCTTATATCATGGATTAATTTCATTTTCTATATTTACTTAAGTTTTTCCTTAAAGTTTTTATGTAAATTGTATTACATCTGTGTGCTTTTATACAATTGCTTTTTATAATCTTATTCACGTTTCCTGGATGCCTGATGACAAAGCTACACAAATGGTGGCTTACAAAATGGCTAAGAAAACAATAATGCGTTTCTCTCTTATATCAGCATTTAGTCTCCAACATGTTTTAGTCAAAGCCAGGGAACAGTGTACTGCTAGCATTTTGAAATGTGGAATTCTCTAACATAATTAACAATGCTTACTATATTATATGTGTAGTAAATAGTATGGCAATCTCTGACATTCATTAAAAAAAAACTATTTAAATAGTTGATATCTTTCACTTATTAGCCTAAGTATGGCCTAAGTTTCCTTGAGCAATTCAAGATAAGTGATGTGAGAGCTATAATTTAGGATAAACATGCAAAGTAAGCTAGAGTTTATTATGATGCAAGAACTATTCACAAAAATATTACATACATTTATAACGATCAGCGTTTAGACATATTGTTCAAAATATGAATGTTAATATAAATATAACAATTACTGGGGGGTAATGAAAGAATGTCAATAACACTTATGAGTATCTTGAAGTCATCTGCAGTTTTGATAATTTGAGAGCTATAAACACAAAGTGACCTTATATTAGAGAACTAAACCTTAAAAATTAAAAAGCCATTTACGAGTCATTCATAAAACTGAATAATTTCAGAACCAATCTATATTCATAAAAGTTGGGGAATTATATAAAGATAAAAGTTTACAGAAAATATTCACAGTGAATTATGAATGATAAAGTTGGCCATAAGATGAATATAGATAATATAATGCATTATTAGACTAGGATAAGACACCTTTAACCTATATAACTTGACTGCAGTCAACCCTTTATTACCAGGTGATCACAGACCTTTAGAACTGCGTTAGACCTGAGGGATAATTTTTGCATATACTTTGTGTGTATTTTTTATTTTATTTTGTGTTTATTTAGTAACAAAACATGCTGGTATAAAATATTCAAGCAGTACGAGATGATATACAGTGGAAACTGAGTATCTTCTCTACCTGATACCCCAGTCCTATTCCCCAGAGATGAAAATTGTCACTAGTTTGTTATTTAACATATTCAGTGTTCCAAGAATGTACAAGGGTATAGCTATCCATGTGGGCACATATGTATATGAGTTTGCACGTGTGTGCATGCCGTATGTCAGTATTTTTAGCAAAAAAAAGGAAGCACAATACATAAGTTGTTCTGTACCTTGGTTTTTCTTTTCCATTCAACATATATTTTACAGATTTTTTTTTTTTTTTAGCAAAAGCTTGTATAGAGCTATACTATAGACAATAACAGTGGTATATATTTTATTGTGTTTTGGTACCAAAAATCATGTGCACAATTTCCTATTTATGGCCATATGGGTTGTTTCTAGTCGTTGTTTTGATATACTATAAATTATACCTCTAGATCTGTATTTTATTTACAAAAATCTATAAGGAATTGAGTTCTATTGTTAGATAGTCTATGTCACCACAGTAATTATGCTTCCAAATTTTAATACCATGTTTTCACCCTACAATCTTCTAAAAGTATTGTGATTATTATTTTATTCCAGAGGCTAAGATAATGGAATCTAAATATATCAAAAATGGCTTCTTTCATCTTTATCAAAAATCAGTCAGAATACCCCTGTATAGGCCTAAAAACTTTAGTCAAATTAAATGCACACGTAGGAAAAATACAAAGCATATCTTTTGCTGGATTTGATATCTATGTATGTATGTCAAATAATCGAGAAGGAACCACCTGCAGAGAAATCATTTACATAAGAAGATTTAAAACTAAGTTTTACTGAATAGCACATGCTCTGTGACTCTACCAGCATATATGGCACATGAATTGTCAATGGCAGAAAACTCGATTTAAGATAAGATGATACAGACACACATTCTCATTCAAGTTCTTATTAAAAACATTTAGGGGGCTGGCCCCGTGGCCGAGAGGTTAAGTTCCCGCGCTCCGCTGCAGGCGGCCCAGTGTTTCGTTGGTTCGAATCCTGGGCGCGGACATGGCATTGCTCGTCAGACCACGCTGAGGCAGCGTCCCACATACCACAACTAGAAGAACCCACAACGAGAAATATACAACTATGTACTGGGGGGCTTTGGGGAGAAAAAGGAAAAAATAAAATAAAATAAAAATCTTAAAAAAAAAATTATAAAAAAAAAAAAAAAAACATTTAAGGAGTCTAACCGACATCAGTCTCTGTGACGTTAACACTTGGGGCCGCTCTCGGAGCCATTGAGTAAATAACTGTCAACAATTTGACTTAATCCTTACGCAGTCTTCATCTCACCCTGTTTGGATATTACCAAAGACTATTCTAACTAATATGGTGAAATTGAGATGCACTGTCTCAGTGAAATGACCCTAGAGAAGTTACTTAGGATGAAAAGAGACTAACTTGGGCATAATTTTTTCTTGAACTTTCGCCAGCTTTTGGAGACCACTCTGCTTTCCAAATGCTCATAAAATAACTTTTCATCTCCAATTTCGTGATTTGGGGAGCGACTGATCCCTGTGTTCTAAAATTTTAGTAATTCAGTTTTCTCTTTTGGAAAATAGGATGGCTTTTTCTTAAGTCCCTTTTCTTTTTGCTTTTAACTCTTTTTTCATAATTTACCCTCTAATTATATCGAACTTGTTGCTATCATAACCAGAAAATATTTCAAGGTCTTGGAATGTATTTTCTCTGATCATAGAGAACAGTATAAATTTAAAATGGAAATATGTTACATTATTTCCTTTTTAACTATTCTATGACTCAATTTTCATTCAGTTATGATTGTCTTTCCAGGATAGAAAGAACAAACTAGATTATTATTTCTTCTTTCTCTGTGTCATCCATTAATATTTCCATTTTTCCAAGTTGGGGACTTCAGGTTGACTTATTCTTCTATTCTTAACAAATAATTTGTTTGTTTTAGTTTAACTTACCATTTTTAAAATCACATAATTGCTACTTGTTTATTTATCAAACCAGCAATTGCGGAATTTTATTTTAAAAAATAATCTTCCCACAACTTCCAAATCCTGTTGCTCTGGGTCAAGGCATTTTAACATTTTGTCATATGTCTTTACAAAACATATTTATACCAATGCAAACATGGAGAAAATTCATGCAGCTATAAATAGTTATTTTTCTCAAAAGAAGAATCACAATGTACTCATTAATCTGCAGCTGTATATTTAAACCTAACTTTATATAAACCATTTACTGCAGGAAAAAATACGTAGATTTAGCTCATGCTATTTTTAACTACATAGTATTCCCTAGGCTGGATACATTATAAATGATTTAATCATCCACTTTATCTGCTTCCATTTATAGTGCTGTGATAAACATCAATGCACATATAAAGCAATACAAGTGCTTTATATATAGGAGTATCTTTCTAAAAGTGGTATAGATAAGTCAACAGATTTAGGTATCTAAATTTTTTAGAGACATTTGTACAGTATATATAAAAAGGCGTGAACGTATTCACATTCCCACAAGAAATGTATGCAAACTTTCTTGATCAAGTCTGGTAAGTGTCATCTAGATGGGCCTTTCAAAAGCTGAGCTTTAGTTTATCATTCCTTTCTACAAATTTTGTTTTTATATTATATTAACTTTAGCTTTGATAATAATTGTTGTTCTTTCTTCTCCAGTCTCCTAAAATGAAGTTATCTCAATGATTTTTCAGTGTTTCTTTATAATAATAGTACTAAAAAAAGAATGAATGAATAAATTAAAAAGATAAGAACTATAAACCATCCTGTGATTATAGTTTTAACTGCTATCCACCAGCTTTTTGGTTAATATTACCATTAGACACATGGATAGTAATGTTATTAATTAGTAGATAATTTCTAATTTCAATTTCTGAGCCAGAGGTTACATAGAACACAATTATATAAGTTCTAAGAAATGAAACTTTTGAATATTATTTTTGGGTTTTTATTCTATCAGAGAATGTGACCAGTGAAATGTCTGATTTACATTAAGTATATTATGTATACGTGTTTGTGTATGTTGTGCATGTATATGTATAAATATAACCATGCATCAGTTTTTATTACTGTTTCATTAATGTACCATTAATGCATACTATTTTTGTGAGAGATTTGGAGTAACTAGAACTGTTGTACATTGCTGGTAGGAGTTTAAAAATGCTACAATCCTTTCAGAAGTTCAGAGTTTCTTATAAGATAAACATATACTCTGGAAGTCAGCAATTTTGTTCCTAGATAAAAAAAGAACTGAAGAAAGTGACTTGTAAAAGGATTTTCATGTCAACTTTATTAATCACAGCCCCAAACCAGAAACAATGTAAATATCCATCCAGAGGACGGTGCTTTATTTGTACAATAAAATATTACAATATTACTTAGCAAGTAAAAAAAAAACAAACAAGCAATACACTCAAAAATGGGAATGAGTCTCAGAAACATGTGCTGAGAGAAGAAAGCCAGACACAAGAAAACACACAGTATGTACTACATAATTTCATGTATATGAAATTCTAGAGCAGGTGAATCTAATCCATGGTGATAAAATCAGAACAATGCTTTCCTCAGAGGACAAGGATTGACCAAAATGGAGTGAAATGAAACTTTCTATAGCCATTGAAATATTTTAGATCTTGGTTGGGATGATGGGTGCATGGTTTTATATGGTTTTCAATTCTCATTGAATCATATGCTTAAATTACGTGTACATCACAATATAACCAATAACTAAAAAGTTAAGGGGAGCATAAGAGGAACAGGTCTTCTTTAAAATGTAAAAGATTTAGTTACAAATATGAGTTACAGTTTGTTTGTTTATTTGGTTTCTAATCATGTATAAACCTTTACATGTGTTCCAGGATCATCAGCATATCCTTCATAGTTATGTTTGTCAGTGTCACAATCCAATGTACACATCAGGATAGATGCGGAGAGGGCTGATGGCCACTCTGAGTTTATTATGACCAGTGTTTCAATATATACATAGCTTACATCTGTTAAACATACACAGGTGTTCTGCATGAAGTAATTAGCGAATGCCAAGAATTCTTAGTGATTTCTCAAGGATCCCTCTCTCGGCCTCTGTTTTGATAGTACCATGTTATTACTGTGCTCGTATATTTTTATCTCGGAGCAGGCAAGGCCTCCTAGGCAATGGCCCCTCTGGCTCCCTATATCGATATCGTGTCTCCATCTGTGCCCCCAGGCGACCGCACCTGTCTTAGGTTGCCCTGTCCTGGAGGTCTTACCCGTCATTGGCTGACCGGCCTTCTCACCTCTGGGTCACAGTTTGTTGGCAAGCCTTTTCCAGTGATTATTAACCCTTCCTGTGTCAGGGGTGGCTACAATGTTGTGTTATAATCTGTGGATCACTTCTTTCTGAGATGTTGTAGCAGTGTCAGTTTCCAGCAGCTGATTTAACTCCTCAGGTGGAATGAATTGGAAGTTTTAAATAACCCCTCAAACCCAAAAGCTAACTACCTTTATATCTGTGTATATATATATATATATATGCAGTATATGTGTGTATAAATATGTATATAAATACACACCCACCAGAGAAACTACAATAAAAAAGCACATAATAGTAGATGTTCTTATAGATGAGGTGAAATTGATCTCTCGTGTGCAAATTGGTACAACCACTTTGGATAACTATTTTGCATTATTTACTCAAGCTGAATGTGTATATACATGTGCATGCCATCATTCAGCAATTCTACCCCTAAGGATAACCCCTCAAACTACATATATATTGTGATCAAAATACATACGCAATATTGTTCTTAGGAGCATTTGTAGTAGGCAAAATTTGAAAGGAACCAACATGCCCATAAACTGAAATGGGTAAATTGTGTTGTATTACACAGTGAAATTCTCCATGGCAATGAAAATGAATGAGCTGTAAATGCACAGCAACTTTGATATATCTCAGGAATTGGAGTGAAAGAAGCCAGCCACAGAACATATGCATTGTATGATTATATTTATATAAAGTTCAAAAGGAAGCAAAACTAATTTGTGCCAATAAACATCAGCATTGAGTTTATTCTTGGAGGATACTGACTGGAATGAGAATAATGGGAGATTCTGGGCTTCAGTTAATACTATGTTTCTTGATGTGTGGGCAGATTATATGGGTAGGTTGACTGTGTGAAAATTCTTCAAGCTAACTATTTGTGACTGGTGAACTTCTCTCTCTGTTTGTTATTTTCCTTAAAATATAAAAGAATAAAAGTAACTCTATGTTTTTTGTGAAACCATAGAGCAAACTTCTTAACTATTTTAGGATGTTTTTTGCAATATGGGCCTGGGAAAGGAAATGAAGAATTCTATTAAAAGAGAATAAACAATATATGAAAGTTGTGAAAGTCTTTAAACAGAACAATGAATGAATTTAAAATGTGCTGTGAATTCAGGAGTGTGATTAAAAACTCTGCATTCCTGAGGTTAAAAATCAGTCAATCAACAACAAAAAAGAATAAAAACCCAAACAAACAGAAAAGAGAAAGCAGAGAGAGAGAGAGAGAGAAGTGACCTCAAGTGCTGAGTCGGCTCCAGCTACGAAAATTTAAAAGACTAAATTCAAGGAAGCAGGCTGTCTCCCCCCAAATTTGACAATCCATATTTTTTAACATATTCAATTTAGGACTATGCTAAAGTGGGTTAGATATCCTACAACTGTATTCTTGCTAAAATACAATTTATTAATAATAGAATTAACCCTGTTTTCATAATCTATAATAAAAGTTTGCTCTCAAATTTCTTCTGTTCTGACCTGTGTAACCTGCTTAGCATCATATATGAAGTAGGCTACCTTGTCTCCAGAAGATAATGGGTAGACATTCCCAGGAAAACATCCTGTTAAACCACCAATGTTCTTAAGTAACTGTGAATGTTGACCTTGACAAGTTGAGTTGCAGGAAATTATGCTTTCAAGAAGACAACAAATCTCTCACTGGTGTTTGGAAAGGGGGAAAATAATTAATTATCACTATAGCAAAGCTATTTTCATAGGTTTCACAATAAATATCTAGGGTAATGCTAACAGCACACTAAAATCACAGTCATAAATACATGTGTTTAAATGAAGCATAGATGTGATTAATGGAGAAGATCATTTAATTTATTTTAGAAGTCTTAATGTACACAAGCTTTTCAAACATAAAATGATAACTGAGTGTGTCCAACAGCTGTGCGGTTTGCTCTTTTCCTCCAAGAAGGTACATGTGCAGCCCTCACTGGAGAAATACTCCATGAGGTGGTTGCTAAAGAGCCTTCCTAAATATTTACAACATAAATACCCCCTGAACATTGGAGAAAGTGCCCCTCATGCACTGAAAACTGTATTGCCATAAGGAAAAACTAGTTCAAAGGAACTTTTTGTGAAATTAAGTGATGAGGAGAATCAACAAATATATCAAAACACACAGGCTGAGGTTTTATGATGAACTTCTGTTCTATGTCACAGGTCTACTGGGAAGAATGACAGCAGCAGGTAGATTGGCTAAGTCACAGTCATGTATTTGCTACTGAATAACTAGAGAATGTTCTCTGAAATCATGTTTGACATAGAATATAGGTATATTTATTTATTTATCAAAGCAAAAAAAATAATAAGGGATCGATACAGTACCTTTTGCAGAGCTATTGTGAACATGGTCTAAAACTGCATTCAGTGCTATAATTTCTAAGTACAGGCTTGATTTAGGAATATTTGATAAAGAACCTATAGTCAAATCATATAAGTCCAAACACACATTATCATCTGGGTGACTCTTTTTTAATTTATTAAAAAATATATTTTCAGATTAAAATGTTAGGTGTTCAAGGTGACTCTAGAAATGTTACATCCAGAAATCCTTGTCATTCACCAGTGATTCAGAATTCAACGTTATTTTGGTCAGTATTAAGAAAATGTAGTGATGTTTTAGAACTCTTAGAATTTTAAGTGGTTGGATTTTGCATTCACTGGACATGTTCTAAAAAAAATTTAATTTTTAAAATGGATGTAATAACTGAGTGAAAACCTAAAAGGCCTTTTTAGTATGCTACCACAGCTTTCTCTTAAGAGGAACACTCAGTCTCTTTGAGTTACAGCAAATGATGGGGTACCTCTTGTTTCCTCTCTTCAACAGAACATTAATATTCAAAACACAAAAGAAAATGCACTTAACTTTCCTTGTGTTATCATTCAAGCTAATAGTTCCCCTCAAATTCTAATAATCAGTGTGTCAGCAATATTCTAGATATATGATATTCAGTTAGGTTTGAACATTTCCTTACCTAGTATTTACAAGGATCTCATGGGGGGGAAATGTCCAGATTAAGTAGTTTACAAGCCATCATCATTGACTGGCTATGTGATATGAGTCTCTTTTCATTTGTATAAGTAATTGTATAAAAGGTTTTTTTTTTTCTTTTGTGCTAAATGCATTATTTTGGGAAGAAATTATGATTTCAGAATATTTTTTCCTCTGAAGAACATTAAAGAGACCTAATCAAAAAATGCAACTGAGGGAATGAAGTCAGCATCCTGGCAGAGTGAGTTGTTCCCTAAGTTCCTCCCACCTAAGTTACAACTAAATGGACAGTCATCAACCAACAGCGGTTCCCTACTAAGCACATGATAGGACGTCTGAGAGATCCACATAGGAAAGTGAGAGGACTGGGTCCCTGGGAAGCAGTGGAAAGAGGTGAGCAGATCCCTTCCCCTCCCTGATGGCAGTGATCTAGTTCACAGGTCCTCATACAGCAGCCAGAACAGGACTGTAAGAGGAGGTGGAGGCAAGCCAGGAATGCACACGAACACTTTAGGAGTTGCAGGCCAGCAGTGACAATGCACACAGTGCCACAGCAGTCTCACAAGTTGGAATGGTCTCCTCTGAGTAATGTGGCTCAGCCTTCATGAAGGAGGCCCTACTAAACACAGAAGCTTAGGAAGACCACCCATGAGTGCAGAGTTGGCCCATGCTCTCGAAAGAAAGCATCCTCCACTCCCACCTAGCGCACCAGCTTGGCTGGTCCCCTGACAAGGCAGGGGTCCTGCACCAGAGAGCCTGCAAGTGCAAAATAACTCCAAGTGGCTGTGTCCAGTGGGCAAATGCAGATAGGCCCTACTGGCACAACTACCAGCAGACACGGCAGTTTCAGAAAGCACAGCCCTTGCCCCCACCCACAGGTGGCAGGTGGAATCTGCAGCCTGATACTACTACATGTTCCCCAGCAAAGGATTAGCTCTTCAAATGCCATGAAAAACTACAGTAACACTTCAGAGCAGAAGGGAAATAACAAATCTCAAGAAACCAATCCTAAAGTCATAGAAATTTATAATCTAAATGACAGGGAATTGAAAACAGTTGTCATAAGAAACTCAACCAGTTACAAGAAAACTTAGAATGACAGTTCAATGAGCTCAGGAATAAAGTTAATTCACACAAGGAATACTTAACCAAAGAGATTGAAACTATAAAAAAGACCAAACAGAAATTCTGGAGATGAAGAACACAATTAATGAGATACAAAAATAATCTAGAATCCTTAAATATTAGAACTGATGTTGTAGAGGACACAATTACTGATTTAGAGGATAGAAGTATAGAAGTGTTTCAGGTGGAGGAGAGAGAACTAAGATTTAAGAAAAATGAAGGAATTCTTCAAGAAATATGCAACTCAATTAGGAAATGCAACATAAAGATTGTCAGGATTACAGAGGGAGAAGAGAAGGAGAAAGGAGCAGAAAGCTGTTCAAAGAAACCATAGCTGAGAGACTCCCAAATCTGGGGAAGGCACTGGACTTACAAGTACATGAAGCCAGTAGAACTCCTATTTACATGAATACAAAAAGACCTTCTCCAAGGCATATAATAGTAAAACTCACAAAATTCAATGACAAAGAAAAATACGTAGGGCAGCAGGACAGAAGAAGATAACCTATAAAGGACCCCCTATCAAGCTGTCAGCAGATTTTTCAGCTGAAGTCTTACAGACTATTGGAAAAAGGAATAATATATTCAAACTACTGAAAGACAAAACTGCTCAGTTAAGAATACACTATTTGGCAAAACTATCCTTCAGATATGATGGCAAAATAAATCTTTCCCAGATAAACAAAAGCTGAGGGAGTTCATTGCCATTACACTTGCCTTACAAGAAATGTTGAAGGAAGCCCTCATACCTGAAACAATAAGGCAAAGGTTTACAAAGCTTTGAGCAAGGAGATAAATAGTCAGACAAAATCAGAAAACTTCAGGTTTCTATCAGAACACATTAGCAAACATTTAATTATAACCTAAGAGATAAAGGGAAGGAAAGCCTCAAAAATAAATGTAAACATTTAAATTTAGTCACAAACTCACAACACAAAACACAATAATTTGTAACAATAAAAACATGGCGGGAGGGAAGAAAAGGGCTGGAACCTCCTTAGGTTAATGGAGATAAGAGGCTATCAGAAAATGGACTATCCCATATACAAGATCTTTTATACAACCCACATGGTGACCACCAAAGAAAAAATCAGCGCAGAGCCACAATTCATAAACAAAGAAAAAAACTAAGAAATGATCACAGAAAACACCAAACTGAAATGGCAGTCAAAAATACAAGTGAAGAGGAACAATGGAAATACAGTACAACTGGAAACCAAGAAATAAAATGGCAGTATTAAGCCCTCATAGATCCAAAATCACTCTAAATGTAAATGGATTGAATCCTTCAAAAGACACAGAGTAACAAGACCCAACACTATGCTGCCTCCAGGAACCACATCTCACCTCTAAAGATAAACATGGGCTCAGAGTGAAGGGATGGAATACAATTCTCCAAGAAAATGGCAAACAAAAGAGAGCAGGTGTTGCCATGCTTATATCAGAAAAATCAAACTTCAAGATAAGAAAGACAATGAGAGGGGCCAGCCCTGAGGCCCAACAGTTAACATCACCTGCTCCACTTTGGTGGCCCAAGGTTTGCTGGTTCAGATCCAGGGTGCAGACCTACACAGTGCTCATCAAGCCATGCCCTGTGGCCTCCACATAGGTGAACTACGATGACATACAACTAGGATATACAACTATGTACTGTGGCTTTGGGGATAAAAAAAAGAAAGAGGAAGATGGCAACAGATGTTAGCTCAGGGTCAATCTTCCTCAAAAAAAAAAGAGGAAATTGTCATCAGATGTTAACTTGGGGCCAATTTCCTCAAAAAACAAAAGAAAAGACAATGAGAGAAAAAGAGGGGCAGTATTTAATGATAAAAGGGACATTCCACCAAGAGGACATAATGCTTACGAATACTCATGCACCTAACACAGGAGCACCAAAGTATATAAAGTTAACACACCTAAAAGGAGAAATTGATAGCAACACAATAGTAGGGGGCCTCCTCACCCCACTTACATCAATGGATAGATCATCCAGACCGACTGTCAAAGAGGAAATAGTAAATTTAAATGAAACAGTAGATCAGATGGATTTAATAGATATATAGAACATTCCATCCCAAAACAGCAGAATAGACATTCATCTCAAGTGCAGGTGGAACATTCTCAAAGATAGACCATATGTTGGGAAACAAGGCAAGCCTCAATAAATTTAAGAAGATTGAAATCATATCTAGCATCTTTTTCAACCACAATGCTATGAAACTAGAAATCAAGTATAAGAAAAAAGCTGTGAAAGTCACAAATATGTGAAGACTGAACAACGATTGGACCAATGAGCAAATAAAAAGAGAAACCCAAAAATACCTGGAGACAAATCAAAATGAAAATACAACATACCAACTCTTAAGGGATGCAGTAAAAGCACTTCCAAGAGGGAATTTCATAGCAATACAGGCCCACCTCAAGAAACAGGAAAAATCTCAGATAAGAAATCTTAAACTATACCTAACAGAACTCAGAAAAGAAGAACAAAGACCAAAGTCAGCAGAAGGAGGGAAATAACAAAAATTAGAGCAAAAATAAATGAAATTAACAATACAAAGTATCAATGAAACTAACAGCTGGTTCTTTGAGAAGATAAACAAAATAGACAAACTCTTAGCCAGACTTACTAAGAAAAAAAGAGAGAAACCTCAAATACCTAAAATTAGAAATGAAAGTGGAGAAATGACAATGGATACCACAGAAATACAAAGGATTGACAGAGAATACTATGAAAAACTATATGCCAGCAAACTGGATAATCTAGAAGAAATGGAAAAATTCTTAAACTCACACAACTTCCCAAAATTGAATCAAGACGAAATAGAGAATCCGAATAGATCAATCAGAAGTAAAGAAGTTGAAACATTAATTAGAAAATCCCCAAAAAACAAAGTGCAGGACCAGACAGCTTCTGTGGAGAGTTCTAGGAAACATTCAATGAAGATTTAAAACCTATCCTTCTCAAAATCTTTCAAAAAATTGAAGAAGCCAAAATGCTTCCTAACTCGTTCTATGAGGCCAACATCACTCTCATCCGAAAGCCAGAGAAGGACAACACAAGCAGGAAAATTAGAGGCCAATATTGCTAAGGAACATCCATGCAAAACTCCTCAGCAAAATATTGGCAAACCAAATACAGTAATACACTCTAAGGATCACACACCATGATCAATGGGATTTATACCAGGGATGCAGGGATGGTTTGAGATCTGCAAATCAATCAATGTGATGCATCTCTTTAACAAAATGAGGAGTAAAAATCACATTTCCATCTCAATACATGCAGAGAAAGCATTTGGCAAGAACCAACAACCATTTATGGAAAAAAAAACAATAAAATGGGTATACAAAGAAAGTACCGCAACACAATAAAGGCCATATATGACAGACCCACAGCCAATATCATACTTATCAGTGAAAAAGTGAAAGTGACCCCCCTGAGAACAGCAACAAGACAAGGGTGCCCACTCTTGCCACTCCTAATAAGCATAGTATTGGAGGTTTTGGCCAGAACAATCAGGGAAGAAAATAAATAAAATTTATCCAAATTTGAAAGGAATAAGTGAAACTCTTGCTGTTTGTGTACAACATGATTCTGTATATAGAAAACCCTAAAGATTTCACCAGAAACTATTAGAAATAGTCAACAACTACAACAAGATTGCAGGGTACAAAGTCAGCTTACAAAAGTCAGTTGCATTTCTATACACTAATAATGAACTACCAGAAAGAGAATAAAGAATACATCCATTTACAATCACAACCAAAAGAATAAAATATCTAGAAATAAATTTAACCAAGGAGGTGAAAGACCTATATACTGAAAACTATAATACATTATTGAGAGAAATCTATGAAGATATAAAGAAATGAAAATATATTCCATTCTCATGGATTAGAAGAATAAACATAATTGAAATGTCCATATTACCTAAAGCCATCTACAGATTCAACACAATCTCAACCAGAATCCCAATGACATTCTTCACAGAAATAGGACAAAGAATCCTGAAATTTATATGGAACAACAAAAGACCCCAAATAGCCAAAGGAATAATGAGAAAAAAGAGCAAATCTGGAGGCATCACAATCCCTGACTTCAAAAACTATAAAGCTATAGTAATCAAAACAGCATGGTATGGCACGAAAACAGACACACAGATCAATGGAAGAGAATTGAAATCCAAGAAATGAAACCACACATCTATGGACAGCTAATCTTCAACAAAGGAGCGAAGAACATACAGTGGAGAAAGGAAAGTCTCTTCAATAAGTAAATCTTACACAAAAATTAACTCAAAATGGATCAAAGACTTGAAGGTAAGACCTGAAACCATAAAATTCTTCAGAGGAAATATAGGCAGTACTGATGTCAGTCTTAGCAGTATCTTTTCAGTACCATGTCTACTCAGGCAAGGGAAGCAAAGAAAAAATAAATGAGACCACATCAAACCAAAAAGGTTCTGCAAGGAAACCATGAACAAAATGAAAACCACCAAAAGGGAGAAAATATTAGCAAATCATACCTCTGACAAGGGGTTAATTTCCAAAGTATATAAGGAACTCATACAATTCAACAACAGAAAAACAAACAACCCAAGCAAAAATGGGCAGAGGACATGGACAGGCATTTTTCCAAAGAAGATATACAGATGGCCAACAAGCACGTGAAAAGATGTGCAATGTCACTAATTATTAGGGAAACGCAAATCAAGACTACAATGAGATGTCAACTCATGCCCATCAGAGTGGCTATAATTAACAAGACAAAAAAATAGCAAATGTTGGAGAGGATGTGGAGAAAAGGAAACCCTCATACACTGCCGGTGGGAGTGCAAACTGGTGTAGCCACTACGGAAAACAGTATGGAGATTTCTCAAAAAACTAAAAATAGAAATACCACATGATCCAGCTGTCCCACCTTTGGGTATTTATCCAAAGAACTTGAAATCAGCAATTCAAAGATATTTATACACCCCTATGTTCATTGCAGCGTTATTCACAGTAGCCAAGATGTGGAAATAACCCAAGTGCCCATAAGTGGATGAATGGATAAAGAAGATGTGGTATATATATATACAATGGAATACTACTCAGCCATAAAAAAAGACAAAATCGTCACATTTCCGACAACATGGATGGACCTTGAGGGTATGATGTTGAAGGAAATAAGCTAGACAGAGAAAGACAAACACCATATGATTTCACTCATATGTGGAAGATAAACACGTGAATACAGAAAACAGATAAGTGGTTACCAGAGGGGAAGGGATAGGAGGTTGGTGAAAGGGGCAAAGGGGCACATATATATGTGATGGATAAAAGTTAGACTATTGGGGTTGAGCATGATGTGGTATATACAGAAATTGATAAATAATAATGTACACCTGAAATTACATGATGTTATAAACCAATATGACCTCAATAAAATAATAGAAAACAATGCAACTGAAAAGTTAAACTAAGTTCAGTATTGTTTTTAATGCTGTGTTACTCTAATATTGCTTTTCAGAGGGGTATGTGCAGTATCATTGTTTGAAAGAGTTTACCTTCTGTGTGAACACACCATGTTTATATTCTCCAAAACTTTTTAATTTCAAAATTGGGTAAATAATTACTAGATTCTAATACTCGATTTACATGAACTCAGGAGTATTGAGTGCATTGAGTGCTCAGTTCTATTCCAACCCATGACTTCCACGTAAGGAGTTCATATACTAATGGGACAAAGCAAAATTCTAACTTTCCAAGAACTCATAGTCTAGTGGGGAAGAAGGTATTATCAATAACTCTAACAGAATATGATAAATGCTTTAAAACTCTATGTAAACCATTAGGTGGTACTTGTTATGCTTGAATCATAACACTGAATACTTAAATTTCATATCTTCTTTAGTATTTTTATTTTTCACTTAGAAGTTTTGCAAGGATAAATTGTAGGGGACAGCAACCATGAATACATTTGTATTGCCTTAGGAGTATTTTATCCAAATTCCTGTCAGTTTTGTACCTCAGCAAACCAAAATAATGTTGCTTTAATCTTTACCCCTAAAGCGTGCCAACCATCTCTGGATAACTACCCTAGATAGACTTTGTCTTCTGAAATGCCTATGTTTCAAACACAAAACATGGTATATGGCCAATATGAGCTCATTATTCTCTAGAATATAAAAAAAAATCCTTCATATATAATAAAAAAATCCTTCATATATATATGTATATATATATATATATATATATGTGTTAGCCCTTATTTTCTAAATATTGGGGTAAGGTTCCTTTTCTCATCAGAAACTCCATTGTCCATTTCATAGCCAAACAGATCATCCTTCTCTTTTGGCCACCCTAAAAAGGCAGAGTAAAAGAAGGATAAAGAGGGAAATCAAAGTATACCCTTTAAATTATCGCCACAGAGTTTCTATACGAGTTCCTGAAAACCTAATGTGTTTTCTGCATGTATTATTGATGCAAACTAGATTTCTTGCTTGATCTTATAATGAGGAAGGGAAGTGGTGACAATCTCTCCTAAATCATCTATGGGAATCTGTTGGAAGCCAGAAAACTGTCCTTCAACCATGCATAATTTTTATGTGACGGATTGAGCTTATTTTCTTCTGGAAACATCAACAAACACTTGATGGGTACAGTAGTATATGTCATTTTATCAGAAGGAAAATGGCTGTACCCCAATTTTGGACTTACATTCTAATATTAATAGAAAGTTTGCTGATGTAATTATTATACAATTATTTTGGAGTTTCAAATGAATATGACTTGAAATTATAAATGTAAAAATAGTGACTAAAATTATATTTATTTGGGTAGTCCAAGAGATAATAATGCTATAAACTGTTATAATTAGCTATTCTAGAAATACTTTTTTCCTAGCCACTGGAAGTGTTCAACTAGAAACCAAAGGAGACCTAGCGACTGTGAAGAAAGGATTCCAATGGGAGGTGTGCAATCGTCCTAGATGACATTTAATCCCCTTGCAGCAAATATTTTATCATACCTGCAAGTGTTCATATATAACGGTGGTGGATTTCCTTTATTTTTTGTGCAAAATATGAGACTATTGTCAGTTTTCTTAAGACAGTGTTTGTTTTTTTCCTTAAGGCTATCTTCACTTATGTGATGGAGAACTGAAAAATTAGCCCAAGAACTTTCCTCAAGTCTTTAAGAGGAGTTGATAGTACTGGACAGAGCCTAATTATAGGAGAGGAAAATAACGGCAAGCACAGATGAATCTGATGAATACAAGAGCTAACATTTAGCAATTAGGGCTTGGTTTAAGATCAGCATTCAAGACTACATAAAATTTGCAATAATTTTCTCTCAATTATTCGAGACAAAAATCAATAGAAACTAAGTTGAGAGAAAAGGCTAATGAGAAAAAGCTGCAAAATTTTAATTACCCCATAATGATAAATGACTTTCATTGTAAATAACCGTCTGTGATTTTTTTTCCTTCGCTCTATAAATTGTATTTAAAGTTGCTAAAAATAACTAGTTTATAAGTGAGAAGTTTAGGCAAAACAATTATTCAGCCTTACAGCCTACCCAAACCAAAAGAATGAGTTTGTGTTTAAGCATAATTGTATTACTTAATATTTTTGACTTTCCTGAAGTCACAGAAAATCAATCAGAATCCATTGATATGGACTAGGCTATGACCATTTGCCTAAATGCACATGAGGCACTGTAGAAATTGCACAAGTATATGGACATGCTTCTTGTCCTTCTGAAAACTCACAACTTGTTTAAGTCAAATCTATCAAACACATAAAAATACTAAAATAGTTAATGTTAAATAACATAATGTTCACTTTAATTTTCATAAGAAAACATCGGCAAGTAGTGCCACAAATATGATGAGAAAGTAGCCTGTGCAAGGTGAACGAAAGATAGACTTTGAAATCAGAAGGAATTGGGTTCAGTTTATGGCTCTTCCACTTATTTTGTGTCTGATAAGCAGTACCTTAAGGCCTCTCAGCTTAAACTTCCCAACTGTAAAATATTGGTGCTCACTCCAATTTCAGTTATTGTGAGACTGACTGCAATAAAAAGTACCGTGTCTATCACACACGTGTTCTAAATGTTGTTACTCTTTGCCAACAGAAAATATTTTTATCATAATAGACAAGGAACATCACATTCAAGGATCAGATACAAACGAAATAAATTTACTTTTTTTCTAATGAAAGCTCAAATTGTTCAAATGATTACAAGACAGTTCCAAGAGGTCAGTGCACTTTCTCCATGTAAAAGAATATACTAGAAGACAGCTATAATCAAAAAGTTTATTACATGGCATCAAATTAGAACAAAGGAAAAGAAGTGGATGATCTCTACTATTCAGTTATGACAGCCTGATGTGGCAATCTTCTTTACAGGCCCAGAGTGGGAAGGGAGTAGTTTCTTTAGAAATCCTCTTTGGAGATGCTCTACCCTTGGTGACAGGGTAGAGTTACCAAGGGTACAGATAGGAAGAGTCCTTGATCTTTTCTGTTTGCTTGTTTGGTAAGGAAGACTCTCCCTGGGTTAACATCTGTGCCAATTTTCCTCTATTTTGTATGTGGGATGCCTCCACAGCATGGCTGATGATGGAGTAGGTCCTTGCCTGGGATCCGAACCCACGAATCTGGGGGATGGAAGCCGAGAGTTCAGAAGTTTAACCACTCGGCCCTGGGCTGGCCCCAAGAGTTCTTGAACTTTAACCTTCCTATTTACTATCTACATGATTATTATCTCTTTCCTTTCAAAACATTACTTTTCTAGAAATTGTCCTCTCTTATAGAGAAAGTTTTAGTCAACCTAATTCCTTCCACGTGGCTTCCCACCATCTTTAAGAGGATGTGAAAATTCCTCAGACCCGTTTGTCACCATATACTGACTGGAAAGGACTGTTTACATGGTTGACGCTTGCGCTTTCTTAATTTCCTTCTCTGAAAATAAACAATTCCAAATACTGCCTGTAACTTTCTGCTATGCCCTATAAGGAACCTACAAATAAATGCTTCTCCAAACTTGTAATTTGTAGCTCCAGTAAATAAAATTAACTACTACTTATTTCAGCAAGTTTCACAGTAGCAAGTTTATTTATGACGATCCGTGAAATATGTGTAAAAACTACAATGCTTATCTAAGGTCTATAAATTCCTAAATATCTTTTTTTTTCTGGGAGATGATATTTGCTGTCATTGTTTAGCAAAAGTTCCAAATGAGCAGGATTTTTTGAAGACTTCTCCCTCCCCCAAAAATGAAGGAGGTAAAACACCAACAAATTCTTTGGCAGGCAATGCAAATGCTGGCACATGACAGTTTTTTCCTTTATTTTCTTTGTTTCCCTCCTCTTCCCGCTTCCCAAGTTGCCTGTTTGACTTACTTTTGATCTAATAAAAGAAAATTTGGCAATTATATTACACATTCCATTAATTTCTTCGTAATTTGTTTTGAAATCCGCAACTCTGAGAGCTATTGCCTCAATATAGTTATTAAACTGTTATACAGAGGTTGATATGAGAAAAAAGCAATTTAGTGACACATTAGATATGTCAGATATTTTATCATGTCTTGCCATGGGACTTTCTAGGCAAAATAGAGTTTTGTCTTTACATAAAGATACAATAAGAGTGGTTAACCATTATTATGTAAGTTCATACATGGAAATATTTTGCCAGTTACAGCTTGTCTACTTATTCAAAATTTACCACTTGTGTTAAATAAAAAAAAAAAACGTATAAAAGTGTATCTAATGGAGAAAACAATTAAACATTATCTCTTTAAAAAAAGCTGATTTTAGTCCAATTTCTCTTTGTGGGAGGAAACAAATCCACAGGAAAAAAGAATATCCAATAAAGTGTATGATTTCAATCCATCTTTGAACAAACTAGAGTTGCCATTGAGCATTGATTCTTTTGAGAGAATTTTGAATATAGTGAAAACCGATTATTTTCTTCAGCCTCTATCTCAGCTCACTAGAGGGCTTAGGTAATTACACGTGCTCAGTCATTTTAATTTTTGTCGTTAACTGATTTAACTAACTTAAAAAATAAAACGATTGTTAGACATTTTGAAGGCAGAGATATTTGCTTCATTTCCGTAGCTTCAAATGCCACAAATGCCAGTTAATTAACTGTCCTTTTTCACACCATGTGAGTGCATGCTATTTTCCACGCAAAAAATTCTTCATATATAGATGTAAATGTGTATTAAACTTTTATTATACATCAAATATAAGTTATTCCAGAAAATGAAGTTATTCCAAAATTCCAAGAAAAGAAAATAAAGGTTTCCAGAATACAAGAACTGGTACATTTGTTCAGGTTTTGGTTAGAACCAGGAAACAAACAAAAAAGCAAGTCTCATGAAAGTGTATTGGAATTGCAATACGTTGAGATTGCAAGATGTTTCTGAATGTGAAATCGTGATGTAGCTGTTATAGCAAACGTCTGATTGTGAGCACTTACAGATATTTCTAGCCTCCCATTCCTCATAATATATAAATTTGTTACTGTAAAAATAGTAACTTTCTACTTGTCCCTTCCCTATTGTGCTTGCCATACACACAGACCATGATCAAGGTAAGAAATGTGTCACATGAGAGACCACAAAACAGATAGCTAATTTGTTTTATGCATCAGAAAGTTTTAGTGAGAGCTGCTATGACCAATCCACTTTACTATGTCAAGATATAAAACTTGATAAGCCTCACTTTATAAGATAAAATTTGATCCGCATTTAAAGAAAGTGATTTTGTATATGTTAAAATGTACACTATGAACACAGTAAAATTATGGAAAATTTACAAATTTGATGCTGAAGTTTTACTCAAATGTATTAATTTGGCCATTCAGAAAACATATTAAATATACATGTTGAGGACCCTTTTAGGAAATTAGTAGATAGAAATGATTAAATAATAACTGAAGCCATGAGAAACTCACAGTCTGGTATAAAAAAAGAAAGAAAAAATGAAAAGGAAGCATGACCTTAGGCTAACAATTACACCACGGCTTCGTACAAGACATGGTCAAGGTACGGGAAATTTACTGTGAGAGACCACAAGAAATACGGTTCATTTGTGTAGTGGTAATCAAGTACAACTTCTAATAGAAAGAGGCGCTTCTAGACTTTGAAATAATTTTAGTAATTAGGACAGGAAATAACACAAAAAATGGATTACACACACGCAAAGAAAAGCTTGTTTTGTAGATCCCACTGTTTGCTTATCTTCAGTCAACACTTCCCTTCTCCACTGTTCAAAGAGCCTCAGTTTCATTCAGATATCGCTCAAGCAACACAGTGCACGAACACCAGCACAGAGAAGGTATTCCTCCACTCTAACCCTCATAGAAATAATTCACTGTGGCTCATTCTCGCCGACTGTTAGTGAAAGTACAGGTCTTTACTCAGTAAGTTGTCAAAATAATTGATTGGATCATGGTTAGCATTTAAAAAATTTAGGTAGGATAGAATATATAAATTAGAATTATGTATATATTATATCATGTGTAATATATAGATTATAATAAATTATAATATTGCATCAATAATATATAATGCATTGACATTCTATATCAATATATATTCTATATTTATTTCTATATCAATATTATAATTTATAATATAATAACATATATAATAGAATCAGATGCATCAATAATATTGAAGTGAAGCATTTTTTCATGAAGCACATCATGGAAAACAAATTTTCTTGTGAAGTTTGTGATAGGAAATTTTTGAAAGTCTCTAGTCAAGTAAATTTTTAGCAATCCTGATCTCCAGTGTATGTGATTTATATAGATGTAGGCACGTGATGATATGTAAGATAGAAGCCACGCATGTCTACTAAGAAAGATTACTTTTCCTGATAAAATTTATATTTATGCGTCTCCCTTTTCTTCACACGTGGGATGTTTTCACGGAGATGTGGTGGCTCTCTTCCTTGCATGGGGATACAAGGCTCAGAACAAAAAACCAGAGTACTAACAATGGTAAAGCAGGAAGCTGGAACGTCCTTGGTTCATTGTTGATATTTTTGACCTGATGCACTAAACTTGGAATTACCCAGCTCCAAATTTTCATTAAGAGAGAGAATCAACGGTCTAGCTTTTAAATTACGTTTGGCTGCCTTTCTGTGTCTTGCAGCCAAAGACGTCTTCACTGATATTACGTGAGAGTACATACTATTTTCAGGGAAAAACAAATGCCTTAGCAAGATAAGGAATCCAAGTTGAAGAGAGTTTTAAGTCGGAGAATAACAAAAGTCAACTTACACGTTGAAAATTTTGTCCTGTTTGTAGAGGAAGAATCAGTAAAGGTTTGAATTTAAGATCAAAGGGAGCAGCTAGAACACGTTTAATCCATGACAGATATGAGAACCAATGTTAAGGAAATATCAATGGGATTGAAGACAATTCAGGGCAATTTGGAAAGGTAATGGACATAAATATGCCTGTAGAATAGCTACCTGCTACCTAGATAGATGAGTATATTATAATATGTAGGAGGTATGAAAGGAGAAACGTTTGGAAAGCTGATCACGGGTGATAATTAGGACAAGTAATTTAGGAAACGCTTGTGAAATTTCTAAATGGATATATCTGTAGGTGGTTAAATGTATGGGTTTAAGCGTCCACAGAGAGGTTTCAAATAGCAATGTAAATGTGAGAATCATAATCACATAGTGATAAATTCTAGCCAGGGGCATTCATTTATTTTACAAATACTTATTAGGTGACTAATATATGCCAGAAGCATTCTTATGTGCTGAAAATATAGCAGTGAGGGGAAAAAACGCAACCAAAGATTCTTCCCTGGTTGAGCTTACATTTTTTTAAGAAGACACAAAAAATGAACAATTAATACAATAAATATATAAACGTACTGTTTATTAACAGTTGATAAATGCTATGGAAATAAGAGAGAGAGAATAAAGGGGAATTAGGAGTGCCTGCCTGGGGAGTGTGTGTGTGTGTGTATCTCCGTGCATGTGTCTGTATGTGTGTCTGTGCGTGTGTTGGGTAGTCACAGTAGTCCTAATTGAGAATTTTATCATTTGACCAAAGACCAGAAGGAGGCTAGGAGCCCACTGCTGCTAGAAGAGAGCATTCTCTCAGATGTCAAAGACGTTGACAAAGCCGATGGTGGGATATTCCTGTCTTGTTTCTAGAAGAGCAAGGAGGAAGGCCAATGAGTCGGAGCAAAGCAAACAGGTGAGAGAGAGTCGTAGAATAGGTCAGAGAGTGAAAGGGGTGGGTATGACTTAGTGCAGGACCTTTGTCACAGGCTGAGGTCCTCAGGATTCTAACAATAAAATGGAAATTAGAGCCCAATGTTCACTGGGGAATGTTCTCACTGTAAACACCTGTGTGGTTTAAGTGACAAAACCAGGATTGTGCAGAAGTTGGGCTATGGTGCAGTCACTAAAAGGGTTTAGCCAAACTTATTGGGAGCTGGCAACCTGGGATGGATCATCGGAGTGGTGGAGTGGTCCCCCATTGTAGGGACGACTTGCTTTACAAACTCTCATCAGCCATTCCTTGGATGCTGGCTGCCCCCAGAAAGAGATGTGACTTTGGGTGAAGCACTTCCTTAGAAGTCTGACGTATGAAAGTTGTCAGACAAAAAGCTTCCCAGCAGCTGAAAGCATAAAAGCATAAATTCTTCTGTCCTGATGGGTATCTAGGCTGTGCAGTAGAGTATTACAGAACTGCAGATCCTGAGGTGCTCAGATTTTCACGCTTCGTATACATTCTAGGAGCATCTCCTTCAGCCCTCTAATGGAGACATTTTCCTGGGGCAAAGTTGGAAGGTTGTTGAGATGAACTTCAGCCCACACCACTTTAGCTGGACTTGAGGCCTCAGCTGATGGGCATCACCCTTATTCTCTATCATCCATCCTAGATTACCCTCCATGCCTCACTGTTGGACCAGGTGACATACAGGAAAGAGTGACCCAGAGCCCTATTCCTGATAGGGTCCTAGACTCTGGTTCTCCTACTCTTCTCAAAACATAACTCTTGAATTTGTCCATTTACCATCAAATTGGGAAAGAATAGCAAGAGGCACCCAAGTGAATCACCTCAGACTGAGTCATATTCCTCCCTGCCCCACTCTGTAACATCAGCCTTACCTGCTCCTACTAATTAGGGTCAATTATCTCTGCCTGGGTGGTATATTTTTCTTCACATCTTTAATCCATTTGTACGAGGACCCCAATGTGTCCACATTCAGTATTGGCCACATCGACATATCTTTTGTATTTTTTTGATCCACATTTTTGATAGGGATGGAAAGGACATATTTACCAGATTAATCGCCACATATCATGTACCTGAGACCATATTAACCTGCTGTAGCAAAGATACTGCAACTGGCCAAGCAGCAGCTATCAGGACTACTACCTGGCTGAGTTTCGGATAGTTTATAGTGATTCTCCTGAATCCGTATAGTTTTTATAGGACCCAAACTGACGGGGTTAAATGGAAATATGATGGGGGCCACCATCTTTTGAATTTTTAGAGTGGTATTAGTCTTGTATTTCCCCTGGGATAAAATATCTTGGCCAAGTTGGGAGGAGAAGGAGACTAGTTTCAGAAACTTCTACCCAGCATTTCTTACTGTAATTTTTTGTACCTCACAGGCCAAGGAAACAAATGCAGGGCTGGTGTCACCTTCCAATGACGTTAATTCCAATTGTAGCTTTGGAGACCAGATATACGATCATCAGATGGTGAGTGTAGACCCAGTGGATCCACTGTGAGCTGGACCTCACTTGTGCCTGGGAGGCTCCCTCCCCATGTTGATGGATCTGAGTGTGACCTGGGGAATACTTTCAGTCTGCTCTCTGTCCTGCTTTAAATGCTCCTGAGTAGGTGCAGCCTAGTACATGTGCACAGCCTTTCTGACCCCTGAGATTTGACCACGATCCTAGGAGGACTCGTCTTAAGTGTCTCTTTCTCTGGTTGCTCTATTGAAGTTGTGGCTGCTCTGCCTTTTTGCTGTATCGTGGAACTATCAGCTTTTTCTTAATTGCTCTCCAGCAAGATCTCCATGGTTTTTAGTAATTCTCTTGTGCATGTAATGTGTATGCTTTGTTCCAAATAAGTCAGTTCCCTCATCCAGAACTGCAGAGCTCTTGATGCTTATGCCCTGCCTTTCCCCTGGGAAGAATCCCTTCACCATATATCTATGTCTGTATCTATAGCTATAGCCATCTATACCCAAATCTATACCTATCCTTATCCCAACCCTAAACCTATACCAATATCTATCTATCTATCTATCTATCCATCTATCCATCTATCCATCTATCTATCCATCTACCTGGCATTATAATTATGCCTGATATATTCTCAGTAATATAAATCAGGTTTATCGACAATTATAAAACTAACACTTTATAATTGATGATATATTTTGCATTTCTAAGTGTTTTACCTGACAAAGCAATCATTGAATATTTCAAGGTTTAACATCATCAATTTTTACTTTGACACACTTTCCAAATTTTCCTGTCCCTGGTCCTTCATTCAGCTTACACTAGCACCCTTTTCCCAACAAAGTAATTAAAAATAAGTATGATAAAATAAGAAATAAATAAAACACAGAAAGTCAAAGAATAAGTCCCTTTTGCAAAAAAAAAAAAATGTTTTAAATGACAATGATTTATTTATTTGCTTGTTTGTTTATTTATATTTTGTGAGGAAGATTGTTGCTGAGCTACCATCTGTGCCCATCTTCCTCTATTTTATTTGGGATGCCACCACAGCATGGTTTTGACCAGTGGTGCTAGGTCCACATCCGGGATCTGAACCTGCAAAACCTGGGCCACTGAAGCGGAGCCCATGAACTTAACCACTATGCCACCAGGCCAGCCCCAGCAATGATTTATTTTAAATGTGAAAGCCTTAAGCTTAAATTATAAGAAAACAAATATAAGCAAGTAATCTGTTAGTTACTAATGTTAGCCAACAGTTTTGAACAGTCTGATTGAATTTTGACAGATCCAGTCCTATTAAGCTGATTTCCTATAGTCCGTTAAGTACTTTAAATGCCATAAATGGAAAGAAGATTTTTGTGTTCAGCTTTAGATCCTATAAATAGGCATTTCTCAGTAATGTTTTAAAGGGCCTTGCTTTGTTGACTAGATTAGACAATGTGTGTGTGTGAGAGAGAGAGAGAGACAGAGACAGAGACAGACAGAGACAGAGACAGAGACAGAGAGAGACAGAGAGAATTATGAATTGTGTTTATCTCCTAAACAGACAATGCCTGTGAGGGACAAAGCAGGTACTTGTTGAACTCACTTCATAATTTGAGGGAAGCAAATGTGGGAGCCCTAACACACATGTGTACATCAAAGCCCTTTTGTTTATTTTCTGTATTTTGCCACTAGGAAAGAAGGAAAGAGCTGAATATCTGTGTAAGCTGAGCTGTCAATGAATATATATTTAGTTATAAACATGTAAAATAATGTATTGCCTGTATTGATCCCTTCTTTTTCTTATTCCAGCTATAGATAGATCGAGTACGTCTGAGTTATGCATATGTTTCAAAAGCGTATTAATAATATTTTGAAGCTGTGAGTTGAGTTTTCTTCACTGACTGTTCTTGATAGATTACTATCTCTGTCTTTCCCTGGATATTCTATGTACTTCTCATTTAAGTATTGCTTTTTCTTTCTAAGGGCTTAAAAAATAATTGCCTAACAATATTGTAAAGATATTCTTTTAAGTAAGAAGACTCATTTGAATTTTTAACAAAGGACATGTTTATATAAGGAGCTATGCCGTTGTGACTTCTTCTGGCAAGAAGTCCTCCTGGTTTAACGTTGGATTTTGGCAGTCACAGTAGTCCCCCTTTCTCACTTTTTTCCCCATGTGATCCTCTTTAGACGTTCTATTTTATAAGTCCTATAAGTATGCAATCTAGGCATGGGTAACTGGGTTGAAGAACATAAATGCAATTAGGAGCTACTATCTCAATGGGATATTAAATCAATTTAGTCCCATTGAAAAAGTTTACACATTTATGTTATATTAGGCACTGCACTAAATGGTAGGCATGCAAATATATATATGCTCTAATCAGTCTTCCAAGAGCTTATATTTTAATATGAGACAGAAGTAAGCAAATGCTGTAATGCAGCTATGAAAATTTAACAGATGCTCTAATCTGTATCAGACTAGATGAGCATATTCTTTTAAACATTTCTATGTTATTCACAATCATACATACAGTTGCTTGCATAGACTATATATATGTACCACGTTTACTGATGTAATATTTGTTGGGTAAAAGGCTAAATGAATGAATGTGTGAGTGAAGTAAGTTATGTAAGAAGTTTAACAGAGGCACCAAGAAAACAGTAATTGACTGTGCTTGCATGAGTTGAGGAAGATTTAATAGTAGAAGAGATAATTAAGTTCAGTCTTCCAAGACACAGAAGCCGGCCAACCTGATTTATGCAGGACGTGGAATTCCGAGCAGAGTGAAGACACTGAGTGAAAGCTCCGAGGTCAGAGACGGAACAGCTCATTCAAGAACTGTGAGTACATTCGCATGGTTATGGGGCAGTGGGGGAAGGAAAAAGAGCTATGGCTGAAGGGGTTGCCAGAGAGAAGCCAACCACAAATCTGCACACTTTTAAAACCTATTCGGGCTTCCTGCTCTATTCTGTGTGACATTAGGCAAAAATGGCATATTTTCTCCTGTTTACCCTGTCTGTGGCCTCAGAATCCTCATTTCTTCATTCCAAAGAGCCACTAATACTATTTTAGAGCAGCCATAAGAGGGGATATCTCATAGGCAATTCTATCATGTTAAATAATTAAAGAATATTAATGAAAAGTATAAAATGATGATATTAGCATTTTGGAAAGATCCCCTTGAGGCAGCATAGACAATGAATCAGAGGGGAGGGGAGGATAGATAGTATTTCTCTCTATGTGTTAAACCTTGGATCTTGTCAGCCCAATGTTTATCTGCTTAGTCAGAAAATGTCCTGAGTGCTGAAAAGATTATATTTTTCAAGAGGAGACTTAAGTAGCGGAGAGAATGTAACTAGGTGCACTTGTACTCACAACCGCTAAATTGCCAAAGGGTATGTTTTACATACCTTTAAATTAGATTTCTGTGTATTCTCTCCAAGATAACATTTGCATTTTCAAACTTCAAGAGGGGAGAGTAAAATCAGTTCGGCACCTCCCCAGTTTACCTTTACCTGCTATTCTAAACCCAAACAGCCAGATCACTTGCTGTAAATGCCACCACACCAGAGGGAGAGAGACGATTGTGTGTGACAGTAATAACCAAAGTCATCTTCACACAGTCTGAACCCACCTAAAGAAATCAGCCCTGAAATCTTAGTGAAATAAATTCATACTGCTTCCTGTTCCCACTAAGTTACTTTTTCTTCTTAACTGGAATTTCATCTGAACCAGAATTTTGAATATCAGGATACCAGTGTTTTATTTCATTGGCATGAAGAAGAGTAAACAATTCACACGCAGTGGGAGGAGAGAGCATGCAGTTGAGTTATGGCGAAGGGTCGGATAAGTGCGATATGCCCTTTACAGTTTGTTTCCCAATGTGTGTCATAGTCAAGTCAGAACCTGTGAACAAATTCTGCGTAGGTTGACCACATGACCTACTAATCAAGAACAACTCTTTGTTAGCTCTAACACTATTAAGATCAATTTCACATAAGGTTAAAATATTCTCAAGTAAAGCATATTGTGTTCAGAGCACAAGTTTTTAATGCTATATCTACTCATATGCCTACTCACACGGATAGTATATATCTTACTGACAATGCACATACATAACCATATGTTAGCACGTGAGCACGATTGATTGATTGCTCCATTCACTTAGCATGGGTTTTCCTAACAGTCCTATGGAGTTAAATGGATGACAAACACATAGAGTGATATGATGAAAAGGCCAGAGGATAGGATTTGGACTCAATTTCTAATGTTGCATCGTTCAAGCTGTAATATCTTAGGGAAAGAATGTATGCTCCAAAGCTCCAGTTGTGTCTGCTTTAAAACTGCAACCAAATAAGGTAACGTTAGTGACAGTACTTCCTCATGGCTGTAGGCACCTATAAATATTAGCAGTACTGTTGCCATTGGCTATAGCTGAATCCAATTAAAAATCAACTAATTGAAAGTTTTCTATTTACAGTTCGATCACACATTTAGATAATTCTCCATGACTGAGTCACTCTATCAACACCTTGGAATTAAAAAGAGAACCTTGGTGTCAACGGCATAAATATTTGCGATTTCAACTTTTTGAATAGTTTGCAAAAATCCGTGGTATGTAATATGTGCATGGTGTGTACAAAATTGTGATTTTGCGGGAACTCACATATGAATAACAGCTGTTTAGATCGGTCCCATCCATAACCATCGGGAGGTATTAGTCGCATTAAAAATCGCATCTCCAAATTTTAGTTTGGGTCCTCCTGAAACAGAGCCTGAGACAGTGGTGTGCATGCAGGTAGTATATTTGCAAAGTGATCCTGGACGTCCAGTGTAAGGCATGGAGAAGAGAAGGACTGTGCAATGAAGCAGGGGAAGGCAAATGTACCAGGGAGGGCAGTCAATAGAACTGGGTATTGCAAAGTTAGCTACTGATACAGTCCCCTGATTCTCGACCCTGTGAAATCTTTGGAGAAACCCGCGAACTCGATTTTTAGACTTTCTACCGAGGCCAACAAAAGGGGTAGTATTTATCTGTTGACTCCACGTCCCCATTGGTCAAGTATGAGTGTTAACTGCCACAAATGACAGGTTGTGCGTGAGTGAGGGATGTGCATCTTTGAGGGCAGAGCTGGTTCCCTCAGGCATCTCATGCTGCAGCATCAGAGAAGCCCAGAGCAAGAAGCAAGGAGCGTACAGCGCGGCTCAGAGGTGAGGCCCTGTCAGATTGCGCCTGCACGAAGCTGATCGAAGCTTTTGTGCAGCTGGTTGTCACAACAGTAGGTGAAAGAACAGGGAGGCAAGGAGGTTTTTGAAGTGGTATACAAGAATTATCCGATATATGGAACAACTTTTCTCCTCCAAAAAGCAATTATTTCCTACTCCTGACCTATCTGATGAGAATCTGAGGACCTACTGTGCACAGCATCTTCTTCCTAGAATGGAGGATGAGCATAAAAATGAAAATTTGTGCAATAAAGTAAAATTTAGGAAGAAAAGTGTCTTATATGTGTGGTTCTCTTTTGTAAATTGATCAAATTTCTTATGTGGCAAATAGAATTGATCTGTGAAACTTCATCTGTTTATTGTCAGTTTTTATGTGGCCATGAAATCTTACTGTGATTTTAAAATCCTGAAGCAATCAATTATGCTTGATATAATAGAAAAAGTGAGTAATATTAAACTCAAGAAGAAAATAAATTAGCACATTTGTAATACAATTATTCTTTTGATATTTAGTTATTGGCCATCTTACTCTAGATAATATTTTTAAAGTTATCCTCAATTTAATTCAATTTAATCATCTTAACAAATTCACTGAATAGATGGCATTATGTTTTTAGCCCTCCAGGAGGTATATAAGTAAAATGTTAAGGATTAACATTGAGGAAATGCATTTGGGACTTGACTTTTTTTTCATGTACCATTTTGTGATTTTCAAAAGTTAATTTGGCTTTTGGAGGATTTAATTTTCTCACCTTTAAATGGGAGGTTCAATCAAATAGACTCTAATAATCTAAATTTTTTCTTTTCTTTTTTGTTTTTTGTTGTTGTTGAGGAAGATTTGCCCTGAGCTAATATCTGTGCCAATCTTCCTCTAATTTGTATGTGGGTTGCTGCCACAGCATGGCTTAATGAGCACTGTGTAGGTCCGTGCCTAGTATCTGAACCCAGGCCACCAAAGTGGTGTGCACGAACTTAACCACTAGGCCACAGGGCTGGCCCCTCTAATGCTTTTTAAATTTATATAACTCTATGAATCTTCTTGACATGGAGCCTCCAGTAAGCCCTTCTGTGTTCATCCCAATATGAAACAAATCTAATGTTCTGTAAGACTTTTTCCTATACTCTATATTGTGTAGACTTTTAGAATTACCTTTTTAAACATAGGCAAGTGAATCTTTATAGGAATATAGGTGTCTCTGTTGCTATAACTATTACTAGCATGCCTTTGTCTTTTCTAGCTGACATTTTACTGTCCAAAACAATTCTGTTTAAATCTGAATCATAAATGTGTTCAAAGACTTTCACAGTTTTCCTTAAAAGCATATGTAAATGACACTGACTTTCTTGAGCTTATCATTATAAATGTTGTCTATATAATAATGCTTTATAGGTTTTCATTTTATATTCAGCCAAAGACAATTAAAATTGCTGGTTTATATCATTTATTCGAGTCAGGAAGTTTTCTTATCATTTCAAAAATGTTCCATTTAAATCATGGAAGTAAAACATCATGCAGCTCCTTATTGCTTGCTGTCATTTTGAGAGACATAGTTTTATAAAATATTGAATTAAGTTCAGAAATAGCATTAGCAATGCAGTTTCTCTGTGCCTAGATGACAACTAGTAGTGCATTTACTTGTACTTAAAGATTGCTCTATGTGCTGTCAGGCTCGTTGGTTAATTTTAACTGTTACCATTGCTTGAAACTGAGCTATTATAATGTCATTCTATTATTCAGCGCTTGCAAAATTGCAGCCTTCTAAATTTTTTTAGTGTTCTTTTCTTTCTTACTTAAAGCTGGAATCTTTAAAAGACTAGGCAAGTATGACACTGACAAAGAAGAAACAAGCAAAAACTATGCCAGAGGGAGGATTAAACACACCATCCTTTTCCAGTGGTACAACACTGTGATCACACAGCATTTTGTGAATAACTTCCAAGACTCAACAAAACTATTGAGTGCTTCAGCCCCCATATCATGGTTGTATTTCCTTTTGGCAGCTGTTATCCTTATTAGCCTTGTGATGACGATGATTCTCTGGATGCTCTTTTTGGCTCAGTTATGTTTTGGCTTATTCTTCCTCAGGACGAGCCAGAGCAGTGACCTGTGAGCAAACCAGGGTAGAAATTTGTCTGGCTATTTCATGGAATGCATGCTTAATAACTACCATATTTTAAAAGCATAGAAATAAGAACAATTTAAAGTTTTGTAAACCTGATATTTACTCTTCTTGCTATTGCTTAATATTATAGAAGAAAATGCATTGCTACTTAACATAAAACATAAAATAAACTAATTCAAATTCCAATTTTCCTATTGATTTTTGATTCGTTATTCTCATATTCAGTTTGCTAAAAGTGGGAATGAGCATACTCGACTATTCAAGATTATTGAGTTGTAAATATCAAACCAAATGAGGTATTGTGATGTGAACATGTGTTCACATGAAACCATATACTTTGATAAATATGTAAGACTTTTTGGATACTGACCAAGTCCATCCTAGATTTATTTATTGATTGATTGATTGATTTATTTATAAAATAAGCTTTTAAGGAAGAAATTAGATTTTTCAAGTCACAGACTGACTGCTTAAAAACCGGTCTGCTTTAACTCAAAGACTAACTTAAAAAAATTTCAAGGTCAACAGTTTGAAGCCTCAATATAAAACGCTCATCAACATAATATCTAAGATGAAACCAATGGAGTGTTTAATGTTAATTCAGTGTGAGAGTTTATAAACAGGATTACATACATCACATGCATGAAATTAAGTACACCCGATCATCCTATGTAAAGTAAGGAACTTTGAAGGCAAATTACCTGAAGCCAAATCCCCGAGGTCTGGGATTCTTTCGTTCTTCTCATTCACTTAACAGTGGCCAATAGTAATTTTCCTGGAGTAGGCTTACTAATCAAAACTCCACTGGGCCGTATACTTATCTTCTTCACGTTCTATGCAAAATTTTGGAAATGTTCTGTGCTTCATAAGTGTTTATTAGAGGAAGTGGTGAGCACTGCAAACCTATATAAATGCAATTGCCTTTCTTCACAGTGCAGGTTAGCGTACATCCTTTTGAGGTAAACAGCTTTTTCAAGACAGACGAAATACAAAACATTAGCAAAAGTGCTATAATTAATCATAAAGTTTTCTTTCATTGCTTACGTAGCTATTTTTTAAAATATACTTTTGTACAAACATTTAAAACCTTGGTTTATGCATTCTATTGATTTTAACATTTTTCTTTCATTAACATGGTAGAAGATTGAGTTCATAAGTTTAATAAACTTGAGCTTTTCTCAAAATGTATTGAAGCCTGGGATTATCAACCTAATGATATAATATTAGACTGTAACATATATGTGTATATAAATATGCATAAGCATATGTTTTATGTATATGATTCTGTTTTCTCACACTTAAAATGTGGGAGTGAATAATATACATATTACTCATATGTTGTTAGTGTGATTGATAGGCATGTTATTCATATATATGAATATATGTATATAATCTCTCTATATATGCATATTGGAGAATTAAAGAGTTTATAGATTAAGAAGGAGGCTTTAGAAAATATTGTGTATAATAGCTCCTGTTAGGACTTTAAAATATAAGGGAAAACTCTCATAAGCTTGTAGTTTCTTTAGAATATGGATAGCTGACTCACAGGATCCAGAAATGGAAGTCAATGGACTCTAGCCAAAGAAGCATCCTAGAAAACCTAGATTCCTAGGGAGGAATGTAATTGATCCCTATTAAATTCCTAGGAGAAATGGTTCCTATAGGGTGAATTTCCCAAGTTCTGCTCTGCTTGCCAACAGGCGAGTATAGGACAGTTCTCTCCAAAATTACTTGTGTGTTGTGATTTGAAAGTGTATCCTTTTTCCCCTCTCATCCATCCTACAGCAGTCATCCATGATATTCTTGTCTGACTTATCACCTTGAAGAAATTGTACCCTAGACAGATATTAAACTTTGTGGGCCAAGATAAAAAGTAAAAGGCCAAGAAAAGATTCTGCTGTACAGTAATTATAGCTTTTGGCTCATATTCTTTCCACATAAGCATCAGAATTTTATAACTGGAATACTAATGTAGCAATGTTATTTGCTATGAAGGATTTGATAACCATATTAAGATAATATTTATTAAATTTTGTTTTGTTCAATCCAATGCCCTTGTGCCAAACTTTTATTCAGTTAATGTGGAGACAAATGTATAGAAAATAAAGAAGATATAATCCTGAAGCAAAATATAGGCAAGCAGATAATATGCATGCATATGCCAGCCTCATACAAGTGTTAACTGCTAAAACAGATATTCAAAGTGTGTCAGTGCAGGTTAGGAACATATCTATTAGAGTTCCCTAATACCACTAAAATATGACAGTAGGTAAGAGGTTTTCAAATTTTACCCTAGAGTATGCTTAGGATCCTCAGAGATTAAAGCCTTTGTTATGCTGGGGTGGAGGGAGGGACCAATGAGCAGACCTCCAAGCCCTGGAGATTAGATAATAGAGAGATTGGTAGAGAGATCAATAGATAGGTAGATACATAAATGGATAGATACATAGATACACAGATAGATACATAGATAGATACATGGATATGTGGATGGATAGATAGATGGATAGACAGATAGATGATAGATAGATAGATAGATAGATAGATAGATAGATAGATAGATAACAACAACCCTGTTTTCAGTCTTTGCTTAATGAAAGGGTTCCACTGCTAAACATGCTTGAAAACACCTGGTTTGGTTTTAAGCCCCAATGATATTTAGAGGTCAACCAACGCATCTTTCAAAGATACAGCTGGCTATTGCTCAGAACACTTTACTTTCTGATTGATGTATTTGTATGCAAGAAGTTCACTTGCAGTGAACAAAACTGCCTACTATGTAGTCAGAAATGATGGTGATGTGTTAAAATTATACCTTTTTGCACACTGTCCTCAAGAAAAGTGAGCATTAGAGTGTTAGAGTCTGAATGTTTCTCTTTAATGCGTGATGACCTTGTCAAGATGTTGACAAAAGGGTGGCAGGTAAGTATATTGTGCTTGGGTCACCAAGCTCTGGGCTTGTCAAAAACATGATCCACTACTGTGCCTCCCCACATTTCTCAGCAGGAGACTATCTGAAGTTTTAGTACAAGAAAATTCACCAAAAAGTGGGAAAAAAATAAAGAAAATCGACAAAGACAAATTTCTATGAGCTAACTCACTGCTTAGTTCCTTCATATTAGGTGGCGTTGTGAACATTTAAAACAAGTTATTAGTTAGAGTTGATGCCTAATCACAGCAAGAGATTTGAGCTTCCTCATTAACCATCAAAAACTTGCCACGTTTATTTCTGTGTTCGTTTTCTATGTGACTTTTTTATCAGCATCAAATTACTCAAAATCATTCCGACACATATTACAAGTTGAAGTGTCAATAAGTACATGCTTTTGCACTATCTTTCTTTGCTAATGTTACATAACTAATTCTCTACTTAAGAAAATAAACTCCTCGTGTAGTTTTAACTTGAAATTCCATTAAAGTTAATAACACTTGCTCTAGCTATCTTGCACTGTTACTGGAACAAGTAAGAATCACGTATGGGGAAACACTGAAGTTGTGGCTGTCATGGGCTGCCTAGATTTTTTTTTCTGTTGTTGGGATTGTTGCCACCAGAAAGCCCTCAGCTGTCAGCTTTGGAATTGGTCTAGCTGAAGAGATTCCTCAGGTCCCTGGTCCCACCCCCTTTGTGGGATAGCGTGCTTCAAGTTGCCAGCTGTTACAGGTACACAATGGCCTGGCCCCTCTCCCTGCCTCCCGACAATTGCAGGGGCCCCTGTGGAGTGTGTGTAGGGATTTGTTGAGACCCATTACAGCCCAGCTTCTCTCTCCCCCATCCTGCCTCCTTCCTTTCCGTTCACAGGTGCATTCACTACACACTTAAAATGGTTAAAATAATAAATTTTATATTACTTATCTTTTACTACAATTAAAAGAAAACTAACTACTGATCAATGAAAGATAATGTGTTTTAGTTTCAAATGTATGTTAGATATACGGGCCCCACTTCATAAAATGAAGTAAAGAAATTTAGCTAATGCAGGTTTGTTACACTGGATGCTTTAAACGAACACATTAAAAGTTTCTCAAAACAAAACTATTAAGCAATCTGGATTTATGAATTTGTGCAATTCTTCCTCTTGCTGATTATAACATTTAAACCTTTCTTTGACTTTGATATACGTACATATATATGTAGATTTCATTGATATTCAAAGTTCCACATATAAAGTAAAGGAATACCAGGACAACCAGGAAACAAACGCGCAGTGGCTAACAAATACTTTAGAGCCAGAATACTGAAATAACATAAATTAGAAAAACAGAAACTTACTTTTATGTTGCCTTTTGTGTCCCCAAAGTACCCTCCAGCAACGCTCCTTCTGAGTTTCTAAAGCTTCCTTTTATTCCTCACTTCTCTCTATTCTCTCTAATTTATTAAGAGGATTTTATGCAAATACAGGGTGGAGGGAGCAGATAAAATGATTAAAAAGTAAGTGTACACACACACACACGTGCGCACACACACACATAGTTCGGCTTCTCTATTTGTACCCCCAGTTTGAGTTAGAGACCTTTAGGATGAATTGACTCCTAGAAGTGATCACTGAACATTCCTATTTGGAAGATCAACCAAATAACCATAAAATCTCAGAACTGTAAGAAAATAAATATCTCATTAAACCCCCATCATCAACAATTATTCAATTTATGTCTTAATGTCACTCTTCTGTATTTCCTAATAGTTTCCAGGTTTGGACTAGATATGCTCTCAGTAACACCTCAGTACTTATCCCAATGAACTGTCAGGTGAGTTTTCCTATCTTTGAAATAATTCATGATTATGAACCCAAAGGGTGGTTTCGACTGGTGGGAGGAAGTATGTGAAATAATTAATGAAAGATAGACAATGATAATTTTGTAATATAAAATTACCAAAAGAAAATTATCTTGTACTGGAATTTCTATATGAAATCACCTCAATTAATTAAGTTAGAGCTATCATACAATGTAACTAATTACAATAATGTAGCTAATCATGAACTGATTACCTTTAGGAAATATTGAAACGAAGACTGTAAATTCAATCCTTAGAAAGATATTTTCATATTTGAGTTTTCATATATTGTGTTGAAATTTATTTAAAACTACATTCATTATTGCATTATTAAACATCCATCATTTTGAAGGGAAATCTGATTGAACTCAAACCATAGAGTAGTAAGCAGGAGTTGAGATTCTACGCAATTGTTGAAAGTTCTTCTGTATTCCACCAATATTTGAGATCTGGAATTACCTCATAGTACAGGACAAGGGGGAAAAAAAAGCAAATTGAAATGGCTTCCTTTTTCTATAATTCCCATCTCTCCCCAGTACATAATTAGGCAATTTTGACAAACCAGTCTTAACCATCTGGAAACAGAGACATCCTATTTAAGGATTAACAGGAAGCTCAGCTTGTTTTTTTCCGTTATTCAAAACAAAATAAAAATACATAATTTAGAAGCAACAATATGTTCAACTTGACAAGGAACAGTAACAAAATGCCCAAATAGAAAAAGAGAACTCTAACCAGAGCCCTTTGTTATGGATATTTAGACAGATGAAACAGTCATGAAACTCTCCTCCTTGGTCTACCCATCATCAAGATACTTAAAACAGCTAGATGATTGGGATAGGGATCATCCTGCCTGAGGGAGAGGAGATAAAGCAGGGAGATAAGGGACATGAAACGGGAGCAGGAAGGTGGTAGAGAGGAAGGAAAGAGGGGAGCACTGGAGACTGCAGAGAATAAGAGAAGAGGCCAAAGGAAAGGGGAACAATAGGATGGAAGAGGCAGGGGAAGAACGGAGAAAGAGGGCAAGAGAGACAGGAAGATGGAGATAGAAATGTTAAAGTACAACAAGTGAATCAGAGGTTGAAAAGGCAAAATAAAAAATGAGGTAAAGATAAAATAAAGGTTTGCCACTAGGATCCCAGCAAGATTCTGTTAATCCAGGCCCCTAGGTCGCCCCACTACCTGCTGGTTCCAGCAAACCCAGCATCTTCCTGGGCTCCAGGTTCCCAGAGGGCTCCTGTGAATGCAGGGCCTTGGCCCACCTGGGCACTGGCCAGTTCTAGCACTCCAGACGGCTCAGTGGCTTCCTCAGCTCAAGGCTCCTGGAGCCCCTGCAAACCCAGAGATCCAATCCATCTTGGCACTTGACAGATCGCACAGCCCCAGGTGGCTTTTGTGTCTCCAAGTTCCCAAGAAATTCCTGCAACACCAAGCTCCCAGTAGTCTCCTGTGAACATAGGCTCCCAGCTCACCTCACTACCAGCCAATTCCCATGGCACTGGGTGGTTCCTGTGGCAAGAGACTCCCAGCAGGCTCCCACATACCTAGACTCCTGGCCCATCCCAGCACCAGCCAGGTCCAGCAGCCCTGGGTAGGTCCTGTAACCTCAGGCTCCCAATCAGTGCCTGCAAAGCCAGGCTGCAGAGGGGCACCTGTGGACCCAGGGTCACAATTGTGCCTAGTGCCAGGCTGACTTCCACAGAACCAGGCTTTTGACCACTCCAGCACCAGGCCACTTAGGGATTCCGACAGTGAGCCCACTCCCAGGCACCACCAGATGGCCCACTAGAATCTTTGTATGTGCTGGATGGTGAAGAGCTCTGACTGCTGAAGCCAATCTGTAAAGACTGGAAGAGCAACCCAACTGTCAATTGTGGGAATACCAACATGAGGCCATAAAGATCATGAAAATTGAAAGAAACATGACACCATTGAAGGAAACTAATAAAACCTCAATAACTGATCATAAAGAAATGGAGATCTATGAACTGTCTGACAGAGAATTCAGAATAATACTCGTAATGAAATTCAGTGAACTACAAGAAAACACAGATATATGACTAAATAAAATTAGGAAACCAATGCTGGAACAAAATGAGAAGTTCAACAAATAAAGAGAAACCATTAAAAAATAAAACCCAGAAATCCTAAAGTTGAGGAATACAGTGACTAAATTGAAGAATTTAGTAGAGAACTTCAACAGCAAACTCAACCAAGCAGAAGAAAGAATGAGTAAATAGAAAGAGAGGTTATTTGAAATCATCCAGTCAAAAGAGTAAAAAAGAAAATAGAATGAAGAAGAGTGAAAAGAGCCTATACAAATTATGAGACACCGTTAAAATGAACAATCTACACATTATTAGAGTCCCAGAAGGAGAAGAGAGAGAGAAAGGGGGTAGAATGCTTATTTAAAGAAATAATGGCTGAGGACTTCCCAAATCTGGGGAAAGATTTAGACATCCAAGTTTATGCAGGTGGTAAGCCACCCCAATTTCAACCCCAAATGACCTTCCCTACATACATGAATAATAAAGTTGTCTAAAATTAAAGGTAGAGAGAATTTTAAAAGTAGAAACAAAAAGAATAATCTGTCACATATAAAGCTATCAGAAGATTTCCCAGGAGAAACGTTGCAGGCCAAGGAAGTGAAAGATCTGTACACTGAAAACTACAAGATATTGAAGAAAGAAATCAAAGAAGACAGAAAATGGAAACATACCCTGTGTTCATGGATTGGAAGAATTAATACTGTTGAAGTGTCCCTAATACCCAAAGCAATGTATAGATTCAATGCAATCCCTTTCAAAATTCCAATGCCATTTTTCACAGAAATAGAAAAAACAATGTTAAAATTTGTCTGAACCACGAAAGACTCTGAATAACCAAAGCAATCCTGAGAAGGAAGAATAAAGCCGGAGGCATCAAAATTTCTGATTTCAAACTTTATTACAAAGCTAGTAATTAAATCAGTATGTGTAAAAATAGACACAAACACCAAAGGAACAGAATAGAGAGCCCTGAAATAAACTTCACATATATGGTCAACTAAAAACTTAACAAGGCAGCCAAGGATATTCAATGGGTAGACAATAGTCTCTTCACCAAATGGTGCTGGGAAAACTTGATAACCAGATATAGAAGAATGACACTGGACCCCTATCTTATACCACTCACAAAAATTAACTCAGAAGGATTAGAAACTTAAACGTAAGACCCCAAACTTTGAAACCACTAGAAGAAAACATAGGGGAAAAGCTCCATGACATGGGTCTTGGCATTGATTTTTTGGATATGACACCAAAAGCACAAGGAACAAAAGCAAAAATAAACAAGTGGGACTACATCAAATTAAAAACCTTCTGCACAACAACAAAAAAAAATCAGCAAAATGAAAAGACAACGTACAGAATGGGAGAAAATATTTGCAAACTGTCTATCTGATAAAGGGTTAATTTCCAAAATATATAGGGAACTCATACAACTCAATAGTAAAAAAGAAAATCCAATTTAAAAAATGGGCAAAGGAATTGAAAACACATTTTCCAAAGAAGACATATCCCTCACCAACATGCACATGAAGAAATGTTCAACATCACTCATAATCAGCAAAATGCAAATCAAAACCACAGTGAAACGTCACCTTGCATCTGTTGGAAAGGCTATTATAAAAAAGACAAGAAACAATAAGGTTTGGTGAGGCTGTAGAGAAAAGGGAACCCTTGTGCACTGTTGATGAGACAGTAAACTGGAACAACCACTCTGGAAAACAATATGGAGGTGCCTCAAAAAATTAAAAATAGAACTACCATGTGATCCAGCAATTCCAGTTCTGGGGATATATTTCAAGGAAATGAAATCACTATCTAGAAAAGATTTCTGCACCCACAGCATTACTTCCAATAGCCAAGCCACACCTAAGTGTCTATCAACAGATGAATGAATAAAGAAAATGTGAGATAGATACACACACACACACACACACACCCCCACACACACACTATAATGGACTATTATACAGCCATAAAAAATAATGAAATCCTGCCATTTGCAACATCATGGATGGACCTTGATGGCATTATGCTATGTGAAATAAGTCCAACAGAGAAAGACAAATACGATACGTTCTCACTTATATGTGGGATCTAAAGAAGATGAACTCAAAGAAATAGAGGTTTTTGAGATGAATGCAAAGAAATAAAATGGTGGTTAACAGGGGCCAAGGGGTTGGAGGAAATGGGGAGACGGTGGTGAAAGTGTCAAACTTCAAGCTATGAGAATAACACGTTCTGGAGATCAAACTTACAGCATGATGACTGCAATCAACAATACCTTACTGTATACTTGAAAGTTGTTGAGAATGAATCTTAAATACTATCATCACACACCAAAAAATGGAAATTATGTGAGAGACTGGAGGTGTTATCTAACTTTATTATGATAATTTTTCACCATATATACATATGTCAAAGTATCATGTTGTTGTATACCTTAAAATTACATACATTATATATCAATAATATCTCAATAAAGCCGGAAAAATTTTTCAAAGTACTCATTATTTTAAAAAGACAGAATAAATATATTAAAAAACCATAAGCTAAAGAGAAAGAAAAAACATGTAGAGGAAAGAAAAGTAAAGACTAGGATCCAAATTCAGTAGACGAGGATGAGCTCATGCTTTTTCTTGGAAGGCTTCTCAGGGGCAGAAACCATATTTGAATTTTGTCTCATTCTCATATGCAGATAAATGTTAGTACACGAAAGTATAATTATAATGTTTCTGGAGTTAAGCTGAAATAGTAAGCAAAATATAATGCAATTAATCCATCAAAATTGCATAGCTAAACAGATATAAGACAGTTCTCCACGGACCACAGCTTCCAGAGCCTTTATACATCCTGAGATGACTGTGAAGCTTCTAGAAACTATGGTACATCAATATCACTAATTTGATCAGCCTTGACTTCCTCTGACAGGTCTCCCCTTCTGTGGGTGAACCACAAATGGGTTGTAATAAGTATACTGAGGGATGTTAGCTTGATCATCTGTAGTCTTGCGTTTACAAACCTAAAATGACTAAGCATTCTAACCACACTATGCCATTCTTTAAACTAAAGAGGGAGCAAATAAGATTGTAAGAGAAAGAGACTGGTCTTTAAAGCAGTGTCCTCACCCCTGAGGGAGTGACTTTTCTATACAAGAGGGTGCCGTTTAGCTTTCTGGAAGCAGTCATTTATCAAATGGTGCCCTCCCCATGCTCAGTTACCTCTAATTGATAAGCACTTTACCCTCTGAAAAACTGACTTGCTATATTCAGCATTTGCCAGAGTGATATTTCTTTTTGACAATGAAATCTTACACATACAATAAAATGTCCTCTTCAGGGGCATGCTACACAGATCAGCATGGCATGTCCCTTCCAAGGTTTTTGAATTAATTTCTGTTAATTTGGCTCATGACAGATACCCACTACTTAGTCTTAATTGCAGGTAATGGATTCCCTAATTCAAAAGGACAGGTTTCAATGATAGCTTTAAAATTCTTTCTTCCTATTATATCCAGATGCCCAACTGTCACAAAGTTTACCAAATAAACTCTAGAAAAAGTGTTTGCTCTTCTGCATTCAGGGTTTGAACACCATCCATTGCTTTCTGGCTGCTTTTAATCAAGGCCTGCTTCTAAGCTGCAAAATCTCAGGGAGGCCATCTGCTCCTGTTGGAGGGTCTAGTGGCTCAAGTTTCTGCCATTGCTGCTTGGATGCAATGACAGTTCAAAATCTCCCTGAACAGCTACTACATAGGAAGTCATAAGTTTGACGTTTTAAAAGTTGATCGTAATTAAAAGACAAAATTAAAACCCTTCAAAATATTTTATAATAAGTGTTGGTCAAGAATTGTGGAAAACATAATTGCAGACTATTTTTTCTTCCCCATCCATTTTCCACTGATGTGATTGTCTTCAGAAAGTGTTGTTTTGAAGTCATGTTATGGTATGTCTGCCATGAGATAAAATGTCATCTATGTTCTATATCCAGTCAAAAAAGCATGGGTGTGACTCCTTAATCAAGGATTTTGTCAGCAACATAACCAAAAGAAAAAAAACACTGTTGCAAAAGAAGAAATATTATTACAACGTCAATTTCTTAAATGCTCTCTAATTAGATGTAGTGAGGAAAATGTTTATTTATTTGTATAAACGAACTTCAGTCTCAACTTGATTTGTCACCCATTCTGGGACCTTGGGGTAATTATTTCACCCTTTTGTTCTTAATCACCCTGTCTGTAAAATGTAAATGTAAATTTAAAATGTGTGTATAGAATATATAAAATGTGTGCATTAGATTATTTGTATTTCAATCGTATATGTTAAACTATATACATACAGGCACAAATGTATGTACAAGTCAAGTTGATAGCACAGTTTGCTAAGCACAGTCTTTGTCAAATATCTAAGACTTGTTTATTTAGCTTTAGGAAGCAATTTACAAACAGGGCTGTCTATCAAATTATTTCTACCTCTTTTCAAAATAACTTTGCCATGTGGAAGTGAATTTCCCTACTCTAAGTTGTCAGAAGAGGCCCTTGTTACAGAGGTGCAATCGTTTCTCCATCGATCCTTACAGTGGACACGGAACTCCTACAGAGCACATGCAGTGTGCTGGCCACCTCTGTAAGATGGACACCTAGCAGAGAGCCCAGGACACACTAGTGCCTAATGCATGCTTACAGAATAAGTCTCAAAATAAACAAACAAGCAAAACCGCTCTTGTCATCCTCCCTCTAACTGTACACACACACGATTGAACGGGAAAAATATTGATTTGGGAGAAATAGAATTTAGGTTTGAATTCTAAACACAGGAAGAATCAAAGAGAGCAGGGCTTGTCAAATGTTAAGGTGCATCAGAATTATCTGGGGGATAAAAGTTCCAAATTATTCTATTAAAAAAAACTTGGATACCTAACCAAGCACCATGTAGATGTGGATGAAGGAAGATATGACAGGCTTTGCAGTTTATGGTAAGCTCCAACAAGCTGCATTTTGACCTGCTTTTATGTCTGCTGTATTCGTGATGCTACAAGGACAGAGCTGCCCATTTCCCAGGATGAAATAGGCAGGAAACGAGCCAGGTTTTTAACAGTCAAAAATGATACGCCAGGTCATGATCGGGGGTGTGTTTATGAATCCCATAAAAATAATTCAGCGCGGGTGAGGATGATTGCTTGAGTGTTTATTCCAAACAAAGTAATAGGATAGAAAATGTAAATGGGTTTGTTTTTGTTGAGCTGTATTTTAGCTTGAGCAATCCCTCTTTGAAATGTGAACAGCTATTTAAAGCATAATCAATCTGTTTCAGAGACATCTATTCATCTTAATCACCATAAACCCCACATTCGCGTCAATACTCCATTTAATAATGCCAGGATATAATTAGATGTTCTTCTTGTGACCAAACATGTAAATACACGGAGAACAATCTGAACTACAGTGACATTTATTTTGGTAAAATAAAATAGTCTAAAGATTGTAGGAAATTGAGATGATTAAAAATTGTCATTTAGTAAAGAAAAACTGGCTCGCTTGCTTTTCTTTAGTAAAGAGACAGAGAAGTTAAAAAAAAAAAAAAAAAAGCCTTCATTTGATAGTAAGCCACAGGGCACCTCACATTATTCAGATATCTGAAAGCCGTTCGACACCCGTTACTGGGAAATCTAATTCTCTATAACAGGTTTTTAGAATTTCTTACATGTTCTATTTTTATATCCAAAAGTGAATACAAGTGACAAGTTACATCCAAAAAGGTTCTAATTAAGGCTTGAATGTTAGTACTTTGGACACGCCTAATGATTTCTGTATTCATCTAAATTGTAGTATTGTAAATATAAAGACTTTTCCAGTTATAGATTTTTTTTATTTTTTCAAGATAAGAGAAGCAAAATATAATATTCAAGGACTTATACAGGAACCCATGCTTATGCCGAGGGAAAAACCGATAAACAATGATAAAACTGAAGTATGGTTTGATGGACAGCACGTGGAACGTCCAAGTGCCAGTTGATACCTGAAATTCACATTGACCACAGGAAGGTGAGTTCAGAGGTGTCTTCATACACCATATGCATGTTTGCATTTTATAAAATTTCAGTATATGAAGTATGAAACCGTACTTAAGTATCTATGGGAATAAAAGCCTGAATACATTCTCTACAATGTTACACAATTATTGATATTTGATTGTGAATGAGGCTACCAATGAGGTTCTATTTTTCAGCAGAGTCTACCGATGATCTGTTCCATTTTCTCCATCGCACAAATTAGACAGCCATTAAGTTTTGCCATTTAACTAATGACAGTTGCTTCGAAAAGTCTTTGTTTGGAGCAAATCATAATTGACTTGTTGACGCTAGGTTATAAATTTGTAAAAATGTAATTTTCAAAAGTCCAGTGGCAAATTTACAGTATTTTATGTCTGTAGTCAAATCTATCAGAATTATTATGATTCTTTTCAAATTATCAAACCAAATATAGTGCAATTAAAAATGGGAAAAATGATTAAAAAATATTTAGCTCTCCAGATGAAGTCACTGATGACACGGGCTCAGAAACAATCTGATTTGCCCTAAATAGGTGGGGGAGGGGTTTGAATTGAGGAAAAGTTTGAATGGTAAAAAATTAACGGATTTAATTAATATATTCTGATTCTAAAACCAGGCAAGTTCTCCTGTAAACTTGTGCAGAGAATGTTGTTTTCTGTGTGTGTGTGTGTGTGTGTGTGTGTGTGTGCATTTTAACGCTTAGAATGTACATTCAGCAAAACTTGACAAAATAACTTATGAGCAGCCAGAGAAAAAATTGAGGAGAGTGAATTCTCCATATTCAGGACACAAAAACTGAGCCCTAGATTTACCTCACTCTTAGAAGAACTCTATTAATGTCTGGTCACTAGAAAATCTAGGCTAGTCAAGGTCAATCTGTGAGAGGATTTGAAAACTTGCTGAGCCGTTGGGGATGGAGCGTTTCAGAGGCTCTGTGGGTCTGGAGCGCACGCACACCGCTGCCCACACGGCGACCTAGTGGACCGAGTGGCCTTAAGGTGACGAAATCTGCTGATTATCCGGAAGGAGCAGTGAGCCAATCACCGCGACGGAGCTGAAGAGTGGAAATCGGAATGGTTTGGGTAGACCAGGAGGACCGGCAGCTAAGCGGCTTTGGAAATTCAGTGTGGGGAAATGAAAGCTAACGCGAAGCTGGGGACATAAAAAGAATTCGAAAAAGGAATTCTCCTTCAGTGGCAATATTCCTGATTTTGCAAAGCAGAAGATTTAGAAACCTCATCAAAGTGCGTAGTGTAGTCTCAAAGGGCACATGTATCAAGCGTTGCCCTGTCTACTCATACTTGCCCTCCCTCCAGCGCCCTCACCCTGCACACTTTCTGAATCGGGGACTTACATTAAAAACTCAGTGGTAAGCATTTTAACTTAAACGAGATAAAATAGGAATAATGAAGCACGTTAAAGGAAAACTATAAGATGTCAGAGATGTACATAAACGTGTTGAGAAATGTGTTTCAAGCCCATCCTTCCAAAAAGGCTTTATAGAGAAGACAGAGATTTCAAGGCTGTGGACACAAAACCAATTAGAACACTCACTTAACTGAGCGTTTGGTTTCCTCAAATTGATTGATGCAGTCAAATAAAAGGTTTAAATTTCTGGTTTTTGATGATTGAATGTTTAAATTGATAGTATTAAATACTTTTATTTATTTTTAAAAAGCCAGTCATAGACTCAAAATCAATTAAACGAATATTTTAAAGCTATTTTAGATTAGGTTAATAAGAGAATTTATAAACTGAATTTTGGATTATCATTATTTGATGTTAAAAATAAATAAAAATAAGTGGAAAGACAATGTTTTCCATGATAGAAACAATGTACTCTCTAGTGTAAAATTTGTTAAATGAAAACTAAAATATAACGGTGACCATACATCCAGACTCAACCTTCATTCTTCTAAGTCATCATATATTAAAGTACCTATTAGGGGTCATAATTTAGACATCCTATTGACAATTAAAATCTAATACATTAAAATATTAAATACAATACATACCAAAAAGTAAGCAAAACCGAATTCAGAACTCTTCAATTTCCTCATTTTAGTCAATGTTTTCATAGAGGCACTTGTTTTTTGTATTTACAACTTGAGATATAATCATCCTTTTTTACTGAGACCAGATAATTCTTTCTTCATCTTTTATGTTCACTCTCCAGCAGCTCCTCCTCCTAACTGATCAACACACACACCAACTTAATTTAAATTTAAATCCATTCTCTAAGAGTCTTAACTTTTAATAACATATTACCAGCAAGACATGCTTCCCAAATATGTAGTTACTAATGTATATATCAATATATACCCTTGTACTATTGTACTAATAGACCATTTCCATTACAAAATACAACTAGAAAATAATGAGATAAAAATATAAACAGACTTTTGCTATAAAAAAGTTATAGTGTACATCCCATAACCAATAGCATCATCCTCTTCGTCCTCCAAGGCAGAGGTCTTTAGAGTGTGGTCCAGCATCGGCATCACCTTGGAACTTGTTAGAAATGCAAGTTACCTGGTCCCACTGAGACCTATTAGATCAGGATCTCAGGAGGTGCAGCTGAGAAATCTGTGTATTAACAAACCATCCATATGCTTTTTATGGCTACTGAAGTCTAGAAACACTTAATCTGCACTTTCATATCTTCACACCCCGATCATTGCTTTTGTTCTCCTGGAATCAAAATGGATAATGAGAAAATGTATATAATAAATCCAAATGCCTCCTACAGCACTGCAACCCTATTCGAGGTCACCTTTCTCTCTCCCCTGAACAAATGCGATGGCCTGTAAACAGGTCTCCCCACACCAAACCCATAGTCCACTCTCCACACAGCTGCTGGAGTGATTTCTCCAAAAGAGAAATCAGATAATGTCTTATTTTCCAGTGTATTCGTGTCACACTTAAAATCAATTCCTATAAAGTTATGCTATCTGGCCACTATTCACTTCTCAATCTCATCTCTAACCTCTCTCCTCTTCCCTTTTTTCCTGAAATGTTCCTTTGCAAGATATCTTCATGGGCTTAGTCTTTACTATATTCAGAACTTTTTTCACATGTCACTTGTCTTTCAAGATTACCCTTTAAACTAGCAGACACTCCACTCCCCCTGAAGAGCTGTATTTATTCTCCTTCTTTATTTTGTGTACTAGTTATCTCTACCAGGAATTACAGTCCCTATGTTTGTTTGTTTTTCTGCTCATCTATCTTCTCCACTAGAATGTAAACTCCATGAGATCAGAGGCTCAGTCTTCTGTTTCCCACTGTATCTCCAGCAACTCTACAGAGCAGATGGTAGACTCGCAATAAATATGTGCTGAATGAATAAATAAAGGAATGGAAAATAAACCAGTGGTGAGTGTTGGTATACCTGTCTAGGTCTTGGGTTGCCTGCAATTGATTCAACTCCTAAACATGTTAATATAAATAAATAAACAATAAGGATATAGATTAGCTCTAAGTATATAGATTGCTTACTATATGCCAGGCAATGTTCCAAAATTTTACATGTACTAATTCATTTAATCCTTAAAATTCTACAGTTGAGGCAATATGAACATTATTATTTTATGGATGAGGAAAGAAGCACAGAGAGATTGAATAACCTGTCCATGGCTATTCAGCGGTCACTCGGCCATTTAGTGATGTAACTGGAATTCAAACCCTGGCAGGCGGTGTTCTTAACTACTATGTAGCACCGTCTCTCTCTAAAATGAGAACACAGTTCCATAAAACTATTTGGAAATTTATTCAATAACCAGGAGAATCTTTAAAGCAGTCAGAGTTTATAGCAAGTCTGTGAATTTTGTAGCTTGTAACGAGTCAGAAAAGCCTGTAGGTGGTCCCAGAGCTGCCTTTTACACTCCAGCCTCCAGCGGTGTGTGAGACTGTGAGATACAGGCCTGGGGCGGGATGCTAGGAGTGGGGCAGGAAATATGCAAGCTAAGCCAGTAGCATCTTGTAGTGCCAGAAACTAAGAAGTATTAGCGCACACACCCACACGCATGGACCCATGCACATGCACTCATTGATGGAAATAAGCTGAAAGGGATAAAAGAGTCAACTGAAAGAGTTTTCAGTGGCCAAAGCTGGAAGAATTTGAGCAAGAAAATAGACGACACTGTAGTGGATTATAGCTCAAAGTATAAAATAAATATCCACAAATTCATATTAATATAAATAAATGAATGAATAAATAAATGGGCGAGAAGAGTTTGTATGTATGTATAGAAAATCTCCCATACAGGATTCCAACTAATTTAAGTAGACACTCTGTTCTGAAAGAGGAGGAGCAGAAATCCCCACTTCTTAGGTGTGCTCTGTGCATGGTGATTTCCTGCCAAAGTATATAATGCGTAGCACCAGGATCATTTTTGTATACTACATTTTTTCACTAATTCAGTGTGTTGAAGTTATGTTGAGCACCAGGCAGTATGCTAGGCTGTTTAATTATTTGTTTATTTTAACAATCTCCTTCCTCTGCTCAGTAACGTACCATCTGTTAATCGCTGCCTAATGTCTATCCATCAAATACAAGTCCTAAGTGACCATCTTGCCTAACCTTCCATGTTCTCCTAGTCTTACCACTTCAGCCTCACAGCTTGGCACTCCCCACATGACTCCCTGACCTGGTCGTATGTTTATCTCCTCCAAGAAGACTAGAATCTTTACTGAGGGCCCATTTAATCTTCATTCGTGAAACACGTATTATTAACTTGCCTAAGATTTTGGTGGTGGTTGTTTTTATAATCATGTCTTTAACTTTTCATAGATATTTCAAAGTCACTGTGGGACTAGGGAACAGGGATTTTTGTTTGTTTGTAATTCATTTCGTTTATTTTACTCGTTGAGAACATCTACCGTAATTCATCTCCTGAGGTTACAAGATGCTTAGTAGGAATTAACAAGTTTTTGAGTTAATTAAGCCAATATAACTGGAATTTTATCAGAGACTATCAACTTCTGGTACATATGAAGCCACATGATATTATTACTCAATTTTTGCTGGCTCCATGTTCCTCATCTACAGGCTCCTCAAAACACGTTAATGTCTCTCTCAGTTATTTTGTGATATTCAGGGGTATTTTTTGTTCCGACCTTCTCTTTCATATCTATAGCCTGTGAAACGACTGTAGGCTACAGAATGCCTGCTGTTGTCTTTCCAGAGCACTCTTACAGTACCGTCCTCCAGAGACTTCAATGTCCTTGCTGCACCAAAGGAATCCTTCATTCTCTACCGTTATCACTGTATCAGAGTGACTCAAGATTCCTCAGAGATATTGATCCATGTCCTACTAAGTCCAAACTTGTCATCTGAGTCGTAAATAAGTACTGCTTATGCCCCTCTCTCAATAGCATCTTATTTGTACTCTTAGTCTGGTAACTTCAACTTCTATTTTCATAGAGCGTAAATTCAGTCCTGGAAGCATCTATATGCGAGGCACCACCATGCTCTTTCGCCTGTTTCTGTCCTTAGCTTCAGACCTCATGGAAAACCATTTCACAAGTCAAGTGCCTCTATGCCAGTCCTTCTCACCTGAGAAGGCTTAGACAATTTTGGGGTGGTGGCATTTTTCGTTATCACAATGATTTGGGCAGAAAACTACTGGGAACTTGTATGCTTAATAACCCACAAAATGTCATGCACTACAAAGAATCACCCTGTAACCAATGTGACTTTCACACGTCCTGCTGGGCATTCAGACTAGTGAAAAATCTGTTTATGAGTATCTAAGTCCGTGATCTCCCACATTTGATAATAAACACAGAGTATTTTTTGCACACTTGTAAAAATCAATGATTTTTTAAGAAAAAGTAAATACAACGAAGTCTAACTAGGAGTATTCTTTGGATCTTTACATTTAGAAAATCATACTGTGAACAGCAACACTTGTATCACAGTCACCAATATAACAAAACTATATGTCTACATTTGTTGAAATCTTATCTGTGGTGACTCTGCATATTGATGCAAGTATGTGACTACCTCATCACGTTTTTTGTGGAGTTTTGCCCAAGCATTTACATATTAAATACATATTAGCTCACTGTAAACTACTTTTGTTGTATTTCTCCTTTGGTTACAGTTGTATTATTTGTTTTAAAAATATACTTGTAGATAGGTTTTATTATTGTGAATTTAATTTCAGGATAGTGAAGATGGAATTAAAAAAATGTATGTCATAAAAAATGATGTGTTACTATTACTAAGGTTGAAAACCAAACAAATAAACCAATAAATTAAGTCATGGAACTAGATTCTGGAGGCAGTTTGAGATGGGAGAAGAATTAATAAATAAATCCAGACTCTCAGGCTCTGCTGGAATCAATATTATGCCACAATAAAATACTGTTTTTTTTCCTGAATTTATCAATGATGATTCAGCGTGTCATAATCAAATAAATAATTTTCAAAAAAAAAAAATTCTCAGCAGCAGAACGAAAGCTTCAGATTACTGTACCAAATAAATGAACTAATCATTTTTTTTAGGAGAGGACTAATAGTTGCTAAGAGTTTATCTGAATGCATATCAAAAGTAAAGAAAGTGAAAAAAAGGGCAAGCCTTGCTATCACTCTCTGAAGTAGCTTAACCTCCTCCCCCAATGAGATCCTCCATTCCCACTCCCAACAATGGGCATACGACATAGTGAAAAATCCTATTTAAAAATCACTTTGTTAGAAATGTTAAAAAAGCAACAAGTGCCTAGAAAAATAGTAGGCATGCTAATAAAATTGGAAGGTAAAAGGTACAGACCATCAGGCATTGAATCCCTGCTTTCTTTATATTCTTCTCTATATTCCCAGGCATAAGTGTATGAGGTATTCAAGGCAAAATGAGAACCACAGGTATTATTTCTCAGGCTACTTGTGTATACAATTTAAAAAACGTTATGATTCATATCAAATATATTTTAAACTGCTTGAGTGCTTTCCTTTTGCTTTGATGTCTTTAAATGTAATCTCATTTCAACAATATTCTGTACTTTTTAGTGTTTTGTCAATATAACTTGATTTAGATCCCACTGCTATAATTGCTAATTTCATACACACCTAATATTTTATTTGCTTCCTTGCAAAGCATATATTTGATACTTGCTCTGTTTGAAGTTCCAATTCACTAACATGATCTTCATTTTTTAAATTATTTAGTCACATTGTTATTAAATTATTCTGGGAGCTTGAAAGAGCTTCTGCCATGAAAATAGTCTTTCATACTATTGATTTTTCTCTGGATCTGAAGGTCAGCAAACATAATATTCAAATTCAGGTGGTATATAATATTTTTCCTAATTATATATTAAACCCATAGATTTTGACCTTACAAGCAAGAGATCTCCATTTTTATAGACCATGATTTTATCACACCACAATATTTTTAAACCTATATTGCCCGTCAAAATCTATTTGTTGGCGGGGTAATTTTAAAAATCAAAATTAATTTGGAATTCACAATAGACTTTTGAATGATACATTTCTTCTTAAATTTTAATTATCGGGACAGAAGAAGCATTTATTTGAGAATTATAATTGTGACGAAGAGTCACGACAGAAAGAAAGGAAAGGCATATCTCTATACTCTTGGTTTATAAATGAGAGAGAGAGAGTGGAGAGTTCCATAATAATCTCATAAAAAACATTACTGCAAAGGAATGAGATTTGTAGAGAAGGTATAGGCAAAATATCAACGAAATCTAGCCTATTTTTCTATAATCTTAGTTAGGATATTACTATTTTGGATATTCCATATTTGAAGCTTATATCTTTGTAAAAAAAACTGAATTCATTCTGATGTCACCAGAGTTAAAATTCATTTCCAGAAATTTATTAATTTATTTATCTATTCTCTCTTAATGTGACATGTTATTATGCCTTTGTTCCATATATATCTTTGACTAAGAGGAATGAGTAATGGTGTTTCAATAGAAACAAACTACATTCTACTTTCCGTAAGAGGGAACTATCTTAGACCTCATCAAACTACAGTTTTCAGCATGTAAGAATGGCACCTATAGATGTCGTTATGAGATGAATTTTAAGATCAACAGTAGACTGTAGAACACTTTTCATGAGTTTCACTGGTCACCTTTTTTTGAGTACATTGTTAAAATGTGAGATCGTGCTGATTGAATATTCTTTTTATTTTTTGAGGAAGATTGGCCCTGAGCTAACTACTGCCAGTCCTCCTCTTTCTGCTGAGGAAGCTTGGCCCTGAGCTAACATCAGTGCCTATCTTCCTCTACTTTATACGTGGGACGCCTACCACAGCATGGCTTGACAAGCAGTGCCATGTCCGCACCCAGGATCCGGACCGGCAAACCTCTGGCCGCTGAGAAGCAGAACATGCGAACTTAACCACTGCACCACCGGGCCAGCCCCTGAATATTCTTTTACTGTTGATTTAAACTCACTATTTAGAAAATAGTACAGAGATTTTCAGGAAAAACAGATTTCTAAATTAAATTTTATGACAAATTCCCAATAAAATAAAATTGATTTTGATAAAAATATGCAAATATACTGAGGAAGAGTAGCTTTTTTCAATGACTAAATTATCTATGGAAATAAAAGATGCTTAATGACTTAACCAATATTGCCAATATTCGTGTCATTGTCAATATTTGTGAAATCATTATCATATTGAAGAGTAGTCATCGATATTAGTTCAGTCTCCAAGTTTTATTCTGACATTCATAATTTTTAACTCCTTTCCAACAGAATATTCAGATGCTACATTCATTCAAAGGATTCCTTCTCCAAATAACATTATGGATATCTCAGATTCATTAAAACCCACCATGTGAAAATTTTTCATTTGAATATGATTAAGATTAGTGAAAGTGTTATCAAAAAAAGCTATGATCAAATTGGATTTCATAAATTCATTGAATGAACTTAAAATGTGCATGTAGATATCCACTTCCCATCTTTCCCCCCCAAAATAATGAAGTTACTGCTTTTTGGGTTTCACTTGATGTCACTCCATCTTTCCAGTCCCTCAGGGCAACACCTGCCCTCACTGATGTTCACTTTGTCTGGCAATAATGTAGGAGTGAAAATCAGCACACTGACCTCTGAGGCTCTGCGTGTTCCGCCCTTGAAAATTTCCCAGAATTATATCACCACAAAAATATTTTCCTATTCCTTCATTCCATATTCTTTCTTTAGGAAATTCTATTGAAGGATATTTACCTCGACCCCCATAACATCATTTTCTCTAATATTCCCCAACTCTTTTTATTTTGTTTTCTTGACTTTTCATGTTTCTATTATCTATGTTTTTCAATATTTTCAATAAGGACTATTAATTTTAGTTTGTACTGTTACCATGGGTGCATACACTTTATGGTATTTTTCTTACACTTCTTTCATGAACCACCTTACATTTTACCTAGTGTTGCCACAACATATCTTTTTTTTGTTTTCATATTTTTATTTTATGTTGCTTTTTCATATAGCAATGGTTTTAGTACAAACACTGGTATTTGGCTTTCGGGGGAATATTTGTTCACAATTTTTGTATGCTCTACACAGGAGTGAGCAAACTCCAGCCTCCAGCCAGGTCCCTTCCATTGCCTGTCAGTGTACAGCCTACAAGCTAAGAAGATATTTTATATTTTTTAATGGTTTAAAAATATTCAAATATGACTAACATTTCATGACATGTGAAAATTACATAAATCAAATTTCGACGTCCATAAGTAAAGTTTTATTGCAAACCAGCCATGTTCATTCATTTACATATGGTTTAGATCTGCTTTTGCACAACAAAGGCAAAATTGAGTAGTTGCAACAGAGTCCATATGACCTCATAGTTAAACTTCCTATCTGGTCCATTAGAGAGAAAGTTTGTCAATCCCTGCTCTGTTACAACATAGTTTTGGATACATTCTTACATTCTACTTTGCATCTAATTACTCTTCCTATTGCTGAACTCCTTTTTCAGGGGCTGTGTCCTTTATGTGTTTTTCTATTTGTATAATCTGTATAATTTGTATAATTTGTGAATGATCACACAAGTTTTTTCTTTTGCTTAAAGTATTATTGATGAACTATTTCTTTCTGAGTCATAGATAAAGCAAAAAATGGTGGAAAATTTTGGTAAATTCATCTTTATTCTGACAAAGACTATTCAATGAGATTCTTTAACCAGACTTCCAATTTGGAGATAGGGCTGCAAAGTTGATGCCTGTCCCTTTGCTTCTCAGAACTCACAAAGCAACAAGAAGAATGAAAAATAGACCTGTAGGGCTGGCCCGGTGTCCCAGCGGTTAAGTTCGCACGTTCTGCTTCTCAGCCGCCCAGGGTTCGCTGGTTCGGATCCTCGGTGCGGACATGGCACCACTTGGCAAAAGCCATGCTGTGGTAGGCGTCCCACGTATAAAGTAGAGGAAGATGGGCATGGATGTTAGCTCAGGGCCACTCTTCCTCAGCAAAAAAAAGAGGAGGATTGACAGTAGTTAGCTCAGGGCTAATCATCCTCAAAAAAAAAAAAGAAAAGGAAAAAAAATAGAAAAATAGACCTGTCAACTTGTTCTCAATACCACATACAATAACTACACTACTTTCTACAAATACAGATTGTCTGCATACAGTTTTAATTATCACTGCCTTCTCTGCATTACAGACCAGAGTGGCTCCAGGGGAGCTTGGGTGGACAGCACGTGTCCCACGCCACTGCAGTGCAGGTTCTGCTCCTTGTCCCTCATCCCTCTTCGGGGAAATGGACATTATGTTGGGGTTTTCTGAGATCAGCAGCTGTTGGCATTTTTCTCCTACTCTTTTGCTTAATCATTTCTGCTTTTAACACATCTTTTTTTCCATTTTGTGGCTTGGGGTTTCAGGTTTTTCTGGATTTCATTGAAGATAAACGTTACATGTGTATTTTTCATTCCTCTTGTGGCTTTGGGAGTTCTGATTAAAAAATCTTATTGAGTAGTCTATGTCAGAATAAAGATGAGTTTACCAATATTTTCCACCATTCTTTAGTTTATCAGTGATTCAGAAAGAAATAGTTTACCAATAATACTTTGTGTTTAAGCAAAAGGAAAATACTCTGGGGGCTGGCCCCGTGGCCGAGTGGTTATGTTCTCGTGCTCCGCTGCAGGCGGCCCAGTGTTTCGTTGGTTCGAATCCTGGGTGCGGACATGGCACTGGTTATCGAACCACGCTGAGGCAGTGTCCCACATGCCACAACTAGAAGGACCCACAACGAAGAATATACAACTATGTACCGGGGGCTTTGGGGAGAAAAAGGAAAAAAATAAAATCTAAAAAAAAAAAAGGAAAATACTCTGAAATTAACTGCATTTTTAACATCTATCATTCCGTGATTGTATGGATACACATTCAGAAGCACAAAGAAGCTCCAAGTGACAGTTTTTCTTATTTAGCTTTACATAACCCAAACCCAAAATAACATTAGAAGGTCATTCACACAACCCTTAAAGGCTCCAAATTGTTAGAGAACGTTTGCATGGAGTGTTGGGCGGTGAGGGGGCGGGGGGCAAACAAAAATCCATTAATTCATAAATGTAAAATTAGCTGATTTTATTACTGACAAGAAAATACTCTGAATGCATGCAGATAGCGAGAAAGTGGTTACAAAGCTGTCATGGATTCTCAGCTCTGTTTATAGAGAATTTATGCTACAGTTATATAGTATGCTACATTTAGCACATAGCAGTTACATTGGGCGGTGGTTACAGTGAACTTACTCTGGCATTCTTCACCAGGTCTGCTCTAACCTTTTGCTCTTATTCTTTATCTGTAAGCACGGATGACTGCCCCTGATCGTTTATCTGTGCATATGACTAGCCATATCCTTCCATACTCCTCAGGAAAGTTAGATTAAATTCAATTTCCTCACAGGAGACATACTTCTTTCAACTCACTAAAATATAATTTTTGTTGTTTAAATATTCTGAGATTGGATACAAATATGTAACTTTAAAAAACAGCTTTTATAAATAACAGATATCTAGTACCTAGAGAGGCTATTAAAATAACACATATTTTATTGAAAGCATGATAAAGCAAACATACTAAATATCTCCCAAACTTCTCCTTTTTTAACTTTGTTAGAGTATTCAACTAGGATTCTGGCTATGCCTTATCAAAGGCATAAAAGTTATGAAAATTGACAACCTTTCTTTTGCAATAACATACAAGATTCTCTATTCTTTCTTTCTGAGAATCCTCTGATTGCACATCAATTTAAACAAACGACTACGGTAAGGAAAAACAACCTACTCGGATTTCCTATACAGAATTAATTATTTGGCCATCATCATCTATTGTTCTTATTCATTGAACACAGCAGGGAGGCACTCAAGCAGGAATGATGATTACCTTCAGAAATTACAGATATCCATGAGGTTCAGCAGCTCTTACTGTGCAAAGTCACTTCCAGGTGAAGTCTAGAGAAATTCAAGCTTGATAATGAAGCCGCCCCTGACACAGGAAGGGTTAATAATCACTGGAAAAGGCTTGCCAGCAAACTGTGACCCGGAGGTGAGAAGGCCGGTTAGCCAATGACGGGTAAGACCTCCAGGGCGGAGCAACCTAAGCCAGGCACCGGTCGCCCGGGGGCACAGATGGAGACAGGATATCGATATCGGGAGCAGGAGGGGCCGTTGCCTAGGAGGCCTTGGCTGCTCTAAGATAAAAATATACGAGCACAGCAAAAACATGATAATATCAAAACAGAGGCCGAGGGAGGGCTCCTTGAGAAATCACTAAGAATTCTTGGCATTCGCTAATTGCTTCATCCAGAACACCTGTGTATGTTTAACAGATGTAAGCTATGTATATATTGAAACGCTGGTTACAATAAACTCAGAGTGGCCATCAGCCCTCTCCGCATCTATCCTGATGTGTACATTGGATTGCGACACTGACAGATAAACATAGGTTGAAGGAATTCATACACCCCTCATTTGAAGCTTTCACAGCCCCAGGTTGGAAATCTAATTTCATCATCTTGGTCAATCCTTTCAAGACAGTTTGCTTAGGAAAACAAAAAGAAAATTACCCTTCTAGCTAGCTTATCTATGTTGACTAAAATGATTTAAGGATATTCTAGCAAAAATTTTTAGTCAAAATTTTGTTTAACACTCTACTATTGCTTCACTGTTTGTTTAATATACTTCAAACACTTTTTAGAGACAAGGAAGGATTTATATTTTGGTGATAATTTTGCAACTCTAAACTTCTTGGAAATCATTATTTGAGATACTATTACCTATGTAACTAACAACTACAAATACTAAAATATATAGAAGATATTTTGGATAAGGTCCCACTTGCCAAACCAGGGACAAATTGAGCATTAAAATAAATAATTACAATAATGATCTTGAACCATTTAATTTTTATCATTCCATGAGTCTGTACTTATATAATCAAATAAATAAACAAAGACATAGAAGAGGAGGAAAATTCTTCATTACAATAAAATACAAAATATTGAAGGAATAATGGAATTGGAAAATCACTGTTTGTTAATCACCATAGTAATAAAAGTTTCAGGCAAAAAAAAATCATTAATGGATGTAAAACAAGTAAATGGGCATGTAGTTAGAAATAATATAATTACATAGCCTGAAATTCTCTCTCTAGATGGTACTTTTTAACTACAAAGGGAAAAACAGTAAACTTACAATTGAAAAATATGACAGACACTTACCTTAACCAAGTGATTGAAATTAATATCACCTGAAAAGAAACAAAATATCATGTGGCTCTGCATGTAAAGTGTCACTTCTCTATATTCTTGCCAAAATTATTATCCATAATCTTATTATGAGGAAACATCAGACTAACTCAAATTGGGAGGCATTCCACAAAATAAAAGATCATATACTTTAGAAATGATGAGGTCATCAAAGACAAAAAGGGCTGTGAAACTGCTCCAGATTCAAGTTTACTAACAGAAAGGATGACAACATTGCAATGAGCGATCCTCGAGTAGATCCTGACCCAAAAAGTTTTATTTTACTTCGCTATAAAAGATATTAAAGGAACAATTTGGAATTGTGAATGAGGTCTGTAGACTAAGTAATGATATTTTTCAATTCAAATAGAAACATTAATATTTATTTTAAGGAATATTATGAAACATATTGAGAACTAAATTGCAGAAGTTTGGGGGCAGATTATTGAAAGCATTATAGAGAGGAAGAGAGAGAGAATGATAAAGCAGAGTTAACTTATAAAACTGAAACTTTGTGGAATATATGATAAGCCTTCAACATCTTTTAGTGCCAGAAAATAAGGCAGTGCTAAACAAACAAAGCAAGAAAGCTAAAAACCAGTAACAACATATTTTGACAGCATGTCAAAGGGACGTAGGGGCCAACTGCAAAGTCTTCCTGTGGACAAAGCTGGAACAATTTGAACAATGAAATAAAATAGTAATTAGATTGAACCCAAAATATAAAATAAGAGACCATAAATCCATAGTGATATAAATAAATGACTTACTAAATGAGTTAATTGAGTGAAGACATAAATCTGCTGTGTAGAAAGATTTCAAATAATTTGTGTAAATGCCCCGCCTTTAAGAAGTTACAGCACGCCTCTGCATTCCCTAAGTGTGGGCTATGCATACACAGTGACTTCCTTCCAGAGTATAATATAGAAGGGCATAAAAGCAAAGAGTGTCCGTACAGTGGAGAGATCTGACAAGCACGGCCTCAGCCAGGTGATAAGTTTAACATCAACAGTAACACGTCATGTTGATAGCACGTGCCCTTGATATGATGTGATGAAAACAGCACTTTACCTCTGTGATCTTCTCTCCAAAGCTACGGTACTCCAGGCTAATCATGAGAAAAATATCAGACAAATCTCAGTTGAGGGACATTCTACAAAACACCTGAGCATTAATCCTCAAACCTGTCAAGGTCATCAAAAGCAAAGAAAATCTGTTCATTCATCACAGCCGAGAGTAGCCTAAGGAGACATGACAACCAGATGTAATGTATTTTCCTGGATTGGATACTGGAACAGAAAAAGGATTTAGGCAGAAACTAAGGACATCTGAATAAAGAATGGATTCACTTAATAACAGTGTGTCAACATTGGTTCATTAAATATAACAATATATTACACTAACGTCAAGGGTTAATACTGAGGGGAATTAGCTGCCTGGTATATGGCAGGTCTCTGGACTATCTTAGCAACTTTTCCATAATCTAAAACCATTCTAAAAAATGAAGCGTATTTTAAAAGTAAATACATATAACAACTATTTTATTATACTTGCAACTTCTATGTAGATCTAAAATTATTTCAAATGAAAAGTTTGTAAAAAAGTGATGTATCATCAGAGGTGAAATGATTTGTTGGCAAGGCTTGAGGGCTCAGTATGCAAAAACATACACTCTAAATCCTCTGAAAACAATCAATTTTACTTTTAGCTTTTAATTAGCTATAACCAATTAGTAACTAAGTATTTCAGTTCACTCATTTGTGAAATGGAGATAATACCTTTATTACCTGCATGCCAGCCTGGTATAAAGAGGAGACAAGAGGTTAAAGTGTGATGTGCTTTGAAAGAATTTTAGAAAACATATTAAAAATTAAGACAGTGTTATCAAATAATTTTAAAAAGAAAATTTAAACATTAGGGAGATGTTCTATTTTCATTGTTTTAGTACTTTCTATTAAAATATTTGATAGATATTAATAGATTTCTTAATATAATACCTTAGACAAAAACCAGGAGAGTGCTTGATTTTGATAGCTGTCATTTATTTCTTGGTGATGCAATATTCCCTTCTCTCATATAATGAAAATTCAACACTTTTGGCCTAAATGAAGATAAAGGTTTTGAGTGTAAATAAAACTCCTCTCATGCTTTTTATAGGTTTGCCGGATCTTTTATCCAGGCTCTGAGAACCAAATTAGCTGAATCATGGGACTCCTTTCCTCCACAGCCTCTCTTTTTCCAGTCTAGCTCCATTTTAGACTATATTCTTTGATAAAACTGCCGAATTTTTTCAAACAATATTTTATCAGTATTAAATACATTAAACTAAAACTCAGTTGGTTGATATGAAGGGGTACTATGAGTCAGAACTCTTTTATGTATTGATCTTCTCCCTCAAAGTTCTATAATTATGATTTTGAGATACTGGATGATAACCTTTGTAGGAATATCTGCATGATTAAAATAGATGGCAGCGACTGGGTAGTAGTGAGAAACCGAAGAGAAGATGCCGTATATTTGGGAGTAGGGATAATTCTATTCACTAGAGAAAGTCTATATTTTAACTTTAAAAGCCCTAAAATCACAAACCAAAACTAAAATAAATTATTTTTCACTCTTTTCTTAAAATCAGAGAACAATGAAAAATTTCCAGGGTTTAATTAAAAAAATTGAGTTCCAACATTGTCAGTTTAACAAAGGAAAATTAAACCATACCTAGGAACACATACAAACAACTTCATAGAAAATTTTGAATGTAAGAGTATGTTAATTTCATAATTGGTCTAAATGTTCATCAGAAGGACAGCATTAATTAATAATATTTATATCAATTTTTGTAAACTGGAATATTAGAAAAACTTTAAAATAATTATGTAAGTATATAAGTGGATATGAGATGCTTTAAATATATCTTACATTAATAAATATGTATAATACACTGCATATAATTATGTGCTACCATTTATAAAAATATTTATTTAAGGATATATTTTATTTTAATGCAGAATAAGACTAGGTATCTAGCCGGGTAAAAAGCCAGTTTTTCACTTTTCATATCACAAGATAATAAAAAATTGCATAAGAAGTAAATATTTACCAAATATTGAAAAATACTATGGTGGGCCATGACCGGTCCCACCACAGAGAATCCTCTTTTGGCAAACCCGTTGATGCAGTAAGAAATGAAATAGGAAATCATTTAGTTAATGTTACAAGGCGGTGAAATACATTATTCATATTGTAATAGGGTAGATCCTCCAGTGATGAATTCCGCTTTCCCATGCCTTTATCTCATTTTAATAAGGGGCAAAGTTGAGTCAGTTTGGGATTCCAAGTGTCTCCGATCTAGTGGATTTCCAACACTAAGTGTCTGCTGAGACGATCAAACTTTGGGCTTGCCTCTAAGAACAAGAGAGGCACCAAGAAACTGTGTTCTCTCTCAGAACTTAGGTCCTTGATGTTGTTTGGTGGATTTTGGGAAACTACAGTGAAAGTGAACTTCCTAACATGGGCTGACTGGTCAGTGTTGACTGACTGACTCTTCAGAACCCTTGAGATGGGTCACAGAAGTCAGGAGTAGGGAATAAGAGGAAAGAATTTTGGAATTAAAAAAAAAAATCTACCACTTACCTCTGAAGTCTTGTCTAAGAAACTCACTCTATCTAAGATGTCTATCCTCATTGATACAAAGAAATAAGTAGTGATGACCCTTATTTCATAGAGTTTTTGAAAATATAAAAGGTGATAATGTACAGCGAACACTTCAAATAATGTCAAGCACACACAAATGCTCCAATTTATTTAGAATTATGATCTTGATTCTTGAATTGATCTGAGAATTAGAGTTATATTATCAACATCAAAAATAGTGAAATCTTTTGAAATATCATACAAACAAAACAGTAGAAATATTAAAATAAGAAAACACAAAGGGTCTCTTTGAGCTTTTAAAGAATCTGACATGATGGACCCAAGGATTCTATGAGTCAGCGAGGTTGAATGCTTCCTGGAGAGATGAGGTCCATTCATCTGTCTGACATGAAGTGAATCAGTCAGATTTTACCAAATGACATAACCAATTTTTAAGCATAGACCAAATAATAAAAATATTGAAAGCGAAGTGTTCAGGGTAGATTGAAATTCTGAATTCTGGAGAGACACGTACAAAGAGAATTATAGACCAAAAAAGGGGAACTACGTAAAATAAGCACAGATTATGCTAATTCAGAAGAAAAATCTTTGACCCAGAAAAGACAATTTTTCCCATAGAAAAAAGTCTGGAAACAGCTGAATTTGAGAATTACACAGAGAATACAGTGTAACAGTAAAATACATTGTTGAACTAAACCATTCCCCAGGTAGCATATCGAGAGAGACTACTCAAAAGCAGGCCTGGATGGAGTGGTGACCCCTCCCTTCTCCCTTTCATATATCAAGAGATGATTTAAATAAATAAAAGAAACCAAGTTTCATTGTCTTAAAAACTATTCAACTGACATTCCTTTGATGTCAAATTTTAGACATTATATCAGGAAATCCATTCTGTTACTTGTTTTATTTTATTTTCCCCTGGCCTGCTAATTAAGGTCCTTTCACCAGGTGTTTACACCCAGGAAGAGTAGAAAAATGAATGCTTGTTATTGACTAAGCAGATGCTCAAACTTCAGACCCTGAGAAGAATCGTAATACAGGAACAATAAAGAGAAGAACAAGCAAAACAAACCAACTCTAGAGATAGAAAATCAGCATTGTTACATGTACACAAAATTTCCCTACTTCTAAGGCACCATCAAAGTTTTATTTTACCATTATTTTAATTACAGGGCGTTTTTTGAGAAAGACCAAAAAAAAAATCACTTCTACACTTAACACAAGTTAATTGTATTTCAAAAATATTACAATAAAATGTGAAGAAGTAAGTTTTATATAGAGAAAATAGAACAGGGTAATTCACTTTAAACCTGAGCCGTTGTTTCTAAGTCATGACAGTTTTCATCACATTTAAGTTTCCCAATTCCTGTCTCTGCCTTTGCTCATTCAAATCTTTCACATGCTTTTGAAGAAGAATTTTTTTGGAAGAACGTGAGAGAATTACTAGAATCTGAATGCTTAGATGCAAGCAACAAGTGAAATCAGACTAAGCAGAAAAGGATGTTTTCATACAGGATATTGTGCATTTTTAAAAGTATCAAAATTCTGGGAGGGCTAAACAGTCAAGTTCAGATGCAACGGAGTCAGACAGAATATGTCTGATAAGAGGCTGCTGCCACCGTCGGGCACAGGCGGGAGCTCTCCCGTCAACACCCATGACAGTGGGTCCTGGACACTCTGACGAGTGTTTCTACTGCTGATTGTGGAGAAGAGATGAACTTGTTGTCAGCACCAATGTCAGAGTAGACTCAGTGTCCTTGCTTCTTTGATGCGTTTATTTCAGATTTGTGATTTGGGTTAGTCCATCTCATTGGCAGATATGGGCACATGTTCCAAAAGACAAAGGAGGATGAGAAAGCAAGGACTGGACAGTTTGGGTTTTTTTTTTTTTTTTCATCACTAAAACATGAAATCATATATGGCAAAATTCTCCAAACATAGAAGTGCGTTCACATGCTGGGCAGCCACAAGGCATGATCTGTGTCCATGGCAGGAGCTGGAGAACGAAGATTTTCCACACTGGACTTGTGGTTGGTAGCAAAATGGAAAGGCTTTAAGCAAGAAAATACCAAAACTGCATTTGAGAAATAACATGGTGGCAGAGAAGAAATTGGGTTATATGGCACAAGATGAGGAGGCTAGTTAGAAATCTATTGCAAAAGGTTTCCTTTAAGTGTATATTTTTAGGAACACACGCTTTGCTCCTTACAACTCTTTAAAAAGTGCTCTGGTGAAGTCGTGTATAGAGTAGCAGAGGAGGTGTGGAATGCTAATTTGGTTCTCTTTCTTTTTTTAAGATACCTTATTTGGCTTTATTTGGTTTTAAGTCAAGAAACTTACAGATTCTTCCTTTGTTCTTAGAAACAGAAATGTAATCACAATGTATCTAGATTACTGCTTGATTTCTATACTAAATTCCATGATTAGTTGTCCCCCCATTGATTTTTTTTATTTTGAAATATTTTCAGACTTTTAGAAAAGTTGCAAAAATAATACTGCAAGTTCCCATATACCCTTCAATTGCTTTCCCTAATACCTTTGTTGTTAGTGCTCTCAAGTAGATTCAGACTCTTGAGCCTGCGTACAGCAGAGCAGATTCCTGTCTTCTGCCCTTCCATCTCCAGAGTTGTATCAGACAACACTCTGCTGCTGTTCATAGGGTTTTCATGGCCAATTTTTTCAGAAGTTGGTGGCCAGGTCCTTCTTCCTGGTCTGTCTAGTCTGGAAGCTCTGCTGAAATCTGTCCACCACGGGTGACCCTGGTGGCATTTCAAATATGGGTGACATAGCTTTCAGCATCATAGCAACCTGCAGCCACCACAGTATGACAACTGACAGACAGGTGGTGTGGTTCCCTGACCCAGACCACAGTGGTGAGAGCGGTGAATCTTAACCACTAGACCTCCAGGGCTGGCATTAACATCCTACAGGGAGAAGATACAATTTTGGAAACCAAGACATTAACCTTGGTATAAGACTATTAACTAATCTATCGACATTATTTGAGTTTTACTAGTTTTCTACTAACATCTTTTTTTTTTTTGTCTGTGAGCCAAACCAGGATCCCACGTTGTATTTTGTTGTCATATTTTTAATATCCTTTGATATGTGACCTCGCCTTCATCTTTCTTTGTCTTTCATGACCTTCACACTTATAACAAGTCTAGGCCAGTTATTTTGTAGAATCTCCCTCAATTAGTGTTTGTGTGATGAGCTCTCGCCATCAGATTGAGGCTGTGCATTTTGACAAGAAGTGATGATGCGCCTCCTTATGCATCATATCAGAAGCACATACTGTATACGCATCTTATTATTTGTAGTATTAACTTCGCTGATTGCATTTCTAATGAGGTGTCTGCTATGCTCTCCTGCTGTAAAATTACCATTTTCCCTTTGCATTTATCTTCCAAAATCCCTCAAAGTTGCCTGGCCATTAATACCATCCTGTCCTTTTCCCTCGCTTTTCTTATTTATATATCTCTTTGACAGTCTCATTAGGAATTTTAAATAAAGAGAGGTAAATGTGGGCTCAGCCATCAGTCAGCATTAATTGGCTGCCTGTCATGAAGCAGGCATGAAAGTAGATGAGGCATATAGGATCTCGAAATCCATAGGGGACATGACTTCTAATGAAACACAGTGAGCACAATGAAGAGTTAGGCTTAGGGTATTCAGATCTCAGAATTTTTATGAGAAAAGTATTTTGTATATTCAGTGAAGAATAAAGATCTCATTTTGCATATCAATATTCAAATATTTACTGTGACAATTATCATCTCTCAAATAACATCTATCAAGAAATCTATTTATGCAAAAGGTTTTTACAGAGTCCTACCAGTGCCTAGCGCTGAGCTAGGCATTCTGAATACAACAGTGAGTCAGGAAGACACGATTTCTGTCTGCAAGGATAATCAAGCCAGGTAAGGAAGCTGGAAAATAAAGGGTGAGAAATCCTATGGAAACATTTAAAGTAATATGAAAATTTTTCAATCACTACGTATTCTCGCAAACAGCCATGGGTCACTAGTTAGAAGGAAAAACCATGAGGTAAATATGCCACTAGCTTTGGTTTAAACCGAGGACCATGAATGCATTCCACTGCAGTTTCACTTTAGCTTTTCGTGAAAGTGTACAGAGATTGTTTGTGTGTGCGTATGTGTGTGTTTGTGTGTGTCTCTGTTGTGTGAGTGAATTTCCTTTGTATGTTCTGGGCATCCTCCCAGACTGAAGAAGCCACAAAAGCCTATGAACCCCTTCCCTCCAAAAATAATAACTATTTCTCTAAATTTGGTATTAGTACTTCAGTAAAGAATGATTTTGATGAAAAAATAAAATAACCCTGTGAAGCTTTTCTTAGTTACTTTTGACATGTATTTCTGTGTAACAAGTTACCATACCCTTGGTGGCGTAAACAAGGACCGTGTATTATGCGATGATTCTGTGGGTAGGAGTCTGGCCAAGGCTTAGCTGGGTTTTTTGCTCAGGGTCTCACAAGGCTGAAATTAAATTGTGTGCTGGAAACAGGTCTCATGTGAGAGAGGGCTCTCTCCCAGGCTCACACGTTGTTGAAAGAACGCATTACCTTACAGCTAGCTGTGCAACTCATGGAAGCTGCATCTTCAAGGGCAGGACTAAAAGCAGCTCCCTTTCAAAAACTCACCTGAGTAGGTCAGACCCACCTTTAATAATATCCCTTTCTGATTAACTCCAAGTCAACTGTTTAGCAATGTAATTATGGAAGCAATATCACACCATATTCACAGGTTTGCCCACACTCAGTGGAAAGTCAGTGCACAAGGCATGTACACAGGAATCTTGTTGGCCATCTTAGAATTTCACCTCCCACACATCACATGGTATATGATTTTACTCACAAGTACTATAAAATCAGACATTTCTTTAGGATAAAAACATTATTTGCTTTCAATATTTAAGAAGATAGCAAACTGATGGAAAGAGTTAACGTTGATTTGCAAAATTGATGGTTGGCGATAAGAAGACTCCTGGTGTCCTTAGTAAACTCTTGTCTTAAAATAATTGGCTACTTGTTGAACACCATATAAGTTAAGATGCTAGAATTTGAATCAATACTATATTAGTGCAGTGGAACCCTGGAAGTGAGTATGAAATCTTTCAACTTCCCGGCTCCGTGGATGACGTGGTTGATTAGGGTCTGGCATTATTCTACAGCAAAACTACACACAATCTGATTTATTTCTGTAATGTATTTGCAGGAAATGTTTATTAAAAGCCTAAGATTTCTACTATGCCTCTAAGTTCATAAGGGGCAAAGATAGGAAGATCAGAGAAGATCAGAAGGTTGGCGAGGGTCTTCTACATATACTAATCAGTTTATTACCGTGTTGAGTTCAGATAAATGACTGCTCTTCCAAAGCCGACAGGATTGGTTAATAGTTGCTAATTTTTTGTTAGAATGAATTTGGCTTCTCGCATGTATGTGTTTGTGTGTGTGTGTGTGAATTCAATGCACATTTTAGTCTCAAAATGTTTACCTCTAATCTCTTGCTTAATTATCAGTCCTTGCCTGCCTTTCATTATCACATTTCTAACATCTTCACGCAGCTACACGATGCCTTCGCAGTTATTTCATTACACCTGCTATAAAAAGCCGTTTGGAATGTAGGCCAAAAACCAAATAGTGAAACATGCAGTGCTAAGGTTTGTGGATGCTGTAAACGTGATCTTAAAAAGAAACAGAAGTGGAGTCTGAATTTGACATTGCTCTGCCTGCTTGCTGTGTGCTCCTAGAGGCCTCAACCAATTTTTACCTTTTTTCAAATTTTGACTTCAGTGTCCAGGTCTTGGTAAACAGGAGGACTTTGTGAAAGAAAGCCAGGTAGGAGGAAATGCACGAAGGAAAAATGGATAAACTCATCTCACTTCGTCTCTCTTATCAATGGTGTTTTACGTAACAAACTCAAATTCTACTCAATGGTTAATTTTATCTTTAAATTGATCTAAAATACTCATATTCCATTTGAAAATTAATGCTTGCAAATATGACCCCTAAAGGAAGGTATAGTACTTATGAGACCAAAAATAAATGAAAAAAACCCCAAACCATATTACTAACTTGAATTATCATAGAAGGCAAGGTGAAGCTTTAGGTAAAAAGAGTCCTAAGAAGAAGGCAATGGTTCAGACAGAGACACGCTGGTGGACGTTCACAAATGCTGAGTGTGAAAATTGTACCAATAGCGGCAGCAGGCCATTTTCATCAGCTTGCTTCCCAGCCAGTATCTGGAAATTCTAAAAACCCAGAAGTTATCGAGGAAAATAACCCCTAGTGTAATGAGGATCTGAGTTAATTTTAAGAGGCTGTATAAACATCTAAAATCCCATAAGTATTTTCTTTAGTTGGTTTTGTGTTTGGAGAAATAAGGGTAAAAATATAGCACAGTGTTTCCAAATGTTCTTTTTAAAAGAATGCCATGATGTGGTAAAGCTTATTTTCCTAATTTAGAAGAAAATTACAAAATTACATCTGCAATCTCATAATAATTATGGGATAACCGGTCCATCAGCTTAGTCATTTATGTAGGGCAGACAGAAATTCATTACTTTTAAAAATTAGCCACAATGAATAAGCGAGCAAGGTACAAGACCTTTATTGAATAGATTTTAACAAGATTTTTGAAACTGCAAAATGAAGATGTGATAATCTGATGTGTTTCGGGAAATGCTATTAAATACCATTTAGGGTTTCAAATGTCCTAAATTATAGACCAATTACTTTTCACACTGATTTCTATCTTTTAATTTCTTGCTTTTCTCTGTGAGATGTTCTTTAACATCTCATAAAAGAAAAAAAATCCCCTCATTCTAGCAGTCACTGTGGTCTCTGTTGGAATCAAATAAGTTCCATTGAACATTATAAACATAAGCAAATATAGCCCCTTTCTTTATGAAATAGAATTAATTGAAAAATAAAGGCCAGATGTGTGAAAGGAAAAGTAATACCTAATGCAAGAAGTGTGATTTTCATTCTGACGTAGTTTGTCATTGTAAGTAATGCTAGAAAGAGAGGAAATTATATATTAAGGTCAGTCTTTGAAAATGCTAATCATAATTATTTAATTTCAGGGCACATTCTCTTTTTGGAAAGTGTTTAGCACATTTAATTAGATTTAAATCATCTTTTTGTTTTTAACCATTGCTACTTGAATACAACAGAAATTATAGTAATTTAGATACCACTTTCAATCTCTTAAAAATAACTAATATATTTCTTTGCATTATATTCAGCCAATATAGTAAAGTGATTTTGCATTTTTCTTTAGGCTTCATTTCTGCTTTCAGTTTTGTTTTACTTTTTCAATGTTTCTCACAGAATAATAGAGTAACATCACACACATTTGTAGGCATATAAAATGGAAGCCATTCTGGATGGTTCATAACATCTGATGAAACCACTCAGGTTGACCCTCCTTGACCCGAATGACGCTAAGAGTTTTTAAAAGATTATCATGCAATATCATTTTTTCCTCATTGAAATAAATACTCTTCTAACTAAACTAATAACCATACTAGACAGGCTTTTCCTATGTTTAATTTTCCAATCTGAAAGAGAAAACTATATGACAAACAATGAAAACCAAAGCATAACTAGGAAACACACACAAAGTGAAATTTCCTGTCACTTAAAATACTATACAGCTAGAAATTATACACAAAATTCATATGAGAGCCATGATAGGGATGCTGCTTGCAGACCCACATATGAAATTGTTTTCAGGAAGTTCTCTAGTCTTGCCATTCCTCACTAAATATTACTACCCAGTCTTCTGGCTGGAGCACTTGTACGCTGGAGGGTTCCTGAAGAACCATCAAAGGATTTCGGGGTGCTGATATTTTTAAAGTGACCAGTGCGCATATCATTAATTTCTGTGTGAATGCTGCCTATAATTGATGGGCCTGAAATTGTGCCTTTGAGGCGTTCTTCAAATTCTTCTTTTCCATCTCTCATTTCCTTCTTCTCCCTTTAAAGAAGAAAGGCGTGCCTTCACCAGACCTGAATTTTGGTACCATGCATTGCTGCAGAGCGTGAAAACCTCTGTGGGCACCAAAGAGGCAATTTTAAGTGTATGTTCTGGGGGACCCTCCTCAATGACTGCCAAAGGCGGTGGAGCACACTACCATTAACACTGCAGACTCTGAACCAGGTGGCCCGGCTGGAAATCCCTGCCTGGGCCTTTATCATGGCTTAATTTGATCATCTGGACAATGGAGATATTAATGGTACTTATGTCATAGGGCTGTTGGAGGGTTAGCAATTTAAATAATGTTAAAAGTGCTGAACATAAGCTCAGCATATAAGAAATGCCATATGAACGTTTGTTAAAACAGTCAAGGCACCATAGGCACTCTACAACCCTTTGACTTTCTATATCTTGTCTACATTCCTGAGCAGAGGGAAGCACCAGCAGTGGAAACAATAAGGGCCAGTGGATTGTTGAAGCAGCTCAACTCTTCCATTCTTGGACTATTTAAGGGAATGGAGGCTCTTGTGGGAAGGTCCTGGGGCAGCAAAGACAGCATCCTACACTTCAGTAAGAGACTTTGGACACTAAAGCTGCCCTCTCCCCCACTACACACCCATTTAACTATGAACATTATCTTGTGAATTCTCAGAACTTATCTCTAGGATGCATCTTTTTCTGGAAAGGAAATCTCTCTTTAACAGCCAAAAGGTAAAGATGAATGAGGCTGATGCTTTAAATTAAAACCTGAATATTTTCCAGGACTACCAAACTCCTCAAAATTCCATGAATACAAAAAAATGGATAAAATTTCCCATTTTATTTTTTCAGACTCAGTTTGGAGAAAAAATATAGATATAGACACGAGTTAGAATGCATTTTATCAAACCTTTTCAAGAAATATGTATTCAAATTTGTGTCAATCCACGTCAAATTTTACCCTTTAAAATCTTTTGATATTTTACCTACTGTTGACAATAAGTATATGATATTATATACTTATATATACTGATTAGTTTTACAGTATATGATTTATTCCTAGGAAACATTCAGTCACAAGACCTGACAAATTTTTGGAATTACATCTAATTCTTATTAATAATTCTTATTTAAAATTACCAAACGTTTCACATCAATTTGATACTTGCACTCACATATGATTAATGAAAGAAAATCCCTCCTTTTGTCACAGTTCTCTCCTGATATATAACAAAATTTTAACTATATATTCCATTGAATTGTGTTAAATGAAGCCATAAGAATCAGCATATTAACTTTTTTGTTCTTTTTTAATTTGTCATATAAATGAATAAATCATCATATGACTCAGTCTACCAAGAAGACTTCTGTTTCATATCAGTTTTTCATATCATTTTGTATCAATTTGTATCATTTCAATCAATGTTTCCTATCATTTATTAAGAATATCTTTTCTCCTTAAAACTGTTCTGATATGGATAATAAATTACATGATCTAATTTTTTAATCATATACATCTTGGCTTGTGTGCTTTTAATAATACATCACCAAAAAAACTTTCTTTAATTTATTTTTCAATGCATTTTACAATATCTCTTAAAATAAATATTAACATACATATTTAAATTGAAAAATAAAGTTAGAGACTTCCTAACTGAGTAAGACTGGTTTGACAGCAAGGATTGGCCTATGAAATTTATTTATGTGATGGGCATGTTTCATAAGTGAAATGACAGTACATATGACTTTTTAAATATATGATAAAAGTGTTTTTAATAAAATGCATTTATGTAAAAGAAATTATATTAGCAAATGTGTGTTGAAATTAATTTCAATGTTGTCAACTAGTCTTGAATTTATTGGGTTAAACAGGGTGATTCTGGAGTGAAATAGTAACAGGTAGATAATTACAGCCATTAGCAAAGGTGCAGTGGATCCCGGGATAGGCTTTCCAGGAACTGAGACAATAAACGACTCCATTAATAAATCCTTTGGCAGTTCTCCCATCTGTAGTGTTCAAGAAGAATTGGCTGAAGTCAAGTTAGATGTGGGTATCATAAAAAGTATTTTCTTCTTCTCGCTATCTTCCCTTAGAGTCTCTTTCTAGGACTCTTCTGACCATTAAGGTGGTAATACTCTTAGGGCCCAGATTAGTGGTATGGTACGAAGAGAAAACAGCCAACATTCAGGCTTGACTTTAGTCCATAGAGGCACAGGAGTATATGAGACTCGTGTAGTATATCCCACTTAACTAGAGTGAATAAAGAAATATGTACTGGAATTCATTCTATCAATTTCCATCATCAATTACAGTAGAAAGATGAGGCTCAGTGTAAGAAAACTAAAATTTGAAATCTTATTAATCTATCAGTTCTGTGTAATGGCCAGATCCAGGTTGGGTCATACTGCCAAGTATGTAAAGTGAAATGAAGACAAACGTCTTCTGAATCAAAGAGGTTGATAACTTTAAAGTCAACTACAATGAAGCTACTAATCAACTGATCAACTAGCATGAATATTGAAATCTGTGATCATAAAAGAATTTGGGGCATAAAATTGCCAAAATACAAAGATACACAAAACTAAACCCAAATACCTATTTTGGGACTAAAATATAAAACTGAATTAAATTTCAATTTTAAAAATGGAGAACTTATAAATGCCATTAAATATAAAATATCATTATAGCACATTATATTATACGATATATGTTCATATATACCACATTTGAATTTAATAAAATATTCTGGCTTTGATTGTAATATCTGCCAAGTTTCTTCATTAATAAGACGTTAATTAAATCTTTTGTAAGTGTTCACTTTTTATGTTATAAGAATCATAATTTTACTCTTAAATGTGAGGTGATGGATATTAACTAAACTTATTGTGGTAATCATTTTGCAATATATATGTATATATCAAATCATTATATGTATCAAATCTTAAATTTATACCATGCTATATGTCAATATATCTCAATAAAAGTGGAAAAAATATATTGTTTCCTCATTTTGGAGGTCTTCCAGCAAGATGCTGAAATCATTCACCTGAGACAGATGGCTAAGTCTGGTGCACCTCACGTGAGTACTTTAAGATTAGGCATGTCATTTCTTGGCTCCACGTGGAGAATCCAAGCTAGAAATAGAGCCTAGATTTAAAAATAATTTTAATTTTCTTTTTGTATAATTTGTTGGGGTTTTTTTTTACCATTTTTCTCCTTATTAATTTACTTGTGATAAGTTATTCCCCACTGGTGGCAGCAATGATTGGAATGTGATTTTATACTCTGAGTCCCGGTAAAATGTATTAATGATTTATAGAGATCTATCTCTGGTGCGTGAGAGGCAATAGAACGTCTGCTCTGTGAGTCTTTCTGTTTCTTTAGCCATTTAAGTTCAAATCGATGAAGAATCCAATGCCCATTAGGATGAAGAAGGGCTCTTTGATATCTGGACAAGTGACTTTTTTGTTTCTATATTTACATGTGACTCCTGATGGAAATTACGGAACTGAAGGTCTAATCTTTCTGTCTGTCTGTCTGTGTGTCTGTAATTCAGAAAGGCACTTAGCTTTCAGTGCACGAATGTAAAATGTCCTTGTTCCTCCAGAGGGTTGTTGATAACTTAGATGACAAAGGCTCTTAAATTAAAAAGGCTGTTTTTGGACTGACTTATGGAAATGAAGTGCTTATAGAAATTGAATAATCCTAAACTTCCTAGAAATAGAAAAAAATTTAATCCCTAAAGCATAAACATGCTTTAAACGCACTTTAATATTTTTATAAAAACAAATTCAGGGGGCTGGCCCCGTGGCTGAGTTGTTAAGTTCGCGCGCTCCGCTGCAGGCGGCCCAGTGTTTCGTTGGTTCGAATCCTGGGCGCGGACACGGCACTGCTCATCTAACCACGCTGATGCAGCGTCCCGCATGCCACAACTAGCAGGACCCACAACGAAGAATATACAACTATGCACCGGGGGGCTTTGGGGAGAAAAAGGAAAAAATAAAATCTTTAAAAAAAAAAAACAAATTCAGAAATATATTACAAATCTAGACTCACATAAATTAGGCAAAACTTTGGCAAACATGGCTAATTTAATAATTATAGTGTAATAAAAAAAGGCTGTGCCTACTCTGATTTATCAATATTAGGTGCAATACAAATCCATTTGGGTGTGGTTTTCTTAAACATATACAAGTCTGTGGGCAAATAAATTTACATTCAACCTATAATTTTTAATATTATGAAAAATACAAATTTATTTTTAACTAAATTGAATAAACATTCTGGCATATTTTTTTCAGTTTCAGCAATAATTTTATTCTGTACTATGTCACTTGAAGATACGTTTTGAGATCTTTAGGTAACTTGAAACCTTAGACTGATATTGTTAATTAATAGATAATCATTGGAAACTGAGACCCTTTTTAAGTAAAATACATTATTGAAACATTGATTACCAAGTATGATTCTAAATCATATGATTTTGCTTCTTATTTTTACGTTCCATCTTTGGGCCATGTTAACGCACATGTTCCTTTTTGCCATTTTCAGAAGTTTGTAGCTGCAGAAAATTGGGTTATAGTCTCTACAAGAATATGCTGGTGTATGGCAGACAGTTCTCAATTCCTCTTCCCTCCTCTTGACTGAGAGGTTTCCTTGGGATGTGGGACTTCCAATTCCAAAACTCAGACAAATGAGGATGGGTTGGTCATCCTAGTGATAGCGAGCTACATTGGTTAGAAGGTGCAATCAGTATAGGTGGCTGAGTCTATACCTAGTAGCGATAGTAATATAGAAATATACCTGTGTATGATTGCTTTCTGCTTTTAAAAGAAAACAAGTGTGTGTGTACACATTTTGTCTCCAGATCCCTCTATATTGTTAAAACTTTTGGATGACTCTCCAACACTTTTGTCTTTATGGGAAAGCCAGTCATTGTTTACCATGTTGAAACTGAAACTGACAATTTTTTTAAAAATTATTGTTTATTCGAATATAACAACAAAGAATGCATCATATATTAATAATCCTTATTATTGTAATGAAATTAGTTTAACCTCTCAGATCCTTGAGTTGTATTTTCAGCTAAGTGTTCAGTTCATTACAGAATATGAATGAGCATAATAAAGGACAAAACTTGAAAAATGAATTCTACTTACTCTTGTTTATAATGAGTCTAAAAAGTTATGAAATACGTTAAAATCTTAGCAAAGTTTAACCGATTTTGGTGGACTCATTTCCATGATTTATTTTTATTGCCTCTCCAATTTGAAGGAATATTCTTTTTTTCTATACGATCTGCCTGGGTTCTATGTTTTGCCAGAGTTTTCTGTTTTTCATGTTCAGTTTATCATGTCCTTGGTTGTTTAAGGAAACAAAGATGTCTCAGTTTGAAAGAGCTAAGGTTTTTGTGATCATGGTCCTTTGTATGTTTATTATCAAATGTTTTATTGTCACTTGAATAAAATGGGCAACTATGTGTTGTTTCTCAAGCACTCATTATTCCGTTTTAATCAAGTGTCCAGATCTCCTTTGATAACTTTTTTTTCTTTTTGGCTTCCCAGATGAAATCCTGAGAATAAAACAAATAAAATAAAATAAAACAAAACATCCAGGATATCTTTTGTTCCCCGGAAAAATTATAAAGATTTGCTCTTTCACCCTACAAACAGAGAGGGGCTAGAAACAACCAGGCTCATCTGATATGATCCTGTTGATGAGCCATAATGGAAGAGATATGTTATCCAGAAGATGAGCTTAACTGTCCTTAGGTTAAAGGTGTATAGGGAAAAATTTCTTAATACCAATAATTTAAAATTGTATTCTTCATGAGAAGTCCCTAGAGATTTGTCAATGCCCTCAGTTTTTGTAATATCTTTTTAACTCAGAGATCACACTGATAAAGTGAGCATGAAAAGTTTGTCAAATTTTCCTGCATTTATCAGAGCTCTGTCTACAGATAATAGGCAACAACAGCACAGTATTATCAGTCATAATTTCAGGTATTTAAAATGTTCACTTGTCCACAACCTTACTGCTTTAATTGGAATCTGGCATCTTCTGTGCTGGTAGTTTTCAACTAGGGAATGCACGAGACTTTAACCTATAGAGTTTTATAAAAACAAATGTCTAGGGCCTACTTCAGCCTTACAGGATCTCTCTACTTAATATTCTTGCTGTATTCTTGGTATGCAGTTGGAATATCATATGTTATAATTTATACATATGTATATATATAATGTCTAAAGATTATTGCATGTTATATATCAATTTTTCCTTGTAAAAATTATATTCTTTCATTTTTATAAATCATATTAAATATTCACTGTGTTCTTTGAAAGGAGACTCGCTGTAGCTAGAGACATTTTTCCCTAAAATATTTTTTGAAATGGTTTTATTATCTTTTTGGCCTGCCGAAGAAACTACAAAATCCCCTTGTCAGTTATACTGGTCTTGTCGTGAACTCTCAGCAGACATTTTACATTTGAAAATTACCATTAATGAATTAATCACAGCCGTCTCCAGTCTCTGCATCCTATAGACAGGCTCTGTTTTACTCTGAGGCTTTCATGAAAATTCTGCAATCAGCTATAGGCCAGGGTTTGTGTCTTGAACAGAGAAGGACTGTTTCACAGCCCTGTGGAAAAGGACTGTACTTCAAGATATCAACACTGCAAAGACTCGGGATAGGCTGCTGATAACATCATTTAGAAAACTCTCAGACTGTTCCAGTGGACAAGTTCAGGATTTCCCAGAACGTTTTGCTCAAGAAGTTGACAACTTCATTAGACTACTCACCCAAGACCAGCTGAACAATTGTTAGTTACATAGGACCGATTGAACTGAAAAGGGATGATTCTATTTATTTATTTGCAACATTGTTTATGTTGCTTTAATGTTCTATTTAATGTAAGGAATCCCTTTGCTTCTTAAGCTATTGGGAAATCGTAACAACTTAGTAGCCTTAGTTTTTAAAATTGAAATGAAACATCTTTAAATGATATCTTATTCTAACTGACCATCCCTTTCCCAAGTCAGAAACTCTCCGGAGTCTCTTTGCTTTCTATAGCAATACATTTATTTGAATAATTCATTAAGAACCTGTCTTCTTTTTATCAGAATATAATGGAAAAAATTGGTTATGCAACCTCATATTTGAGAATGATGCTATGCAGTCAGAACAAGCTTCTTTAAGGAACTAAGGTGTACTGTATGGAACCAATACTTATAAATCCCTTTCAGAAAAACTGGCCTGGCTGGCAGGGTTCCAGTTTTGTAACTGATGAAGAAGATCACTTCCCACCAGACAAGGAACCTTGGGGACAAGAATATTTGGGGGACCTTGAGAAGAAAGAAATTCTCCTAAAGTCATAGGTCTCACAAGTAAAGATCTGACGGAGAGATTTTCTTGGACTTGGCTTCCTAGAATTAAGAGATCAAATAATGGAGGCTTTTATAAATCTAATCTGTTTCCTCATAAAAACTTTCAACAAAGCAAATTTAAGAAAACTAATCTAGCAAATAAACAGTCCGGTTCCACTTATGTAAATAATGAGGACAAACCAAATGAGTCCAGCCTTAATGTGTGATCAAGAGTGATCTTGCACTGAAATATTTTTTTAATCACAAAAGGGAGACTGTAATAAAAGTTGAAATAAGCACACAAAAAAATTACTAGATATCTTTAATGGAAAACTTCAGTGTTTAGAACACATCCTTATAAGTAACTCTCTCTTTTCTATACTGGTCAGCTATTTTATAACTCTTTATGGTAGAGATATGTCATAGAAATGTAAAATAATTCCCACTTATGGACATTCAAATAAATTATTTCTGGTGGATGCTCTATTGACTTTCACCCTTGCATGGAGACAGTCAATTTTATGTCTATTTGTACATCATTTCAACTATCCTTTACTACATATAAATCTGTGCTTCTTGACTTCTCCTTCGAACCGGTTGCTTCATTGGTCTATTTTCTCCGTTTAAACTGAGTTAAACAAAATCTTTAACACATGAATAAAAATACGTGAGGTGAGAATAGAGCAATCACAAGTAAAGAGATTGAAACAGTAATTAAAAACCTCCCCAAAATAAAAGTCCAGGACCAGATGGCTTCTCTGGAGAATTCTACCAAACATTCAAACGAGATTTAATACCTGTCCTCCTCAAATTATTCCAAAACATTGAAGAAGATGGAACACTTCCTAACACATTCTATGAGGCCAACATCACCCTGATCACAAAGCCAGAAAAGGACAGCACAAAGAAGGAAAATTACAGGCCAATATCAGTGATGAACATAGATACAAAAATCCTCTGCAAAATATTGGCAAACCAAATACAGCAATACATTAAAAGGATAATACACCATGATCAAGTGGGATTGATACCAAGGATGCAGGAATGGTTCAACATCTGCAAATCAATCAATGTGATACATCACATTAACAAAATGAGGAATAAAAACCGCATGATCATCTCAATAGATGCAAAGAAAGCATTTAACAAGATCCAACATCCATTTACAATAAAAACTCTCAATAAAATGTATATAGAAGGAAAGTACCTCAATGTGATAAAGACCATATATGACAAACTCACGACCAACATCATACTCCACAGTGAAAAACCGAAAGCCATGCCTCCGAGAACAGGAACAAGACAAGCGTGCCCATTCTCACCACACCTATTCAACATAGTACTGGGAGTTTTGGGCACAGCAATTAGGCAAGAAAAAGAAATCAAAGTTATCCAAACTGTCAAGAAATAAGTGAAACTCTCACTTTTTGCAGATGATGTGATTCTAGATATAGAAAACCCTAAAGAATCCACTGGAAAACTAGTAGAAATAATCAACAATTAGAGTAAAGTTGCAGGGTACAAAATCAACTTAAAATTATCAGTTGCATTTCTATACTCCAATAACAAACCAACAGAAAGAGAACTCCAGAATACAATCCCAAAAAAGGAATAAAATACCTAAGAATAAATTTAACCAAGTAAGTGAAAGGTCTATACAATGAAAATTACAACACATTATTGAAAGAAATCGATGATGACATGAACAATTGGAATGATATTCCATGCACATGGATTGGAAGAATAAGCATAGTGAAAATGTCCTAAAGCAAACTACAGATTCAGTACAACCCCACTGAGAACCCCAAAGTTGAAATAGAACAAAGAATCCTAAAATTCACATGGGGCAACAAAGGACCCTGAATAACTGAAGCAATCCTGAGAAAAAAAGAACAAAGCTGGAGGCATCACAACCCCTGACTTCAAAACATACTGCAAAGATATAGTGATCAAAACAGCATGGTACTGTACAAAAACAGACACACAGATCAATGGAACAGAATTGAAAGCCCAGAAATAAAACCACACGTCTACAGACAGCTAATCTTCAACAAAGGAGCTAAGAACATACAATGAAGAAAGGAAAGTCACTTCAATAAATGGTGTTGGGAAAACTGGACAGTCACATGCCAAAGAAAGAAAGCAGACCATTATCTTACATCATTCACAGAAATTAATTCAAAATGGCTTAATGACTTGAAGATAAGTCCCAAAACCATAAAACTCCTAGAAGAAAATATAGGCCATACAGTCTTTGATATTGGTCTTAGCAGCATCTTTTCGAATAGCACGTCTACTAAGGCAAGGGAAACAAAAGAAAAAATAAACAAGTGAGACTACATCAGGCTAAAGAGCCTCTGCAAGGCAAAGGAAACCAGTATCAAAATGAAAAGACAACCCACAAACTGGGAGAAAATATTTGCAAATCATATATCTGAAAAGAGGTTAATCCCAAAAATATATAAAGAACTCATACAACTGAACTATAAAAAAACGAACAACCCGATCAAAACATGGGCAGAGGATATGAGCAGACATTTTTCCAAAGAAGATATACAGAAGGCATGAACATGAAAAGATGTTCAACATCACTAATCATTAGGTAAATGCAAATCAAAACCACAAAGAGATATAACCTTACACCCATTAGAATGGCTATAATTACCAAGGCAAAAAATAACAAGTATTGGAGAGGATGTGGAGAAAAGGGAACCGTCATACACTGCTGGTGGGAATGCAGATTGCTACAGCCATTATGGAAAGCAGTATAGAGGTTTCTCAAAAAATTAAAAATCGAAATACCATATGACGCAGCTATCTTACTACTGGGTATTTTTCCAAAGAACTTGAAATCAACAATTCAAACAGACTTATGCACCCCTATGTTCATTGCAGCATCATTCACAAAAGCCAAGATGTGGAAGAAACCCAAGTGCCCATCGGCTGATGATTGAATAAAGAAGATGTGGTATATATATACTATGGAATACTACTCAGTCATAAAAAAGACAAAATTGTCCCACTTGCAACAGCATGGATGGACTTTGAGGGTACTATGTTAAGCCAGACAGAAAGACAAACACCACATTATTTCACTCGTATGTGGAAGATAAATAAACACACCAACAAACAGAACAGATTAGTAGTTACCAGATGGGAAGGGGGTTGGGGGATGGGCATAAGGGGTAAAGGGGTACATATATATGGTGACTGACAAATAATAATATACACCTGAAATTTTACAATGTTACAAACCATTATGACCTCAATAAAATAGTAATTAAAAAAATTATGAAGTGACCTTATGTTTCCCTGTACTAATTAGAAACTAAGACTGATAAATGTTTAAATGACTCGGCCTTCAAGTCCTGTATTGCTCTTAGTATAACAGACATGCCTCAAATTTCTATGAGCCTACTATTACCATAAATCTGATGTTCTCTTTGTGATAACTTGAAATCAGGTCTGAGATCTTACGAAGCTTACATTTTTAAATCATCATTCTATTCTAAAGTATATACCACCATACGCCCACTGTTGGATGTTTACTTTCCTGGGTCCATTAACCGTCAGTGGAGTTCTCAAGTGATGGAGTTTGAGCGTCTGTAGGCAAGGCTGTATTGATGATGGTAAGAACCAGCGCCGGGATTTATTCATTTAGGATCAGCCCCATGTCAGACTCTAAGATTCTGTTTCAAGTTCCAAGGTTGAATCAAAACTTCATCTAGGTGAGATCACTCCATTAGCCAGAGCATGAAGCTTGACAGTGTGTGGCATATTTAGGGGAATTGTGTTTTTTATATATATATATATATATATATGTAACACACATATATATATATGGGAGGGACGCAAGAAATTAGTTGAAAGATAAATTACAAAGCGTATGCAAAGATTTTCTTGTCTTTCAGGACCAAATTATATCATCTTAATTTTAACGGTTATCTCAATAGTCTCCTTTCATTATATTTTCAAATGCTGGAGACTTCTAGCTGAAGTAATAGAGTCTATTTGGCAATAGAAAGCTGGTTCTCAAATCACTTAGTGGGCATATAAATTCTGCAAGGTCTTGCTTTTCTTATTTTACTGACTTTTAAAAAAGGCTAGTATTTTAGACCAGCAAGATCTCCTCTATCTATAATAAAGTGCCCTTTTATTTCCCATATACGTAAATGCTAAATAAGCCTATTTACTCCCCAGGCCTTGGGAATATTACTCTCTCTCTAAATATAGCTTGTTCTTAAAGTGTTTTTCCAATCTAAATTTGATGTGAAAGCGATGAGTAAGATTTCCCAGGATGTTCTGAATAACTCTGCACCTAAGCTGGACTTAAGGCCATTTTCCTGTTTTGCATTGTTTTTAATGCATATTTTAAATGACTCATTTCTTGAACTTCTGCTCCATAATTTCTAAAGGAGTTCAGTCAAATTATGCACAGTTTAAGCTCTTAGTGTCCCAATTACTTTTTCCTCAGCAGTTTTAAACTTCATAACATTCATAGAGGAGAGTTAGATTGGATTGATCTGCATTATTTTACACAGAGAAGCTGAATTTTATGCCTTTAGGTTGCTTGTGTAGTTTGTTTAATTCTATTTTTGGCTGGAGAAGTGCTTTTGTGTCATCAGAAAATAACAAGAGTCCAAGTAAGCATCTATCAATTTGCAAATTGTCAAGGCGTTCTGGTCACTGAAGTGTGAAGGTGGACAGGAGGAGGGAGCACGATTGCTGGTTACAGTTGTGTTCAACTCTATTTCCATATTGAGAGTCAAAGCTGAAATACAAGTCAGTTAACTTACCCAACTTAACTCCAGCCTTTGGGTCCAGCAGTGGAGAGTTAAATGCTTGCATCCATTCTATGGTTTTAATTAGACCTAGGACCGTTTTTTAGATTCCCTCATTAAGAAGTGCTGGTCTGAGTCAAAGCTGATACGGCTGGTATGTTTTCCCATAATCCTACAAGATGAGCTAATATTAGAGCTTCTGTTATTTATTTTCTTTAATTATTAAGCAGAGCTATATAATAATAGTGAGTTCCCTTTGTCTTAAAATGCAAGATGCTTGCCTTTCACATAAAAATAACTGCATTCACTGTAATTTGGTTTTTTGTCTGAAACATCGTGTGTAAGCTATAGAAAGAAAAGAAAAAAAAAACTAGCATACTAAGAATTAGTGGCTGATTCTAGGTTGATAATATCCTTTTGTTTTTTTGGTGATGCAAGGTCAGAAAAAAAGGAGGGGAATATAAAATTTATAGATGGTAAAGTCGTGTCTTTTAGAAATTTTGCTTAAAAGATACCTGCAATAACTTCTGACACCAACCACGCAGTATCAGGCCAAGTTCCACAGGTTAAGGACACTGTGCTCTGCAGACACCACACTTCAGACACCAGCCACTAGTTGGGGGAGTTCCCAGAGTCATGCTCACTTCTCCCCAACTGGCTTCAATTTGGGGGATTTCCACTCGTTGCTCCATTTTGCTGATTTACTAGGATGAATTACACAACACAGAAATGCACTTTGCTTATAATTACAGTTTTAGTATAGCAAAAAGATGCAAATCAGAACCAGCCAAAAGAAAAGATGCAGGACAAGTGCTCGGAGGGTATCAAACATAAAGATTTCCATTGTCCTCTCCCTCTGGAGTCAGGATATTTAACCATTCTGGCATATTGATGGGTAACAATATGTAAAGTATTACCAACAAGGGAAGTTCACCCAAGCTTCAATGTTCAGAGTTTTGGTTGGAGTTTGATTACAAAGACATGATTAATTGAATCATTGGCCCCAGAGTTGAATTCTCATCTCCAGCTCCCCCTTCTCTACCCAGAGGTCAGACAGATATCACATGGCTCAAAGCCCCAAACTTCTAATCACGTGGTTCATCTTTCTGGCATAAGCAGCCCCCATTGTGAGTCATCTTGTTGGCAAAAACCATCTAGGGACTCACAGTGAGTCCCCTGGCTAGCATAAACCACTATGAATATGAAAGACACTTCTGTCACTCAGGAATTTCCAACAATCTAGAGTCTACCTCCCAGGAACCAGGCACAAAAACTGGCCAAATTCTTTATTATACAGGAATATCTATTTGAGCTAAGCAGGGGAAATTCATAATGTGTCTTTTATGATGCTTTTAGCTTCTTAAGATCAATAAAATCTCTCAAGTCTTTAAGACATATCAGCGTCTGTATCATCTATGTGATTCCAAGACTGTAAGTGACCACAACCACTACATAGAGGTTTTAGTATGAAAACAAACGTCTTCTGCTTCTCTCTCTTACATATCATTTAATTGTCTAAATGAAAAGGAAAATAATTATATGACAAAAAGTGGCCTAATGTGTTTTCTGGCCAGGTGTTCACTATAAAGGAATCCATAGCTCTTCTTCCTTTCGGCCATACCCATGGCTGTTGTTCAACAGGTAGAATGAACATGGCTTCAAGGTAACCAGAATTCTCCCCATAAATGGCCTTGGACTGGGTTTCTGTTGTTCCTGGAGATTTGTTCAGATACTAGTCTACAAAATCAGCATCATATCATATTTTGTCCTGATGAATAGTTTTTATTGCATTTTTTGTGTCCTTTGGATAATCACTCTTGGATGAAATGGTTTTCCTCCTCTTCCTGTGGAAAGGCATTTTTACTCCATATTTTCCCCAAATCTGAAATGTTCTCCATGTGCCTCTCTGCTAATCTGGGGCCCTGCTCCTGTATTTCCATTCTATAGCATTCCTCAGACATCTCAACAGACGTAAATGATTTTCCCTCTAAGCTTCTACAGAGTCAATTTAAACATTTGAAAACGACACATCATACATAGCTCTTCTATATGAGTGGATCTCTTTTCCATTGAAATCATCAATTACGCAGGGACTGACTGCATAACAGAATTTAGTATTCTGCATGGAAGAATAATGCAAAACACATAGAAGGAATCACATAAATATGTATTTGCTTCTCCGCGTTATTCTATTTCTCTCAGGTAAAATTTTGCAAAACAGCTCTTATCATTCCATGGGAGAGGTTTGAAGAATATTTTGTGGTCACTAAGATTTATGTGTATAATTTTACATGGATTGTATGTATTGTTTACTAGGAAATTCCTTTAGGGAATATAACGAAGATTATAATCTTCTGTCCTGCGCTGGGTGGGTCAGGAGGTAAGGGAACATTTTAGACACTTTCTCTATAGTTGCAAGTATTTGTTTACTAAAGGAAAGAAGACGGATCAAGCTCTCTCAAAGGGCTGTAACACTCCATAGAACTTGATACATCAGAGCCACATGGTTATTGTTACTGGTTGCCATTATAAGAAAGCATTCAGACACCAAACTTTGAGAAGTGGTGCTCTGTCAGGCTTTCTACATCTTGTTTCTTGCCCACTTACTCTGTGAATTTTATGATTTATTATGGTGGAGGAGATCACTTCCCAACTCAAAACATTTTATAACTTCCCTCTGTCTACGAAATAAAATACAATATGAACGTTAAAGCACTATAGAAATTGGCCAAAAACCAACTTTGAGTTTGAAAGCATGCATACTCTTTGTGTATTAAAGAGGTTGACAGATTTTACTATTCTTCATCCCTGGAATGCATTTGCATGACATTACTCATTTAATTATCTCTGCTTAGAATGTCCTTGCTACTATGTCTCAGCTCCATCTGCTAAAATACCAGTTTTCCTTCAGGATCCAGCTCAAACATCATCTTCTTCATGCGGCCTTCTATGACCCCCAGCCTCTTCATTCAAAGCCCACCAGGAGCTTCTGGAATGCGTGTAATAATCTGTTTCTTGATCTGAATGCTGGTTATGTGTATGTGTTCACTTTGTGAAAATTCACCGTAATTAACCTTAAAATGTATATACATTTTCTGTATCTATGTAACTTTTGAATCAATAAATAAACCGAGTCAGATTTACATATTCAAATTTCAGTGTCACTGAGTATTATTTTGGAAGCAATGAAGCATTGTGCCTCATACTTCTGCAGAAATATTGTAATATATTATTCAAGACATTAATGATAATATTTCATTGAGAACAAAAAGTATATATTATTAATAAACTCTGTAAAACTTTTAAATATAAGAATAAAATCTTTCACTACTAGTCATTTTCCCTTTCTTCTCTGAAGTGGCGTATGAGTATATTCATTTTATGACCTTTTTCTTGCCTCCTTTACTAATATGTATGTACATATTCCAGCCCCCAGTTTCTTTAATAATTACATTATCCCCCTATAACATTAGTATGGTACATTTGTTACAATTAATGAACCGAAATTGAGAAGCTAGTATTGTGTGAAGTCGGTACTTTATTCAGATATCCTTAGTTTTTACCTAATGTCTTTTTTCTGTTTCAAGATCGTATCCAAGATATCACTTTACATTTAATTGTCATGTCCTGTTAGACTCCTCTTGACTATGACATTTTTCTCAGACTTTTCTTGCTTGGATGACCTTGTCAATGTTGAGAACTGGTCAAATATTTTGTTCTTCAGTGGAGATTTGTCTGATGTTTTCCTCATGATTATACTGGGTTTGTAGTTTTCTAAATGGAAGGCCACATATGACAACTGCCATTGTCATCACATCATATGGAGGATACAAAGTATCAACATGACATTACTGTTGATGTCAATCTTGACCATCAGACTAAGGCAGTGTTTGCCAGATTTCTCTATTGTAAAGTTATTTCTTTTTTCCTTTCTGTATTGCTCTCTCTGGAAAGAAGTCAAGCTGCATAGGCCACACTTAAGGAGTAGGGAGTTATGCTCTATCTCCTTGAGAGCAGAATCTGTTCTTAAATTCCTTGGGATCCTTCAGCATGAGATATATGTTTTTCCCCCATTTGCTTATTTACTCAAATATCTATTAATGCCAATAGAGACGTGTGGAAATTTATTTTGTACTTTGGGTTTTAATCCAACACTGTATTATTTCTTTCTCTCAAATTTTTCCAGCTATGACCATTGTGAGTTCTTTCAGTTGGTTCCTATGTCTTTTTGACATATCTTTCAGACCTGTGTGTGTCCGTTCATTTAACACTTCCTTACTCTTTGGTACTGCAAGATACTCCAGTCTCATCGTGTATATTTTCTGCTTTAGTTCAAGAATCAACCATTCATCCCAGATCATGATTCCTTTTTATTGGAGAGCGGAATTAAAAACTGAAATTTGAGCATGAGTTGCGCTCATTGCTATTAGGGTGTTGCTTCCAGGCCTTTGCAGCTGACACATCAAAGAAATATATGAGTGCATACTAACCCATGTATATACATGTATCTATAAATATCTCCATTTATTTATATGGGACATGAATGTACATTTAAGTTAAACATGCATTAATATTGATATCTCTAACTGTAACCCACATGGTCATGGATCCTCGTAACCTTCTTCTCTTGATTATCTGTAACTTGTCATTCCAATGTTAAGAAACAGCCTCCACTGTCATCCACAGACTTAATTGTTCAACCCATTATACAGAAATAGTGGATCCAGAGTTGTTAATATACACCACATGGGGAACAACTTTATCAACTAAGGGATGGTGCTTTGTGCAGTTTCTTTTGCCTTTAGTCTTACAAACTTCGCTCATTTAAAAAAATACTTAGGTTAACGCCATTTCTCTCTGCCACCTCCATTGAGATTGTTTCCTGTATTGACAATGCATTTAGAATGTTTTTTCAAAGTTTGCATTCCACCTTGGGCTTCCATGACCTCTTAAATGGTCTTTTAATCTGCATAAATTAAGATTTACTCTTTTTTGTTGTGTAAAGTTGCACAGAATTTAACAAATGCAGCATCACATATTAACTACCAGGGTATGAGACAAAATAGTTACACCCCCAAATAGTTAACTACAACTGGAAACATCTATTTTGCAGAATTCTCACAGAGACCTTCACCAGCATCATGGCAATGTAGGGGAGGAAGACTTTTCCTCTACCGAATGTGGGTTCGTCTGGCCAGAGAACGAATTAAATTCACATGAGACAGAACAGCAAGAGAAAATTAAACAAAGCTTTATGAGGACCATGGGCCGGGGCCTTTCTTCCCAAAGGAAGAAAGGGCACCAAAGAAGTGGGGTGCACAGAGTTGTTATACACCCCCAAACAGGGTGTTTCACATATGATTGAAATGTCCCTCCCACAATAGTCACAAGATTGCCCTGTCAGCACAGTGCTTGATGGACACAGCAGGTAGTGGTCTGCTATCTTGGAGGGCGCAGCAGGAGGCAAGTCTATTGTCTGGAGCTGGATGGTCACAGGTAAGCACAGCAATCAGTTCCTAGCCTAAGGAAAGATGCTTAATCCTTAAAGAAATTCCAATGTTGGGAGGGGGAGGGGAGTCAGTTACAGGAGGTTACCAGACAAGCACAATAAAATGCAGATTTAAGTCCTGGCCTTCCCCGTTGATAAAGAGTTTCTAGAGACAAGGTCGTCTCCCCTTCTTCCTGGTACAGAGAGGGAGATATCTTTACAGATGGAGAGTTCCTTTACAATGTAAATGTCTCTTACAAAAGGTAAGTAAATTCTACTTTTTAGTTGCTTTCCTATCTGCAAAGGAACCAGCTTCAAATAATCATGCCAAAGAGACATATCTTGGCGTGGCCAAGACCAGTCCCCACAGCAATTTTACATGTATTTGTAAATGGTAACATAAGAACCTCAAATTTAGATGAAGAAAGAAATTCAGGGAAAAAAATCCTAATAATATGCTTTGGTAAAACATAGATGATAACCATAAGTATTAAAAAGCTTATGCAGTGCTTATGGAATAAACATTTTCATGAGAGTTATCATGTTTTAAAAATATTCCTGCTCTTTTCGGTAATTAAAAATAAAATATAATCATACCTAAGAATTTAATCATCTATTTTGAAATAATATCTATTTTTTATGAATTTAATGTAAATGATTTGATGTTGTCCCTATATCTAACAAGCTCCCTTGAATGATTGCTGCATTGGGCTTATTTTCCTAGATCAAGTATGGAGGAGTTGCTAATTGTTATGACAAGTGATCCTGGAATATTGAAAATTAGTGGGTTGTTTCTAAAACCGAAGTGTAGGCCTGTAGAAGTCAAGCACAGAAATTTAACAGCAATGACTAAAATTGGCTGAAAATCCTGCCAAGGATTTTAATAATAGAGCTACATGAACCTTGACTACTTCCATTCATAAGATATTTGTAGAAACTTTTCCCTATTCGTGAAGAATAAAAGTCTTGAAATTCTGATTTAATTTCAAGTTTCACTTAGACTCCAAACAAAATACAAAATTCAACTGACATCTTTCCTACTGCTGAGATGCTCTCAAAGTTAATATCCTATGTACACGTTAACTGTTACTGGGAACGAAAATCAGCACCATCTGGATTCTGTCCACTGTAATATCTGTAATGATCAGGTGCTCATTAGATTTCTGAGTGCTTTAATTACAAGGATTCAGCCCTAGGAACTTTTCATCATTCTATCCCCGAGTTCTATCTACCCCTAATGCCTCGAAATAATATCTAGTTGATTTCTCGTAAACTTTTCATGTTCGTCTAAAATATAGTAGGCACTCAATTAAAACCCTTTGAAGAATAAACGAATGTGTACCTAGACATCAGCAGAAGGGATTCATACTTATTCCAGCTGTTTCTAAACAAGCTGTTAGAGAGATTTGATTCCAGAGGAAAACTTATCTGAATGCACAGAGCTGATGCTAGAATGTCCATTCAGGTGAAACCTTATGCTTCTGTGTGATTCTATATGAAGGATAAAGAACTCCTGGAATCCAGGAGGGGAGAGCATGAAATGTTTTGACTGAGTCTGGAAGTTATCGAATTGAAATAAGATCCAATATTATAAGTATATGCAATTTTATATGAAAAAATATAGCTTTTATAAGATTCTGAAACAAATACATGAAACACGCAAGAAATTAAGAACCAGAGCTGTGGAAGATGCCTCACTTCTGCACATATTATTCAGTAAACAATTAGAAATTTCATTTTTGATTGAAAGGGAACGTATGTAATCATGTACAGAACATAAAATAGAAGAGGTTGAAAATAGAATTTGTATTTTCCAGAAACTCTGTTCTTTCCTTTGAAACTCAAACTTAATTTAAAAAGTGGCTGTAATTATAAAATATGGATTTTTTTGTTTCTTTGAACTTTTTACTCTGGTATACTAGAATCTTAACATTGGCAAATTTTTAACAGTAAATGAAAAGCCAGATTAAAAGGAGATTATAGAGACAATAAGTAAATACTCCAAGAAGGGTTTTTAATGTAGCCACATAACACTTGCCGCTATTCCCCCAGATGAAATAACCGCAGTGATTAATGCTGATCTATGTAGGTTGGGCTTCTCTTTATTTCTGGAAATACCCAATATGTTTGCAACAAAAATTAGCTTTGAAATGTCAGGAAAAAAAGACTAATAACCTAGACAGATTATTTTAATGCTACACACAGTCTGATAAAAAAAAATACTACAATCAACACAGTGGTTCTGAAAAATAATTTAATCTCAGAAATGAACTAAATAAGAAAAACTCATAAGATATTGTCACATTGTTTGGTGAGATGCTATCTTCCTACATAATATAAGCAAGGTAAATAATCTACATGATTTTCAAAGAAAGTTTTGAACTCTCAAATCATGCACATATTTAATATAACATCATTTCCCAGGATTATGATTGCTTTGTTTCCTTTAATTTTAAATCCATAAATTTATTTCATTATTATGAAAAATCTATGAGATAAACAACAGGGGAATTATTTCTCTCATACTTCTTTCCTCATTTTATCAGTCAGGAAATCAAAAGTTCTTATACGTGATGTTCCCGCTGTCGAACTGTGATGATGCCAATGTTAAATTTAGGCTTTCCTGACTTTTTAAGTTCAACAACATAGGAAATTCGTTTGGGTTTTTGAATAATTATGAAAAATATGAGTATACAGGATATGATTATTAATCATATCTATGGCTCACCCAATTTCACATATTTTATCTCACTTTCCTTCATCAGTGATTGGGCCAGTGGGTCTTTGTAATTCATATATTGCCAAAGAGATATAAACAGTGTCTGAATTGTAGTGTTTCCTACAGATCTCATTTAGACACACAGGCTGATGGAATGCTCCTATAGCCTATGTCCGTTTGCTCTTCCCGCATCTTCCTACCTGAAATGCAAATGTAATAACTGATTTGAAGCAATCTTTCTATGACTTTGAGGATGGGTATAAAAGCCAACACATTAAATATAGTGGAGCAGAAATATTAAATCTTCCATGCCTTCCCATAAGCAAATATTAGCAGGAAAAAAATTGAAGAAATAAGGGTCAGAATCTTCCCAAATTTAGTAAATTATATCAAATTACAGATTCTAGAACCTCTGTGAACCCAAAGCGGATGAATAGGAAGATGACTATACCCAACACATCCTAGACAAACTGCTGAAAATGGCAGTTAAACAGATATCTTGAAAGTAGTCAGAAAAAGAAAAGGACACATGACCACCAGCAGTGATTTGAATGAGCATAGACTTCTCATCTGAAACTATGGAGGAAGGAGAGAAAGGTACAATACATAAACAGTGCTGAAAGGAAACAGCTGTCCAGTGAAAACATCCATCAAACGTGAAGGTAAAATAAGAACTTTTTCTAATGAAGACAAACAATTTGTCACCAACAGAAGTTTACTACATGAAATGGGACAGGAAGTTCTTCAAACTGAAGGGAAATAATATCAGATGGAAATTCAGACTTTCAGGGAGTGAAGCACACTGAAGACGGTGAATATCTGGTGAAATATTAAACACTATTTTTCCCTTTAATTCCTTTTAGATCTAAATGAATTTTTATAGAAAAGATTATATTTTCTTGTGGGATTTATAGGTTGTGAAGATGTAGTACTTGTGACAATTTAAGCATAAAAACATGTGAGAATGCATGAGTAAATAGACATATTGTTTATTTTTTTGCAACTTATTGAGATATAATTGACATATTATTACATTGTGTAGTTTAAGTTGCACAACGCGATGATTTGATACAAGCATACATTGCAAAATGATGACCAGAGTAAGGTTAGCTGACACCTCGATCACCTCACATAATTGTCTGTGTGTGTGGTGAGAACATTTAGGATCAACTCCCTTAGCAACTTTCAAGTCTACAATACAGTATTGTTAATTATAGTCACCATGCTATACGTTAGATCTCAAACTTAACCTTGTAAATGGAAATTTGTACCCTTTGGCCAACATCTTGCTACATTCACATGTTTGGTTTAATATTAATTTTGAGCATGTGGTGAAAAGTTAAGAAATTATATTGCAATGTCTAGAGCAACAACTCTCAATCTGCTATAAAGAGCTTAAATAAAAACTCCAATTGACAAATTAAAAGAGAATTTTAAAAAATATTCACATAATCCAGGAGAAAATACAAGATTCTTTTTATGATTATTTTGGTTTTCAAGTGGACACACATATCTGAAGATGATGATTCTTTGCCCTAGCCTCTTCTCTTAGAAATATTCCTTAGAGTCTGTGCTGGTTATTTGTAAGGCTAGTATTTCAAAAAAGATCAAAAATAAACAAGATGATAGTGAATATCCTTAACTAGATGTGAGAAGTGATTAGAATTTCATCTTTCAAAATATTTTTTTGTCTTTTATGTCGATGCCTGCATCTGTGAAATTTGAATAGGTAGTCCTTTATCCTATCTCATTGTTTCGTTTTATTATCAGGAATAGATGTTGAATTTTTTTGCTTTCCTTCCTCTTTCAATACCTTTTGTAGAGTGGTATTGTTGCTGCTTTATGATCATTTATTATTTTTGCATGGTGTCATGCTTTCTTGCATGGCTTTCATCCCAGATTTGTTTAGAGAAAGGGCCGGGGTGAGAAGTTTGAGCACCGAGTTGCTGGGATTGTATTATTTCAGTGCATTTCTCCTCACATTTTGTCCTAGAGGTTTGACTCTGCTTTAGGCCAACTGGCTGTCTTCCTGGTTCACAACATAACCCCTCTGTCAAAAGTCCTTTACGTAGGGGATTAACTGTTTTCCTGCTGACCACAGTTAGCAGCTACAGCGTGAATTTCTACTCCACATCTCCTCTTCCTTTCATTCTCCGTCACCGCAGTTAAATTGAGGGGTTTAGCAGATACAGGGGTCCAGCATCCAATCCACAACCTCGCACAGAACAGCAAGAGTTTCTTTGCTTCTGTCTTCAGGATGTTTTATCTACGTACGGAGAACTCTGACAGATATGCATAAACTGTAGAAGAATGCATTTATATTCAGCGTTGTCCCATAATTTTCTCTAAACAGTCTTGCTTTTAAAAGCTAGTTTTATTAGTTTACAGTTTGAGGCTGTGGCTAGCTCCTAGTTTCATTAACTATTTAAATTTTCTTCTTTGCTTTTCCTCTCTCCATTTTATTTAATTTATTATTTTCTTGGTATTCAGAAGTGATAAACACAGTAAAATCGCTTATATTCTAAAATATTAACCACATTTTTTTTCTCTGTGTGTATGTGTGGTGCACTAATGTCTTTTCTATTTTGCTTTTGGGTGTGCATGTGCTAAAAATCAGAAAAGGAAATGTTTGCAGCAGCATCGCAACTCCCTCTTTTCTTAAAATTTGCTGGGCTCTTTGATAGAGATAGACATATGAAGCTATTTTATGTATTTTATCTTCCCTACCAACTATTATGCTTCTTTTCTATTTAGAAACAGGGTTAAAACTTGGATATTTAAGGAAACTGAATAATTAAATTGACAACTTTTCTAAATTTCTTGCTTGAGGGGAAGCCATGTCGTTTCACTAGATGCCATCTGGATTTGTGGGGGACAGTGATGTCCAAGTTACTGTTATTGACATGTCTAAAATAATGGTTTGAGATAGGATCCCTCATAGTGGTGAAGCATCTAGAAACAGCACCCAATTGGACAAATGCCCTACATGGCCCTTCAACTTATAGCCACATAATGGGTACCAGGATTCCCTAGAGCAAGTCAGACAGATAGAAGAGCACCAACAGGCAGATCCACGGGACTCAGCCTGGCACTTCAGAACGCATCCCAAGACAATAGCCGTCACTCACCAGGACTCTGTGACCCGTTCATCGCACCTATGCCATCTGGAACTCCATCTCGATATGCATTTTTAGCTTTACTGTTCACAGAAAGTTTTCACTGAATTTTTAATCCATATCCATTCACACAATGAAAGTATAATTACAGAGTATTACTGGGTATCATGTACTGTTCTAGGCAAAGTGAGCAGAACAAAATTCCTACTGTCATATAGTTTATAATCTGGGAGGGGCAGGCAGACAATAAGCAACCAAACAAATATGTAATATGTTAGATGATAGATAAGTACTATGAACAACAAAAATTGTGATTAAAGGCACGGAGAGTGCAGGGAGTCTTATTTTCAAAAGACTCTTCAGGGACAACCTCTCTGATGAGGTAACATTTGAGCAAAGATCTGGAAGAATTGAAGGTTTGAGTGGTGAGGCTATCTGGGGGTGACATTTAAAGATAAAAACAACAGGGGTCAGCCTGGTGGCATAGCGGTTAAATTCACATACTCCACTTTGGCGGACAGGATCCTGGGCATGGACCTAGCACCACTCCTCAAGCCACGATGTGGTGGCATCCTACATAGAACAGAGGAGATTGGCACCAATGTTAGCTCAACGACAAGCTTCCTCAAGCAAAAAGAGGAAGATTGGCAACAGATGTTAGCTCAGGGCCAATCTTCCTCACACAAAAAAAATAAATAAATAATAAATGAAAATTTAAAAACTAAAGATAAAAACAACAGAAATGAAAAGTCCTCAAGTGCTTTGTATATTTAGTCACATGAAGGAATCCATGTGACTGGGGTAGAGTGGACAAATTGCTTTGTGGAAGGAGACGATATCAACAGTATTGCGGAGCCAGAGCATAGCAAGTTCTTTGGATTATGAGAGAGATGAGAAAGCATTGGAGATGTTAACAGAGATGTTATATGGTATGCTAGTAATCACTCTCATTGCACTGTGGAGAACACCTATTTTGAGTGGGGTATAGAAACTAAGTGTGTGTCTGTGTAGACGGAGGGGGTGTGTAGTTGTGTGAGCAATTAGAAGGCTATCACTATAACAGTTCAGGAAAAAAGACATAGTGGCTTGGAACGTGGTGGTAGTGAGAGATCAGATTCTGCATATATTTGGAAAGTAGGTCCATCAGGATTTGTTGATGAATTGCTTATGAAAGAAAAAGAGTACTCAATGATGGCTAGATAGTGTTTGAACTGAACAACTAAAATAATAGGCTTCCATTAATAAAGGAGGAAGCCTGCAGAGGAGTACATTTTAAAGGTATGAACCAAGATGCTCTGTGGAGTAGACAGACATACAAGTTGAGAATTTAGGGAAAGTTCTGAGATAAGTAAATTGGTATTTATCAATAACTTTTATGATATTTATTGTCATAAAAACAAATGAAATTACCCATGAAAGTGTATGTACATAGAGAAAATAGGAGTGGGTTCTAGAGAGCGCCAAAATTAGAGGTAAAAAAGATGAATAGAATCCATAAAAGAGCCTGCAAGTCTAGTGGATTAACAAGAGAGAACGACGTCCTCAAATTTGAGTCTGTTCCTAAGGCAGTCGAAAGATAGACAGCAGAATGATTGCATACAGACTACTCAGAAGAGTTTGAGTTGATAGGGAACAGAGGAGCGGGAGAGGGCCTGAAATGGAAGGGGGGATTTTGTGTTCTAAGTTGGGCGATATTGAAGCTTGTTCATATCCTGATGAGGATGACTCAGCAAAGAAAGAGAAGGGCAAATTCTGACACAGAAGGAACTGAGCACTCACAGGTACAAAGTCAATAAATATCTTGGCTCTTTTGAATAAAGATGCAATAAACATAGGAATGCAGGTATCTCTTTGATAATCTACAATCACCTCCTTCGGATATATACACAGAAGTGGGATTGCTGGATCATGTGGTAGTTCTATTGTTTTGTTTTTTTTTTTTGAGGACCCTCCTTACTGTTTTCCATAGTGGCTGAACTAACACATTCCCACCAAACATGCACAAGGCTCCCCTCTTCTCCACATCCCTGCCAATACTTGTTATTTCTTGTCTGGTGGATGATAGTCATTCTAACAGCTGCATATTTGATGCATAGCTGAGTGATTATAATAAAAAATACTGTATTATATACTTCAAAGTTGCTAAGACACTAGATCTGAAATATTCTCACCACAGAAAAAGAAATGATAATTATGTGATGATAGAAGTGTTAGCTAATGCTAAGATGGTAATCATATTGCAATTTATAAATGTATCCAATCAACACATTGCACACTCCAAACTTACACAATGTTATATTGTTAATTATAACGATTTAAAAAAACCGAGTGAACAGGAATAAAAGAATTGGGTCTAATGCACATACGTTATCGTCCTCCGAAAAGCAGCAAGGGCCGTTCATTCCAACAGGAGCAAGTTAGAGTACCAGGGAGGAGACACAGCCGTGTTCATAGACTCAGAGTAGGAAATGTGCAAGTTCATTGTCGAATTTTCTCTGTATTCTCCACAAACCAGGAAACAAATTCACCAGCTAGAGCTGAAGAGAGGCAAGGGATAGAGCACATTTGAAGGGACGGGAAATACTGTGGGGAAAATGTCCCCTATGAAAGTAGGAAATTTAGTTGACTAAAGAAAGTACTAGAATGTCCAGTCAGCTCTGAGGCCCACTTGAATGTTCTGGGAATCAATTTAAGTAAGAGCAGTTAACATAGTTGTATCTTTTTTCCAGCTCAAAATTCTCTTTTGTCCTCGAACAGCTTCTGTATGGCATTGTCAAAGGCCTTTCAGACCAAACCTTTCCAATTCTACAATTCCTACTTCAGATCTCATCCAGCTTTCGAGATAAAACAATTTTTATACCCCATTCATGTTTTTGGTTGTGATCACTCAAATAAGGACATCATGAACGCTATAAAGAAAGTATGTTCTATTTAAGAGATGCGTTTTTCCAGTTTGGACCAACATTACATAACAGAAGGGTACCTTATTTTCAATAAATAAATATATTAACATTGACATATTTTTCTTAAATCTTATCTCAGAGGATTGACTATAGATACTACATTTTATGAATGTGTTTGGACGTTATGTATTTTGTCTATGTATATACATAAATATATGAAAGTTACTATTATATTAGTATACACACATACACACACATACACACACATACACACACACACACATACACACCTATACAAAATATACTGGTTTTGAAAAAACATTTTCAATATCTGAGTTATTTATATATATCTGAATTATTAATATAACATTCCAATTTTTAAGATCCTATTTTTGTAATGTGAACAAGCGTATTTTAATAATTCAATTGACTAAAAAGAAAATCATCCAGATTTTTAAAACTATTATAAATTATCATCTAAAGTAGATATGTTTGAATATATTCTTTTAATTTGGTTAAATTGCACATTGAGAAAATAAATTATTAGCACCATGAGCAAATAAAATAATGAGTATATTTCCTCAATAAGATGGATATCAGTTAAATATGAAATTAATATTATTATTTCTATTAATAGGATCTTGGGAGCTTGTGATATTTAACAATAAAATACCTATTACAGCAGCTTCTGTTCTATGGATTTGTTTAATTCTTTGCCAAGAATAAAACTAGATCAAAATTGTTTTTAAAGGTTGCATGCAATTTCTGGTGGTGTGGCTTGGAGGAACAGAATAAAGAACGATTTTTTAAAATTTTGTTTTGTTTTATTTTTAGTCTTCTAATGTTCATGAGAACCATTTAATTTTTTTAATAGTAAAAATTTTCAAGAGCTTTGGCCCTTTCTTTATGACAGCATCCAACTTATTGGGAGCCAGCCAATTGCAAACGATTATCATTGCTGGGAATGTATATTTAAAAATGTAAATGGTAAATAGCTAAGGAGAAAGGAAACAGACGTATCTCTCAAGTACATTTGTTTGTGTGACAACAAAAGCTGAAACCAGATTCCAATTCTTCTGAGATTTAACTGCAAAATTAGTGTAATAATGCTATAACAGGTGACCTGCTCATTGCAAAACTCTTTAATTGCTACAAATATACGACCTTCTGTAGGATTTATTTAGTGAGCCACTTTACATAGCAAGCGGATTAGAAAATGAGCTTTATAAGGTGATATAAAGTTTTGACTTCCTTCACAGTTTTGGAATATAAAGATACTTCTTACCGTGAGATAATACATCATAATTATTTTCCAGGTAATAAGAATTTTCCAATTATTGTGTTTTTTAAAATCTCTTAAAAATGGGACTTCCTTCTACCTCTTGATTTTATCATATATTAAAAAATTAAAGTATTTCAATTATTTTTAAACTGATTCACTTTAAAGATACTTAAGAGGGAAGGCAATTTTCATATTTTGGTTGTTTTCCATTGCTACTCACTGAAATAATTATATAGTGGCAGCCTCAAGACAAAAGAGGTTTTGGGTTGTGAGAAGAAATGAAGAGTTTTTGTTTATATGTGCGATGTTACCCCAAACTTAAACATTTGTGGCTGACATACAAATGTGCATATTTTTAGAAAGAACTCAGGTCCTTAAATTGTAGCTAACTAATTTGAGTTACTAATAAATAACTAATGTGACTTAAATACAGCACAATGCTATTACAGATTAAACACTGAAGACACATTATATAATGAAAGTAAATTAAAATATTAAAACATATTGAATCAATTTATCTGTTCTACATTACTTTTGCTAGCTAGTTTTAATATCTATCATAAAACTTTGGTTCTGTAAATTATTTTGCATTTTTTCTATAATGTTTTATGACGTGTTTACAAAATATTTATTTGAATTAGATATTGTCATCATATTTTTCTGACGAAGAACACATGAGTTGATGGTTGGCTTGACAATGAGCACCGTTTTATCCAATATACATTTTCCATGATGTATAGTGTGCACAAATGGAATATAAAGAGTTACAAATGATAGTTATTTTTCCTGAATGGATCCACCTTCCTAAGGGTGGTTATAACCGAATCTACGGCTTCAAGATCCTTTTGAATTAAAAGTATAAGATAAAGCTAAAACCAGGTGAACAAACAATATTGTATTTAATAAGTATATTAAAATTTAAAATGATTGTTATTTTTCCAGTACTTTCTGATTATACCAAGTTAAATTAGTATAATACATTTACTTAAAAGTGTTGGTAAAATATTTTTGACATATTCCTCAGACACACTACGATGAAAAAGCCTCAAGAAATAACATGTAGTTTTTGAAAATCAGGATGGTTTTAGATCTTTTCTTTCAAGGATAAAAAATAAAAAGACAATATTGTTGTCAGATTACAATGAAAAATAAATAATGACTTTTGACTTAATACCACTCTGTGATTTTTTAGGGGAAGGAATGAATTCAAACATTGAGCGCCACTGCTATAATGAAACTTCTTTGGTTCCCATCTACTGATAGACATAAATAAAATTTCTAAGTAATAATATCTAACAAAAAGAAAAAATGAATATATTGAATGTTTTATTCTAGCAGTAAGTAATAGTGATCCATAAAAAATCCAATCGTCTCCTTCAGAGATGCTTTATAATAAAAACTCATTTTATATTTAATACTTACTTACCAATATTTGTTGTATTTTATGATGTTTGTTCAAATATTTACTAATAGTAATATTAATCATAACTCAATCTAAAAGAAATTCCTTAAAAACTAAAGCTACATAATAACAGGCATTAAAATAAAAACTAATAAATAAATTTCCATCTCTTTACATATTTTGTTGTAAAGAAATATGATTGGGAGGCTAATTAATGATTTGCCATCATAAAACATATTAAATTAGTATGAATTTCTGTGAGGTACATGAAATGGAAATAAAGTTTAAGGAGAAATAAGATTTTTGAATATTAATAAAGAGATTATTTTTAATAAGTTATAGTGGTATGAAATCATTATTGTATATGGACTGCAGTATTACAGAAAAAACTGTTAGTATATCAAATACTATATTTTTGCAATAATTTAAACTTTGGATGAAATATTTTAGGTATCAATTTGAAAGTTTCAAAAAGTATTTTGTACTTACACAAGAAAATGTGAAAACAGCAGATGTAAAGTGACCAACTTAATCAGCTATCTACTTTTTGGTAGTGATAAAAAATTGTCTGAGTTTCCTTTTAAATATTATCTGAACTTGAAGTCTTAAGAAATGAAAATTATTGCATTTGGGAGAAACTAGGCTAAAAGTCAGTATGGCAGTGACTGTGAAGACTCATGGGTGTCCATGTACTCGGTAGCCTTTCAAGTCCTCCAGTTTTGTGGGGACCATGTGACTAGTGCTGACCAAGGAACCATGAGTACCACTCCTGGGCTGACACAGTTAAGAGCTGAGTTGCTTTTTCCTGCCCTTGGGGGCCATTTGTTATAGATGGCACAACTTCATGTTGGAGGAGAACATACAACCTGGGTCAAACTTTATCTGTGCAAGAAATAACTTTTGTGATATTAAGCAACTTTGATTTGGGGATGTTTATTACAGCAGTGTGCATTATTTTGACTAATACAATGGTAATTTGAAGTGGAATGCCATTACAATGACAATCCAAATGGGAAACATTACTTAGTGTTTGATGAGTGAGCAGCAAGGAAAATGTTGTTATAGCCTGGAAAGACGAAAGTTTCTGGTAAATGTATCATTTATCATAACTGATAGAACTGAAAACCTGATGTGGAATGAGACAATGAGAAGAGTTACTGATGACTTGGAGGATTTTAGCCAAAGCAAGAGGTACTCTCTATGTACTGAGACTAGAAACACTAAAAGAGGAGTCGTTTTGCTGATGGTGAATATCAAGAATTAAGTTTCCAGTATATTAAGTTTAATGTTCTATTTAAACACTCAAAAAATTGAATTCAGGGATTAAGCCTTAGAGCTTTCAAACATGTAGAGGTTAAAATATGAGGAAGAATCAGCAAAGGGGAAGGAAAAGGAAAAGAGAGAGAGGAGAGAGTGAAAATGAGATATGAGAACTTGTACGCTAAGCGCAGTGAAGGTATCGAGAGAGAGAATGTGAGATCAACTTTGACAAACGCCGCTGCTGACTGGTCAGGAGACATGGCAATCATAAATGACCAGTGAGTTTGACATGATAACGTTGAACAGATATTGGTATCCTTGGTGAAGTGATAGGATCAAAAATCTGATTGGAATGTGTTCAAGAGAGAGAGAAATAGGAGACAGTGTTATGGATCTATATTTTAACGATTTTTTTATTTGAAATTAATGAGAGAAAAAGGGTCTTATTTGAAGTTGGAAGTGGGAGACAAAAAATTCCATATATATTAATGTGGGAGGAAGAGCAGTATGTTTGTAGTCTGGGGAATATTCCAGTAGAGAGAGAAAATTAGAGATACATAAGAGATGAAAAACAGTGCTGGAGAAATTCCTAGCATAGCTTGAAGTCTCAAGTATGAGGATTGGCCTTAATTAGGTGATGGGAAATTCATAGTAACAGCAGAGGAGATGATGGGTACAGATAAATGCAGCTAATAATGGGAAATTGTGTCAGGCCTTCAAGCTTGATTTTAGTTTAAAAATACCTTAAAACTTTAAATATTTGACCTGGAATAGATATTTTTATGCATATCCCTTCCACTTGGAAGACAATTAAAATAATTCACAGAGGCTCCAAAGGGCAAAATTGGGAGTAGTTTATAGCAAGAGAAATTTAGCAAACTATGAAAAAGGGCATTATAATAATTAAAATTGATGTAGAATGCATTGACTTTGGAAATACTTTAATGCTGTGCTTTACAATGAGATTTAAGCTTGAAGATCTCTCAAATTCCTTCCTATGCCCTAAATTATCTCTGTGATTTTGACACATTGGAAATAGTTGATAGTTTAACTTGTTAAATATATTCCCAGTGGTTTTGTCTAGGCTGTTGCTGAGTGCTTCATCAAACCTTATTGGTTCTCTTAATCCTATATTCACCTTTAAAGAGGCCCATTATTAATGGCTCTTTATTGAAATATTTGGGTGTGCAAAGTATTTTCTGTCAGGACGTTAACAGTTGAATACTTTCTCTCCTAATTTAAAAGAATCTTCAAGTCTTTTAATATTCTCCGTTCTTCCTTCTTTAGTTTTTTAAATAGCATGAAACAGTAATGAACTCAAAGCATTGGATTCTGTAGCTCCATACACAGTGTCAATCATCTGTGGCGTGATGCTGATGCCTCTGAGACACTGATAGTCACTGGCTTGTGGCACAATCAATTGTACCACCCCAACCTCCCAAACCTATACCCCCTCTTCTCTGAACATTTAAATGAGAGTTTTTACCAAAGAATTTTTTAATGGAAATTTGGATCTATATTCAATAAATAATTTGAATATTTTCTTTGTGAAATACAATATAAAACAAATTAATACAAGAAGACAAGATCATCCAGTAAATTGATTCATTCCATGTCGACATTGTTAGTCCCTAGATGTTTAGGCTTTGCCTAAAAGCATCAACTAGGTAATAATTTAGGCACTTTTTTCTGTATTTAATCTCAAATTATTCTTTTTTTTTCACTTAAAAAAGGATCAAGATTACAAATATTTTATTGTTTACCTACATACTATTAAAAACAATCAAGCATAGGAAAACGCACATGTAACTGGATTCTATAAAGCCTTCTTTCAGGTTGAGAGGAAAAATAGTGCTAACATTTGGGATTCTATTCATATAATCTTCAACTCCAGTTCAGAACTTACACCTGATAAAGTTTACAGAAAGAATTTGAAGCAAAAGTTTGGTGAATATTTCTTTTGACTCTAAAGCAGAAGGGCCACATCCAATTTAGGGCTGCTTCTAAGTCAGACAATTTTTTTTTCCTAAATCATCCAGTCCAGACACATTACCATAAAGAAACAGTAATAAGAATAAAATAAAGTTTTTCTACATTTTTCCTGACATAGGAGGGGTGGAATACTGCATTCCCAGTGATGATGCTAAAAAATGCAGTCATTCCCACCCCAAACAACAGAAGACAGGTAGAAAAATATAGCCTCTGTACAGTGAAGAAAATAAGAAAAACGGAGCTAGCAAAAAATAATTGGAGAAAGTTGGGGAAAAGGGAGGTTAACAGAGAAAAGTGACAAAGTAATATCACAGAGAGTAGAAAGAAGTGAGAAAATTCAATGAAATCAAGGTCAACAAACTCTACAATGAAAAGGCTAAAATGAAAACTGTGTCTCTTCCAGACAGAGCTTGTGAACAAACTCCAAAAATGCCTAACTACCTAGACAGGCACTCTTTGGGTAATCTCCAAAGATGGGTCAATAAGAGCATCTTAATGCTGCTTTAGAAGAGTGCGATTAAACAAGAAGAACAAGACAGAAAAATAAACTGATGGAATAGATTTGGTCCACCCTCCAGAATGAACTAATAATCAGCTTCCTGTTGAAATGGGGCTAGAGGTCACCAACCACATGAATATTCATAAAGTATTCTTAGCATTCTGGAAATCAGACTTATGCTTAATCAGTTTAGGAAGATCTGGTTATGTTTTACCCATATTGTATATATTACACAATTTTGAAAATGCCATTTTGAGTACATTTCCAGTGGGATAAAAATAACACTGGAAACAGTAAGTATTATCTGTTTCAGAAATCTCTGAAAATAGGAGGGCCTTATCTTTTGCTCACTGCTCCATGCTCAGGAACGATTCTTGCATTATTTAACAAACGATTCTCATAGAAAATCTTAATTACCTAATAGATCAAGAGAAAGATAGTCATCAATTACCTAATTATCCAGGAGGTAGGGAAAAGAGAAGTTTGTAGTTCTCCTGGATGTAAGAATATTAACTCTGCATCTCAGTAGATACTGTACCAAAGGGGAAACAGATCAAATCGATTTTGTACTATCCTGCAGTTTTATTCTGGAATTTTATTGTAAACAATGGTTAATTTAGACCAGTGTCCCCACAAATTGAGTAATACGTATGTTTCTTTTAACTAAAAATAAAAATCTCATAGAACTCTGAAAATATGTTCTGAGACTATATGAGGTGTGGCTTCCATACATCTAAGTTTGACACAAACTGATCTGTAATAAGTCTTTAAACAATCTTTATTTACAAAACTCTTAAGACTTAAATACAAACAAATATAAAGCAAAGTAAGCATTTAATCTTGCTCTCATCATCACGATAGGAAAATATAATAGACTAGCATATTTGTGTATTCAATATGTTCATTATATGGATTACATCACTTAGTGAATGTAAATTAATAAATTCCACCTTAGGTTTTCTATGTTAGTCTCTGGGATCTTAAATTAATTTGATCTCATCTCTAAGATAAGGCTTCACTCTCAATCTTTTAGTAAACGATGTTTCTGTGCCTTCTGGACTGATCCAGAACCTGGATGTTAGTTATGTCAATGATGTAATGCCAACACTGGAGACCTGTGGAAGGCAAGGGGGGCCCTCTCTCCCAGAGGCACTTACTTTGGCAACACTTCAAATTCAAAAGGATCCAAAATTTAGTTACTGAAAGTTGCAAATGGGTCATGAGAAAATACGAATAAAATTGTTTTTATTACTATTTGTCTATTCAATCCACTCCTTTGGTTTTTCTATTTCTATTGCTTTCTCAGTCATTCTATATATTTCCTATAAGGAGAAAACAACCATTTTATATAGATGCATTTGGTGATCTGAATTGGGTCAGATTTGCATTTTATATAACATTGTGGAGGGATTTTTATAGTACAACACAGGCTGAAATCTGGTTTGTTTCATAGAGTGGATTTACAATTCGCTAACAGTGCTATTTCTTCCCTGATAGCTACTGCAGAAATCTCCTACATGCAGAGCTAATAAACCAATCTGCAAATACCAAATATCATGACAGGAAACTTTGAAACATTGCTTTCTTTCATAGAGAGACATTCTTCTGCTCCATTAAATTATCCTTCAATAAAAGATAATATTTTCCTTTCATGCAAAAGCAAGTGAGAGATATTTAATTCTGCCTTGCATATCTAGCAACACTGATCAGAATGCAGCCAAAATAATGAGGAACTATAGAGCTGAAAAATGTAAAATAAATTCAGCTATCTTTTGTCTGTTTTTACTAAAGTTCACCAAAGAGCCTTAAGGCATTTAAAAGGTAATTCATTAAATCTCAATTGACCGCATAGGAAGGCAATGCAGATTCACATTCTGGGAATCACAAAGCTGGGTGCATTTGTTTTCTTTCACCCCCAGGATAAGCTCTCTGAGAAGGTTTCAATTCAATATGAATCTCAGAATTTCAAAGTGTCAGATTTGAAAATAGGAAGGTATACGTCAAAGAAAGTTATTCCACAATCTTTAAGTGGTAGCTTTAGAAATCGAAACTTGCTAAAATAAACAAGGGTCAATATTGATTTCATGGCCTAATCAAGGTTTCATCAGAAGATGAATTGCAGAATGTAAGGATAGTTACTCTCCCGAAGAAAAGCTCCATATGGAAACTTAAGTAACATCAAGATTTGTATCTATCACCTTATCCTCGGCGAAATCATCCTACCATAAAATGCCCCCAAAGTTTGGCGGCATTTTATCACTTCTGGAAAGTTCTGTCTGAGTACTATTGTGTAGTATTTTCTCCAGACTTTGTATGTAGGAGGATCTTTTCCACAACAACCCTCAAGGAAGTATGTATGTAAAGAGGAGAAATGGAGTGACAAAGGGACCTGTGTTGATTTTGCATTTTCATAGCAGGCAATATAGTTGGGTGTCTTTTTTTTTTTTTTTTAAAGATTGGCACCTGGGCTAACAACTGTTGCCAATCTTTTTTTTTTTTTTTCTGCTTTATTTCCCAAACCCCGCCCCGGTACATAGTTGTATATCTTAGTTGCAGGTCCTTCTAGTTGTGGGATGTGGGACGCCGCCTCAACGTGGGCTGAGGAGCGGTGCCATGTCAGCGCCCAGGATCCGAACCCTGGGCGGCAGCGCGAACTTAACCACTCAGCCATGGAGCCAGGCCCTAGTTGGGTGTCTTGAAAGGAGCAGATGGAAATTTTTTAAAGACGTTAAGTGGGAAGTGAAAAGCCCTGTGCCATTCCTTCAGGAAACCGTGGCTTCTATATGACATCTTTTATAATCCTTATGTCTTAGCATTTCTCTCTCTCTAAAGACCAAGGACTGTGTGTGTGAGCAGTTCAGATGGTGTCTTAGTAAGCTTGGGCATCTTTGATAAATTACCAAAGACCAGGTAGCTTAAAAACCAAGCATTTGTTTCTCACAATTCTGGAGGCTGGGGCTCCTAAGGTTAAGGCATCAAGGGGCTCGCAGACCCCGTATGTGGTGACACCTCTCTTTCTGGCTTATACAGCAGCTGTCTTCTCCTTTATTCTCACCAGACAGAGAGAGAGAAAGCAAACTCCTCTGTCTCTTCTTAAAAGAAAACTAATCCCATTCTTGAGGACTCCACCCTCACAAACTAAATACCTCCCAAAGACCACACCTCCTAATATCATCACATCAGAGGTTAAGATTTCAACATATGAATTTGAGAGGACACAAACATTCATTCTGAAACAGGTGTTAAGCAAATTAAAAGCTTTAATTATTAATGTAAGCCGTAAGATTTTTCTACAACTGTGAAGAAATCTGTGTCCCAAACTATTATAACATTTTCTTCAATCCTATCGTGTGGGTATGTATGTGCATGCATGTTATAATGCAAAAGTTGATAGTTTTCCAATTCTGATTGCACAGCTATTTTAGTTCTCAGGGAATTCTTGTTTTCCCTGTGTCGTCAGATACCTAAAAGTCAGATGATATGAGCCATTTTTAATGCCCTAAACACACAGTGAATTTCTCTGAAATCATCAAATCAGCTTTAGTGCGGTCTAATTGTTTCACTATGACTGGTAAGAAAATAAAATTCATACGAGAGGATAGAAGCAGGAATGCAGAAGGAGTTTACTAACTGAGAACCTTTCAGTGTTGAGTTCTGGATATGCAAATTTAAACATATATTGCAATGTCTATTGTTTTATGATTCGGGGGTCACAAACTTTGTGTTTACATCCTTGGGGTAGGATATTTTCTTCATATATCCTTAATCTTTCTGGCCTTCTTGTGTTAAAGAATTAACAGTCTCTCTGTTTTCATCAGAGAGATGTGCGCAAAGCAAAGGAAATAGTGTATGTAAAAATGAAATTCTTACAAACTGGAAAATCATTGGATTTTCATAATATCTTTAAATTGTTTAATAATTACCGAGAATTTTTGAGTGGCTTCTATTCATTACACAGTATGGAAGATTTAGGTAAGATGATGCAACATCAGTGAGTAAAATTGCAGATTCTTAAGTGTGAAAACGGGTCCTACAAACAGTAATAGGATTTAAGGAAAATAAGAATGTTGTTATAAAAAAGAGATACTCACTCTAATAACCAAATTGACTAAGTTTTGTTGTCAATAGGCATTTCAAGGAACTTGTGAAAGTAGGAAGATAGCATTGCAGCTAGAAGACTGAGCAATTTTCAAAAGATCCAAGGTCTAGTTGGTGTTCTCAGCTATTAGCAGTACAACTCTTTCTCCTCATCCCTCCAATTCAAATTTTTGAGAGAATCATATAGGCACAGTTAAAACGACCACCCTATTTTGCAAAGCTTTCTCGCCAAGCAGTGCTTATAGGCCACTGCCAAGTGCATAGATTATCTACCTTGGGTTGATTGACCATTTCAGATTCAGTCAGCTGTTAGCAGGAGCTATTGCATTTGATTAAAAACATAACTATCTATTCCCAGGGAACCCTCTGAGGCATTCTCTCAATCAAGGCTATGAGTCTGGCAATTTTCTTACGTGAGGGTCACTATCACGGCAGTCACCAAAATTGATCCACTTCCAACTGGAGTTGTCAAGTGAACTATCAAGAAAGGAGTAAAAGGTTGACACTGGCCTTGCTTGACAGCTAAAACTAGGAATTTATAACCTGCACAACTTTTCACACTGAGTAATTATTTTGGCCTTCAAGATGTGATTGGTCATAGTTAATGTGTAATATTATTATGTAGCCGTCTGATTCTTGAAAGATAAGTTTGAGAAATACTAGCAATTGTGCAAAGTTATTCTTTTCCATGCCTAAAAAATTTCTCATAATGAAGATTATTATTTTGTATAAACATATTTTTCTTCTTTCACTTATACTAGAAGGTTATTTCAAAGGTTGGCTATATTGAAGAAATTGTTACTTTCTTTTATTCAGTTAGTTTCTTTCATTCTGAATATAATTTAAAACTTTTACTTCATTTTATATTCATCTTTAACTGTTACAGACCTGGAATTTGCCCAAATCCTTTATTCTGCAGGAGTCTGACCCCTTTCTGCTTGCTGCCTCCTTCTGCTGGACTTTCTTCTCTTTCTGTCATTTCCCAGTGGGCTGTAGCTGTGCTACGGCTGAGGTCATGCTTTACTGCATCCTTAAAGTTTGGCTGGCTGCCTATCCTGTCGATGACCATGCTTTTTTACTGAACTGAATAGTAACTGCAGATATTGAGCACGCATAATTTCTATCCAAGATTGTTATTGTATTAATATACCCAGTCGATATATGTTGTCTGTGAGATGTAGTTTTTAAAGTTTTTATTGAAACCTGAAACATTTCTTTTCAAAGGCATTGTGAAGTTAGGAATTGAAGGTCAAAATAGTTTTTATTCTGAGCACCAATCTTTTAAAACTCTGTTATCAGCAAGGTCTCTTCTAAAGAATGTATTATATATAAATGTTTCAATCATGGTTCATTTTTAAAAATAAAGATGGAAGGTCAGAAATGTTTTATCTGATTGCCCTTGGAAATAGAGAACTGTGTATGAGATAGGAAATTGTTTCCCTCTTCAGAGCAGTTTGATACACTTGTAGTCTCTAAAGGCCTGTTCCCACAAGATATAAACGACCATTGCTTCAAGGTCATTCAAACAATATTCAGTCTTTGGTGATGAAAACAAAAGAAATATACATAAAGACAGAAACATATTTCAAAATAATGATGCACTCATATTCAACTACTGTGGTGAATAGCAAGCTTTGTTTATTGTTAACAAAGCTAATATCCCCTGGGATCAGAACACAGAGCTTGTTTACACTTTCACAGGACTTTCACATGGGTCTCTAACAGTATAAGAACTGTGGCATTTTCACTTTTACATCTATAAGCTTTTAGTCAGGAATACAGATGGCTGGAAATGTTACTATAATTCCCTACTATCATTATTTTGACTCCAACATTTTACTTCTGATTAACTGTAAAGTTAGTAATGAACCAAAACCATGAATGATTACACAAAAGCAGCTTTCCAGTTCTTTTTCAAATTACTTGACATAGTTATTTTTTCTGCATGAAATGGACTGGGTATAAATAAAATTATTTCAAGAGGCAAATTGCATTTCCATGATATATTTTTCCTCACTATATATCAGAATTTTTTTCATATACAATAACATTTTAAAGCAATGAATATCCAAGGCAATTGTCTTAACTGAGTCAACACTTTATCTGAGCAATTGAGAGAATGCGATTTCATATGTGTAAGTGACATGACAAAAACACATAGAAATCAAAATGCCACATCTTGAGAATTCCAAATCTGAAAATTCTTCACTATTTGATTTTTCCATTAGAGTCCACTGACTTTTATCTAACTCAAAATAGAACAACAAATATGACGAAAGTAAAACTCTGTCTACTGATATCTAATAGTTTGGAACAAATTTCTTCAAAAAGCGTTTGATCTATTCAACCAGAATTTCCTCATTGAAAGGTTTATTTTATGTTAATGGAATCAGATTCTGAGATATTAAAATGACACACTATGCATGAGGATGATAAATACTTCATATGAAAGTGGAAATTAAATTGTAATGTATGTTAGAAAAATTTTCTCATCATTCATTCATTTAATAGTCAAAATTTACTGGGTGTCTTTCAAGTGCTAATTACAGAGTTTTGTGGGTGAAAAAAAGATAAATAAATAAATCTTCCTTATCATGAAAGTTTATAATCTGGTAAAAGAGACATACATATAAATCAATTAAACTAATACCATGTAGTATGTGTATGTTGCTATGGGGGAAAAGAAGGGTGAAACAAATTGGGGTTTTCCGTGGAGCTTCAAAAATAGAAGAGCTGCATCATGAATCACGAGCAGGTGTTTTCACATTGAAATGGGATTATTTCAAGTTTTTAGAGCCTGTTCTCGTGTATCCAATAAATTATAACATGTAACATCCAATTTTAAAAAGGGTGGCCAAAGACAAAGATGGGAAAGAGAAATGGCATAATTGCACACCTTTGAACTTCCCGTATTTGATCCAAAGCCTAAGTTGCCATAGGAACAAAATCCTCTGGGAGGGATGTGGTGAGAACTAACAGTAATATTGATGACCCTTCCTGGACTATGATTTCATTTCTCCAAAGCTTTTCTTTTGGACATTGCATTTCAACAAAATCAGAGAAAATTTGAGTTGTATCTTAAAGTATCATCTAAGTAAGCAATTTGTAACTGGCTCGGTCCTCCTATGCTGCAACATCCTTCACATTTATCAATCAGAGACATGTTCATTTGAGACACTCCAATTTCTCCCAAGATTTCTACTTGAGAATTGGGGCTTATTTTCTCCTTATATCCGGTTAAGGAAGTGAGGGTTATATTTTTATTAATCAATACTTGAAAAGATGGAGTCTGGTTTACTTGACACCAAAACATTCTTTCAGGAGCCCCACTCACAAGCTACGAAATGCTAAAGAGAGTCAATATAATCTCATCATGATCATAATCAGCATAGGAAAAAGGGACTAAATATCAATCCAATTTGTCACTCTTCTAAGTGTAACAACATTGACTCCTAATATCCTTTCAGAAGAAAACATGAAATACTTACAGCATTAAAGGTTAACACAGAAAAATTTCCCAATATTCTAATCTCCGTTCTGTCGAGATCAAACACGAGCCTTTCCAAAATCTCTTTCTCCAATCATCAGAGATGCAGTTATTAATTTTCACTTAGCTCAGAAACTGATCTATCATGATCTGGTCAGAGGACACCTGATGAATGTCTCAAATAACATAAGATAGGTCACCATTTCTAGGAAATTCATCCCAAAATGAAGTCCAAGTTCTCATAAGGTACTAATTCCTGTAACCAAGTCCCCATTCACACTCAGAATCTTAACTATGTTCTAACATCAGAGGGACGAGCCCGGAGAAGCAAAAAACTCACAGGGGTAACCTATACTGCTAAGTGTTGATGACTAATCGGCTGATATAATGATGAGCCATTCTTTGATCACCGTACTCAAACATCTCATGGTCACACAGTTGTCATAATCTTAACATCCAACATGTCATATTAACTTAAGGATGTGGTGACAATTGTATACAAATAAGAGTGGTCCTTTGCACCACTCTAGCTATGACTCAGCTTGGATTTGACCACTAACTGAATCACTGTCTTGCAGTATGATACAGTAGAAAAAAACATGAGTTTTGAGATCAGATAAACCTAATTTCAAATAGTGACACAACAACTTACTAAATCTGTAAATGTGTAAAACTTACCCATCTGTAAAATGGTGATAATAATACAAAACACATAACATTTCCCTGGCCTGTTCTTACTCCCAACTCTCCTTTCTCTTCAGTCCACAGCACCTCTCCCCAACTCTCAGAGTTGATGATCATGTTTCTTATTTCACTGAGGAAACATTAGCAGTCAAAACAATTTCCTTAAATTTTAACCAATATATTTTCACACCTTTCTACATCAGCACACAAACACTCTCCATACTCTCTTGCAACTGTGGATGAAACAATTATGCTTCAAGAAAAGACAAAACTTTCTAACTGTGCTCCAGTCTCCTCTTAGAAATTCAAAGACATCACTATGGTAATTGCACTCTGTTTCATACGATATCAGTAGTGCCATTCCTGGATTTTTCTAAACAGCAAACAAACATGAGGAATTTACTTCTATTAAATAGAAATACTCTTTTGACTCTATTTTTCTTTCCATTGTTGTCCTGTATTTTCTTGCTCTTATAGCAACAGTTCTAAAAAAGAGAGTTCTCTACACTCATTTCCTCTCCAACCATCATACCTTGAGATCAAGCAATGAGTCTTTTGCTATCTCCTCTCCATTGAAAGTATTCTTTTCAAGCTAGTGCTGATCTCTCTTTGATGAATTAAATAGCCAATTCTTTTTTTTTTTTCCTTTGAGGAAGATTAGCCCTGAGCTAACATCTGTGCCAATCTTCCTCCACTTTACATATGTGCCAGATCAGAGTCCACGAACCCAGGCCACTAAAATGGAGGGCAACAAATTTAACCACTATACCATGGGCCCACCCCCTTAAGTAGCTAATTCTTATTCTTTATCGCATGTGATCTTCAGCAACACGCAGTTGATCACAAATTTCCCCTCGAAATATTGCCTTCGTTTGGTTTCAAGAGCAATAGAATCTCTTGTTTCCAGGGGTTTGTTTTTCTTTGTGTTTTTTTTTTGTTTTTCCTTACCATAATGACTACTTTTTCTCAGTCGCCTTTGATGGTTCTCAGTCCCAGATCATAATATTGAAAACACCTCATCCTTACACATTGGTTTCCATGAACTACAGGATCTTACACACAACTGTGTGCTGACACTTCCATTTGAGTGTCTAACTGTAACCTGTAACTCATCCTTGTCCAAACCAATATTCTGCCTCTAGTCCCAATCTGTTTGTCACGCAGTCTTCTCCATTTCAGTGATGAAAACTCTATTTTTCTAATTACTTAATCCCAACATATTGGAGTCCTCCTTGACTCCTTTTACCCTACCATTCACTCTTAGAGCAAATTCTTTTGGCTCTACATTTAAAATATAACCTTATGAACATTGAGGGCATTACGCTAAGTGAAATAAGTCAGAGAAAGACAAATACTGTGTGATCTCACTTATTTGTGGGATCTAAATAAACTGAACTCATAGAAACCAGAGAACACATTAGTTGATTGCCAGGGCAGGAAGTGGAGGAAACGAGTTAACGTCATCAAAGGGCACAACTTCTGGTTATAAGATAAATAAGTTCTGGGGATGTAGTGTATAGCATGGTGACTATGGCATGGAAGATGAGAGAATGGATTCTTCAAATATATTCAAGAATGTCAAGTCATTGTCTGTGTTTTATATCATTTTATTTTGTAAATGTTCTTTACAACTCACTAAGGTTTGTAACAGGCTGAATGTTTGCATCTCCCCAATATTCTTATGTTGAAATCCTAACCCTCAATTTGACCGTATTGGGAGGTTAGGCCTTTGGGAGGTGATTAGGTCATGAAAGTGGAGCCCTCACGAATGGGATTAGTGACCTAATAAAAGAGACCCCAGAGAGCTTTACTCACCCTTCCACCACGGGAAAATGCAGCAAGAAGTCTGCAACTCAGACGAGGGTTTTCTCACTAGAATCTGAGGATGCTAGCACCCTGGCCTTGGACTTCCAGTCTCCAGAACCGTGAGAAATAAGTTTCTGTTGTTTATAAGTCCTCCAGTCTGTGTCACTTTGTTGTAGCAACCCGAACCAATTAGGACATGGGTATAACAACTACCTAACACCCAAGTTAAAATGTGGAGCCGCCAGATTATTAAAACTGACAGAAAATGAGGAAGTAAAACTATATTACAAAAATAAAACCATAGAAAGTTAAGGGAGGCATCAATCATTCTGAGAGAATAGGTGCAAATAAAAATAGGACTACATTATTATTTACTGAATATAATTATAATAATTCTGTAAAACTGTCAGTCAGATAGATTTTGTGTCATTAATTATTGATACATCTATTATCTAGGATTGACAATTTGAGAGAATTGACCATTCTTGATAGTGCATACACTTAGGACAAGAGTTCACAGAACTGGATCTAGTTCCAAGCTGCTTTAAGATTATCCCAAGAAGGGTTACAATAAATAATTCTTTTATATTTTCATTGTTAGGTAAGTTATAAATAAACAATTTGTTTCATTAATAGAAGATACTTAATATTCCTTCTCTCCAGGATATGGAAAACCCATCCAACAATGTCATTAGGGTGTAAAATTCACTGTTAAATTTGGGAACAACCTGAAAACTATTTCAGATCCACATTCTTTCTATTTTGGGAAGAATAATACAACACTACAATTGATTTAAAACAGCCATTACCACACTCTCACTCTGCCTCACTCCCTCATGCATCATTCAAATAATGTAACTTTGCATGGGAAAAAAATCCTAAAAAATTATGTACTGTCATAATTTCTGGGCCAAAGCTTATATAGTTCATTTTTATTAGAATTACAATAGGATATTTAAGGTTAGAATAAGGGTCAAAGAGCTAAAAGCCACTATTTTATTCCTCAGTCTTAAATAGTATCTGGTTTTCTAGTGATTAAAAAGGCAGCTGTTATTTTCAATATGCATACCATGGCTAATATTGTCTATACAAAACTATTTAGATATAATACTTCTTTAGTTTGTTAGAATTCCAAGGTAATAATATGATGTGGTAAAAATATTTTTATTAGTAGAATCTGACCAAAGTGTAGGTAAAAGCAATTATAAATCTTTAGGCAGAAATTTAATTGGCAATTATTCTCCTCTGAATCTGAAAAAATTATAACACTTGCAATTTCTGCTTATTTGAACTACTTATCTAAGTCATTAAAATGCTTCTAAAATTTATTTAAATGTATACGTTAATTCCTTCTTAGCAGCTGTCATAAACATCAAATTCATCTATGTTGTTTAACAGTAACATTTGCTATATATTTGAAATGTGTTTGGTCAGAAAACCAGATATTTATACTGGCAGAATTTGATGATATATTTTTCACGTGAAAAGCATGTTTATAACATTACACCAGTGCATTTATTTGCTCCTGTAATTGATTGGCTTACACATATATGTGTGTGTATTTCAATACTTTATAAAGGACATATGGAATCGGACAGATGTGGTGAGGAAAAGGTTAATGATATTTCCTGTTACTTTCCAGAATAAAGAGAAATGAAGCAGGCAACATCTGCCAGTTTAGTTGAAGCTTTACTTTATAGACTAGAATGGTCACACTTTAATTAATGGCTATGCCCTGCATTTACTAGAAGGACTGGGAATTTATATATAATGCATTCATCATGCTTTCATGGAAAATGAAAATCACAAGATAGTATGGAGAACCCAATATGTTCTAAGGTATCAGGTAATTTTTCTACAAAGGGTGAAGAGTAGGTTGCGCACCCAGAGCTCAGACTTCTTCTGCAACAGTCCGTACATGCTGCAAAGGATGCTGTTTCAATTACCATGAGCAGCTGCTTAGCACAATCCATCATTATGTCATTTAATTGTCTAAAGTATAAACCGTGGGCTTTTAACTAAAACAATTACATAAGTGTACTACGGAAAGAACAAGCTGATTGCATGATTTTGGGAATGCAACCAAGCATGGAAAATAGTTCATTGACATTTTCAATTAATGAGAGGAACTATTGAAGCAGTTTGTTTTAATGATTTCATGAATAAGATTCTGAAAAACTAAAGTACAACCAACTTACAACTTTTTTATGTGGTTGAATTATAAAGCATATTTTTATTAACCTCTCTTGAAGTTGCAGTTTCTATTTTAAAAAGACAACCTCATTTTTAAAATCAAACTTCTCATTCATCATTTTCAGCCCTAATACCCACTCTTATTAGATAATAGAAGGCATGTTCAAGGTCTGGGGAAAGGAGAGAATATTCACCAAAATTTAGTTAGAGGTATTTTTTTGATCAGTGGGCTCAAAACAGTTCAGCAAATCATTTATCAATCAAAAGACGGGAATTTGAAGCATCTACATCTGGCCTTGTCACAAATAAGAGAATCAAGAATATGTCACCAGAATTTTTACCACAAATGATTAGAAAAAGGAAATTGCCGTCTATTTACATAGGGAATTTCAGGTCTGTTTCTGCATGGTGTGTCAGGAGGTGAACTTGGATGAAGTTAAGGATATTAAGTTTGAAATTCCACTTGGTCAAGTGGACATATCTAATAAATAATTATATATACGAATCTATGATTAAAGTGAGACTATCACATTATTGATGTATGGATTTTGGAGTTTTCATCACGTCCACAGTATTTTGAGCTATGACGTTGCACATGATCACTAAGAGTCTAGCATAGATAGAAAAAAAAAAAACAGCCAAGGTCTTTTTGTACTAACAATTCTTAGGCATGAGAAGACTAAAAGAGGAAAATGTGAAGAAATGGCCAGTGAATTATGGAGGAAAAAAAAGGGAAACATAGATTATGGTGTCCTGGACACCAAGTAAGAAAAAATTTCATGAAAGAAGAGTTCAAGCAGACCAAATGTTCTGCACGGGTCAAATGGGATGTGGAACATGAATTGACCGCTGGAGTTTGAAACATACAGGTCGTTAGTAACCTTAATAAGAGTGGAGGCAAACGTTTTATTGGAGTGAGTTTAGGAAAATACAGAAGAAGAGGAATTAGAAATATTTATACGGATAATTCTTTTGAGGAGTTTTGCTATCAAATGAAAGACAGAAATAAGGGAATAGTTGGAGGGGAATGTAAAGTCAAAAGAGATTATTTTGTTGTTTTGTTTTGTTTGTTTGTTTTAAATATGGGATAAATAGCAGCACTTTTTTATGCTGATGGAAAAGATACAATCATTAAAAGGAGAAGAATTGATAAAATAAATAGCTAGATCCAGTGAAATATGCTAGGCAATTTTATTTTAAACAACTATCTCTAATGAATTCTTCTAGCCATATAAATGAAAAGCAGTGGTGTTTAAAAATGAATTAGGTTAATATTCTCCCTGGACTGATAGTTGTACTGTTTATTGTAGTTATCTTCACACATCCCTTCCACCCTTTCCCCACGTGGCAATTATGTTCCGTTGTTTGGGTGATAACCCAGTGAGCAAAATCTATTCCCCTTATCATAGTGATTGGACCAGTTAAGCCAAGCCTAAAATGATGAGTGCCTGGTATTCCTCTGACTGAAGGGATTAAGTCCAGTCATGGTTGATTCAGTGCAAAGTTTGTTCTGCACAAGATGGTCTGTTAATTGGAGACCTGTAATTGCTGAAGCCATTTGCTAAAGCAGGAGAAGCCAATTTGAAGAAGTTGATACAAGGGGATCAGAAGCTTGGAGAATTTTAAACAAACCATGCCCAGAGACTTGAGCAAACTGTGCCCACGAATTTTAATTATATGAGTCAATACATTCTCTTTATTGTTTAAATAAGTTTGAATTGAGTTTTCTATTTCTTGGAATTAAAATTATCTTAAATTGGTGATAGAAAAGCAAACTCCAATTTACATAGTGGGAATTCACTGTTTATGCAGCAACGGTGATCCATATAAACTGTTTTTCTGAGGACAGAAACATTATGAACTACTAATTATGCCCTATGTAACTAAATTTATGACTAACTCAGAAATCGCTTTTTTTTTCCTACAGTGGCTAAAGGGGCAGAGAAAAATAAAGCTTTTCTTTGGCTGAGGACAGAAACACAACATATGGACAAAAAAGAGAAGAGTATTCTCTAGTAAAAAAAGCATTGATTATGCTGGAACAGGTCATAAATATCCCTTTCTGATTCTATTTTCTAAGGCTTCCCTTAGCATATCTTTCAAGTGAAAAGTTCAACTAGACAACTTTTGATTTCATTCAAATTTAACAGCCTTTGGCACTGAGTAAGATGTGGTTATGAATTGCCATTGATTTTTGTTAATAAAGCACTGCTTTTATCAAATTGTGCTACCTGTTAGCATAGTCCAACAACTTTCAAAGAAAGAAGCAGCAGAAAATAGTTTACAAATATAGAGATAGCCTTCAGAGGATTGGCACTCAAAGACTTGTTGATTCAATGGATACTATGAGTGCAAACTATGTGCTCCAATCTACATAGTAGATGGAATTGAAAACCAAAGAAGAAAAATTCCAGACTTGAAGAAGTTTATAGCCCACTGGAATACTAGATGTACAAACATTTAAAATGCAATGTTCCAAATGCTATGTGTTCTAGATGCATTTAACAGAACTATCTTGGCCATAATTGAAAGTGCAATTACTTCTGCCTGTAAAGGTCAGGTTAACCTACTAAGAGATGGCCACTTTCTGGATGAGACTTAAAATATAAGTAAAAATTCATCAGGGATTAAAATCAGGAGGAAGAAGTTATTCATTGCTGTTAAACAGTACCCTCCTCCAAAGCAAGATGGCGACTTGGTCACAGTTGTATCTCTGAAGTCCAGCATTGAAGTGGGCACAGAGCAGACACCTCATAATTGTTGCTTGAAGAGTGCATAGCATGCGTGGTGGTGACTGAAGATGCTAGCAAGAATGGGGGGAAGCAGGGAAACAGAATGCATTGTGAAGAACTATTGGTTGTTGTATGTGTTGAGTAAATTGAGACTTGCGTGTACTAGATAAGAGTACTATTTTGTTAACCATTAGTGAAACTTTATGAGGATACATATTCACAACCTATCAGAACATGATACCATATACCATGGAGAGTCTTAGGGATAGGCTAATTAATGTTTATTTAATCAGTTAAGTAATGAGTAGCCATTGAAGAATTTTGAGAAAGATGACATGATCAAAAATGCTTATTACAATGATCACATGAGCAGCGTTTTGAAGAGTAGATCAAAATGGCAGAAAGGTTAAAGGAAAGGAGAACATTTAGGACGTTGTTGCAAAATGCCATGGAAGGATATTACTGCCTGAACTGCAGCAATGGTGGGTGATCCATACAAAGGGAGGAGGGCCTGAAGTGTCTACCAATCTAACAGCTCATAAAACAGATCAATCATGATGATTAGTTAGTGACAGTGAACAAAAAAAGATGGAGGCTTTAGGACAACTTTGAGATTTCCAGCTTGTATGACTGAGTCAATAACGTAGCTAATCTTTAACACTGTGAGGACAAGATGGGATACACAAGAGTGAGAATTGAAATTCTGTTTGTGGTTTAGAATGCAAATCAACAATTCACCTAAAAAAAATCTCAGGATGTGAATTTTACAAAGTACAGATACTTTTATTGATCCTGGAATTATTTCAACAGTGAAATGTTTTCAGCATGGTAAGAAAGAAAAGGTCATAATGAAGTCCTAGTCTTCAACTAGACTGTCCACATCACTGGGGTACAGCAAGGACAAAGGACAAACACAGTTTTAATTCTAACAATGTTCAAATCTTTTCAATATGTCCTCATGCATACCAGAATCTGCCTGAGAAAAGGACTGTAGTCAGATAACATACAGAGGCCTTCCTGCCATACTCAAGTTTCTTTCATTTTTACCAAAAAATAAGAGCTAACTTCTCATTTGCCCCTCATCTTACTATGGTGCCATTCCTATAGCGATTCATAAGTGAACAAAACAGGAAAACAATCCTCTTGCCTCAAGAAGCTTATATTTTACTGACTAAAAGGATAATCTGAAATATCAGTGTTAGAGTTGAGAAAGTGAATAATAATAACTGGATAATAAATTCTTGTGAAATACATGTGGTTTCCAGTTATTTGCATTCAAAGGAATTCAAGTAAGATAGGCGAAATTTTGCACGTAGCGTAGAAAGAGGTCAAATAATTGAGTGACATAGTCATAACAAAACTTTTGATTCTACTTATTGTTTTCAACCAGATTTGTTAACAATTAGACCAAGAAAATCAAAACAACCATTGATGCTGAATCCTATCTTATTCTTGCAGGAGGCAATAACATCTAAATGCGTAAAATAATTTGAAAAAGAGGTCTACCCATCTCAACAATGTGTAGTTTCATTATTTTATTTATTTTTTATTTTTTTTGCTGAGGAAGATTCACCCTGAGCTAACTTCCAATCTTCCAGATGGAGGTCGTTGAAAGCCATGTCAAAACCTACCTACCACACAAGGTAATTACATCTTTAACTGATAAATTTTTAAATGAAGTTAAGTCAATGAACATTGATTGGGCATCATCACATACCAAGATGGAAAGAAGCAGAAATTATAAATAGCTTTATTCTTAAACCAAAAGCAATTTCCACATTTATTTAGTGTAGGAAAAAATGCTACAGTGATTCACTTTGTAGACACATAAATATTAAACTAATACGAAAAATGGACAACGCAATTGGTTTAGAGACCTCATATTATATGACTCAAATTACCTTTGCCAAAGAGATTAGAGAACGTTCATGGTGCCGGTCCTTTGGGGAGATTTTAAATCCATCAGAGATGGCCATAGCATTTAGTTTTTAATGGAAGAATTATCCACAAACTATTAGGAACTTAACCAATTAACCAATTATATTTCATTGTCGTACTCAATGATTCATACTAAAAGTATGCTCGATGTACCCTGAAAAACTTTTTTCAGGGTGTCTGCCTGCCTAAAATTATTTCCATAATAATATGAAGACATAATTTGCCTTTCTACACGCATTGTCTGAGAAGTATATGGTAGTTTTCCTGAGGTTACATTACATGTGATCTTGTAATAAATAAAACAAAAAAGTAGATATGAAAATCTACTTGATGTGTATTGTCAAACATTAAAAAGAATATACAAAACATTTTGGAAAATATAGTTACCTTTCACAAAAATATTTATGTTAACATGTAATGTGCTTAAGTTCTTATTTTTAAGTAAAATAAAAATATATGTTAAATTTCTCAGGTTTAATTTTTAATATGATAACAATAAATATAACTGACATAAAGTAAAGCTCCTCAGCTTTTTTAATTTTTTAAGAGTGAAAAAGGGATCTTAAGACCAAAAGTTTGAGAATCACTCAATTTCTGAACACTAGCACGTTTTTAAACAACTTAGATGAAAAACACTGTTTTGAAAAAAAAACATATTATCAGACTTATTTTTTCATAATACAATTTGCTTTAGTTAAGGTTAAAACTCAGATATTATCACTTCAATAGACAAAGACAGTCTTTGAAAGTGGCAATCATCTCTTAAATAAGAAAATCATTTTGAGTGTGAATGCAAAATCAATGACCCGCGTTAATCACAGCAAGAATATTTATTACAGTAATGTAACTGCAAATATTAAAACAATAGTTTTCCTATCTAATAGAGTAAGATTACAAAGACAAGATCATAATTATATCAGGAAAACTAGTGTAAGGGCAAGGTAAAATGACTTTTAATGGATGTCAGGTGTATATCTTTAATAAGGCTTGCACCTGATCTTGTAAAAATTGTAAGAACTGTAAGCAGAATGGGGACATAATTTTACTAGTCAACTGATGAGAGCATACACTACTACTTCATCATATAAGAAAAAGCCTCCAGTATCTCTAGTAATATCTATTTGGGTATTCTTTTCCTTTAATAATTAGTTTTAATGATATGCTATGATAGAATATTACCATCAACCGGTATTTTCAAGTAAGAGTAGGGAAAGTCATTACGAGTAGGCAGAACAGTAGCGTTTCATTGATGGACTATAACAGAAAAGCCCAAATGACAGATAAAAAGCCCACATTTTATTTCATTTTAAGTTGAGTCACTGAAAAAGGACCAGCAACAGATTACTAATTACAGCTCAAATAGATTAAATTGTCAATTTTGTATTTCTATAAACTATATGTATAATTTCTATTTTATATTTCTCTAATCACAGATTCATTCAAGATTGTTCTCATTTGCTGTATTACAGGGTCAGCATATATAATTTCGTTATGCATCATAAATGTGAGAATGATTTTACTAGAAAAATCCAGTTTAATAGTAGACAAACCCATAAAATAATAATACTCACCTCCCTCAGGCACTTAGTCCACAAAGCAAAAATTGCAGAAGGTAAAACTCATACCATTTGGATTTCCTTTCTGATTAGAATATAGAAATTTACAAGAAACCATCATTGCCACACTAAAAACAAAGATAAGCTGCCTAATTAAGGGAAAAAATCCATGAACTGAGCATGCAAAGAAACTTAAATTCTAGGAGAGAAGTCCATGGTTGCTAACAATCATGACCATGACAAAAGGAGGCACCAAAAATATCTAGCTTAGGGTAAGTAGTAACCAGGGTAACTCTTAACAATGTTTAATGGTCATGTAAGGACTGGCCTGACAGCTTAGAAATTTAAGGAGTCCCAATCACAGTAACTCACTTGCCAATCCTATCCTGAGGCGCCCTCACCGAGTGAAGAGCAGAAGTGCATCAGAAGCAAAGGCAGGAAAGCAGGACTGAGAAACAACCCCTGGAATGCTGGAATGTGAGTCTGCAAACTGAACATCAGCAGGTCACCAAAGGCTTTGGGTAGGTCAGGAATGCTGAGAGAAATAACCTGAGGTATACCTGGTTGTACCTTGCAAGAGCAAGGCAGTGGCATAGCGAGAACTGGAGGTAAGTCAGAAGAGCTAACGGAAACTCCTCAAGGTGCACGGGGGTCCTTCTGAATGCACAGCCATAGCTCACCAAAGGATGGGGTCAGTGTAGGAAAATTGAAATAAATTACCCAGAGTGCAATATCCCTTTCTAAGTGCATGGCAGCAGTCTGAAAGTGACGGGATAGAAAAAGACAGCTAAGAAAGATCCCCCAATGCAAAACAGGGACTTTGCTGAGTTCACAGCAAGAGTCCAAAGAAGGCAGTGTAAAGACCAAGATAGGTGACAGAAATCAATCCCCTTAAGCACACGAAGTCTTCAACAACTGAAAGCAGCATAAGAGATGCTGTGGAAAGGCAATAAGATGAAGAGGGGCTTCCTGAAGTACATAAAGAAAATCCCTGAGCAACTCCAAAAGACGGTGACTGGGTAGTAAGGAAGACAGAGATCGCGGGAGTATCGCCAGCACTCAGAGTCCAATCCTTACCTGAAAGAAAATTTTGATGCCATCTGGAACATTTGAGACCAGAGATTAGCTGAATCAAAATAAATGCAAAACGCAAACAAACACAGAGCTAGCTCAACTACAAGTTAAATTGAATTATTCTTCTACCCAGATAGCCTGACAGAGCAAGAGCTGAAAGTATAAATATTTGCTACTTCAGTCTCCACAATTCTTTTACAAGTACAAAAACCTGTTGGAGAAGCAGAAAAATTGGACCCATGACAAAAATAAAATAACAATAGAGGACAGCATACAGAAATTAGAATTAGCAAAAAGGGACTTTTTAAAAAAATAATATAAATATATTAAATAAACTAGTGGACAATTGCGCATCATGTGTACACAGATGGAAACCCTCAAAAGGAAATCTAAACTATGAAAAGAAATAAAATAAATAACGGACGAATTCATGTGATGCACTTAACAGGAGATTGGGCACAACAAGAAAAAACAGACAGTGAACTTGAAGATAAGTCACTGGAAATTAACCAACGTGATCACATAAAAAGAATTAAGAGTGGGTCTGAGGTCTTTGGGATAATATCGCATGTTTAGCCTATGTGTAATTAGGACCACAGAGAGTGAAAAGAGATTAAATCATAAAGGACCTGAAGAAATATTTGAAGAGAAAATGGCCAAAAGTTTTCACAGAATTGAACATTCAAATATTTATATACAAGAATACATATTGAAGGGATTTGCTAAGAATAAATATACATACACACACCTATATACACATATGTATTCTCAGCAAACATATATAAGAATATAGCCATATATAAGACTATTTGTCAAATTCATATATAAGAATTTGTACACGTATAAGAATACATATCTTATTTATGTATACATAAGAAGATATATCATATGTATATATACATATATGAATATTTTAATCAGGTTTCCTCAATCTGATAAAAAGCATATACAGTATTTACTTAATTCCAACTTAATTGGAATATATTGATTGCTTTCTCCTTCTGATTAGGGAGAAAAATGTACATTTACTCTCATATCCTTTTAGTAGTTCACTGGAAGTCTTATCTGGTGCAACAGAAGACAAATAAATGAAAGGCATAAAGACAAGAAAGGGGTAGGAAAACTTTCTAACTACCATTCAATTGCGTTTCTATGTATATATTCACAGATATGTACACAAATAAACGTGTCTGTGTGTCTGTGTCTGCGGTCAAAACCCCAGATATTTACAAAAAATGCTGAAACGAATAAATGGCTGCAGCAAAATCTCAGGATACAAGCTCAACATTAAAAAATTATTTATATTACTATATACTAAAAGTAAACAAACACTTAGACAATTAAATTTTAAAAATATTGTTTACAAAACATCAAAAGTTATCAAAATTTTAGGAAAAAATCTAATAAACAAAATAAATGCAAGACTTCCACACTGAAATGAAAAATACTATTAATGAGAGAAATGTTTTAAAACTGTTTTAATAAATTGAGAAGTATACTGTGTTCATGGTTGCAAATATAAATATTATTAAGGTATCTATCCTCCCCAAAATGATTTGCAGGTTCAACAAAACTTTATAAAAAAATTCCAGAGAGCATTTTTTTTTGGTCAAAGTTGACAAGCTGACTCTAAATTTTATATAGAAATGCAGAGAATCTATAATAGCTAAAACAAGCTCAAGAAGCAAGAGGAAAGTTGGTAGACAAAGTTATTTTAAATATTACTGTAAAGATACAGCAATTGAGACAATGTTTTATTAGCAAAGGTGAGACAAATTGATCAATGAGATAGAATGAAAAATCAGAAATAGACCCACTTGTATATCATCAATTGATTTTCGACATATGCACTAAGGCAATTTGATGGGGAAAAGAAAATCAATTCACCATCGGTGCTGGAACAACTGGATATATGCAAGCACACATAGACCTTGAACCTTATCTTAATATTAAAAGTTTTAAAAAATTCAAGATGGATCATGGACCTGAAGCAAACTAGAGCCACAAACTTTCTAAAGAAAAAGTAGGAGTATAACTTTGAGATCTTGGACTAAGCAAGGTATGTTTCGTTCAAGTAAAAAAAACCTACTAAACTTGAGGAAAAAATGATACATTTTCCTTAAGCAAGATAATTTCTAATAATCAGGAGATATTAAAAATAGAACAGGTAAATTCTACAAGAGACAATATCCTTAGTACCTATATTTCACAAAGAATTCATATCCATAGCATGTAAGGATGCTTACAAGTCAATGGTTCACACACACACACACACATACAAAATTGTCAAAAGATCTAAAAAGGCACTTCACAAAAGAAGATATACTCCTGGCCAAAACGCACATGAAAATGTGTTCAAGAATAATTACAAGATGAAAAGTTAAATTACAATGCATTGTGATACCAGTTCCTGGAACTGGAAAAAGAAAAACACTGACAATACTAAATATTGCCAACTTTGTAGAGTAATTGAAACTGTCATACATTTCTGATGGAGGTATGAAATGGTATAAACACGTGACAAAGTCATTTGACACGCGGATAAAGTCAAAAATATGTCTACCAGATTACCCAGCAAATCCACTCCTATATATTTACATAATAGAAAGTAAAATATATGTTCACAGGAAGTCTTGCACAAGAAGGTTCCTAACAGTTTTATTTACAGTAGCCCAAAACTGAAAAAAACCAAATGTCAAATTTGATATATTCATATATTCATGCAATATAACATTACACAGCAATAAAAATTACAAATACAGATACTTGCAGCCACACAGATGCATAGTAAAAAAAAAATAACATTATGGTGAGCAAAAGAAGCTAGACACAAAAGAGTACACACTACATGATGCCATTCTGTTAATTCAAGAATACAAATAAAAGAGACACAAGATAACATTCTAGGGTGAAAGCAATATTCTGTCTCAACTTGGATGGTGGTTACATGAGTGTGTATACAACCGTCAAAATTCATTTACGTTCACTGCTCAGTTAATGTCTGCGCATTTTATTTTATTCATACCTCAGTAAAAATTTATATCATTCTGTGACATTTTTATCTCTGACTTTAAATTTTTAAAGAATTTATATGAAAGGGATTAACTATTAAAAGTAAGTCCAGACCACGGCAATTCTGTTTGGGCAAGATGAAAAAACATCCCTCTTGCCACATGTGTGCTGGTCTGGACATTTTTTCAGTATTTACATCATCATAATTATATTTCATTAACGAGAATTCCTCATTATCTGTATCAGTATCTGTCACATGGCAGATACTGTGCTGTTTGTCAGGAAGGTAGCAGTGATTATGAAATGATTTCTATTGCTTTGGGGTTATAGTAAGGAGGGTACTCAAACCAGTAATATTTAAGGGAGATAAGGTGATATACAGTCTAAAAAAGCCAATTATTAAAAAAATTGAGGCATGCATACCCATATTTTAAAATATACTTTAAATTATGCTAAATTAAAAATATCTTTCTGTGATGTAATGTTATTTAGCTCTAAAATTGCTTTCCAAGACATTTAAAATTTACATGTAGCTTAAAACATCTCCCTTCAAAAGTTACTCAATTAATTGACCTTCACGTGACATTTAAAAAATCAATCTAATAGAGAAAACTTTAGCAAATAATGAAAAATTTGAGAGAAAGAACATTATAAGCAGCTAGATAATAACATTAATTATATCCTGGATCAAGTCAGATAATCAATCCATTAATGTTAGTTAATAACATTAATAAGTATAAAGCCTGATAAAAATTAATAGTTATAATTTTTTGTGAAAAACATATTAAGTTGTGGAACTACAGCAGGTTCTGTCTTAATCCATATTAACGAATATCCTCTGACCACTCCCCACACAAGTGTTTTAACAAGCTTCTGTTGTCTCTTTGCTGAAACACTTAACTTGTACCAGAGGGCCAGTTCAAAAGGTTTATCTTAGTCTTTCAAAATTAGCCTCACATAGAACACGTTTAATTATAAATCCACAAAAGCAAACCAGTAAAAATGAAATATATTGGGTTTACCAAAGTAATTCAAATTCCTTTAGATTTTTGATATAAGATTTTATGGTCTCATTCTTGAAAGGCACAATTATAGAAATATAGAAACTTGATACAGTTTTAGTTTCTTGTAGCAACACCCAGATTCCATTTATCATTTTAAACAAATGGCAGGGAAAAGAAACGCCAGAGAAAAACTGTTGAAATCATGACTAATATTCTTCCTTCAATATGCAGTAATCATTTACATATTTTTATAAGCCTGTATCAGTTTCCTGTGGCTGCTGTAACAAATGAGCACAAACTTACTGGCTTCAAACAATAGAAATTTGTTCTCTCACAGTTCTGAAAGTCCAGAGTCTGAAGTCTGGATCACTGAGCCAAAATCCAGGGCCCAGGCAGGGCTGTGCTCATTCCGGAGACTCTGTGTGAGCATCTGTTCCTTTCCTCAAGCTTCTGGTGGCGGCTGGCACTCCTGACTTGTGTCTGCATCTCTCTGCCTCTGTGATCACATTGCCTTTTCCTCTTCTTAGTGTGTAATGTCCCTCTGCCCCTCTCCTAAGGTCCCTTGAGATATCATTTAGGGCCTACCTGGATAACCCAAAATAACCTCTCATCTCAAAATTCTTGGTTTAATTACATCTACAAAGACTCTTTTTCCAAATATGGCACCATACGTAAGTTTCAGGGATTAGAAAATGGACTTCTGCTGGGAGGGCTCTCCCCCCATCCCGCTTTCCCCATTCTCTTACTTTCTTTCCTGGGATCACCTCCCAAATAAACTGCCTGGAAGTGAGTCTTGTTTCAGGTTCTGCTTGGGGGAGAAATCCACCTGAGATAGCCAGCTTGGCTCTAACTAAGAGTACCAACAGTTTCTACGTAGAGCTGGAAACGATGCAGAGTGTGAACACAGACACAGGAAGGACGTTGGTGTGGGAGGGAGAGGCTGCGATAACTCCCATCTAATTGTTTCTATTTCTCATTGAAATAGGAAGCAAGGGATATGCCAAGTCTGAGGATATGTTGGGGTTTAAAGGAGAGAGAAGACTATTTAAAATGGCCTACTAGAACAGTGGTGGACAAAATGGATTGGTAAAATATGGTATGATTTCTTAGAAGCATGAGGGGCCTACGTGCATTAGTAATCATTAACTATAAACATAATCTGAATTATATTTCCTCTAAATCTGAGCTGCTTACTCAGCCTGGAATAGTCTGCCATCCAACCTCTTTCTAATATCTGCCTTCAAACATCCTTTTTTAATTTGTATGAGTTACAATGTTTATAACTGATGTGGTTTGATCTCTCCCATCCACACATCTCTGATTGGAAAGAAAAGTTAGCAGAAAACTGCTTAAAGAATTGTTTTAACCAACCCTCTTACTCTCTATCGTTGTACTAGAAACAGTACAGAAGAAATAATAGGGATATTTGGAGTTTCTCTGAGACTTTATTTTCTGAGCAGTTTTAGTGGTTGGGGGTGGGGTTGAAGTCTATCCAAGGCCTATCTCCTTGTCAGCTTCAACTTATTTTCTATCCATTTATGATATTTTTCTCATGTTCCTCTCATACTGCCATCAAGGCTGATGAGAAACTACCCAATGACAAATTTGAAGACAGCAAGTCTCTCCCACAATTTGGAGTCTTCCAGTTTGCTTATAGCAGAATACTGGTATTTTAAAGGTAATATACTTAATCAAAACAGCATATTCCACATTAAAAATAAGAAAAGGAATACTAATTTTGTATTTAATCATTCAATACCCCAACATTGCTTACCATCGTGAGCTAAATCCCTTAATTAAGAGAAGTATGTAAATAAGTATGACAAGGATCATCTTGGGTGAAGCCTTAATAACAGGAAAGGGCAGAGGATACAGGAAATGGAATACACGTTTAATTGTGAATTTGTGAAGTCATATATTATCATAACTTTCTCTTTTGTTGAAGATACTCCGGAGCTGCACGTATTCCTTGTCAGTCATTCCGTCAAGCACGTGTTCTCAATACTTTTGGCTAGTCCTTGACTGCAGAATGTTTGCCTTTGGAGATTATATGAACTTCCCACATTTGCTTTTGTTCTGCATCAGCTGCTTCCCTTTATATTCAAAGATAGTTTTAGAGAAAGATCTGGACTTTATCAGAAAATGTGGAAACATGCATTATATTTCTAAATCAATACAGAACTGAGTATAAGGTTTCTCTAGGTGAATGAAATGAAAGACTTTCGATGTTCTTGGATGTTCCTGAGATGGAAGATAGATTCTCAAAAAGTTCTCTTGGCCTAAATGCTTCCTAACTAAAGGACTTAATTAAAATGATAGCAAACTACAAAATCTTGCTGTTACAGAGGCTATATGCTCCTTGTGCAACTTTCTCTGCTCATAGATTTTTTTACTAATGTATTAGCTCTTGTTTATTTCTTGCTTATAAAATTATGATCGTGATCAAATAACCAATCTTACGGACAGGCATTGGCACTGGAAAGAAATTCTACAACAGTGATTACGTCTAACAATAATATGAAAAAAAGTGAATGGTTTGAACGTGTCATGTGCTGTTAAGAGCATATATAATGTTTGATGTTTGTAGAGAGTGCTGTATTGAAAAGTTATATTAGAAAAATCTGGTTTTATTTTTGTTTTTAAATTAAAACTACCTTGTATTTTACATTTTTCTTTGTGGCCTTAGGATGTGAAACAAGCCCTCTATTCTATGACATTCACGGAGGAGTTAATTCTTCAGGAAGGCTGTAGTTTGGGTCTTATATTTGTCAGAATAACAAACTCTATTCTCGTCATACTTTTAAAAAAATGAATTTAATTTAAATAAGCATTTTAGGGTTCCAATTTTTGCAAATGTTAAGCCCAGAATTATTGCCAGAGCATAAATTATGCACACAGATAGATGAGAACGTAATTAATTAGTTGTATTAATTAGGTGAGGGCTAATTGCTCCCACTGTTGTTACATGTTGAAAGGAGACCCGGCAGAGATCACTATTAGGACTTGGCATACTAAGAATACCTAAGTTCAAAAGATAAAAACTGACTCCTTTGTGCTCATTGAATTGTCCTTCCACACCTTGTGGATATTTAAAAACGCAAGGGTAGACTTTTTACTGTATTTTAATCTTTCTCAGAGAAGCCCCCTAAACATCAATAATTCCAAGAAGTCACAGTACAGTAATTTTATAATTATACAGTTATAAATTATTTTGTATGACGTTAAGCCTCGATTTTAATATTTAACATCACAATTAATTAATTGTTCATGGTTCGTTGCCCCACAAAATAATGATTTTAGTCACATAAAGGAAAGTATACATTTAGATAATTGTGCAAATGGATTTCATTTAATTATTTCGAAAACAGTTCAAATTCACAGCTCAATTAAAAGGTGATGGATTGCACACAATTTGTTCCCTTTTTATGGATTATAGATTCGAGATAAAATTACCTCAGGAGACTTTTTTTTTCCCACCCATGGTTTCACAATCTGTTATTCTAAATGTAAACTGATTGAACCCATAATTCCCTTTTGTCACAGCAGGTTTCTGGCTTACAGTGTTTTTCTGCTTGTATAATTACATATTTTAAGAAGATATGTTAATCAGTAACCTTATTCTAGAGTCTCAGGAGATACAGCAGAAATTTCTTGCAGATGATATATTTTAACCATTTCAAAGTCAGTACTCACACTTATAAGCTGAGGTTACTTATTTGGTAAAAAAGCTAGTTCCCAAAATCTTTCATTTGCTCTTTCACAATCATCTAGTCCTATATAATCATGCATAGAATCATATAAATTTTCAGTTGGAATCAGAAATCCTGCAGTACCATCAACTTAAGTGTAAGGAAATTGAGACAGCTTGAGGAGACCGAGCAAATGTGTTGATAGAAGATTTTCATCTCAAATTCTCTGGATAGGTTCTCATTGTTGCTGTAACAAATAATTATAAATTTACTGGATGAAAACAATACAGATTTACTCACTTACAGTTGTGGAGGCCAGGAGTCCAAAATCAAGGTGTTCCTTCTGAAGGCTTCAGGAGAGAATGGTTCCCTTGCCTTTTCCACCTTCTAGAGGCCACTCTCTTTTCTTTTCTTTTCTTTTGAGGAAGATTAGCCCTGAGCTAACATCTGCTGCCAATCCTCCTCTTTTTGCTTTTTTGCTGAGGAAGACTGGTCCTGAGCTAACATCCGTGCCCATCTTCCTCTACTTTCTATGTGGGATGCCTGCCACAGCATGGCTGGACAAGCAGTGTGTAGGTCCGCACCCAGGATCCAAACTCGTGAACCCTGGGCTGCTGAAGCAGAACATGTGAACTTAACTGCTGTGCCACTGGGCTGGCCTCACCACTTTCTTTTCTTGACTTACAGTACATCACTCCAACCTCTTATTCTGTCAACACATCTCCTTTTTCTAACTCTGCTCCTCTTGCCTCCCTGTTACAGGGAAGCTTGTGATTATATTGGGCCCAAGTGGATAATCCAGGATCATCTCCCCATTTTAAAATACTTAATCTGGTTTACAATGGCCCCTTTACCGTGTAAGTTAACAGACTCTCAAGTTCCACAGAAGAGGACTTGGATATCTTTGGGAGACCGTTATTCAGCCTACCGTGATTATTTTCCACCATCTGTAAAACAGGCATGAAGGATATAGGGCTTTTTTTTGAAGCTCAGCAACACTACTCTGCCTCTCTGAGTACAGCTTTTCATCAGGTCTCATCTAGACTACTATATTAGTCTAACCGATTTTCTATCTGTAGTATCATTCCTCTCTAATCCAGACTTTATTTACCCTATAGCTATAAACAATTCAAGTGTGTTCATTTTATTCTCTTGCTGAACGCATTCAATGGCTCCCCCTTGCTTACTTTAAAAAGCTCACATTCCTCAGAACAGTTTACAATGCCTTTCACAACGAAGATGAAACCCAGCTGCCCAGGTTGAATTTCGTCACCTCCCCTCTGATCCACATGCTAGTTGACTTATCCTAGGTGCAGCAAGCTTCTTTGATCATCCAGACCTTTACGTAAATTGTTTCCTCTGCTGGAAATTCCCTTAGCTAAACCACTCATTGTCTAGAAAAATTCTATTCATCCTTCAAGACTTACACCATCGTGTCCTCCTCCCCTAGAGAGGACTTCTACCACGCTTTGTTTTTATCTCTACTCTTCCATTTATCATGTGTATTGCCATCATAGCACATTTTCTTTACTGTACACTCTATGATAAGTTCTTCAAGAGGAATGTGTGTGTTCTATTCATCTTTTCATAGTCCCAGTATGTAAATGTTTAATCCAATCATTATCAACATTTATTCTCTGTATTTATCCCCCACTCCCATCACCATGCATAATTTTGCCTTCAATTATAAATTTTCTTGCTTAATAGTGCAACTATAAAGTATATTGATAGTGTCGATCTGAGAAAAAGAGTTCAGGCTTACGCAATCAACATCCTCTAAAACAAAACCAAATTAGGCGAACCCAATCAAAGTAGTAAGAGTCTGTAGCCAATTTCAGTCTGCCTTTAAATCCAAAACAGTTAAAACAAAATGACAACAATAAAGAGTCAACTTCACTCTGCCCAAATGCACAGAAACTACTTCTGATCCAGCCAGAATTCTCATCTCCTCCCTCTGCTCTTTCAACAAGTCCAAACCGACACCACCACCATGCGCTTACTCTCAGCTCCGTTTAGTTCTTTCTTCCCACAGTCATTTGGAGACGATATCCCTCGTGTATAATAACTCATTTTAGGTGGCAGTGGAACAGAGTATTCTTTGGAAGACGTGTAATAGACAAACAAGAACCCCAGAAGCAGGGATGATGGAAACTATGGCCATTCGTACACTCACCTGCAGAAGCAAGATCTACAAACTACATATTTCTGGAGTAAAGAATCAAACTAACCAGGTAGGGAAAAAAACTAATCTGTTTCTTGGAGGCACAGGTCATCTAATATACTTCTAATTTTCAAAAAGATAAGCAATGTATATATCGTAGCAAGAAACCTAGAATGTCCATATGACCGGGAAACACATCCCAGGGAGAAAGCTTCCCCCTTCTTTTAAGAAGTTTGTCAGAAATTACATACTAAAGTGCAGACATGGGAGACTGGTAAAGAGATGTCCTCCCTTCAGAACAATGTGTGTGTGTGTGATTAATAGAGCTTCACTATGTTTTTTTGGTTAATATTTGCTGGACAACACTTGTTCCACCCTCTTGGGTTAAATTACTTTGAGCCAGGTTTCCACCATTTGCAACCAAAAAATCACACTCCAGTTCATGTATTTGTGAATTAACAAATAAAACATTCCTACTAATTGCATAAGTTAATTACATAATTAAATACACATTTCGCAATGCCATTTTCATTTAAAAATGTATTTTTAGAACTGTGATCTCTATTTGTGACCTCCATAGTTAAAATAGCATAACAGTCTCTTTTATAAATTCAAAAGTTTATAGATCGATAAGAAATCCTTCAGCTCTGGCAGTGGAGTAGTTTTAGAGCTGCATATAGTCTATTAATAATCTCATTGACTTTACATTCTTCACTCTCACCAGGGCTGATGCCTAAGTATGGCTGGTGGCCCATGAACTAAGGCTGGTCTCAGAATCTTCAGAAACTCTCAAAGAGATCCACTTCCTGGAATTTAGAATTTACTGCCTAGAGACAATAGTTTGGAGACAGACATATTCCACGTAAAAATGTAAAGAATGGGTAATTATATTAAATGAACTTTCTTTGCCAAAGACTAAATAGCCCAAGGACAACATTTCTTAGGCTATTTTCAGCTTTAGGATTATTGGGAAATTCTGTAGTACCACAGATTGTGACTGGAACTGCTTGCCACAAATCTTTAAAAAGAAAAAGTGTTTGTCTTTGCTCAGCCGACAGTTGAATGAATATGAAAGAGAAAATGCAATTATATTTTGTAAATTCAAGGGAAGGCTTGCTCAGTAAAACTTTCTATGTTAGGCTAAATGAAAGTAGAAGAACTTATGGCTGTATCAAATTCTGCTAACAACTAGCTTAGGTAAAGTTAGACAATGCAGCTGTGCACTCAAGTTTATGCAATGGACTCAGGCTCAAGGGCCTAGACCTTATTGGATTGTGGATTAAAATTAATGATCTACACCTTTTCAGGAACCTTTTTCAATGTTTCTGTATACGCTGTGACCAAGAGGACCTAAACCTTCTCCTGGCTTGACTAAACCTTCAACAGTCTTCTTATTGGCTATCAGTTCGTGAGCTCCCTTTTCTTAGAGCATTTACTTTAAAAGCTTGCAATTGCAAATTCTTTCCCTTGCTCTTTGAAATACAAATTTTCTCCCAGCCTCTAGCCAGTTTTCAACCCAGAATGTCTTTCTCAAGGATCTGGGAGCCATCCCTCCTAAGCGTAATCATCTAAGGAGGGTGCCCCTGACTCCCTGTCTCTGTGGGAGGAGAGCAGCTTACAAGGGACTATTAGCAAACCCTGATGGCCTAATCCATTGACCAACCTAGTCTCTAATGTCCTCCAGCACTTTTCCATTAGCTCACCCCAGGGTTAAAAAATCTTCTACCCTTTTGTTTCAGGGGAATTGAGTTCAATCTCTCTTCCCTGTTATTACAGATTTGAATAAAGAATTCCTTTCTTGTTTTACTCTTTACAGTGCAATTTTTCTTTGGCAACTGAAGAAGCCCTACTATTTTAACTTCAGTAGATGCCTCCTTAGCAATAATGATCAGGCTAACTTGGCTGATCTCTGGCCCTGGCCATTTTTCCTCCCTCAAGCAAAGTGATATGTGTAATGGTTTTTAAAATTGATCTATAACTTAGTCTGCAGCTAAAAAAATTTATTTTAGAAATTTTGAATAATATATTTTTTTAAAGTTACTGCTTTGGGGAAACCGAAATGCCCATTCTGTGGATGCACAGAATAACCTGAAGGAAACATCCCCTGTTAACTTGTGTTCAGGAAGTTCAAAGTTAAAACTTCACCCAGTGTACTGATGCGATAGGATGCTGCCAGAAGTCACCCCGGTAGTCCAAGCCGAATGCCAGCCGTGAATATAAACATATGCTAGGCTGACTTGAATTTTTTATTTCTTTCATGCCCTTAGTTCACCTTCTAGTTAAAAGTACCAAGGAACAAGAAAATGTTAAATGCAGGCATTAAGATGAGAAATGAAAGCAAGAAAGGTGGACAAAAGTAATTTTCAAATAATAGAAATTCCCTACATTTAAAGAAAAGGAAAAAACTAGTGAAAATAAAAATTAATATAACTTTTAATTTCACACACATTCATTATTTCACTTGTGTTTTTTCTTACACAAATCTGTATCTTCAGTTAAACAGAAGTATATGTTTTATGAATGCTTTAAAAGTTAGAATAGATCAAACCAATTTAGCTGAGGAAAGAGAATGCCTTGGAACTTGAGTAAAATATCAATTTTTTTTGTTTAATTGGAAAATCCATAATTTTAATTGCCACACAGCCTAGCTTATAGTGAGCATTCAATAAATATTTTTAAATTATTATTGTTAGTTCTATTATTAATTACAGCATTGAGGTATCAAAAAATAGAACCTGAGTTTGACTTTGGGCTCGAATCATGACCTACTGGGGCCAGTTGCATATGTTCTCTGACTTTCTTCTTCTACAAAAACATGTGCTCCTTTCCTGTCTTTGTATCTAATATAGAAATAGCACAGGATCCTTTAGTCATGAGGGAGTTAAAAATAAAAATAAATTACTATTAAATGCACTTGAAATTCCCTTTGTTCCCACTTCAGTAGACAAGCTTTAGCACATTTCACTTGTCCTCCTCAATTTCTTTCCTTATGTGGTCTAGGCCACACCCCTCAGACCTCAGGGTGGCACTAAGGCCCCTGTAACAGCTGGGCGGGCCCCACATGTTATCCTTCTTCTCTGTTAACTATGAGCAGTTGTCTAAGTTCCTGCATAACAGAGCAGAGTCAGAGAGAAAGAGATAGAAAGAGAAGGAAATAGAGAAACTATATTTAAAACACTTGATAGTTAAAATTTATATGAATTTTTTACTATATTCTAGTGTTTCTATCTAGTACGGGAAAAGAAGTGCCTGGATTCATATATACACAGACACACACACATATACATACATAAACTCAATGCTTAAATAAATAAAATGGAAAAAGGAATAATTTTAGTGTAAGACCCATGTCAACAGAAGATTTGGGACAGGAATTATTTGATATTCTGAAGGCAGGATTCTGTTGGAAAGCTGAGTGAAATAAACAAGCTAACTGTGTTTCATGCATTAAGCACATTTTAAAGATGTGAAGCTGAACTCTTCGGATTGAATCATATTATGATTTATGTCCTAAGGATGGAAAATTATTGCTTAAATGCAGCAACAATTTTGAAAAAAGAAAGAAACGCTAGCAAAATAAGATGCGAAATATACAACTATCAGAGTTGTAAATTTATATGTATTGACTATATATAGCCTTAAGCAGAGAAGGAAAAAGAAATACTGAAAAAGTAATGTTCCATAATCCACATCTTTGCCATGACAAATATGGATGCTAAATCAATTTTTTATTAATACTATTGACTTTCAGGGTTCGTATGAGATGAGGTACTTTCAATGAATGTCAGATAAGTATTACTTTAATATATGTGCAAATTAGTCAAATAAGATGCTATTCCACTTTGTCCTTTTGGAGAACAAAATTTCTATAAATTTCACATTTAAAAAATTATGCCTGAAGCACACTTAACATTTCTGTTGTGGAAATGGGTATGGAAGCAATGGAACATATATCCAGGACACAGTGTTCCACCAATATCCAAGTCAATTTGGTTAAGAATAAATAGTTTGAGTCTCCATGGTTAGGAACTTGCAATATCTTTGCTGCAAGTATTTTTTTGTTGTTGTTTTTTTGGAGGAAGATTAGCCCTCAGCTAACTACTGCCAGTCCTCCTCTTTTTGCTGAGGAAGCCTGGCTCTGAGCTAACATCCGTGCCCATCTTCCTCTAGTTTATACATGGGATGCCTACCACAGCATGGCTGCCAAGCAGTGCCATGTCCGCACCCGGGATCCGAACCAGCGAATCCCAGGCCACCGAGAAGCGGGAACGTGCGAACTTAACCGCTGCGCCACCAGGCCGGCCCCTGCTGAAGTATTTTTAAACACAGGTAGCATTGTTGCTCGAGCTGCCTGCATAGGAGACGAGTTCAACAAAATCTGTTCTTTAGAAAGAAATAAATAAATAAGCCAGTGGGATAAATGGCTTAGAAATAGTAGGTTATGTAAATAACTCAAGTGAAAGTTACTTCACATTTTTAAGCATTTTTTTTGTTAGTAAAGAATTTAAGAGTATATTTTAACCATTCCACGGGAAAGCTGCATATGTAACGTCTTACAGAAAAATTAAAAGGATGGTAGTTTACCGCATAACTTAAGAGTTTATTAGCCGGCCACCTTCACAGGGTCCTCCTTGTTGGTAGCATTGACAGCACCTGCAGCAGTACTAGTTTCCTTTGGGGGCTCTGTCTCAGTTCTTTGCAATATCTTAGACCTTTCTATCAGAGATTGTTACAACTAATTAGGACCTTATAGATCCAATAGCCCAACCAGTTCAAGCTACAGTTAGGACAGTAATGTCGAGACATTTAGGCCCAGATTAATATAAACAGTTTGGGGAAAATCCAGAAAAACCCACAAGGTATGGGGACTCCTATTCCAATGACATCTTTAGGGCATTATGCTGTCATTCGCCCTGCACCCTTGTGCACTTCTCACTGGAGGTTTTTATTCTGCAGGAAAGAGACTACTGACATAAAAAGTTGTTGAGAGCAGTGGAACAGTTCCACCACTGCCCAAGAAGGTTGATGGGAAGCAGGTGGGAGTACATCAAGCACTAAAGCTAAGTTAGATAAGACATGGGCAGGAGGCTCTTCACAGGATACTTTAGTCGGTTTAGAAGGTCTTACTACAGAGAAAACAAAACAAATACAGAATTAAAATGAATACAGATAAGGGAGAATAAGCATGCTAAAAGAACTACTTTTATAAGACAAATAGTTTTAAAGAAATGATTCTAGCTGTTTAAAGAAGGGTTAAAGTCAGTTCAAAGCACAAAACTGTAACTTGAGAAACCTCAATAATATTTATAAATGGATTACTGAAAATGTGTCAGCAAGCAGAAATGTGTCCTTTGCAAAATGAAGAAAATGGATCGCATAAATAATGAATGCAACCCAATGCACGTACCATTACTATATGAATATGCTGCTGTAAAATATTGAGTCGAAAGCTTAAATTGAATGAAAACATGAATATTTAAAATATAAAACATACTACATTTAGTGATACACTGATTTCTAAGAGCCATATACAAGCTAGTCAGAGTGAGTGTCTGGATTGATATAAGAGAAATTTCACTGGTCTGTGCATCACGAAACCTATATTCTAAACATATCTATTCCGCAAATGGGTTTTATTTCTTGAGTAATCACTTAATTTCAACTAAGGCCTCCTTTTTATTTGCCCATAAAAGTGCCTCGCTTTTATTTGGTGCTCAGTCTATACCAAAAAACACAGAGGAGGCTAGATTTATGGTTCATAAACAGTGTGCTGAGGAGACTTGTGCCACCTCAGAAAACTCATAAGGACACCGTGGTTTATTTAAATTTTTGAGGGAAAACAGCTCCATCTCCGGCCGCCCCAGGGCCGAGTGGTTATGTCCACGTGCTCTGCTGCGGCGGCCCGGGGTTTCCTGGGTTCGGATCCTGGGCGCGGACATGGCACTGCTCGTCAGGCCATGCTGAGCTGCGTCTCACATGGCACAACTGGAAGGACCTACAACTAGAATACACAACTATGTACTGGGGGCTTTGGGGAGAAGAAGAAGGAAAAAAAGAAAAGGAAGATTGGCAACAGATGTTAGCTCAGGGACAATCCTAAAAAAAAAAAAAACGAGAAAGCAGTCTTTAAAAAAAAACCAAAAAAACACAAAAGCTACATCTTTTGCACATCACACAAATTAACATTATTATATACTTTGGACATAACTGCTTTAAAAAGGGAATTCCTAAATATTTCTTTTGTCCAGGGGGACTGTGAGAAAACTCTTGAGACACTAAGAAGCCAGAAGGTTTTAGAAGTCATGAAATATATGATTTTTGCAGTCTAAATCTAAACCTGGATGGCTAATTAAAAGTGGATTTAGTTCTTTGAAATGCAATATGTCCATCTTAAGTGGGAAATTTGCATTTACTCCTGAAGTTGGGAAATTAACATTTCCTCAAGAAATGTTATATTCCTCAATACATATTTTGTATTCCTCAAGAAACAAGATCAGTTTTTTTAAATTATTAGCATAAAATTAAGAAAGCATGTTTCAGGTAATTAAGATTTAGGGCACATTACATAGTCAAAGAATCATTATAATTTTAATCATAAATTACAGTGCACCAAATGTCATTGGCCCAGACATTTCTAGTGTAGATAAAAATAACATTCTTACTTTAAATAAAACGGTAAAATGAGAGGGGAAATGCCAACATATAGAGCAGTTATTTATTTCTTTTTGTTGTACCAAATAACGTCTTTATTAGAAAATATCTCTAATCAGTTTTGCTCAGAAACTCTGTCCATGCTGTTGGTACCCCTGTGGATGACACAGCACCAGTGAATTGAGAGGTTGGAAGTCATGTGATCCTTCTCACCTTACAGTTGTTTTGGAAATTTTTTTTTAATTTGATTCAGAGTTTATTTTATTTCCAGGTTTATTGAGACTTAATCAATATATAACATTGCGTAGTTTAAGGTATAAATAGTGATGATTTGATACACATATATATTGTGAAATTATAATAAGGTTAGTTAACACCTCCATCATCTCACATAATTACTATTTTTTTTTGTGGTGAGAACATTTAAGATTTACTTTCTTAGCAACTTTCAAGTATACAACACAGCATTGTTAATTATGGTCTCCATGTTGTACATTAGAACCCCAGAACTTAGTCATCTTAGAGCTGGAACTTTATAATCTTTGACCAACATCTCCCATTTCTGCTATCCCACCTCCATCTGCTGGCAACCACTAATCTGCTCTCTGTTTCTCTGAGTTCAGCTTTTTTAGATTTCACATATAAGTGAAATCAGACAGTATTTCTCTTTCTCTGTCTGGTTTATTTCACTTAGCATAATGCCATCAAGTTTCATTCATGTTGTTATGAATAGTGGGATTATCTTTTTGTGTATGGCTGAGTAATATTCGTATATGTGTGTGCGTATGTGAGTCTATCTATCTCCCATTTCCTTTATCCATTCATCCATCAATGGACACTTAGATTGTTTCCATGTCTTGGCTGTTGTGAATAAGTCTGCAATGAACATGGAGGTGCAGATATCTCCTCAAGATAGTGATTTCCTTTCCTTTGGATATATATGCAAAAGTAGGATTGATGGATCGTATGATAGTCCTGTTTTTAATTTCATGCGGAATCTCCATAAAGGCTATATCAATTTACATTCACACAAACAGTACATAAGGGTTCGCTTTCCTCCACATTGTCCCTAGCATTTGTTATCTCTTGACTTTTTGATAATAGAAATCTTAATAGATGTGAGGTGATACCTCATTGTAGTTTTTATTTGCATTTCCCTGATGATTAGCGATGCTGAGCAAGTTTACATGTACTGTTGGCAATCTGTATGTCTTTTTTAGAAATATCTATTTGTATTCTTTGCTCATTTTTAATTGGATTATTTGAGAGGTTTTTTTTACTATTGTGTTATATGAGTTCCTTATATATTTTGGATATTAATTTTTGATCAGATATATACTTTGTAAATATTTTTTATCATTTTGTAGCTTGCCCTTTGATTACGTTGGTTGTTTCTTTGGTTGTGTAGAAGCTTTTTAGTTTGATGTAGTCCCACACTTATTTTTGCTTTTGTTGTTTGTGATTTTGGCATCATATCCAAAAAATCATGCCAAGATCAATGTCAAGGACCTTTTTCCCTCTGTTTTCTCCTAGGAGTTTTACAGTTTCAGGTCTTATGTTCAAGTCTTTAATCATTTTGACTTTATTTTGTGAGTGGTGTAAGACTGGGTTCCAGTTTCATTCTTTTGCATGTGGATGTCCAGTTTTCCCCACACCATTTATTGAAGTGACTATGCTTTTCCCATTGAGTATTTTTGGTTGCTTTTTAAATATTGGTTGACTGTATACATATGCATTTATTTCTGGGCTCTCGATTCTGTTCCATTGGCCTATGTGTCTGTTTTTATGCCGGTGCCATACTGTTTACTTACTATAGCTTTGTAACATAGCTTGAAATCAGAAAGTGTGATGCCTCCAGCTTTGTAGTTCTTTCTCAGGATTGTTTAGACTATTCAGGGTCCTGTGTAGCTGCATATGGATTTCAGGATTGTTTTATCTATTTCTGTGAAAAATGTCATGGGAATATTGATACAGATGCATTGACCATAAATGGTCTTGGTAGTATGGACATTTAACAATATTAATTCTCTGATCCATGAATAAGAACTATCTTTCCATTTATTTGTGTCTTATTCAATTTCTTTCATCAATGTCTTATAGATTTTGTATATAGATATGTCATTTCCTTGGTTAAATTTATTCCTAAGTATTTTATTACCTTTGATTCTATTGTGAATGGAATTTTTTTAAATTTAAAGCTTTTTTCTTTCATTCTATTAATGTGTTGTCTCATGTTTATTGATCTGCCTATGTTGAACCATCTTTGCAGCCCACAGATAAATACCAGTTGATCATGGTGTATGATCCTGTTAATGTACTGTTGAATTCAGTTTGCTTTATTTTATTAAGAAGTTTTTGCTTCTATATTTATCAGTGTTATGAGCCTATAGTTTTCTTTTCTTGTAGTGTCCTTATCTGCTTGGTATCAGGGTAATTTTGGCCTGGTTCAATGGGCTTTGGAGTGTTCCTTACGCTTCACTTTTGGAAGACTTGAGAAAAATTGGCATTATACTTCGTTAAATGTTTGGTAGAATTCACTAGGAAGCCATCTGTTCCTGGGCTTTTCATTGTTGAAAGGTTTTTGAGTACTGATTCAATCTCATTACTCTAGTTGTTCTGTTCAGCTATTCTATTTCTTTATGATTCAGACCTGGTAGGTTGTACACTTCTGGGAATTCGTCCATTTCTTCTAGGTTGTCCAGTTTTGTAGCATATAATTGTTCATATGAGTCTCTTATAATCTTTTGCATTTCTGTGGTATCAGTTATAATGTCTCTTCTTTCAATTATAATTTTATTTATTTGAGGCCTTTTTTTTCTTGCTTATTCTAGGTAAGGATTTTTTCATTTTATTTTTAAGAAATTGGTTCTTAATTTTCTTGATCTTTTCTATTCTCTATTTCTTTTATTTCTGCTTTAATTTTTATTGTTCCTTCCTTCTGCTAACTTCATGCTTAGCTTGTTGTTTTCTCAGTTTCTTGATTGTAATATTAGGCTGTTTATTTGAGAGCTTTCTTCTCTTGATGTATGCACTTATAGCTACTTTAGAGCAGTGTATTATTAACTTGTTTTTAAAAATTAAGTTTACTTATATGCTATAAAGAATGAATATAGAATTCAAATAGAGGTATAGAAAAAGAAATACAGTACTGACCATGAGATGGGCCTAATACTCTTGATAATTGAAGGAAATATGTAGCCCTGTACAAAAATAATAATAGTAATAGTAGAAGAAGTCTGTTTTGACCCCAATGTTATTTTTGAAAAATGATTTCTAACACTGTACAGAAAGGTATAGCTTACAGCAGTTATACCGATGTCTCTGAGAAATTTTGAAAACGTAAACCTGATAACAGAAGATAGGAATAAATAAGAATAAGTTTTATATCTCAGGAAGGGGCAGTTTAAAGACAGCTTCTCTATAGTCCCTTCATTTACAGAATAACTATTGACTAACATATTGATGGTTTGATTTAAAATTATCTCTGCAATTATGTTCTCAATCCTGCTACAATTTAAATTCAGATTGACAGTACTCAAGAAATTGATATTTGTATATGTTCAATAATATCAAGGCATAATCTCAGGTCCACATTAAGATTAAAGTCACATGCAAAACTGGGGCAATATCTTAAGCCTGTTAGAGAAGTTCTTAGTTGAGATATTTTTTTAAGGGAAGATTGCAAAGCCTGTTTCACTGATGGAGTCTCAAAGATGACAGAACAAATAAATGTGTCTATATGCTAGTTATAAAAGTAATTGTGTAATCAAGAATGTGTGTAGGCTTTGATGCCCACATTTTCTCTCTTATGATAGAAGTCAGAAAAAAAAAGGTATTTTATATTGAAATATATAATTTTGCCATATTTTCACACAGAGTTACGTTTAAAAGAATAGTCTACGTGAACAATACTCTGGTATCTGTATATCACCGTCATTCCTTAAGAAATAACATATTTGACTCTGAAAGAGAAAATGTTCTTTGCTATCGATATCAAAGAGGTGATGCATTTCTTGAGTTCAGAAATAAAAAACTCTTTGCAAATGTCTCAGTCTTTATGTATTTCAGCATGATGGCAGCAAAAGCAATAATGATTTGCAACTCTGGTATTTGACATATTTATTTTTAATGATGAAATGTTAATTGTAATATTGAGATGAAAATGTAAGAGCTTAGAGTATCTATTTCCTAAATATTTTCATTCTAAATTATGTGAGCTCATATGGTATTTGCACTGGGCAATGATAGTGGGGATCTTTCCATTTATTTTTAAATATTTTTCTCTCATATTAATTTTCATCAATTACTTACTTTCCCAGTGGAAAAATTGCAGGACTATTTTGATTAAGGTTTTGTTAACTATCTGATTGTGTTTTATTTTAATCAATGAGGATAATGGAAGGTTGTATAATTATTGTTAAAGACCTATGCAAAATAATGGAGCACAGCTAGTCTTAATTGATATTGTAATTAAGCGTTCTGTAATTATTTTATTTACATTATCCTTCAGAGACTAGAAAGATTAGTCTATTCTTATGTCAGCATTATAAAAAGATTTACCTCAAAAGGAAGGAGGCACGAATGAGCATGACATTCTTAAACAGTTCCAAACCATTTGAAATGGCCACATTAAGTGTTGTGGGTTCCCAGAGGAGCATAAAAATATAAAGTTTTAAAGTAAGTAAATAACTTTTATTTTGCCCACCAATGTAATAACTCACAATCTATTTAATACTTATTTCTCAATAATATATAAATTTAATGTGATTTAATAATATCTCAAGATATAAGAACAATAATCTGATAGTAATAGTAACCTAAGTATATAGGAATCCTGCAGTATAGAAATCATATGATGTAGGATGCTTTGGCATAGTAATAATAGCCTATGATAAAAGAATAACAATAATACCTTGTTTCACAAACATTATACTTTCTATTCTCCTGAGTTTTTAAAACCCTATGCCTTTGTTTTGTTGTTCTTTTGGCAGACTCCCAGCTCACAGCCATAATATTCCATCAAAATTCTCTGAATCAGGATGTTCTGCAGTTTGTAGAAAGAGTAAGCCACCAACAAACTATTGTTGTAATTGATAACTATAAACTCCAGACCAAGTACGAAAATCAGTACTACCAGATATTTCTAAAGAGTGAAAAAAAAAAAAAGGCAGATTTTGGAGGGGACTCAAAACTTGGAGCAAGTTGCCTGCATGAAATGGATCTCCCATTTCTGTGGCTTTTCCTGGAGGACAGTCAGAGAGGCTACAGCATAGACTAGCTAAATCTTAACAGAAAACCCTCCAACTTTCTGCCCACAGGAACCAGGGAAGAAGTCTGGAGCACTCAGGGCCTCCTGAGATTGAGGGAGGCATTCTGGAAAAGAGAGTCCCAAGGAAGAGTTTTCTTTTGCTAAATTCTGTCAATAAACTTTGCTCGAATTTCTGGTAGTCCCTGAACCACATCTGTGACAAGCAGATTAAAAGCCACAGTCCACTGCAGATATTACACAGTTTGAGGTTTGAATATAATGAAGGTAATCATCAGCAGAAACATAAATATTAACACTATTTGGAGTACGATAACAGAATACCACGTCTCAACAACACAATATCCAGAGTGAACTAAAATTATCTGACACATGAAGAACAAGGAAAAGGTGGACACTTCTTAGGGGAAAAGACAACAACAGACTTCACTCTTGAAGTAACCCAGCTGATGGAATGATGGATTATCAGACTTGGACATTCTAGCAACCATTTTAACTGTGCTCCATGTGTTAAAAGAAGATACACTCCTAATGAATGAAATTACAAGAAATCTCAGGAGAAACAGAAAAAACACACACATACACACACACATATGTATATATCTGTATACCCACACACAAAACAAATGAAATATTAGAAACAAAAAATAAAATATGTGAAATTAAATAATAATCATATGGAATTAATAGAGGACTGGAGATGTCAGCAAAAGAGTCAGTGAACTTGAAGACAGGTCCATAAAAATTACCCAATTTGAAGAAGAGGTAACAACAAGATATGATAAAGAATACGAACTCACTCTCAGGGCCTGTGGGACGATATCGAAAAGTCAAACATACAAGTCATTTGAGTCCCAGGGAGAGAGAAGAAAGAATATGACAGAAAACTATTGTCAGAAATAATAGTTCTAAACTGTCCAACTGTGGTGACAGACATAAAATTTATGATTCTTCGAATACCTTAAATAGTATGTCACCAGAGATGACAAAAAATGCAAGCTCTGCAAGGAACTCACTAAAATGGTAAAGACCATTTAATGTAGGTTGATCTGAGCATTTTAACCTATGCTATTGTTAATAAAATATAATATTGAATATATTATTTAGGAATATACCAGTAGCATATATTGGGAAACGAGTTTATGCATATCTCCATAATGTTTGCTGTGTGCACGTGTGTGTGTGTATGAGAGAGAGAAAAAGATGTGTACTACTATCTCCACGTCTTAAGGTTTTGTAGTATAATATGTTATATTCAGGAAATTGCAACAGACAAGTAAATCATTAAACAAGTTCTTTGATACTACTTACTATAAGATTTTTGAAATAATAACAGTTTCTTTAATCAGTGAATTAATTTCGTAAGTCTTACTCATGTTTATGTATTTTCACATATCTTATACATATGAAAATAGCAAAATACTGAAGATGAGAATTGTTAAGGTATATCAGATCCGACTTATTCACCACTTATTTCCATGTGTATATGCACTAACGTCATACGAGCGTTATGATAAAGAGCATCAGTTATGCAGCCAGACTCCTGAGTTCAAATATGAGCTTTGCCACATACTTACTACCTGTATGGGTCAGATTATCAGATCTTTCTCTTCCACAGTTTTCTCATCTGTAAAATGGAGTTAATAACACTGTCTGTCTCATTGTGCTGCTGCTATATGAGTTGATATATGAAAAGTGCTTACAAGATTGGCTCAGTGTAAGTGTTCTGTTGACTGCAACAACAACGGTAGTAATAATTATATATGACATTGTATTTATGTTCATAATTATTGTTATTGATTTTGAAAGTTACATTGATTAATCATTTGTCATATTAAATATATATGATCGATGTGGCAGAACTAACGTTGTTGGAAGTTTTCTAATAAAAAAAAGTTCAAAAAAACCTCAAATGGGATAATTACAAAATATGTTTTAGATATAAACACATAATAGTAAAAACTGATTATAACAAAGAAAGAAAGAAAATATCTCAAAAGCAGCTAGTGAACTAATCTACAGTAGAGGAGAACAACAATTCAATTCATCATAGGATTTCTCATCAGAAGCAATGAAGACCAGAACACAGTGGAATTACATATTTCAAGTGCTGAAGGAAAAAAATTACCTATAAAACACAATTTGATATCCACAAAAAATATTCTTCAAATATGAACACAAAAAATTTTCACAGAAAAGAACTTTGTGAAAATATTTCACTCCTAGACCCACAATAAGAGACATGGTAAAGCAATTTCTTCAGAGGAAAATAAATAAGAGCAGAGTAAGACTGAGATTTTCAGAAAGGAATACATAACATTACAAATAGTATGTATCTAATAAATATATATAGAAGTCTATTTTTCCTCTTCTTTAAAATGTATTTGGCTATTTAAAAGCAAACTCATAATTATGACCTGTGGGGACAAAAATGTGTATAGATGAAATTCATATGCCAATTGTGCATAAAAGTTGCTGAGGAACAGGAATAAAAGGCCCTATAAAATTTCAAAATTTCCACTTTTACATGAAATAGTACATTAAGTATAAGTAGAATCGAACCTCATGGACGTATATTGCAGTCCCTAAAGCAACCACTAACACAAAATGTTAGAGCTAAAGGCCCAATAGTTAAAACAACATAGCACTCTAATAAAAAAAAAAGTCCAATGATCCAAAAAAGAGCATAAAAGGGAAAAATTGAGAAACCAACAAACAAAATACACAGGGGAAAAACTGATAATAAATAGTAAGAAGCATTCAAGTCCAATCTTATCAATATTTACATTAAATGACAACGGTCTGAAAGGTTTAAATAAAGCAATTAAATCAGAGATCAAAAGAATTTAAAAAAACCCAAGAGCCAGAAATGCCACCAATAAGAGCCACGTTTTAAATATAAAGACACATGTAGGTAAGCAATAAATGTATGTAAAAAGATAGAACATTAAGACAGCAAGTACATACAATTGAAAACTAATCCACAATAAAAAAGAATGAGTTATCGATCCATATAACTACATGGATAAATCTGAACATGACTATATTGACTAAAAAAAGCCAGACACAAAAGTAATACACAATGTCTAATCCCACTTACATAAAATTGTTGAAAAAATAAACTAATTTAGACTAATAGAAGGATATCTGTGGTCACCTGCAGTGGGCAGTACAGGGAGGCAAGGATTACAAAATGGCAGAAGAGATCTTGTGGGGGTGATGGGAGTGTCCAGCATCTTGACTGAGGTAGTGGTTTCACAGATATATACAGTTGTCAAAACTGATTATCAAATTGTATAGTTCATGGATTCAGATTTTTGTATGTAAATTATAGCTAAATAAAAATGACAATTTAAAATCAGCGAAATAAAGATTTTTAAAATTATCCATATTTATTGTTAAAACCAAATTTCACTCTTGAAGACTAATTTGGTGCCCCAGATATCTGGAAAGATTCCTCCCTCTGAATCCCTTTAACAGCTGTCATTATTCATTTGACATTTACTTTACTCTACATTTTTAATAATTTTTCAGTCTTATGTGTTCTGCATCCTACCCCATGCATATACACAGTAGCTACTGGAGAATGGAAACTACTTTGCCCAACTTTATGTTTCACCCTTTAATTTTGCTGATAATTGGTGCATAAAGACTTTGTTGGAGCAAGTGTTATGTGAGTGCAAACGTATATGTGTCTGTGTGTCTGTGTGCACATGTACATTCCCACTTATCAATTTTTACTGAATGTGTAGCGTTGCTGAGTTATCAATTTAACCAGGCTGAGAAGTAATAAAGAATAAAGTGATGTGCAACGTTCATTTTTTATGACTCCCAGGTGGAGATGGTTAGCTAGACTGGCAGTCTCTGTCTTGCATTCACTTTGCCATTGAACTACTCTTAGTGACAAAGAACAGGGAATGGCTACAAGACTGGAAGATAAAAATATTAATGAGTAATTTGCAGAATCTGGGTAACACATAACAAAGAGAAATATACCCTTCACCACTACATAGCTCAACAGCACCTAAAGAAGGGCAGACTCAAAACCAATGTCATATAAGAATTATTTTCTCAAAAAGTTAAGGTTTTTTTCAGGTTCCCAAATCAACATTTCTGTCTTTATGTTAAGTCAGGGGCTTACTAACAATGCTGTTCAATGAGAGATGGAAGATAGGCAATAGTCTAGTCCATCTTAGCACAGAAAATTACCAACAGAGTGATGTCACCAAAATGGCAGGGCAGAAGACTCCAGCCTCCAACCCCCAACAAAGATCAACCATGAAATAGTTATCTATGAAGAAAAACAGCTCTGGTCGAACTCTGGAGTCCAGCTAAGAAACTTCAGCAACACAGTAGAAGAAAAACTTGAGACTAACCACACAAAGTGAAGAAAGAACAGCTTCATTTTGCTGCATCATGCCATTCCCCAAACCACCATTGCTCACTGCCAAGAGGGGACTCCCTAGCTAGAAAGAGCTTCCCTCACCAAGAAAGAAAATGGTGAATGACCAGCTTCCCCAAACCTCTTAGGGTACCATGTGAAGGATTCACTTAATTTCACCCTGCCCAGGGACTGACAAAGCTGAGACATATAGAGATGGCTAGGAACAAGCAACAAAAGCAGGGGCTACCAACAGCAGCCACAGAGCAAGAGTGACTATGGCTCCCAGTGACCTGCTTCACAGATGATTCCAATAGCTTTAGCCACCAAAGAAACCAATGGCCAAAACAGCCCATACAGGCTCCCTGCAGTTTTCAATGGCTTTCACCCCAAGGTTATATGCATTTGTTGCCACCTGAATCCCTTCCCACTCTGCTCCCTCTTGCCCCCACCAGAACCCAGGAACCACATCGGCAGCCAACTCAGGCCTCCACAGCTGTGCAAGTTCAACGTGCCAGGCTAGACCACTGCAGCTGACCCCCACCACTGCCTGTGTACTTGGAGCTAGCCCCTCTGGCTGTGCACTTGCATGTGACAGGTCTGATGTCTGTCACTGGCTTCTACTGCTGTGTGTGGCAGTGACACAGTGACCTGTGGAAAGGTCTTACAGCCACAGAAATGCACACTGATAACCAAGGCCTACACAGCAGCTTGTAGGCCCTATCACCTGTAACTGGCTTGCACCACTTGGCTTACCTGCAACTAACTCCCCCAGCAGGGCAGCTGCATGCCCTCAGCCCGACTCTCAACACTGGCCTCCATTGCTGTGTACCTGTAGTAAGACCTAGCAGCCATGGAAGTGCATGCCAACAGCAAGAGCCCCCACATCTGCCAGTGACCTGCAGTTGGCCCCAGCCCTTGCTGCTTGCCATGGACTTCACCCCTGTTTGGCTGTCACTATACAGGTACCTGTAGCTGGCCCCCACCACCGAGTGTGTACCCACTCTAACTCCATGCACCACCACTGCAGTGGACCCTACCCCTGGGACCAGAGGCAAACCTGAGGACTCTAACAGCCCTTGTAGTCTCTGCAAACCCCCATAGAGCTCTCCAAGGACACACATGCTATGGACCCTAGTGGCCTGAGATGACAATCACCACTCCTCTCTCATACCAGGAGACGCCACATGTACCCACATTTGCCATCCCGCACTGTTAGACCTGGGGTCACAGCACTCTCCAGCCTATCCCCACCTGCAGGTGAAGGTTTTTCCTTCCTGAAGACATCCTATAAAGTTGACCTTAAGAAATGAAGGTGAGATAAAGATTTTCCATACCAAACAAAAGCAGAGGGAATCCATACCCACTAGACCTGTCTGACAAGGAATTCTAAAAGGAGTTTGTCAAGCTTAATTGAAAGGATGCCAAACAGTAACGGGAAAACATATGAAAATACACAACACATTAGTAAAGGTAAGTATAGAATCAGATTCAGAATAATCTAATACTGTAACATGGTGATGTGTTAACCACCTAACTATAGTATAAAGGCTACAGGTATTTCAAAAGTATTGAAAATATCCAGGATGGCATCAGCATCATGGTGGAGTGAATTGTTCCCTTTGCCTCTCTCCTTTAAGTTACATCCAAACAGACGTCCATTGACCACCAGAGGATTCCCCACACAGCACAATGGGACGTCTAAGAGATCTATGCAGCTATACATGTGGAGGTGGGGGGGCTGAACCCCAGGAAGCAGTGGAACTAGGGGAGCAGCCTCTGCCCCTCCCTTGCCATAGCAATCCTGGGCACAGATTCTCATGCAGTGGCCCACATGACTCTGAGTGGAGGCAAGGATGCCCCAGCCCTGTATGCACAACTGTTCACAGAATGGCAGCTGTGGCCAGTGGCAGCCTTGCATGCTTGCTTGTGAATTCCCATGGAGTGGCAGTGACAAGCTGTGGTGGCCCTGCCTGCATGACCGTTAGTGGAGCTGCAGCAGCAGTAGTGGCAGCTAACTCACACAACCGTGAGCACATAGGGCTGGAACAGAATAAACAGCCCTTATCCCACACTCACCTGTGGCAGGTGGAACCTAAGATCAGAAGACCACAGCAGAATTAGTGATCCAGCCCTCAATGGCAGCACCTGACATAAGATCCACCAGCAACAGGGGCTGCATACAAGTCCTTGGGTCCTTGGGCCCCCACCAGCAACAGCAAACCCATAAATCCAGTACCCCTGGTAGTGGCAGAACCAGCACCCCCAGAAAACTTAGGGACAACAGCACAGGTGGTACAAGGGACAGCAGCATCCAAGCCCAGAGAGAGCCAATGGAGGAACACAAGATCCAGGTGACCATGGAAGCAGCAGAAGTGCTCGCAGCCTAGTAACCCCAGTGGCGTCACCGGAAACTGCAGTGACATCTAAGCAGCAAGACACTAGCAACCCCAGAGGCACAAGCAGCACAAAGAGGGCACTGATGACACTTCTGGCAGAGGCAGTGGAGGGAGGAAAGTGCAGGCTCTCAAATACAATCAGGAGCAGCTCAGAATCAAAGTAACCAAAGCTGAACCCAAATAAGAAAATGTGATTACTACCACAAATGCTCTGGCAGAAGATCAATTCATCAAACACTGTGAAGAACTACAGTGACACAGCAGAACAGAAGGAAAATGACAACTCTCCAAAAATCAAACCTGAAGTCACAGAAGATTACAATCTAACTGATAGAGAATTCAAAATAGCTGTCATAATGAAACTCAACAAGTTACAAGAAAATTCAGGAAGACAGTTCAATGAGCTCAGGAATAAAATTAATGAGCAGAAGGAATACTTCACCAAAGAGGTTGAAGCTCTAAAAAGAAAACAAACAGGAATTCTGGAGATGAAGAACACAATTAACAAGATTTTTAAAAAAGGTAAAAAGCATTAAAAATAGAGTAGACCTTATGGAGGAGAGAATTAGTGAGCTCAAAGATAGAAACCTAGAAATGCTTCAGGTAGAGGAGGGCATGGAACTAAGATTTTTAAAAGATCTAAAAATAGTTTGAGAAAGATCGAACTCAATTAGGAAAAGTAACACACGGTTTACAGGTATCCCAGAGTGAGAGGCGAGGGATAAAGGAGCAGAGCTCTTCTTCAAAGAAATAATAGCTGAGAATTTCCAAATATGAAGAAAGAACTGGACCTGCAAGTATATGAAGATAATAGAACTCCTAATTACATCAGTGCAAAAAGTCCTTCTCCAGGGGCCAGCCCAGTGGTGTAGTAGTTAAGTTCACGTGCTCTGCTTTGGCAGCCCAGGATTCATGGGTTCTGATACCAGGCATTGATCTGCATACCACTCATCAAGCCATGCTGTGGTGGCATCCCACGTACAAAAGAGAAAGATTGTCCCAGATGTTAAGCTCAGTGACAGTCTTCCTTAAGCAAAAAGAGGAAGACTGGCAGTAGATGTTAGCTGAGGGCCAATCTTCCTCACCAAAAAGAAAAAAAAAAGACCTTCTCCAAAGCATACAATATTAAAACTGTCAAAAGTCAACGACAAAGGAAAAATACTAAGTTCAGCAAGACAGAAGTAAATAGCCTCCATCAGGCTTTCAGTGGATTTCTCAGCATAAACCTTACAGGCTAGGAGAGAGTAGAATTAGATATTCAAAATACTGAAAGACAAAAACTGTCAGCCAAGAAGACCCTATCCAGCAAAATTATCCTCCAGATGTGATGGAGAAATGAAAGCTTTCTTAGACAAGAAAAAAAAAAAAGCTGAGGGAGTTCATAGCCACTGGATGATACCATAATGATACCAGACAAAATAGACTGTATGTAAAAAGTGTAACAAGAGGCAAAAAGGTTATTATATAATTATAGAGTGGCCAGTTCATCAAAATGATATAACAATCGTAAATATGTATGTGCACTTAACATCTGAGCACCTAAACACATTAAGCAAAAACAAACATATCCGAAGGGAGTAATAGGAAACAATAAAATAGTAGGAGACTTCAACATCCACTTTCAACAATGGGTAGATCATCCAGACAGAAAATCAGTAAGGAAACATTGGACTTAAACTGTATTTAAACTAAATGGACCCAAAGACATACAGAACTTCTCATACAATAGCATCAGAACACACCTCCTTCTTAAGGGCACACTGAGCATTCTTCAGGATAGATCATGTGTTAGGTAACAAGACAAATCTTAGCAAATTTAAAAAGATTGAAATCATACCAAGTATCTGTTCACCATTGTGGTATGAAACTAGAAATCATTAACAGGAGGAGACTGGGAAATTCTCAAATATGTGGAAATTAATCAATATACCCATGAACAAACAATAGGTCAAAGAAATCACAAGGAAGATCAGAAAATGCCACTGTTTCAAAGAGATATCTGCACTTCCATGTTCATTGAAGCACTATTCACAAGAGCCAAAGAATGGAAACATCTCGTGTCCATCGACAGTTGAATAGATAATTGAAGCACTATTCACAAGAGCCAAAGAATGGAAACATCTCGTGTCCATCGACAGTTGAATAGATAATTGGAAGTATGGTATACATGTATATACAATGCAATATTATTTGGCCACAAAAAGAAGAAGATTCTGCCATTTACTAAAACACGGCTGGACCTGGAAGGCACTATGCTAAGTGAAGCAAGTCAGAGACAAAAAGACAAATGCTGTACTGTATCACTTATATGTGGAATCCAAAAAAAAAGTCAAATACCTAGAAATAGAGAGTAGAATGATGAATGGTATTTTTTAGGGATTGAGAGATGTGGGAAATAGGCAGATGTTGGTCAAAAGAACATCAGGTATAAGATGAATAAGTTCTAAGGATCTAACGTACAGCATGGTGACTATAGCTAACAATACTGTATTGTATACTTGAAAGTATAGAGAGTAGAGTTTTAATGTTCTCACCATAACAAAGACAACAAAATGGTAACTACTTGAGGGGAGGACGTGTTAACTAACTTTATTGTGATAAACAGTTTGCAATATATGCATGTATCAGATCATCACATTGTACACCTTAAACTTACAGAACATTATATGTCAATTATATCTCAATAAAGTTAGGGAAAAAAGAAAAGAAAATTGCCTGCAGACTGCTTTAAATTGTCAAGGAATTAAGGATCTTAAATACAGGGAGAAAGAGAGATTGCACCAAGTGCTGATTCGATAAAGTCATATTAAGCATTTAAAATTCTCCTATTCAGCTGCCCCTCAGGATATCCCCACAGCTTATAATGGAAAACAGAAAGAAACGCTAGCAGTACCTACAGGTGGATTAAAAAAAACAACACCAAAAGGATCCAAAGTGTTTTCAAATATTAGATCTGAAAGGTCTAACTGCCTTTAAACAAGACTAAACAAGCAATAAAATGTAAATCATTATGAATATAAAATGCACAAATGGTGATTACTCGGAAGATATAAAAAAGCACAAAATGATGAAATGATAGTTTTATTTCATGCCTGAAATTGATGACACACTCAGTTTTTTAATACCAAATAATTATAGACAGCAGAATGAAAAAGGATTTTATATCTCCAAGACCCCTGTACAATATTAAGTAATACACAATGAATGTTAAAAAATGGTTAGGAAAGGTATACAGTAAAAGCAAAAATTAAAGTCTAAATATATTAATTTGAAAAATAATTGTTAATGGTTAAAGTCCCTAATAAGAAGATAAACCTCTGATTAACCGAAGAAAATTCTAGGAAGAAAGAATTTAACAAAAAAAGAATAAAAGTAAAATATCTTTGACCTCAAAAGATTCTAGCAATATAAATTAAAAACATTTCAGAAACGCAAAGTGTAATTTAATAAAACATATAATTTGGTTATATTACCTCGTTATACAGATTTTGTCTATCAAGGTTTAAATAAACAAGTAAAGGAGGGCGCAGAGAATTTAAAACCAATATTCAGTCAAACCAAACTGCAAAATTAATTGATAAATTAATTATTAAAAAAATTGATTAATTATTTCAAAAAATTGAAAAACAAATTATTGGTAAAAGGAACACTTTTACAAACAAACACTACCTCTAAGCAGTCATAGAATACTGCAACCTGTTGCCTTAAGTGAGGCTACATCGAAAGGCAGGGATCCCACTAAATTAACAAATGGATTGAAAATAGAAACACATCAACAAAGCTAAACACTGACAAATCTAACAACATCATGAATTCACTTCAATTTATAGTAACTTACATTTATGCTATAGTTATAAATTAGAGTAATTTAAAATGAAAATTTCTGACGAAATGAAAAAAGAAATTCTAATCAAGAAGTAGAAAAATCGTTTTAGGAAAAATTGAGAAACTGAAAATACGATCAGTAATGATTTAAATATATACAACAGTAGCATTGATAATTAAGAAAATATTTTAAAACATTAAAATTAGAATGATTACTTAAATAGTACAGAAATTATTTAATACCGGGTCCACTGCAGTAGATTTGAAAATCTGAATGAAGTGAATGCTTTTGAAAATGCAATTTTTCATAACTTTCCATTTGTCATAGATGTTCTCTATCATAATATATTATAAAAATGTCATAACTGACACAAGAGGGAGTGGGTTACATAGATCTACCAAAATGGGAGAGAGAGAATGAAGCCTGATCAGACAGCATACTGAGAGATTTTATTGGAGAATTCTGCCAGTCCATTTCATAGAATTAATTATTCTCATACTATGCAAATTATTTGGGTGCACAGAAAATGACGAAAAACTCTTTGAGGGGACTTAGTGGGTAGTTCACAGGGAAGATATGTCTGGACTGTGAGTTCCCCAACCACAGTTATACAGGTAAGTTGACATGTTCAGACGAACGATGCAACATTGAATTAGCATCCTGCCACAGGAAATGTGTTCTGATATGTCTTGTTACAGACGGGCAGTTCCTAGGAAAGATCTTACTAGATGCTGCCCTCTGATATTTTGTGGTAGACAGTTGGCAAGTAAATAGTTTCAGTGAAACTGTTTTTAAGTGAAAAATTTATTGAATTCCACATCCACTTCTCCAAGGGCTGAATTATTTCTGAAATATTTAATGGAATGTGAAAATAATCCAGATATCCATCAAGACCAACAATGACTGCCTGACTCCAGGTGATGTATAGATTAAGTAGTAAAGCCCATAGATCAGGGAGTTCACGTGGAGGTTATATCCAGACTCTGAAGCTCTAAAGGAACATGTCCTTAGGTACAAATAAGACTGACTATATACAGCAATGTGAATGGGTTCAGAGGTGAGTTATTACATTAAGTATCTCAGTGAGTACACCTAAAGCAATACAGTTGCCACTAGCCGTTTCAACGTGGCTATTAAGTACTTGAAATGCAGCTAGTCCACATTAAGATGTGCAGTAAGTTTAAAATACACTCCTGATTTTGCAGGCTTCCTACAAAAGAAAGAAAAAAACAAGGAAGGAAGGCAGAGAAAATGAGAAGAAGGGAGGGAGAGAGGAAGAAGAAAGAGATAAAGAATATTTCATTACTAATTTGTATATTGATTGCATATTAAAATGATAATATTTTGCCAAATCAGGTTAAGCAAAGTACATTGCTAAAATTAATTTCACCTATTTATTTTACTTTTTAAAGGTTGCTATTAGGCAAATTAAAACTACATAAGAAGTGACTCAATATATTTCTACCAGACGGCCGTGCCCTGGAGGCATTTGTCTGTAAATCAGAGATTCCCTCAGGGTTTGTCGTGTTTCTCCAGCTTCTCTGCCCCATCGTCCACATCTAGCCTGCATGCTGCACAGGACTGTCCTTTTAATGCCTTATCTCTACTCTGATTTTCTGCTTTAAGTCTCAGGATGTAGATTGTTGGCTGAGCCAATAAGTGGGTGATTTGTATCAACTGCAAGCGGCATTATCCATACACGTCCATTATGCCCTAGGGATGAAGCACGAGTCAAACAAAATTCCAGTTAAGTCTATGGACTAGATTCGGTTACAATTGTCTTTTGAAAAATGTTAAATAAAATATTAACATGTACAATTTGGTCATATGAGAAAAGACCTACCAAACGTTTCAGTAAAATTTCTCTCATATTGGAAAAATGTTTACAGATTATGAAAACATATTATGAAATCAGTGGAAAAACTAAAGACTGATCATATCCTTAGTGGTCAGAAAGACATAAAATTCAATGTATATTTCCCGATAAAGCTATTAATATTAGAAATAGACTACTTTGTTAGGTAATGTAGGTAAAATTTATCTCAAACAAAATGATTCTAGCATATTGAAAGCTGAAAAACCAGAGGCCTTTCCAGAATATCAAGAATGAGAAATAATCACCTCCTTTCCTCATTTATTACTTAACATATTCTTAGTCATCATTGCCAATGAAATAAGTGAGGATATATAAAGCAGAGAAAAAATTAGATCCAAATGGGAAAAAAATCATTATTACTTGAGGTTAACATAATGAAGAAATACAACTGAAGTATTTTAAGATAAATGAATATTCAATGGTAGCTACATATAAGTTAAAGACAGAAATGTTAAAAGTTGTCCTAAATTTGACAATAACTGGTTTCATTCCTCAAAGTAATAAAAAATTGGTATATAGAAGAAAGGTAAACTTTGACGAAAAAACTAAAATTAAAAAGGAATAAAAAGAAAAAAGAATACTGCCAAGAGCTGTGTATAGATTTTCTTTGATAAATAGAAAGTTATGTCTACTTAGGGAGTAGAAATGCATCATATTATAAAGATATAAATTTATTCCAAAATAATTTGCATGTAGATGAAAATCGAATAAAATATCCTTTTGTTTTATTTTAAGCTAATTCTAAAATTTCTTTGGTAGAATAAATGGGGGGATAGCCAAAACAAATATTACCAAAAAGAACTAAGCAGAGATTTTCCCTACCAGATGTCGCGGGCTTTGCTTCAGCAGGTAGCCCAGGGTTTTTCAGGTTCAGATCCTGGGCGTAGACCCAGTACTGCTCGTCAGGGCATGCTGAGGTGGCGTCCCATGTAGCGGAGCCCGAAGGACCTACAGCTAGAATATACAAATATGTATGGGAGCACTTTGGGGAGAAAAAGATAAAAAAAAAAAGATTGGCAACAGATGTTATCTCAAGCGCCAATCTTTAAGAAAAAAAAAGTTAAACATAAAACAAACAAGATGAAAGATAGCAAAGATTCTTTAGCCATCAAGAGAGGCTAGATTTTTTTTTATTTTAAATACACAGAAGGAATTAAATATACATATATATGACTTCATAAAAATCAAAATTTGTTATATAAAAATTATATGCAAAATGAAGGGACAGAGAAAATAGAAATGTTCCAGAAATCGTTAATATCTTTGCATTATAAAAATAGCTGTTTGTTATACTTTAGCTCACATAAAAGGAGTCAGAATCTGTCTATATTCCTCTATACATACAGAAATCACCATTTATAGTAATTTCAAGGACACATTTTAACTATTTTCCAATAACATTTGTTCTGGAATAAACAAATAATTTGCATTAAGGATCATATGAAAATATTGTTTGAACAGAGAGGAAAGAAGATTATGGGTTTTATGATTACCTAGGCAGTATAAAAATGACATCTCATTAAGTTACAAAAATTATACAATGTTAGAAAGAACTTCAAGATTGTTTCATTGTTTTCAGAGAAAAAAGGCAAAATGGTAAATGTCTGCATGGTCTCTGTTTTCTGCATAAAACATGTGATTTATTTATTTCATAAAAAAATTGACACTGCATACATCACATTTTACAATTTAGCATTTAGTATTCCTCTGGATGTTTTAAAATCTTTTGGCATATTAAAAAATCAGTTTGAATAGAATCTAATTATTCACCTAAAATTGTATTAAGAGTCTTCATATTTAAATTAGGTCAATAAATATTATACAATAACCTCTTACCTAACAGATTTATAGAATAGGAAGTTTCATTTATCTGCAAGACTTTTTTTCTATTAATATCCTCTATTTGCTTAAAACTAAGACATAGCTGAAATTAATGCATTCTTAATGTTGATATTAAAATTATTCCTTCCATATTATCAGTAGCAAACATCTTCTTCAAGTGAAATGAGTCAATATTTTTCCAATAGAAAAAAATAGTAGGAAATGCTTAATGCCTAACATGCTCCAAGATCGTTGTGTTAAAGACCTATCCTCTACACTTACAGCTAAGTGGGAGCAAATTGTGTTGCTTTTTAAATGGGATATAAAAAAGATAGAAAGGTGATCAGGGAGTAGCAATTTGTTCTCTCTAGGAACAGAGAGCTAATACGGACTACTATAATTCAAGTTAGAGGTTCATATACTAACACTTCTTTGCAAGTCAATGTCCACTCCACTCCCGGTTGAGCAAGTGTTCCATGAATAAATAAATGACTCAAGGAAGGGCAGGAGGGGATAAGAGCCGAGAGGGGTAAGGGGAGGGAAGAAGGTGGGAATTCTTTCAACGACAACCTAGGAATACTAAGAAAAAACAGTGAATTTAACTTTTGCTCTATTTTTAACAGTAGTAACTAATAACCCTAGTAACACTAGTTACCAGTCATGGGCCGCTCTCTTTGCTTGTTTGTTGAGGACGCACAGGGGCTTTCTACTAGAAACAAGCAGAATCTAACTTTTCGAGTTCTCCTAAATAGGCATTTGGCTGTTAAAATTTCTGTCAGAACATCTCGTTGTTCACTGCTAGGGGGAAAACTTTTTGAGTTAACACAAAACACAATATAATTTTGCTTTAAAGTAAATTTCAAACATCATGGAACTGTCAGAGAGGTAATCCAAGGGCATGAGTAGTTCAAGAAAATGTAATGACTTGGTCCAAAATTTCTTTAAAAATTATATATTTCTTGAAAAACCCTAAGCAACAAATAAATCAGTCAGTGTTCATTAGCAAGGATTTTCTTGTTTGTCCTAGTTATGTTTTCTCTGAACATTATTCTACTAATTAATAGCATTTCCACCTTAATGATACGTGAAAAAAAAAATACACCCATTATTTTTCTTCTCAGAAGTATGTTACCTAAAATCTTATTTCAGCTAGTTATTTCCACTAATTACAATCTTCCAAAAGTCGGATACAGTTTTCATTTACTCACAAACTTAAAAGTAGTTCTTGAATATTCTCCAAGACCACTACATTAGTTCTAAGCAAATAGCTAAGGTTGGATAAAACAATACAACTAAAAACTCATAGACGGTAACGACAAAATAGCTGTAAGCCTACTTAATGCAAATCTTACGGACAAAAAGATATTTTACTTTTAAAATAGTGCAGACTACACTGCAAAAAATTCTTGCTTTTTTACTATCAAATTCTGTTGTGTAAGTATTTTGCATATTTTTTCATCCATTAAAAAAGAATACAAAAGATGTCATATTTGATCATATCATTGGATCATCTAAAGAATGTATGAATTTTATCAGCACCCAATGTACATTGATAAAAGACATAGTTGGCATTCCAGAACCCAAAATCAAGATGAAGGGAAGAGAGTGGAAAAAAAGAGCTTACTTAGTATATAATGAGGGCTGGAACTTATTGTAACGATTTCAGAGCATATTCTATTAAATTATGACAATCATCCAATTAAATTACTCCACTAATGGGTGGAGAGTAAATATCTTGCCCGTGACCACACAGTTAATATGAAGTAGACACAAGATTCAAACTGACATTTATTAAAGTTCATTCGTTCTCTCATAATGTGTGTGTGTACACATATATGTGAAATACATGCCAAACAACTAAAATTTTTTCAAACTCTAAATAAGAATTTATGCATATAGGATGAATGGCTAATACTTTACATTATTTTTAAAATGTTGCACTATTAACTAAATTCATTTCACAGAAAATTGCTTAAGCCTCATATAGAATCATTAGTCCACCTTTTATTCACTGTGTATTTTACCCTGTACCATATTTCCCAAGTTTCTTACTTGCTCTGTAGAACTATTCTAAAATTCAGTCTTCTTTGGTTGATAAACAAGTTTATATTCACCCTAATTCACTCTTTGGATTGCTAAACCTTTATCATGTTCTCTGCAAACTTCACCATCCTAAATGGAAGAATCCTAATTATGTTTTGTCCCATTTAGTTTATTTCAGTCTCAGAAAGAACTTAGCAGCATTGGGAAAAAGTATTCTCTGTACATCTGCCAGTGTCTTTGAGGGTCCAGTGTCCTTATTAAGAGGACTCGGCCTTAGGCTCCGCTGCGTCGTGAGCTCTGATAAACAGGATCCCATGAAGGCCATGGGAGGCCTCAGATGAAGACACTTACCAAAGGAACAGTTCCCCAAAGTATCTCAAATCGCAGAAGACAAACCTCAATTTAAAGTGATATCCACAACTGTGAATTCTGACATATTTCCTAAGACTCCAGATTTTAGCTTATTTTACTGACAATCAGACATTTTTCTATGATGATAATATGTACCAAACATAACATTTTATTCGAATAGGTGTTATGTGTATCAAAGAATAATCTGAAAACCAAAGGACAGACTTTTTATGCAGGGAATTATCATTTTTTTACAAGCAATTGGCTTTAAATGTTAACATATAGTCTAAATTTTAGAATTGAAAACAGGTTTCTTTTTCGCCAGAAAATGTTATTTAACTTGCTGTGGGCAGACTTTCAACTTCAAGGAACACGTATTTATATACAAACTTTCCTTACTTGAAAGATACCCATGCATATATAATAAATATATAAAATAATGACAAAATATTCTATGAAAAGGACAATGCCATTATATATTTTTCTCATTTTAAATATCTTTAGGTAAATAGAATGATATGTTTAGTTTATGGTCATTTGATGAGGTAAACACCTGTCTGCAAGCAAACAACAGGCAGTACTGTGTCATTACATTAAATCAACAGAGACGATCATATCTGTTTTCATAACTGACACCATGAAACTCGAACTACAGGTTTAAACTGAGTGAGAATAGTCTGTATCAATGAAGATCGGTGAGAGAGGAACGGGGATAGCCTCAATCATAACGAAGTGAGTTTATTCATCTAATTTTTCAATTAAAATTTTGTCAAATTATATTAAAGCCCTAATATCAGCCCTCAGAAACTACTGCTTTGCCCCATAGATGGTTGATCTTTCTACAAAAGGATTTTTCACATCATCCATTAACATAGTCTCTCCCACTGTTAGCAGGAGTATTTGAATCTTGATTAATTCAAATGTTGACTATATAGATGGGTAAGTCGGGGTAAAGGGGTGAGAGATCAGGGAGCCAAAGGGGTAAAGAGATCTCGTCTTCCTTATACCCTGAGAGACAGTCTCTTTTAAACAGTGGTCAATAAATTATTTTTGCCAACATACGATAAGTAAAAACTGTAGAGGGGGCCGGCCCAGTGGCGCAGCAGTTAAGTTCAAGTGTTCTGCTTCTTGGCAACCCGGGGTTTGCCAATCCAGATTCTGGGTGTGGACGTGGCACCGCTTGGCAAAAGCCATGCTGTGGTAGGCGTCCCATGTGTAAAGTAGAGGAAGATGGGCATGGATGTTAGCTCAGGGCCAGTCTTCCTCAGCAAAAAGAGGAGGATTGGCAGTAGTTAGCTCAGGGCTAATCTTCCTTAACAAAAGACTGCAGAGGCCAGCCCTGTGGCCACATGCTTTGCTTGTGCGGCCCAGGGTTTGCCGGTTCAGATCCTGATCACAGACCTATGCAATGCTCCTCAAGCCATGCTGTTGGAGCCTCCCACAGAGAAGAGCTAGAAGGACTTACAACTGGGATATATAACTATTTACTGGAGGTTTGGGGAGAAAAAAGAAGAGAAAGATTGGCAACAGATGTTAGCTCAGGGCCAATCTTCCTCATCAAAAAAAAGCCTACCTTAAAAAAAGAAAAGGGATCCACATCATGCAGTTGCAAGACATTTAGCAGAACTGTCTAACTGCAAGGTTGTAAGACAGACAGAGGTCTACTGAGTCAGTAGCTTTAAAACAAAAACAAAAACAGAAAACTACAGATTCACGTCCTATTAATTATACTTATTTACAAAGTTATATTTACTTTATCAATAAGAAATATCCAAGGAAAAGTGTCCATACATAGCAAGATTCACAATAAAAAACAGAATAATTCATATTTCTAATGGTTTTCTTGATCATTTTGATTTTCCTTGGCCAGTTTCAATTGGAGATTATATACCAAGATCAGGAGAGGTGTTCTGTCTGCCCATGTGTTTGTTGTAACTTGTATTTCTCTAATCAGTGTTAGCTTCTAGTATTATATTCTTTTGAGCTGTTTATCACAGAATGTTTTAGCCACCACTCAGTATGTTAGTTTACAATAAATTTTGTTGTTAGTGCCCTGGAGTTGATTCCGACTCCTAGTGATCCTGTCGGCAGCAGAGGGGAACCCCACCCCATCTTTTTGCGCCATTCTCTCACCTTCCAGTGCTGTATCAGACAATGCTCCCTTCTTATCCATAGCATTTTCATGGCCAATTTTTTCAGAAGTAGGTGGCCAGGTCCTTCTTCCTAGTCTGTCTGAGTCTGGAAGCTCCACTGAAATCTGCCCACTATGGAAGAGCCTGCTGGTGTTTGAAATACTGGTGGCATATCTTTCAGCATCACAGCAACATGCAGCTGCCACGGTATGACAACCAACAGACGGGTGGTGTGGTTCCCTGACCAGGAAAGGAACCCGGGCCGTGGTGGTGAGATCACCGACTCTTAACCACCAGACCACGAGGGCTGGCTAGTTTACAATAGATTTCATGGCCCTTAGTCTACCTACCTTGCAATGTTAAAAAACAAAAACAAAGAGCTAATGAGAAAGTTCCCCCAACAACATACAGTAACGTACAACTCTCACATCTCCTTTAGGGCAGTCCACGGATTGTATGCTGTTTGTATTATTCTGAAATTTGGACCCCAGCATGTAGCACCATGAATTGTCTTTCAAATATGAATAAAGCCTATTTTTTTCTTATTTTTTAGGAAAAAAAAAGTAGGTACCTGAAATTCACCGGATTGTTCTGAAAATCCTGAGTTCTTTGCAGATCACTTTAGAGACCATTGCTAATGCACTCATTCAACAAATATTTAAGTATCAGGCACTGTTTGAGGCACTGGGCATAGGGAAATAAAAAAACTTGAGATAGTGTTCTGTCATGGAGTGTCCTTCTAGTAGGGAAGCACAGATGATAAATGGGTGTGTGGGGTAAGTATGTATATATATCTGCCAAATATCAAAAGTCCATGAAAAAAGAAAGAAAGTCCTTGTCTTAAAAGATAAGGCAAGGAAGAGATGTTGGGAGTGAAAGGGAGGGTGCTATTTAAATAAGAAGATTGTAATGACCTCCTGGGCAGGTAACATCTGAGCAGACCCTGAAGCAGGGAAAAGAGGGAATCATGTGGTTCCTTGAAAAAGAAGCATTTCAGACAGAAGAAACAAAATGCTGAGCCTCGATTGTCTTTGGTGTGTTCTGGATAAAGGAAGAAAGGTAGTGAGTCAGAGCAGGGGAGAGAGTGGAAGAGTTACAGGAAATGAGGTCAGAGAACTTGGGGAGGGAGATGAGCTCCAATGTGAATTTGCCAGAGATTATACGCAGAATCGGATTTTACTCGGAGTGAGACCGGGAAGCAACTGGAGGCACTTCAGAAGAGGGGGGAAAGATCTAAATTAGATTTGGAAAGGACTACTTTAGCTGCTGTGTTGAGAATCATCTGCAGAGCCAGTGCCAACACAGGCACAGACGAGGAGGCAGATGATGGGAGCTTGGCTGAAGGGAGTTATGATAAGAGGAGAGAGAATTTCTCAGATTCAAAAGTAGGGTTAAGGAGAAATGCAGATGGACTGTCTGCGGGACATTAAATATAGAGAGAAATCAAAGACTGCTCCAAGGTTTCTCTCAAGCTATTTGGCTGGAGATATAAATTTGGGAGTTGTTGGTACTAAGATGGAATTTAAAGTAGTGAGATTGGGTTAAATCATGTGGACCCTGGGCAGAGTTAAGGAAGAGAAAAAGTCCTAAGACAGAGCTCTTGGGTAGTCAAATGGTTAGACATCTAGGAAAGCATTAGGAACTAGCATTTCCCATTTCAAGTTTTCTGTTTGGAGTCGATAACCTTTTCTTCCAAAAGGCTTCGTACTTTAGACCCCTCAACGTTAAACCTTTCCTTCCAGCTCACATGCTATGGCTCTCCAGTATTTTTGCCCTGTTTTTTATTCTTGTTTTAGTTACCATTCTTTATTTTTTTAAATAGTACTGGATTTTCAGAAAAATTAGCAGATAGAGCATAGAGTCCTCATACACTTCTCACGCTCACAGTTTCCCTGAAGAGTAACTTATTGCACAACTGTGGTACAATTGTTAGAAATAATTAACCAATACTAATACATTATTATTAACTAAAGTCAATAGTTTACATTAAAATTTGGTCTTTGTGTCTTACGGTTCTCTGAGCATCCGCAAATGCCTAATGATATGTACCCACCATTACTTTATCACAAATAGTTGTTTCTAATCATTTTAAATTATAGTTTTTATTTCTCTTTAGATTAATTTAAGAAATTATATTGACCACATACACACTAAATGTCAATAGCAACCCTAAAAGTAACTGAATTTTTTTCAACTCTGACTTTTGTTCCGTATCAGAGTCTCATCAGCAGAGGAATATGTGCACTAAATAAGTGTGGCTCAGGAGTGGATACAGACACTTCCTTCCACTGTGTTCGCTGCGTGTGGGGGCACACTTTGATCAGACGTGTACGGTCCTGTATGCCTATATATCTATATGTCTATTTGTTGTAGTCTGTCCACTAACTATGCTGGGTAACTGTGTTCTAAGTGTAGGTCCTCCTCATTCCTGAGAACGGAAGTGTTCTCGTCGTGAGCCTGTTATTGGCCGTATGAGTAAGGAAGGTGCTGTAAATTATCCCCTGCTCTTAAGACATTACATAAAGCACAAAGCTGACGCTATTCACTAAAATTGTTGTTTGTGACAAGTTCATTTTCATAATCTCGAAGCACTTCATCCAAATAAAGGGAAATAATTGAAAAGTGGAAATCCAAATCTTAAAGAAGCTGATTTTTTTTTTCTAATTGTTCTGACATTCTGCTAAGGTCATACGACATTGGACTCTAAATAAAAAACTATATTGCATCAATTCAAATACTAGGATCTGTTATGAGTAAAGATATATCTATCTTCCTCTATCTTGTTTTTCTTGTAATCAATTAAAATATATATTCAACAGGACACAGCAATATACAGATATGAAAAACAGAAAAATTTTTATCAGAGGTCAAGAACTCACATATATATATATATTGGTTTTTCCATTTCAGGTTATGTTTGTTAATATTTTATGTCATATAAGAAATGTCAACAAAGATTATTAGGAGTTCCTTGTTCTTGTCATCTTTCACCACAAACTCACAACGTTATTTATTAAGAAAACCATGGGTTGGGGCAGGCCCAGTAGCGTAGCAGTTAAGTTCGCGTGTTCCACTTTGGCAGCCCAGGGTTTGCTGGTTCAGATCCCGGGTGTGGACATGGCACTGCTTGTCAAGCCATGCTGTGGCAGGCATCTCACATATAAAGTAGAGGAAGATGAGCACGGATGTTAGCTCAGGGCCAGTCTTCCTCAGCAACAAAAGGAGGATTGGCAGCAGATGTTAGCTCGGAGCTAATCTTCCTCAAAAGAAACCAAAAAACAAAAAAAGCCATGGCTTATGATCTTAAGAGTGTTCATTTAAGAAAATGAAAGAAAAGATTTCCTACATTTCCCTCTCCCCAGTACAGCAAGATTTTAATCTTATTGATAAAACCAGTTATGTTAAATATTGGAGAACATGATTTTAGTCATCAATTTAAATATATTGTTTAGTGCTCTAATGATTGATAAACTCTTGAGATATTTGAGCTTTCCTTTTATAGGAATCATGTCCATGCTATACTGGATGAGAGAATCCCTGTAGAATAGTGGGGAGTGGCCCTAGATGTAAATACAGAATTTTTTTAAATTGTTTTGGTTTTTGGGGTTTTTTTTAAAGTGCTGTCTTGACTCCATTGTGAGGCCTTAGCTAGAAGGTGGTCAGTCCCCTATCGAACAGCTGATTAAGTCCACACACAATGACCACCCATACAGTGCTATTACACACCAGACTATTTTGCACCCACCCTAATCACTCCTGGAGCCTGGCATCTGACAACTAGGGACAGCCCTATCGCCCGAGACTGCAAAAGTATTCAACTAAGCCAATCCATAGTGAGGCCATGAAACCTAGCTAACACCACATGGCTTGCCATCCATAAGCTGCCCTTACGGCTCCAGCTTGCTGTTACCCAGTCCCCAGGTATGACTCCCTGTGTGGCCCTGCCTGGCAACCTTCCCTCAGAGAGTTCTGCCTTTCATCTATTCAAGTGTCAGGGTGTTATGTCCTGCCACCGAAAGAATCTTTAAATCTTATTAAATATTAGACACTTCGCTTGAAGTTTTGGACTTCAAGTTTGACCCAGTAATAATTGTTAGACTTTGGATGCGTTACGTAGTTTCTTGATATCTCTTTTTCACAATCTCTTCTCTGAGAGATTAAGCAGGTTCTGTCTTAAGTCTTACTCTTCTACTCTTTACGGAATTACTTTATGTTGAACTAGTATTTCCAATTTTTCTATCAAAGCAATTGTATGATTCCAACAATGGAGGAAAAAGAAAAAATAACCATAAAGTTTTGCCCTACAATCAAAATCTTTTTGGAACAAAATCTTCAAAATAATGGAACTTTATCACATTCTCCCATTATATATCAGTTAAATTACTGAAGTTTTGTTTTCATAGTCATATAAGATTGACTCCTTATAACAGCACCAGTGTAGTCTCTGACTCTGATTAGCTCCCAGGAACATTACGAAAGACCACCAGATGTATATATTTGCCTTCTTAAGAAAGGTCCTTTGTGCATCCTCTTGCTTGTCCTTTAACACATCTTGCATAATATTATCACCAGCAGCAAACAAAAATGTAGAGCTATATATGCTTTGTTATCGTAAGCATTAAAGGAGCTAGTATGCAAAAAAAGCTTTGGTACTCAAAGCTTTGTTGACATCAATATTTCCAATAAGCTTCAACAGAAGCACCCTTGGCTATGAAGGGAATTGCACAGTTGGCATCACTGGTCTATTGAAAACCTTAATTTACCCACAGTGTCTTTTCCTTCAGGATCACTATTTTATTCATATAGCTATATATCAGTTTAGGTTTGGCTTCTGTGTAGTCCTTACCACCTATATTTGAATGGTAATCTAATACCAAAGCTGGAACAAGTTTTACATTTAAATATTTTAAATTTAAATACACTGTTTAATATCCCTGTGCCCTTCAGTTTCCAAGAACTCATTACCTAAAGTATTGATAGATAATGTGAGGCAGCATAAAATAAGAACACAACTATTCTCAACCTTCAACTGGCTTATATATAGAGAACTGGCCAGAGTCCAATGCTATATAAATGCTGTGCAATATTTTATCTAAGATTGAAGAGCTTGGATGCCTAACACATAAAGAAATAAAGCCATCTCCATAAAGAGCAGGACATCCAGTCAGAACACACACACACGCAATGCAAAAACAGGAATGTTATATGGATGAAGGAGGTTGCAAAGCAGGAGATGAGTTCAAATTACAATCTACTTTCCTTTGAGATTTTTTAAACAATTTTAGAAAATTAAAATATGAACTATTTCATAAGATTTATTGTAAAAACCTTCAGAATACATGAAATATATATTTATTATACACTACATTATATATAGTATATATTTTATATATTGTATATATTTATATAAAATATTATATAATAAATATATATTATATAATATATAAATATATTATTTATATAAAATATTATAACAGGGTTTGTTTTTTATTTTATAGTAAATTCTTTCAATGGTTTTCAGGAATGTATAGGCTAAATTGACAAGCTTTAATATTTAAGGCTCATTTCCAAGTCTGTTCTTCCTGCCCCACCCCTGTGGAAATCACCTCAGACTATGTCATTTTCCTCAGGATCTCCACAGACGTCATACTCCTGAGTTTCCCTACGCCCCTCACACCCTCCTTCCCCTGCCCTTCCTTCTAAAAGTACGTGTCATTCCCATTCCTCATGCCTGATGCAATTCTAGTCTTTTTTTTTGGCAAAACATCATCTTCCATGAAAATCCCCTTTCTTCGCATAAGATTAACTGTAGCATCTGTCCTACCAGGCACATGGTATGCAGTGGATAAAGGCCTGTTGAATCAATGAATCCATTCATTCCGGGACTTTGTTCATGTTACATGTGATTTCGAGTATATTTATAGTGTCTCCAGTGTATGTGAATATTGAGGGCTCAGACTGTGGCTTAAACCCTGTGGCTTATTCAGTTTGTTTCTTCCATGTTTATTAACACCTACGTCATCATGGCATTCAGACTCAACAGATTTGCTTTATGACAACTGGCATTTTGTTTAACTAAGAGCTTCAGTCTCCCTCATCTTTGATAACAGTCTCACATAGTTGAATAATCTTTCAAATTATGTCCTCTTCTAAAAATCTGCGAACTTATGCTATCATAATTTATTTGATTTCAAGTCAGAAAAAACAATGTGTGAAAAAAGAAATTGCATTAATAAATGGAGTAATTAGAATTTGGTCAAATGCTCTCTATTCTTCCTTTTTACTCTAAAACTTTGAAAATAGCAGGTAAATAGTTCAGTGGATATAATTATCTTCTACTCAAATTCCTGTGAAAATGATAAACTATTAGTTATTGACCTATGTAGCATTTTTAGCAAGTCCGCGATGAAATGGATTAACTGAAGTGTTAAATATCACTACATCATTACTGGTCAAAAGCCCTATTGAAATTATGGCTTTTCCCTATATAAAATTACACCAGAATGGTTTATCTATCATCTATCTCTCTATCTACCTATCATCTGTCATATAATGTCCATTTATACCTTAATTTTTGACTCAAATGCCACAGAACATAAACTGTAGGAAAAAAATCTTCATCCGTTGCTCTCAATATCAATCTCATCAAGGAATAACCTAGTTTCCGTATTTCTTAATAATCTCTGGAAGATTATAACCAATTTGGATCATATTTTTTTCTCTGTTTCACGTGTCTATCATATATTTTTATTTCCTTAGGTACATGCTTTTACATAACACATTTTGCAGATAAATTTAAACAAACATAGCAAGTTTTCATTATAAATTATTTAGTAGGAAAAATAACGTTTATTTTTAAACTCCTAGTGAAATATTTAATTTTGTCTAGTGAAATATTTCATTTGCATCAAATTAAAGAGCTTGCTATTAAAATACATGCTGTGTTTCTCTAAAATATTTATAATTCATCATGTGACACCTGGCACTATTTATTCTCCCTTTTGATTTTCCTAAATTCCTACAGTTCTTTCTAGATTATTCCATTTAACACATTTCTGTAATTTCTTTTTTCTTTTATATATTTGTATGTGTATCACTTTTAGCTTACTTCTTCTGCCTCTACCTTTCTGTTATATGATAAAATACGGCCTCATATTCTTTGTTGTTATGTCTTTGAGACTGGGTACCCTCTAATTAGTTATTTGCAAGGCGACAGGTTTGAGCAACATAAAATATTTTAATGTTTCCCATATTTCATCTGGAAATTTATTGTAATCCTTATTTTCTATGCTATCCCAGAAGAGTTATCAATATTTAAAGTGATAGATTTCAACTCTCTCGCTCTACTGAAGCAAAAGCATTGATTTTTCAATGTAGCCAAATCCATACCAGAATAAAATAAATATTCGAATGTTTTCAACATACCTACTTCAATAGTCCAATCTTGGATTAGGACTAAGGGAAATCATAACATGCTAAAATAAAATATAAAAAAGTAAGCAAAAAAACAGTAGCAAAAGAGGAATTGTCAAACAAATAGTAAAGAATAATGGTTTCCCTTTAATTAATGAAATAATTGCCTCATTCCATTAATTAAAATGCATATTATCCATATATAGACACCAGTATCAAGCTATTTGAGAACTCAAGACCCAAAGTGGGAACTTGGGGAATACTTTGAGGAATGTGATGACGTATGACTGAATCACACCAAAGGACATTTCTTTACTAAGGAGGGACTTTTGTATCTCCTGTTCTTAAGTTCTTTCCCTCAGAGAGTAGTGGCCATATACACCCTAAGTTTGAGTCCATAACCCAAAGCTCTTTAGGATGTTCACTGGCTTTGGTATCACTTTTTTTTTTCTTCTAAAGACGTTAAACTTATTCAAGAATAAACAGCTCAACACATTACAAGAACTCTTTTTTCCAGTTACATTTTAGTATCTTTTCCCTTATCCAGGGTTCAATGAATATACTGAATTTCATCTATTTCTTACACTTTCTAACTCTTTTTACTATCACATCTTTTATTCTCTATATGTTTGTAAACTGATGAAGCAAGAAGAGCCTCTAATCGTCTCTTTTTAAACCACTGTGACCCATTCCCTCTGTTGAGTGAAATAAACTGAAAGGGTGTAATTAGTTTGTTAATCCTTTAGTTATTTGCAAAAACTTAATTGAGGTTGTTAGTATCTAAAATGGACTTGCAAGAACAGCTAAACTGGATCAGTACCTTCATCAATTACTAGTTAATTGGGATTTCAAATATATGTATTGGTGCTGAACAATGACATACTGTTTTCATGTGTGCCCACATTTTTCTCCTTTTACTTCCTTTAGATTTTCTTTTTCACAGTATTTATTACTATTCAGTAAATATTTCTTTTAAATCTCAGTGTGGTGCATTTGAAACTACTCAAAATGCTGATATTTATCAGTAAGTTATCTTTCATTGCTGAAGCAATATAAATCATACTATCTATGCCCTGTAGGAACTACCCAACATTTTTGGTTTTCCTACTTTCAAAGTGTGTTTTCTGTTTTCAGGTTACACTTTGATAGAGTACAACAAATATTTATGGTTTACAAAACAGAACATTGTGACGAGGAAACTGTTGGCAATATTTTTAATAATTGCCCGAAACCCTGATAAGATAACTATAGATTACAAAGGAAAAAAGAAAATCTGGTACATACCTTTCTCTCTAAGAAATAGCTCTTTTTTCAGTTTTTTTTTTTTTTGTCTTATAGCTAACAAAGAATCAGAAATTTTTGTAGAGAAATATGAATGTTTGGGAGCAAAATCCTCATTTGTCCGGCTTTATTAGTATATTAAGGTCACTAAGTAGTCTGTGCTTTGGTGTTAACTTTGATAAGCCTTCTGCAAAAGCGGTTAAGAGCAGTCATCTGTTGATATATAGAAGTGATTAGGGCACTGGAAGTTTATTTTCTTCTCTCAAAAACATTAGATTTTTATATTAAATGAGTATTATATTTTTCAAATACCTGCTGGAGCCTGGGATGTCTCTTTCTTAGAGTCTTTGATTATTGAGGATAAGAACTCATGCCAACTTATAACAAAACAAGAAAGTCAACAATTGAGAGGTTGTAGACTAGCATTTTTGTGTGAGACTAAATGCTACACACTAAAGAAGGTAATTTCGTGAAGTGATGGGTGCCTTAACCAACCTTATCGTGGTCGTCATTTTGCAATGTATATATGTACATGTATCAGATCATCGTGTTGCAGCCCTTAAACTCACACAATGTTTTATGTCGATTATATCTCAATAAAGCTAGGAAAAAACCCTCATAATTTGTAACGTCACATATCAGTTCTGTTCAAATTTAACTCACCAAAGCAAATCAAATGACAAAACCTGGAATTAAGGAGTCCAGGAGGTATAATCCCTTCTACAGGAAAGGGCAAAGAACATTTGAAAGCAAAAAAAAAAATCTATTACAATGCTTATGATTTGATTGTGGTTAAAGGAACACGGACTATATCATATTGTTATCCTGAGAGAATTAAATCTTATTTTGTAATCAAACAAATTACTTTCAACTATGTGTGAATTTGCTTTCATAGATGCAGAATATTACGTGGGTTTTAGATTAACTAGGTGAAATCGCACATAACCTTGCTATAGTCATTTATCATGTTCTGAAACGTGTATTAAAATATGACTATATATGTAGATTTGTCCAACTTATAATAAAATTATGACTTTTTTGCATTGTCCATATTTGTATATGTGGAGGTCTTGTTATATAATATTTATGCACTTATTTCTATCATAAAATTTTGTTTTTTATTTGCCACTTTTTAAATTATTGTGTTTTCATTTATCATCTTTTAGACTGAAAAAGTGTTTTATTGCTTCCTTCACCTTTTTTTTAATCTTTTACTCTTTGGAAGCTTAGAATTTTCTTTACATTACTTTTATTTCTTTCTTTTTAGGATTTTCCCGGGCAGGTTTATTTTTAATAAAAGAGATATGTGTGTGTCTGTACCCATCTCCCCCTTCCTCTCTAATATTGAATTGGAAATTTGTAAGTGTGACTGAGAAGGGATAGACAGAGGGGCATGGAGAAAGCCATAAGAATCATCTATCACAATATAAATTCTTCCTAGAGGAAGATAATATTATCCTACAATGTTGAAATATAATATCCCATCAAGGTTTAAAATAACCAGTAATCTTAGAGAAATCTGCCTTAGATGGTTGCAGTAAGGATAACGTATATGCTATTCTACAAATAAGGAAACTGAGGCAGGGAAGGAGTAAGCAATTGACTCAAGGTCCCAGAAGGTTTGAACCCACGTGGTCTGACACTACTCAGAGCCTGCCCACTCCATCCTTCTTGCCATATACTTCTGCAGAGGGTCAAGATTTACTTACTTTTCATCTGTCACAAGACAGCCCAAGGAGGTTTCTGAAAATACTGCCCAGTGTTCTGCCTTGGGTAATTCTTGAGTTAGATGCCTGGAGTAGTTTTGCTTTTGACTCTAGGCCTTGCAAGGAATGCTGGCAACATACTCTTTAGGTGTCCAAAGAGATGGTTAGTACACATGGACTTAGGCAAAGAGAGATTTGCATGGGCTATGTTTTCATCAGTACTTATGGGTAATGAGTTTCTGTCCCAACAGGAGGTATTTGTAGTTACTGTTTCAAAAAATTACAATTATTACTTACAAAAAATAACCAGTAATATATATCCAATGAAACTAAAGACATAAATAAAAACCAGTAATAATAACAAAAGGAAATGAACAACATAGGGAAAAGCAATATTCAATTTTCAGACAGACATTAAAATAGCTCTGACCAGTTTATCAAGGGATATAAATGATAACATTGTGTATTCAAGAAGAGAACTCTGAACAAACAAAAAAGAAAACAGAAAAAATAAAATTTTATAACTGAAATTAAATAAGTGAACTTAAGAACTCAGAGGATATATTTCAGTTCAGATTAGATGTAACAAAAGAAAATGAGTGAACAAGAATAGTTCAGAAGAAACTAGCTAGAATAATGCAATTAAAAAAAAGAAGGGTGCACAACACAGAAGACAAGGAAACAGATAGAAAGAATTCAGAAGAAGGCCTTAAATACATATAATGATATGCAAGAAGAAGAAGAGAAGAACAGGGCAGAAGTAAAATTTGGAAAAGTATTATCTGAGAAAGTTCAGAGACCACTGAAAGACATCAAGCCACAGATTTAAAAGCCAAAGAGAACCCCAAGAAAGATAATTTAAAACATAGTCACACCTAAGGACATCATGATAAATTGCTGAAAAGCAGAGAAAAAACAATCCTATGAACAACGAAAAATTACAGATTACCTTCAAGGAAGAAATAATTTATCCTTATTTCTCAGTAGACACAAAGAAAATAGACTGCACTGTAACAACTTCACAGTGCTTGAGAAAATGACTGCCAACCTAACATTCTAAGATCAGAAAAAATCTGCTTTTCAAGAAAGAAGCTTAAATGAATGCAACTTCAGATAAATACAAAGTAAGAGAGTTTGCTGCCAACAGATCCACAATAAAGAACACATTAAAAGATACTCTGCACACAGAAGAAAAAGTATTATAAATGGAGGGTTCAAGATGTGGGAACAAAGTACAATATGTATGATAAATACGTGGGTGCTCCTAAATTAATTTTGACTGAATAAAACAGTAATACATCATACAATTCATGGGCCCATGTGTGATATTGCCTATGAAGATTTATATAGTGAGTAGAGGACAGGCACTTATGTATTGTTTATTGTCCTATCTGTGCACACGAAGAGCCTTCACAGTTTCTGGGCAGCATTTCTTTGTTTTCCTTATTGTCAAATGTCCCACTCTTCTAGTTTCAGTTGTCTCATGCCCAGCTAAGACGTGCAGGAAACAAGAAAATGGTGCAAAACTATTATTACCCGCAACACTATGGCTCCTTGGAATCTGGTTATACTGAAACAGTGTAAACCTTCCTGCATCTCCATTTCCTTGATACCAATTATTTAATGCTGCTTACATTTTTATTTATGATTCTATATCATTTGTGATTCTGCCAGTGAATACTGGCTTCCAGTGACTCTCCCAAAGATTGCTACTGAGCTTGCCTGATGCTGACCACATATGGAAGTCTTATCCAGAAGGAAAACATAAACAATAATTTGTTCTCTATTTACATCAAATTTCCTGCTTGGAATTTTACAGCACAGACATAGAACACGTTATTCAGCTACCTCATAAGATAGAAATCTTGTCACCTTTCAGAACAAAATGCATGGATGCTTAGTGCTCATTATAAAAGGTCTGCAGTCCCTGTTTGTGCAGGTGTCATCTGGTCTGCTTTGTGCATCTGGTAGGAATTGGAAATCAATCCAGGAATTGAAATAAATATCTGTTTACTCATGACGCTTTCTGTGCTGTAATAAAGACTTATCTCTGACCCAGGAGTCTTGTTATATTTGCCACTAGCCTTGAAATAGTAACAGACTAACTTATTAGCTCAAAAGTAGAATAAAATGTCAGACTCTCCTCAGATCTTGACAATCTTCTTTTGAACTCTTCAGGCCATTGTCACTTCATTCTTAGAATGAGCTCGCTTTCAATGTTGATTACACCATGCCCTTCCACACTGCCATCAGTGGGGAGGATAGGCAAAGGGCCCATGGACTGTGAGAGGAGCAGTCCTCTTGGTGCAACAATTTTCCTTTTCTTTTTTAGCAAGTCTTACGAGCAACCCATGAGAGCACAACAGCATCATATAATTTGGAGGCAAGAGAGGAAATTGATCAGAAGGGACTGCTGACATTGTCAAACAGTATTCTTTTTTGTTTTTTGAGGAAGAACTACTGCCACTCCTCCTCTTTTTGCTGAGGAAGACTGGCCCTGAGCTAATATCTATGCCCATATGCCTCTACTTTACACGTGGGATGCCTACCACAGCATGGCTTTTGCCAGGCATTGCCATGTCCTCATCCGGGATCTAAACCGACAAATTCTGGGCCGCTGTGAAGTGGAGCGTGCGAACTTAACTGCTGTGCCACTGGGCTGGCCCCTCAAGCAGTATTCTTAAAGACTCTCAGAAGATATAGGCATGGCCACTCCTAATGGACTGTCTGACTCTTGCTGCAGAGCATGAACCAGCTATAGGGTGACCTCCCTGTGTGTCCATGCTGGCGTCTACAGGGCAGAGAATCCGTACAGCCACTCCTACCACTCTCGGGAGCTGTAAACCAGAGGCTGCAATTGAGTCTAAACATGAACAGGCAAGAGCTGATAAATGGGCACCGACACACAGCTTAAGCCCAAGATTGCCTTCAATCCTTGGGTCTAGGGTTCTAGACCATTGGTAGTCCAGAGTACTGAGGTCACCCTGTTTGATGTGAGAGAGGGTCATCCAAAATCAATGTGCCAGATTAGTCTAGTAGCCGAATCTTCCACGATCTCAGAAAGAAATATCACATCAGCTGGCAAGAATGATCTACACTCCAGGGAAACCCTGTACCACCAGATACAGCCTTAGGGGCTTGGGTCAACCTTGTACACATGAGTCCTGAAACGTTGGGACATTTGGTGGACCCTAGACACAGATGTAGGTGAGTGAGAACCCTGAAGAGGAGAAACTGGGACCTGTGTCCACTTGAGAACTAGTCCTGGTTGAGGTGCCCCACCTGACAGGCACCGCTGGCTCAGGGGAGTCCTAGGCAGAGTAAAAGCATTTAGACCCTTTAGAGGAAGATACTCTAAAGCACGAGGGCCCTTGAGGTATGGGGCCAAGGCAGGGCCCTCACTTTCCTGGGTCTAATAGCGGTGCTTTGAGAATGCTGAATCCTCATTTTCCATAACATAAAGTACTATGACAATAATTAAAACTAAAAAAAATTGATAAATAGTACCATAGCAAGTCATTTAAAAATATAAGGTAGATGGCGCAAGAAGCAACTAAATGGCGTTCAAACGAGTTGCCTCTCGGGAGCAGAAATTGGAGGAAGAAAGAATACAGGATAGAGAATGCTCCTTTTCATAAGTTTAGTTTTTTAAAAAACATGTGTATAAATTTAATAAAAGTTAAATATCAATTCAAGAGTCTCAATGTTCACATGAATATAATTTTAATTAATAATTGGTGGCTCTTCTTTGTCTTGCTTTTGGCAAGAAAAAATGAAATGATTCTAAGGTGGTATGTGAGTCTATATTTTGAAAAGGAAGGAAAGACTATCAATGTTGCTTATACAGGCCACACCAAAAGAGAAATAACCCTTATTTCAGAAACACAATTGAAATATGTGCAGATTTTATCAAATGCCCAAGGGAAGGATGACTCTATCCATTGTAAATTAATAATTATTAGTCCATAATCAATACATGTAAAAATGGTGAGAAAGGAGAGAGAAGAGTCTAGAAAAAAATACAGGTTTGTAATATCCTGAAAAGCGAGTGTATTCTTAATTATAATAAGTAGCACAAACCGTAACTGAAATGGAACTTCTTGATATGATCTGGAGCAGTTAGGGAAAATCCCAGAATAAAGAAAAAGCTTCACAAAGAATAAGATGTATCATATTTTTAAAAGTATTTTTCTTATTATACACAAAGGTCATTTTATTTGTGAAACATTTATAAAACTAGTCTTCTTTATATCTTTCTTAGTTCTCACGCTCCATAAATTCTCTGCCTTATTTGATACTGTTGTTTATCCCAATCTCTTAAAGCTCATCTGACTTTGCTAAGAATGTATTAGTTTGTACTTATTTCCTTGGCATCTTTCATCCTGTTTTCATTACTAGACTCTAAATGTCCTATTTTTATTTTATTTTCTTCTCTATACATTTCTTGCTTCAGTGATCCCATCCTTTCTCTTTTTTAATGGTCATCACTTCTAGGCAGATGACTCCCACATGTATATTTAAAGTCTGACTAAACTCCCTAGTAGACAGAGACATGCTCAAGAATATTGTAGAACTGAGTAATTATTTAATGGATACAAATCAGTGAAGACTATGGGTATTAGCACTAAAATGTAGAATATGATGTTACAGGTAGAACTGTTTCTTAGTGAATCATTTTCTTCCTTTCCCAATATCTTACATTTTAGACAATAGATTATCTATAGCTTAACACTTGTCGACATTGCTTCATCTGATTTGGGGGGGGATGGTTTTTATAATAATTAATTCGATTCTTAATTGTAACTGTTACTGGGAAAGTGAGAAATAGAAAAGATATAGATAATTTTTTTGAGTTGAATGTCCATGGGGCTAGGAGTTTTTCACTGATTAAATTACCTAAACCCTCAAAAATGCTGCAAGATATGTATTTCTAACTTCATTTTTTTATATGTGAAAAACAGATACCGAGAGAGAATTATTTGTCAAAAGTTACAAAATTTGGAAGAAACAAAGACAAGGGTGGAGGCCACTCTTGAATTTTCATTTGGACCATACCATACTCCCTCTGAGTTAAAAAAACAAGTTTCAAAAAGGCTCTTACATGAATAATGTACTAATTATCATTTTAAACTGTGAAACTTAATTACCTAATGTAATTAAAGGCAGATATTAATTCGGTCAATTCTTATTTTTGAAATTAATGGCAAATTAGATATTTAACGTATAATTATGTGAAAATTATTAACCTCATTCTTCAATGTCTTTTCTTTTAGGAAAATATCTGCATATTGATTAACCAAGCATATCAGTGAAATCTGTAATGGAAAATAAAAATACAATAACTGACATTTGTATAAAGGTTTGTAGTTAACCATAAGTCTAGTTGTCAACATCTTGAAACTGCTAAAAGGGAATACCTTCAACAGGATAGACTATATCTGTAACATGCAATTCCAACTTCAAAGTAGCTTAACTCATGTTACAAGGTAGATTACAGAGAGTTTCAGCCCCTTGCAGTCAAGCATAAGATGGTTTCCAACGTGTGGCAGCACCAGTTTTTACATAGCCTCTAAGATTAACCATCAGGTGGAAGAGAAAATAGTAGGCAAATGGACTTTGTCTCAGTCCACAATCAGGGGAGGAAATGGGCTTGATCTAGCACCAGCAGTCTGTGCCATCTACTCTGGGGCCCCGAAACGTCACTTCATTCTTTATTCCATGTGTAGAGTACACTCACTCCTCTACATGGGAGAAACACTAAAATACCACCATTTAGTAACTTCATTCAGCTGCGGTCCAAGATCTCTAGGAGAAAGTGCTACCCTTTGGGGAAGGAAGTGAGTCTTTTGAGGCATTTGAGATTGATCTTTGATGGCATCGATTTTTGTAGCCAGAATTCTAGAAATTATATTTGACAATATAAATCCCGCAAGAACTTAATGGGCCTCCGATCTATACATGTTCTCAGTCAGTTCCTGGTGCTGGTTACCATATATAAATACTTCTATAGGCATATTTCTGAAATCTGCATTATTTCTTGGCATCCTTGCCTAGCATTTATCTCTATTAACATAATGACTGCTACCTTGAGGCTATCTAGTTTCAGTGGAAAAACTAAAAGCCTGAATCTTAATAGGCATTTGCTGTTTTCTCAAACTTATTTCCCTTTTCTTTTGCTTAAAAGCACACGCATTTTCTAAGACTTCAATGCCGCCAATTGCCAGACTATTCTCTCCTCTGGGTTCCTGTCACTTTCTTATCGCACTGTGTCTAATGGTCTCCAAAATTTTCTCCTTATTGCCAAATATAGCTAATAATTGTCAACACACACTAAGGTTTTAATTCTTTCAACCATTTCTCTTAAAGCTCGTGGCACGGACTTTCTTCCAGGTTATTGCAGGCGACGGTGTCACCAAAAGTTTTGCTCCAATGTGTCATGGATGACCAATTTTCCAGCTTTGAAAATCAGTTTCTTTATTGTCCAGTCTCTGATCACAAAGCCGATGACATGTAGTCAAAGCTTTTGCTATGGTGAGATGCTATGCTTGGTACCAAAACTGTGTCAGTTGGAGTATGCTAACTGCTTAAGACACCCCAAAATCTCAGACTCACCCCAGTAACTCAGTCATGTGACAAACCACTGTGGTTGGCAAGGGGTTCTGCTCTGGCAGTCATTTGGATGTCCTCATTTCTCCTATCCTGCAGGATCATTATCTTTAGTATTTGATGTTCAAGATCATTATGGAATGTGAAGGGAAAAAGAAAAATAGGACGTGTACTTCACGGCACTGTTCCATGGGCCAGGCCCAGAGTCTGCATGCACCATTTTTACCAATATTTCACTGGCCAGTACTCACTCACATGACACTGACCTTAGTTAGGACGAATGGACAATTCAGTTGATCTCTGTGGAGTAGAAGGAAAAAGGGTATCGGTGAACACCGGCAGTCTTCCCCAGGAAGAAGTCTTAGAATCTGTTTCATACTAGTTATTTGTTGACTTCAATAGATAAAGTAAAAATAAGCAAAACTGATTATATTATGTTATGGGTTTTTCTGGTCATTTGTTAAAACTTCACTGCCTAGAGTTTTTATAAAGTACGCATTCTCCCCAGCTTGCCTGGGCATTTTAGCGGAGCTTGACTCTGCTTATACAGGGACCCTCCGGAATTCTGGCATTCTGCAGGACTGCTTCTCCTCCAGGGTTACCTGGGTGGCTGTCTTCTGGGGTTACCTATCTGAGTGGGAGGTACAACCATCCACTCAAATGCTCATGAGAGAATTAGGGTTTCTTTCTCAGCTCTTTCTATTCAAATGCGCTGAATCTTATCAATCAGTAGGTCCTTTTTACTGTACCTCACGTTAGCTCTTAAGACCACGCACTTCTGTTATCCTCACTGCTACGTTCTCCTAACTGTTCTCCACTCCGACACTCCTTAGCAAATAGGAAAATAGGATCACCTTGCTCCACAAATTTCTCCCGTTAACCTCAAGATAAAGTGGTAACTATTTAGCGCAGCATTCACATTATTGTTATGTGTCCAGACCCCAATGCTCTCTTCTTTATTTATCATCACTCCCCAAATTGTATTCCAACCTCTGGCTCTTGCTCCAGGAGGCTCTTTTCTGTCTCTTTCTTTTTACGCCCATAAAGCCATTTGTTTTCCATATTTCTACACTGTATTTTACTTGTCTTCTTGTTTGTCTCCTCAATAAAACTTGCCAGACCCTTGAGGATAAGGGCAATGTTTTATTTATCCTTTCATCTCCAGTCCTTGATATATTCCCAGGCACACAGTCGGCACTCAATACTATTTGCTGAATGATTGAATGGAAGCAAATATTAGATTCTAACCACTTTCTACCTCACCTCCATCAGTCATCCAAGTAGTACAGGGAGCAGAGGACACCTCTCCAATGCAGGGCTCTTTCTAAACATCCTCAGAATGCACTGGATGCACAGGAGCCTAACGCACACAGCCCGGAAACAAGATTTAAGTACCACAGAAACTCACAGGCAATTTGAAGTATATATTTGGACCTCATCCTACAAAGTATCTATATCAGTGTATGACAAATAGTCACTGAATAGAAACTCCATGGCAGAACCTGTTAGCAGGCACAGAGAGAATTTCTGTTTTCCTTTGTCTATTTGTTTCTATTGACGAAGAGGACAGGGAGATGAGAGGGCTCCAATCCTTGAAAAGAACAAGGATTTCTCTACCTTACCTTTTGCTCTTCTCCCTAAAAATGATTAGTGTGACTTTAGAGGCTAGTGAGCATGTGGGATATACAGCTGTGAGTAATACAAATGGTAGCTCTGAGCAGGCAACCTGCACTTCTAGAAGAGAAACATATTGCTACGGAACCATCCTAGCAAAAAACCAAATGGCGTTGGCTCTGAGGTTGCTTCTTAAGGTCAGTTCTGGCTGCGCTTGTTCTGTACAAGTTCCTGAACCCACACTCACCGTCAACACACATCATCACGCAAACTGACACAAAGCAAAGCACGAATTCAAGTCCAGGAAGTCTGAAGGTGACCCAGAATCAGTATTTTTAAATAAGTATCCAAGGTGATTTTAATGCAGTTGATTAAAATCTCATTTAAAATATGCTGGTGTCATATATACAGCATGCAGATGGAGTTAGACTGGTGGGACTGAAATATCTCAATTCCTAATTTTTTTTTTTTTTGGAGGAAGACTAGCCCTGAGCTAACATCTGCTGCCAATCCTCCTCTTTTTGCTGAGGAAGACTGGCCCTGAGCTAACATCCGTGCCCATCTTCCTCTACTTTATATGTGGGACATCTGCCACAGCATGGCTTTTGCCAAGCAGTGCCATGTCCACACCTGGGATCCGAACTGATGAACCCTGGGCTGCTGAAGTGGAACGTGGGAACCTAACCGCTGCACCACCAGGCCGGCCCCTGATTTCTTTTTCTTTAGGAAAGTACGTATATCTCAATCTTAAGTGGACCTTTAGGCTCAACTTTATTTGTGGTTTGAATGTGTTCCAAGCAAATTGGTCACAAAACACTTTATGCTTCTTCCTCAACAGATCCAACTTACCTATTTGTCACCAAGACAGTGATCTGCCTGTGAAGGAAGGCAAGGTCCTCATTTCTCTTGACCCAAACATTTAGATTTTGTCTCTTAATGAAGACTGAGAAAGGGTCATAATTATACCAAATAACGTATCTCTCAGCCCACAAAGGCGAGCTTCAGAGAAGGAGAGCGAGGTGGGGCTAATTAACACTATCTTCTCTATCAACCGATATGGAACACATTACACTTGTTATCGGCCAGGAATTCTGAGATACTGATTATGAATTGCCTTCTCTTGCTCTTAGTTTATCTTTATCTGAATAAAATAATTCACTCTATTTTCTCTTTTTAGTAAGAGAGCAGACAAAAAAGGAGCGAAATGTGCCCCTCCTCACTTTTTCCTGGTTCACACAGAGAATTCTTTGTGTATTAATTAACATGTTCTTTTTCAGAGTCTCGAATTAAGGTGTAAATCACCAAGACAAGGATCCATTAGTTATCAAATACCAAATTATAATTATTTTTGACTCCTCTGCCTTTAATGAATTCAAATGGGATAATAAATTGACAAGTATCTGAATTAAGACAGGGTTAATTATCGAGTATCAAATTTGTAGATTACCCATAGCAAATATTGACTGATGAAAAAACTACTTGAGAAATATGAGTGAGGATTTGGAGTCATTTCTTTTATTCACAATTTCATCTTCTCTGAGCTAACAAAACAAATTGTAAAGTTTGCCTATTGGAACATGTGTTCCAAGAAGATATATTAAATTTTAGTATTTTTTTCTTCATCCCTAGAAAAGTTCTGAATAATTCATGGAATAAAACGAGGGTGAAGTGAATGAATGTTCAGAGGTTTGTTTTCTACTTTATCCATTTATTTATTAAACATTCCTTGAGCATTTGCTGTGAGACAAACTCGATACCAGATTTTAGTGATACAGAGATGAATCGGGTATGGAATTACCCTCTTGAGATTTCAATTCAGTAGAATTTCGGCAATTCAATTTAGGGAAAACAGCGAATAAGATGAAGTCAAGCAGGTGCTACAAGTAGTACTTTGAGGTCCTTCTTGTTCCAGGTTCTGTAGTGAGGCTTCAATATATTTTTAATTAAATTTTTTATCGAGATAATCATAGATTCACATGCAGTTGTTAACAAAAAATAACACACAGAGATCTCTTGTATAATTTGCCCAGTTTCCCCCAATGGTAATATTTTACACACCTGTAATACAATATCACAACCAGGATATTGGCATTAATATTCTCCATCAAGGTTATTTAGATTTCCCCAGTTTCACCTGCACTTGTTGTGTTCATTAAATTCTGTGCAATTTTGTTACCTAGTTAAGTTCATGTATCCACTGCCACAGTCAAGAATCTAAACAGTTGTGACATCACAAGGATGCTTCCCATTGCCCTTTTTGTGGCTACATCCATGTTCCATCCCCACTTCCCATCCCCAGCCCCTGGCAGCCACAAATCTGTTTTTTTGCGTCTATAATTTTGTCATTACAAAAACGTTTTATTAATGGAATCCTTTAGTATGTAACCTTTGAGATTAGCTTTCTTCCTCACCTAATTCCCTTGAGATCGATCCAAGTTGTTGTATTTCCTTTCATCATGCAGCACTGCCTCACTGCGTGGGTGTACCACAGTTTCATTCACCATTCACCAACTGAAGAATACAGGGATTGTTTCAAGCTTTGGCCCATCACAAAAAAAAAAACTTCTATACTTCTATAAACATTCCTGTGCAGGGTTTGTGTGGGCATAAATCTTCATTTCTCTGGGAAAAATACCCAACAATACAATTGCTGACTTTAGGATTAGTTTGTGTGTTTAGTTTTTCAAGAAACTACCAAAGCGTTTTGGAGTGGCTTCACCATTTAACACTCCCCAGAGCAATGTATGAGTGACCAGTTTCTCTGCAGTCTCACCAGCATTTGATGCTGTCGCTCTTTGTTATTCTAATCATTGTGATGGGCCTGTAGTGATAGCTCTTTGTGGTTTTAGTTTGTAGTTTCCTGATCACTGAAAATGTGCATTATCTCTTCATGTGCATATTTGCCCTTCTTTTTCAGTAAAAGCTCTGTGCATGTCTCTTACCATTTGCTAATTGAATTTTTTGTTTTGTTCTTGTTAAGTTCTGAGAGTATTTATATATTACTCTAAATAGGGTGTATGCTAGATAGTGGTCTTTAGTGACATGCGTGGTTTGCAAATGATTTCCTACCAATCTTCAGCTTGTCTTTTCATCCTCTCACATGAGTGTTTGTAGAACAAGAGTTTTTACATTTCGATGAAGTCTAATTTGTCAATTTTCGTTTATTGATAATGCTTTTGTGTCAAGTCTGAGATCTCTTTGCCTATCCTCTGATCCTGAAAATGTTTCCTATTTTTTGTAAAAATTTTACAGGATTTCAAGTCTATGATCCATTTTAAGCTAAATTTTGTATAATGTGTGAGGCTTAGATCAAGGTTCTTTTTTTTTTCTTTTTTTTGCCTATGGATGTCTAATTGCTTTTACAACTTGGTAAAAAAAAAAAATCTGTTGATCATTAGCAAGTCCTTCTCTGGGTTTTCTATTCTTTTTTTTTTTTAAGGATTGGCACCTGGGCTAACAACTGTTGCCAATCTTTTTTTTTTTTTTCTGCTTTATCTCCCCAAACCCTCCCTGTACACAGTTGTATATCTTAGTTGCGGGTCCTTCTAGTTGTGGGATGTGGGACGCCACCTCAACGTGGCCTGAGGAGCGGTGCCATGTCCGTGCCCAGGATCCGAAGCCTGGGCTGCCACAGCAGAGCGCGCAAACTTAACCACTCAGCCACAGAGCCGGCCTCTGGGTTTTCTATTCTTTTTCATTAATCTGCGCCTATCCTTCTATCAGTACCTCCCGGTCTTGATTACTGTAGTTATAAAGTAAGGTTTAATATCAAGCAGAGTAATCCCTCCTATTTTATTCTTCTTTGTCAAGACTGATTTAGCTATATGATGGTCTGTGACTTTCTATGCAAATTTTGGAATAAGCTTATCTATGTCTACAAAAAATCTCGTTGGGATATTAATAGAAATTGCATTAGACATGTAGATCAATTGACAGGTTTACTAGGTTGAAAATTCCAATCCATGACTGCAATGTGTCTCTCCATCTATTTAGGTCTTCTTTTATTTCTTTCATCACCATTTTGTAATTTTCAACACGTAGATAGATCTTTAATATTTTGTTGAGTGGATACCTAAGCATTGTATTTTATTTGGAGGAATTGTAAGTAGTGGTTTATTTTTAAATTCTTAGTTCATTTTTAATAAGTAAAAGTGCAATTGATTTTTGTGTGTTGATTTTGTACGCCACAACCTTGCTAAACTCACTTCTTAGTTCTAGGAGAATTTTGGTACTTTTTTGGTGGATTTTTCTACGTAATTACACCATATGTAAATACAGTTTAATTTCTTTTTTCCAATCTATATGACATTTATTTCATTTTGGCCCTATTGAAGTGGCTACTTGAAGAAAAGTTTTGAATGAAAAGTAAGAGATCTTAGGGGAGAAGCTTTCAATCTTTCACTGTTAAGTACGATATTCACTGCAAGAGGTTTTCTTTTAAATTTTTTATCAAGTCCAGATAATTCCATTCTATTGCTAATTTGCTAAGAATGTTTTTGTTTTTTGAATGAATGTTGGGATTTGACAATTTTTTTCTATCTCTATTGATAAAATCATATGATTTTTCTTCTTTACCTTATTGACATGATTGATTACACTGATTTTTGAATGTGGAACAAGCACTGCATATCTTGGTCATTTGTATTATTCTCTTTACACAGTGCTGGATAATGTTTGCTAATATTTTGTTGGGAATTTTACATCTAAGTTCATAAGAGACATTGGTCTATATTATCACTATTCCTTTTCATTTTGGTACTGTCTTTGTCTGGTTTTAGTATCACAGTAATACTGGCTTCATAAAATGAATTTGAAAGTTTTTCATCCTATTCTATTTTCTGGAAGAGAATGTATAAAATTACTGTAAATTTTACTTTAAATGTTTGGTACATTTCACCAGTGAAACGAACTGATCCCAAGATTCATTTTTTAGGAGATTTTAAATTACAAATTAAATTTTTTTAATCATTATGTGGCTATTCATATTGCCTATTTCACCTTTACTGAGTTGTGGTAGTTTGTGGATTTTGAGAAATTGGTCCTTTTTTTCTAAGCTTTTGAATTGATGAGTATAAAATTGTTCCCAGTATTCCTTCATTATCTTTGTAATGGCTGCAGGATCTGTAGTTACATTGCCCATTTCACTCCTGATACTGGTGATTCATGTCTCCTTCAGTTTTTGTCAGTCTTGATAAAGACTTATAAATTTTATTGATATTTTTTAAGAATTAGCTTTTTTTGTTTTATCAATTTCTCCATTTTCTTATTTTGAATTTCATTGTTTTCACTCATCTCTATTATTTATTTTCTTCTGCTGGTCTTGGATTTATTTTGCTCTTCTTTTTTCTAGTTTTTTGAGGTAGAAACTTAGATTATTGATTTGAAAACTTCAACTTATTTCTAACGTAAGCATTTAGTGCTATAGATTTCCCTCTCAGATCCACCTTAATTGCATTCCACATTTCATTTTCATCTTTGTTCAGTTTATGTATTTTTTAATTTCCTTCAAGACTTTTTTCCTACAAATTGATTATTTAGCAGTGTATTGTTTAATTGGTATATGGTTTGATATTCTCCTATTGTATTTCTGTTATTGATTTCTAGTTTGATTTCATTACCATCAGAGAACCTACTCAGTATAAAATAGACTATTTTAAATTGGTTGAAGTTGTTTTATAGTCCAGGATATGGTTAATCTTGGTGAATGCCCATGGCTGCTTGATAAACGTGTATTTTGCAGCTGTTGGGTGGAGTATTGTATGTGTTAATTACACCGCGTTTGTTCCTTATGTTGTTGATGTCTTCCATATCTTTGCTGATACTCTTTTTACTAGTTCTATCAGTTGTTGAAAGGGAGATGTTGAAGTCCCTGGCTTTAATTGTGGTTTTATATGTTTCTCCTTTCGACTCTACCAGTTTTTGTTTCATTTATTTTAGGAATGTGTTGTTTGCCGTCTATACATTTAAGATCATTATGTCTTACTCGTAACTATTCCCTTTATCATTTTGTAATAAATGTACCTCTTTGTCTCTAGTAATTTTCTTTGCCCTGAAGTCTATTTTGTTTGATATTAATACAACTATTCCTGTTTTCTTTTAATGTTTGGGTAGACTATCTTCTTCCATCCTTTTACTTTCCATCAACAAATGTTGTTAAATATGAAGTGAATTTCTTTAAAGCAGCCTATATTTGGGTCCTTTTTTTAATCCACTTTGCCAATCTCTGTCCTTGGACTGGTGTATTTACATTTAAGGGAATTATTGATATGTTAGCACTAAGTCTACCATTTAATTATTTATTTTCTATTTATTTAATGTGGCCTCATTCTTCTATTTCTCTCTTTTTGCCTTTCTGCTGTTACTTGAACTTTATTAGAATTTCATCTAGATTTACAGTGCTTTTTAGCGTATCTTTTTGTATAGTTTGTATAGTGATAGCTCTGAGTATTACAATATACATGTGTGACTTATAACCATCTATTCATATTAAGATTGCACCATTTTGAATGATATGTGGAATTCTCACTTTCAGTTTTATCTTCCCCATTTTTAAATAGCATTGTTTTGAGTATCATATGATGTTATATTTTTCAATCATCAAGTACGATTTATGAAACCCATGGAAAAGAATAGTCTATTTTATGGGCTCATATTACAGTCCTGTTAATATTCCTTCTTTTTTCATGACGCTCTAAGATTTTTTCTTTTCTCATTACTTTTTATGTGAAGATCTTCTTTCTGCCTATCTTTAAAGGCAGGTCTGCTAGTTACAAATTCTTTTGGTTTTCCTTCATCTGAAAAGGACTCTTTATTTCTGAAGGACAGTTTTAGTGAATACAGATTTTGTGATTGACAGGTCTTTCTTTCAATGCTTGAAAAACAGTGTGCCACTTCCTTCCAGCCTCCACAATTTCGTATGGGAAATCAACTGTCATTCCAAATGGTGTTCTCCTATAAGGAAAGCATCATTTCTCTCTAGCTGCTTTCAAGGGTCTTCTTGTCTTTCGTTTTTATAAGTTTCATTATGATATATTGATAGACTTCTTTCAGTTTATCATGAGTGAAATTTGCTCAGTTTCTTAGATCTTTGCGTTTATGCCTTTTGGCAAATTTGGAAAGTTTTCAGCTGTTATTTCTTCAATAATGAAGAAACTTGAGCCCCACTCTCTCACACTTCTCTTTATGGAACTCTGATGATAGGACTCTTGGATTTTTTGTTTTTGTCATATAGGTTCTTGAGACTCTTCACTATTTTCAGTCATAAATAAATAACCAGCTATCAGGACATGGTACTTTCAGGGTTCCGCTTTTAGCACTAATTTATTTCCATTATAAAAATCTACTAAATCTACTAAATGTTTCAAAATTCATGACGCTAAGCTTTACTACAAAGGAAGAAATAAACCCATCCATAGATATGTTGGAAGTGCTTCTCCATTGGTGAAAACATAAATTGAACTTAACATAATCTTTGAAAGGATAGGAAATGTAGTAAAAATTGGTAGAGAGGAAGAAATTTAAGAAAGGATCTAAGTCCTGGATTTGTACTAACGAGCTGGATGACTCCACTTAAGTTCTACTTTCAGTTTGCTCCATTCAGAGTCTGCATATATAATAATAAGGTGGACTAGGTCTCTAAGGTAAATTAGACACTATCACACTAAATGTGGTCTTGTCTTCTCAGTAGGCCTTGTTTGGCCACTTCTGTCTTTGTTCTAATAGAATCTTTCCCAACCCCATTATAGCATGCATTATGCTGCATTTAAGTTTTTATTTTGTCTCCTGTTTGTTTAGCAGTCTACCTTTTCCACTAGGACAAGAGTCCCTTATGAGCGAGGCTGAATCACTTTGATGTCCACATCACCATCACTTTGCACGGTGCCTTATATATAAAATCTTCGCAGGAAGTGGGGATCAGTTCAGGGGAAGAAGTAGGAAAAGGACGCGAGGAGGACGGACAGGAAGATGGAAAGAAAAAGGAAAGGGAAGAAGGGGGAAAGACAGGAGATGAGGTACAAAAGTGAGAAGAGAGAAGTGGAAAAAGGTGAAATTGAGTTTCTGGCTCCTCTTTGGACATCAGTTCTTTGTCTTCCAGGTGGAAGTGGGTTGGACAGGGGCACAGAGAAGTACTAAAGGAAGACTCGCGGGCTAGGACTGGTGGGTTCCCAAATAACTGTCTGAGGGGGATCCTGGCTGAAGATTGAGGTCTCAGCACCTTTTGGATTTGTACAGAGTTCAGCATGTTTGTACCCCAAGTCTGGGCTTCCCTTTACCTGCCCCTCCCACATGTCCCCTAAAATCACTAAGCCCCATTGTTAAATGTAGAGGCGGTCATTGTGGTTGCAAACTGAACTCAGACCACAAAGCGAGGTATTCCATGTAGGCAGAGGCAAATACTGTCAGTAGTTCAGGGGGTGTGGGTGTTTCATTTTCACAGGATTGAGGACTCAGACACAATGCTACTTCTCAAGATCCTCCCCTTAGGTGTCTTAAATCATCTTTATAACAAAGGGAAGTATAAACAAAACAAAACAAAAACAGACCCAAACTTGCCCAATGAATGTTTGCTGAATGAAAGACTATGGACCAAAAGTGTAGGATGATATCCTCCTGCATCCTCCCATCATGATATCTGAAATCATCAGACAGAAGAGGGAATGGGTAAAATAAGCCACTATTTGATAAATAGATACTTATTAGTTGCCTATCCCTCGCTTCTAGAATCAGATTCTCAGCTCAGTTGAGATTTGAGATATCAAACTTGTGCTCTCACCATAAAAACTGAATTCTTATCGTGAATTCATGAGGAGGCACATTCCTAACGCAGAGCACACTGGGTAGCAGAACCTATCCTTTAGTATCTAAGGGGAAGAAAGCAGAAGAAATAAATAGGCATACTGCCTTAATACATATTTACAAATTATACTCTAAGGATGACTAGCTTCTCATGATTTTCTCCCCAAAACTATTTTGGTATTTAAATAAACCTGGAGGTGGTGGATATGCCCATCTACTTAGAGGTCCCTGGAAGAGACACTAGAGAAAACTGCTTAGAATAACTAAAGATCCTGGGGAATCCATTCTTCATAACCCAAAATAAAAAACTGGCAAGTGAGTAGTAGATAAGGAAGAAATAGTTGATGACACAAGATAAAGTAAGAGAAAAATGCCATGTTTTTCCTTACTATCCTCGCCATATTTTTATGTTACTCCTTCAGGCTAACCTTGGCAGTGGTCAATTTGGTTATAACTTTAGGAAAATTAAATGGGAACATGCAGTAAGTTAGCACTCGAATCCATAAGACTGCTATATATTTCACGTGTAAAGTTTTGGAAAGTGCTCACTGTCAGGCAATAAAATTTTTGTTTCTAAAAACAGAATGTTTGTTCTTCTAATAATATTTTCTAAATGCTGAAGACTTTTGATAGTTATCCTGAGAGGAATAGAATTATAGAAACTAAGCATGAATTAACCTCAGATTACTTTCAGTTCACAAACATAACTATTTCTGCCAAAAATAATAATGAATGCTATAAAATTATCTTTAACTTTGTTTAAGCTTCAAACCCAGGAAAAACAGAGTATTAGTCTTTAAATGGGAGTCCACTAGTTAAACAGTTAAATTTGCAGTTGGATATTCTTAGCAGTATCTTCTGCTTGTTATTTATTACAGCTGCAAGATCTGTCAAAGGCTCTTAGGGCATGAAATATGATATAAGTTTGACAATATGTAATTTATATAGAAAATGCTTTTGGAGAAAACAAGGAGAAGGATGTTTATAGAGGTGATCTTGTGTGACAGCAAATATATCTTAAAATATTTGAGATTCATAGCAATTTTCTTCCCATTTCAAATACTCCATTTTTACTCTAGTGCTTGCTTTCTAAAATCATCAAGTTTTTCTGTGCTTGAAAAAACTAAAGGCTACCAATATGAAACTTGAAGACTTTGAAAACATTATTTATTATGCAAACAAATGTGTTATCAGCAAAGTATGTTATAAATTAGAATTAATAACGTCCAAATGAAATTTTGCTTTGCTGTTGTGAGATGAAAGCTGCAATGAATTCTAGAGAAATACGACTTATTCACAATGAGAACGGATAAATTAATCAATGTGTAATTAACTGAAATTTGCATCAATTAAGTGACTTGGAAGGTACTCCAGTACTCCATAGGAAACAAAACCCTGTTACATAATCTACTGAATTAATATGTTTTCCCTAGACTATGAGGGAAATATTTTATCTTTAAGAAACAGATAGTTTTAAAATAAGCTTAATTGGAATTAAGTGGGTTCGAATTCACTAAGTTGTTCTTTTGGTAGTTTTCCTCTAATATTTTTCCAAGAAATCACGTAGGTGTCCTGAAACCACAGACCTGAAAAGCATCCTACAGGCCTCTTGTAGAATTCTTCTTTTCTCTGAGTTGTGGTTAAATGTGATGGCAGTGGCTAATACTGATGGATGTTATGGGAAAAGTTCTCTGAGAGTCCTTGCTCCACTTAATGTTTTGCTATTGCTGAAGCTGCTTTCCATTATACCACATAGCATCCTTTTCATTAGAATCCATGAGAATAACTCCTTTAAGAGTCAAGAATAGTTGCTATTATTCTGCTGAACAGCTTATTTTGTTTTTGTATTTTGGATTCTGTGGATGTTGCAAGTATCAGATGGCTTTGTAACTTCCTAAGAAATAGCAAGGATAGGTACTCTTTAAAAAGAAAAAATAAATAAAAAGGGTAGGTTTAGCTAAATTGCAAGAGAGACATCTTGCCAGTGGTAAACAGAAAGACAGGCAAAACCATGAGGAGGTGAAGGTCACCAGGCACAAGATTTGACAGTTTAGTCTCTGTGTAATGATGCCAAACGGGAACAGGTCCAGCTCACTAGGTGAAGAAAAGAACTGAAGAAATTATGAGAAAACTACTGCCTTGGATAGGTAGCTGCCAAACTACAACAACACAGACACATATTTCCAATGAAGAACTGAACCACGTCACCCACTGGCTCAGGGACTCTAGCACGGCCTCGCAATATCACTGCGGTCTGAGTCCCACACTGCCTTAGTCAGACGCAGTTCTGGTCCTGGACTGCAAGCCTGAATAGCTGCTCAGAAAGAACTGTAAATTCACAATACGGGATAACACTGGAAAATCAGTAAGCAGTTGGTGATAAAGACTTTCTTAGAATCAGCCACAGTATACTAGCCTCACAACAACAACAAACAATAGTGACAATTAAAATGACAATGATTATGAGTTATTAAAAACACAGGACTATGTTATGTCAGTCTGGACATAAAGTTAGCCATAAGGCACTCCAAATTTGCTTTAGTTATTTTTATTTGGACGGAAACACTTTGGTTCTTTTCCTTTTCCAGTTTTATTACATGAGCCGTTATCCCAGAATGGGATATTGGAGTTAAGGGTTTCTGAAGTGGTACAGCTCCCAAGGATGGAAAGATCCAAATGTGGCTCTGGCAATGGGTGGATGGAGCAGAATAAAGATGAAGCTGCCAACCATAAGGAGGTCAAGGAGTAAGGAGCCTAGACTGTTGCAGGAATTATCTGTGACGATGATGCTCTTGTTCATGATGATGACAGAAATGTGAATGGAGAGGAAAACAATCAATAAGGCACCAATTTTTCAGGGACTAAACTTGATTTACCAGGAGATCAGAACATGACAGCGATGAGGAGGAGAAGCCAAGTATTCCTTGGTTTCTAAGTCAACTCCGCTATTATTAGTATTCAACAATTTCTTTATTCTTTCATTCACTTACTCTAATTATTTAGTGGGAACCCTCTAAAAGTGGTTTACTTTCCTATTTTTGCCTCTCTTGTAGACCATTTCCTTTGTACTGTAGCAATTCCATTGTACTCTTTTACGCTTGACAGAATGTACCAGAATTTATTCATTTCCCCTCTAGCCTTTACTATTTACACTCACCTCTTTTGTAATCTCCTTATTGTCAGGTCTGTAAATCCTATCTCTATACTGTTGTCCCATTCCTCTGAAATTCAGACTTATGTGCCCCATCTGATTATTTGACATTAAATGCATTATTTAAATGTTAATAATATATAAGAGAAATCTCAATATTAACATGTGCTAAACTATATTCCTCATCATGCTTCAAAACTTCCTGTTTCAGGCTTCTTCATATCAATAGATGGCAATTCCATTCTTGGAATCTGAACAAATATGCACTGGTGATTACATAGGTAGATTCATAGCTGGTTCAATGACCCAAAGATTTTGAAAAATAGAATTATGTTTCATAGAGAAAAACAGAATTTCTCTTCCCATGCATACAAATTTTCTGTGCCTAATTCTAAATACTCATATCGAACAGTTGAATTGTGGTTGTTCTGTGTCATTTCTAAGTAAGGGAAGGTTATGTAAAAGTTGCCAAAGGTAATGACGAATACTGGCCACAGAATTATTTATACAGCCTTTATTCTGCTCTCTTGTTCAAATTTTTAAATGATACCATTAGGCTTTAAGGGAAAAGTCCAAACTCCTTAGCTTGAATTTCAATGTCCTGTGCGACATCAGTTAAATTTACCTTTGCAACCTCATTTGGTAACTCCTTTTTTTCCTCCACTAAGCTGCCCCTTGATCCTTCTGATTTTATCAATTTTTTGCTGTCATGTGATGATGTAAAGCTGTGGGACTATTCTCCAGCAGCGTTCCGGCATCCAGTCTTCTCTGTAACTAGTTGTCAAAAGGCCATTAAAGGAAGTGGCTTTCTCCTGCCTAGATCACAGCTAATTCAGTGCGGCAAGAGAATAGCTTATATATTTTAAACTATTTCTCGATATTCAGTGCAATATTTTGCATATAGTGTTTTTAAAATGCTTATTGATTTTAAAGTATTTTTCTGTTTTCTTTTTTTCTAAAACAGATACCCACCACCCCCATTATTTGTAGACTTAAAAACAATTGGATGGAAAAATTGAAATCTCAAGGTCAGACACATGGCTCCAGTTTTTGAAAATATTACCTCATGTGATTAATGGTACTATAGACTTATGCTTTTCTGTAACTGAAAGAAATATGAATGACAATTACACTAAGCCTCAAAAGGATTTTCTAAAAAATACCTATTGAAGCTGCCATAATTTGATGGTACTGGAAGATGACAGAGAAAAAGTGTGGCTGATGATTGGCAGGGATAACTGGCAGCTCCAAGCCAGGCATTCCATCATGTGAGAGCCCCTGCAGGAAATAGGCATCAAAATCAACAATCACTTTTATCTGTACAGTACTTTGTCATTCAAAGACATCTCTCAAAGTACCTTACAGGACCGTACAATGACTGAATGAAACAGCTTGCAATATCAAGCAAGCAACCAAAAGCTAAACAGGGGGGAAAAGCGATCCTCATGGATTTGATTGAAGAGAACACAACATCTTTGGGCATGCTGATTTGGAGAAAAAGATGTTAACTAGGCAAGACATGAGGCCTCACTGTGGGATGGTTGTTCAATGATCACTTCAGTTGAACGATGCAAATATGGCCAGGAGATACTTAGGTTTAGCAGAGATAGTTCAGACAAAGAAGTAGAAGGAAAACTTCCAACACTTTTTTTTTAGGTCAGAGAAAAGGCACAATGTAAATGAATCATCTAGAAATTGTTATGACCACTCTAAATTTGCTCTTCTGGAACAACAAGCTGGAGTTTACAAGGATAGGAAACAAAACAAAGAAACCATTGCCTATGACTTTATTTCCATTTTAGAGACAAAAACAGCATGGTTAAAGGGCATCTAATAAAATAAGTACTCTCCCCATACAGTATTTAGTAATTATACATTTTATTGGTAACAAAGAAGATGCTTCTGTTTTTGTGGTCCAAATTGAGCAACTTCAACTCAAATCTACCCAAAAGACCAAATCAATGATTCAGCCCTTACACTTTTGTATACTTGATTTAGTGCAAGATTTCTCAATCTAGATGTTGTCAACATTTTGAGACAAATAGTTCTTTGTTGAGGCGTAGGCAAGCTGGGGACTCTCCTGTGTAATGTGGAATGTTTAGCAACATATCTGGTCTTTTTCCATTAGATGACAGTAGTAACTCCTGGATCATGACAATAAAAATTGTCTCTAGGCATTGCCAAATAGGTATTTTTTGTGGGGGGGAGGGAGGACAAAATTTCCCTCCATTGGGAACCATTGCTTTAGTGTCCTAGAATATCAGTTATATTGAGCTCCTTCTGACATCTCAATTCTAGGAGTTGCTGTTGACTTTCCCAAGTCTTTAATATGGCCAATTCTATCAACACACTTAACTTATCACACTGTGTTGCAATGGCTAACTTCCTAGTGTGCTGCCTCACCTGGATGTGAGGACTGTGAAGGCAGAATTGACATCTCCATTGTTGATTACAAATTCCCCAAGGATGCACAGGATTTGGCACGTGGCACTTAAGCAATAAACAATAAGTATATACTTAATGAATTACCTTCTTTGTTATATATAATGAGTTCAAGTTCAGAAATTAAGAACATAGCATGGACAAAATAGTTTGTAAATGTAGGATATATTTGTTTTATAGAAAAATAACTTAAGGCTCTGATAAGCAACATAGCAACTAAAAGGTAATATGCATGGTTATGTAAAGGCTGCTTCTAATGGCTGAATTTCTCATTCTGGTTCCTAAGCATAAACATCTTATTATCCTCCTGAGGCAAGGAGTATTAACTCAGGCCTCCAAAATTAAATAATTTCAATAAAAGCAGATTGGTCATACTCACGCTATTAGAGAATGTAGGAGTATACCGTTATAGAGATATTAACCTGTTTTATAGCAAAACTCACAGCATCACTGTGGGGCCATTCAAATCATTTTATCAAGATTATAAAACATAGTCCAGAGGGAAGTGTTATCAGTTTAATGTAAGCTTGCAAGTAAAAAATTATAGAACTATATATCTTCTGTGAGGTCTTAATTTCTTCTGTTCGTTTAGGGGATACGAAAAAGAAAATGAATAGCACACATTTTCCCTTATAAAAATGTAAAATATAGCTACACAATATAATGCCTCATTTTGAAATGGTACTTCTAGTACAAAAGTTAATGGCTATGAACCGCTTATTTTCTATAGACCTGTTTTCCTTTTTCTGGGTTGAATGAAATCTTTGCGATAAAGAAAGACCTTTTTTCTGTCTCTTGATGATAACTGGAAACGATTCCTCCTGCAGTGTGTATACTCCATAGATTACCGTTCTTACATAGCTTAACTTTAGGCAGGTAAACTCGTGCTGTCTCGCCTTTGCCTCCTCCCAATATTTCTTCCAGGGTTGTATGGCTAACCATGTCTTTAAAACAATATATTTTCCCTGTAATATTTGTGGACCATCTTTATATTTTTCAGGAGTAATTGAAAACTGCCTTAGGATGGCTAAAACAACCAAATCTATTTTTAAAACAATTTTGTTTAGCATTAATAATTCACTGATTTGTTTTTCTTTTAATTCTTATCTAGTGATAGTTGCCTCCAAACATCTTTTTCATGCCTTTATACCACTTTATATCTAGTAAAATTTTAGTGGTTGTTTTTCACTTACTATTCAAAAAGTTGCCTTCTATTTTTTTTCTTCCAGGGATAGCTTGTGAACACCTGTTATAGTGTGATGCTGTTTTGTACAAAAATATATTAAATGTAGTCTTTGTCTTTCAGGTGGTTATATCCACTAGTTCACCTAATAATAAAAGCATAAAAGTAACAGCTTATATTTATTAAACATCCCAGTGTGCCAGGCACTTCTGTGCACATTTGACTTATGTTAAAAAAACCTGGAAAATGTTATAGCCCCTGCAGGATTATCTTTCTCCTGCACTAATGGACTAGAATTATTTATAATGACCATACATCATTTGGCGTGGGCCAGCCTGAAAGTTTTAGCCACTTTGGTCTGTAATGGATCTTTGTAACTTCATAAAAGCAGCAATTAAATGCCAATAGCTGGCCTTTCATCCACAGTCTAATACATTACTTATCACACCGTCATCTCTACAGGTTTATAGTGAATGGGTAAGGTTAAAGATTGTTGGTTATCTAAAAAATGTAATGTCTATTTGTTTATTCACATGCTTTTCTAAGTTTATTATATATGCCAAGCAGAAATAGTAATGCTATGTTTAAAGTGACTAGAATGCATGTATAAAAATTATGTACAAGCAAACCAATATTAGAAAAAAAATTGTGGGAGCCACAAAAGAACTATATGGAAGAAGGAAAAAGACCCGTGGAAACACAGAGGTGGGAGCAATGCCATGGGAAGGTCAGGGAAGACTTCACAGAGGCGGTGATATTGGAGATAGACATAAAAAATACAGGTGGGAAGTCACTAGGTGGGAAAGAGAAAGAAACATGAAGATAAAGTGTGAATAAAATCGTGGGAATGTGAGAGTTCATGGTCAGGTTTGGTGAAGAAAAGTAAAAGTTGTCTAGGAATAGTTATAAAATATAAAGCCCTAAAATATAGTGGATCCTTACTCTGAAAGGTCTTCTGAATTTTATTCTGTCCAAGATGGGAAATTATGCAAAACTGCCGACAAAGGAAGTGACATGATCAGATCAGTGTTTTTGAAAGATAAAGTTAGTGGTAGGTTTGATTGGAAATCAGCTGGGTTGGAGAAGAAATTTAAAGAAGGATAACAAGTAGTAGGTGAAATGAACATTTATTGCTTGCCCATCCAGCATTCCCTGCTTCCTCCTTCCTAACAGTAAGTGGCCTGTTGTTCCACTCCGTTGTGGGACACCCAGGCAGTTTGTATGGAATTTGTCCCTGCCTGACTCGACCAGTAGGTTCTGGCTAGTGGAAACCCCAACTTCCCTTGCACGACAATGGTTCTGAGAAATGCTATGTCCCAGGCTGAAGCCAGCAGGTGCATGGCACCCCCTAACCTCAGTGACTGGTTCTTCATGATCAAATCCAGAGGGACTCAGGACTTTTGCACAATTATTGTGTAAAGTAGGGTTTCTTTCCCCTCTCTCTTGATGTGAAAGAGGAAATATGCAATCATTCTGCCTAAGTATGAATCTCATACTTAGATGAGCTCAGAATCATAAGAACCACTGAAAAACTGAGTCAAAAATCTCATCAACCTGTCACTGAAGGTTGACTTCTGTAAGCCATTTTTTGAGCTACTTTTGTCAAATAATAGCTCCAAACCAATTCTTTTAAAAGTATTGCTGTAATTTTGAGATAAATTATGAGTTCATGGACAAGATAGACCAATAGTGCACTAATTCAAAGTTCTACTTGGAGATTTAAAATATTTGTACCAGCTGTCTGAATGTATAATAGTCAAATCTTGAGTTTGTGAATAAATATAGATACAAATATTATCTTATTACCTCAAATATTTTCACTGAAGTAAGACTTTGTGACTGCACTGAATAAAGGAAGTATACTTCGTAGAACTTTAAGTAATGTAAATCCATACACATTCATGTAACATACATGACATACACAAACACATACACACACACATAGAATAAAGCCCAGGGAAGCCTTAAACTTAGGTGCATATCATCTCTGTGTTTGATTGTCCTAACATGCTAACATTGGTGACCTTGGCTGTGCATAAGAGTTATTATCTTGGTCCAAATTTGTCTCTCCAGTAGAATTTTCCTTCTGAGGTTTTTAAGACCCCAGTATTTACTAATTTTAGTTCAAAATGTTTATAGATAATCCACTGAACACTGCGTTCCAACTACAGAAAGTAATTTTAAGAGAAAAAAGGTCCAATAATGAATAAATTCAGATACAAATTAGTGACAATTATTGAGATAAGAACAAAGTGTTCCAGACAAGTTGTCTGACTAACAGAAAGTTGTGATTCCTTCCCTTAAACCCAACTTCAGAGATGCCACAGTTGGAAGAGATGGCTCAATAGATCCAAGAAATCAACTCAGAAAACCTGAGAAAATCTTAGGAAGCAAGAAAGCAAGACTCCTGGAGTGAAATGCATGTGGAACCTAAAGTGGGGGTGAACCAGGGCCCCAGAGAGGGGATGGATTCAGTGGAGTTCTCCCAGCATTTCCCTGGGTGCACTGTGGACCGTTCAGTTGTTTCTTCTGCATAAGGGTGGGGTATCATCAGGACAGTGCTGGGGCAGGAAGCAAACATTGAGTTTACAAAGACCTGTTGTCCTCAAGGATCTTCTCTTCCTCTGCTTCTTCCCAGGCCTAGGGTAGGCAAACCGAAAGTGAGTGAGAATGGTTAGGAAAGTGCAGACACACTTGCAGGATTATCATGGGGGTTCCTAAAGGCAGACTTCCCTGAGGGACGGCATGGATCAGAAGTGGTTGATTCTTGATGACGACAGGACATGCTCTTCACACAAAAATGAACTCTGCCAGCACAATGGAAAAAAGGAAGCAAAATACCTGGAGAGTTGGGAAGACGAGAAAATTCATGCACTCCTGGTGGGACTGTAAACTAATGGAGCTATTTTTGGAGAAGAATATGGAAGTAATTGGTGAAATTAAGCTTATGTATATCCCATGAAAGGCATCTTAATCACAGTTTGTTTTCAAACAGTTCACAGTGGACAGATATACAGGGTGTTGATTACTATATATTTTGTAGCAGCAGAAAATTGGAGGTGTGTATATGTACACACATGTACATAGTGTATACATATATTATATATACATCTATACGTGTGTATATATACATATAAACATATACATTACATTATATTTATTAATTTTCAGAGTGCTGAGCTCTGAGGTTACCTATATACTTAGGTATTTTAGAAATATATATTAGGAATATACATATATATATTTAGTGTATATATATTTAGAAATATATATTTATCTATACTTGGTGTATATATATATTACATATATATAGTGTGTGTGTGTGTGTGTATATATAGGAATGTAATGCCTAGAATTCCATATGGGACCATTGATGCACCTTAAAAGTAACTTCCAAAGAAAAAAGTGCAATTCAAGAGATGAATAGCACAATATCACTTATAGCAATTAAAAACATACAAATACTACCCTATTTTTTTTTAAGGATACATCCAAGTTAAATTGGCAGGACATACACCACATAGATTGAAATGGACCTCTACGAGGGGGAAAAGGAATAAAAGTTGGGAGAGATGGATGATGGTGAGAAGAATAAATATCAAGTATCAAGTATGATTACATCAATTGTGTGCACATAAACCCAAAGAATAAAACCAAGTCTAAAACCAAAATCAGAACCAAAAGTTAAGGTAAAACCCTAGAGCTGTGGGAGCTAATTAACATAATAGACGTGTGACTTCGAGACGGGTGTACTTATTTTTTGAAATGTTTTTTCCGTAAGTAGGAAAGGTCTATATAGCTTTAATGAAACAAAGATATATTATGTGCTAAGAGATGGAGTCACAGGGACTAAGCATATCTGACGATAGCGAGGGCAATACTGCAGGGCAATATTCTAACGCTAACCACTGAGAGTTAACACTGACCCTGAAAGTTTGAGGGCACAGTCCCAGCAAACCTGCCTTCACTTCAGACCACAGTCACAAACTCAGGGGTATGCAGGCCACCCATGCTTCCGACCATGGTTACAACTTTGTGGCTTCCCATGACCGCTTCAGGTCTGATAAATCTCTAAAATGACTCATGGAACTCAGGAAAGTGCTATACTTACAATTAGTTTTATTATAAAGGATACAAATCAGGACCAGCCAAAGGAAGAGAGAATCAGCAAATGATAGATATTTCTAAGCAGAACTGTGACATGATTAGTATATGTCTTTAGAAAGGTATTTGTTAGGAGGGTGGCAGTTGGAGCAGCCTGGGGAGACTGGTGGCATACCTCCAAGTTCGCAGAGCATCATTATAATTAAGGGACTATCAAGGGGCATCAAAATAAAGAAGCTAACCATCTGAGACGTTGAAGAAAAAGAATCAGAAATTCAAGATGATATGCTCAGTTGAAGATACTACAGAGATTTCTAGCTTGGGAATGGTTGAACCTCACATCAGTGTGTTGATTTGTTCTAAAAAGAGCTTTATGCATAGCTCAGACAAAAAACATTTGCTTCCTAAGTATTCAGGCAAAATTAAACACCTTGCATTATTGATTTGAAAAATATACTTAGATGGATTTTGGAGTTAACCTACCAAAATAGTTGCACTTTTGCTATGGGAAGAGCCAGGCACATGACAGTATATGTGACAATGATTGTTTTTCTTATCCGTGTGATCCAGACTGCTGAGGGAGCCTCCTCCTGGTATTCTGTTTTGTGTCCTGACAGCTTTAGCTTCTCTCTATTGCCAGCTGCTGCAGAGGGACAGGCTTCATGGGTATAAAGAAAATTGTATACCAAATTTAAGTGACCACTGGAAGCATACTACGATCATTTTTGAGCAGGATCATAAGATGTTTCTTTAGCTGCTTATAGACATGAAAGTGTTATGCAGGAAAAGTAATGGTGTCGCCCTTTCTTAAAATTCTGTTAGCAACACCAATGCTGCATTGCAAAAGATGTAAGGAAGGGAATTCCTCTTGGACTAAAAGGAAAATCTAGGATTTGAATTCTTTTTGAGGGATTATTTGAGCCTTGGAAGGAAAGTTTTCTTTCTCAAAATTGTGAAGAACATAAATAACACCCTTAGCATGTAACAGCTGCATACCCCCATGCTGAAAATGAATGCATTATGCAGCTTTGGAGTGCAAACGCATGTTTATCAGAGATCTGTCCAAAAACTGAGAATGTTCCAAGAGCCAGACAGCTGGCAAGAGCCCTGAGAGAAGGATAAGGTTTCCTTTGGAGTAAACTCATAACAAATTGGTGGCGATGGTGTGGATACCTAGCATTAATATGCGTAAAAATATGTTGTCATGCATGGGCTTTTACCAGCAAAGGACACAAAGGTAAGTGCAAATCGAATCAATGCTCTGTGCTCATTTCATTTCACAATATCTAGACTTTATGTAAGTGAAAAAGAGAGTGTATAACAGTTGGCATTTTAACTCAAAAATCAATAATTAGAGAGGGAGTCTTTATACACAGAACATGTTTGCAGATGTCTTTTTAAAGGTTTTATTTGTTCCTGAGATTTAAACTATGCTATAAGAAACAAGATTCTCCCTCAGAGGCTTCAATTCCAATTTCTCCCTTGCACATGGCTTCCAGGATGTAGCCACGAGATAAAGCCCCAACTTTTCCTGCCTTGTGCCTTCCTGCCTTTTATCCTGAGCCTTCATGATTCTGTGCCACTCCACTAATTACTCATTCTTTTCAAGCACCGTTTTCCAGGACTTTTAACCATAGATTGTAGCAACGTAGAGAAAATGAAGTTTTCAATACTGGTTCGGTGTTGCGTGTGACAGTACTAAAGCCACTGGAAGTCATTTTTCAGGATTTACATTATGTTTTGAAAGCCCTCCTTATAGCTCCTACCAAATCATAACATCATGTTAACTAAAATAGACATATATAATGGAAAATGAAGCCTTTTTTTCATAGTCTGATCTATTCCTATATTTTAAAAAAGTCTATTTATTGATTTGTTTATTTTAAGCAAACTTCATACACATTCATAATTCTAGACATATTTCAGTATATGTCACAAATATTTTCATGTTTAGAATTTGACATTTGATAATTAATCATCACTTAACTGCACGTTAGAAGTTAAGAAGAACTGGTTGAACCATGGATGGCAGGCTTCCTTTACTGAGCCAGAAATTGAGCAAGATCTTCTCTGCTATCTTTGGAGTTTAGCATTCAATTTCAATGTTTATTCCACCTCAGCATCTTATTATTTTATGTTTCTTGATCTTCCCCAAACATCTCACATATGGTAGCACTGTGCCTTTGCTTATGTTTTCATTCACCGGACAGAATAACCTTTCCTTCTGGTAAAATTCCATCAAGATCTAGATCAAACATCATCTATTCAATGTGAGATTCCCTCTCCCGCCAGCCTCATCTCCTACTTTTAATTTCTAACATCTGAAAAAGTTATATTTGCTATGATGAGAAGGAAGAGGAAGGAGTGTAGTCTTTCCTACTGGATACCCAGCTATCTGATGCATGTTGTCATTATTGTGACAAACCTGAGGCTCCTCAAGTTTCCTGTGGTTAGATAATTTTCCCATGGTGACACAGAGAGCACATTTAGGGGCCAAAATGTGAACTGATAGAAAACAGAATAAGCTTGTGCTCCTCATACCTGCAGGAAGGTAATTTTAATTTACTTAGCAAAATTGGAGCTTACAAATTGAACCTACTTTGCTCTGACGTGTCTCCTGTTTAAAGGGTTAATAAGAAGTTTGGTTCTTTCTCTTTCTTCTCTAACCCTTGAAGCTGGAAAGGTAAGCTGATTTGGTCCTTCTTAGAACATGACAGATACCTCCAACACTGTCCTGTCTAGACCACCTTGGACTCAGCAGATAAGAGTGTGATAAGATTTCTGGTTAGCATTGAAATTAAGTCTTTTGATGGAGATGTGGGGAAAGTCCCTTAGTTCTTTAACAATATAATCCAGCCAAGATTATCTGTTTCCTGCATTTCTATATTGCTTTGTTTAGAAGCCCAAATCTCCTTAACAATAAAATGAGATGTTGATTTTCTCTGCCAGTGTGCCTTGTCTTTACCTGATCCTCAAAGAAACATTTTTGCAGAAAAGTTGATTGGCAAGGTAAGATTTGTGAATTCCTGCGTTCGTTGGCCAATATCATCTAAAAGTATTTGAATACCATCATTATTTCCAACAGGCCCACTCTTTAATAATAACACCAAAATGCATTTGCCTCCATCTTGTGTTATACCCATTGTCAGATTATTGAGGTCTTATTGATTTTTATATTCCCACAATATGGCATAGTAACTGAAAGATAAATGAATGAATAAATGCAATTGGAAACGAAGTAGAATATGTCATCAGGCCACATTAATACATTCTCGTAGATACGTTCTGTCTCTCTCACTTATTAAGTATACAGAGGAAGTACATCAAATATAATGCAGTGTTCTTTATGTGAGAAGATGATATAGTTTCCTTCAGAAAGCTGTGTTTGAATAGCTTTTCTGATAGTAGTAAGGAGGAACTGAGCCCTGTGCAGTCATTCCCTTCATCTTCTTATGGCCAGTTGCAGGTATTTAGGAAACATATGGGTAGAATAAGATGTACAGTATAAATTTATGGAACAGAATGGCTGCCTTTTTGTGAAGCTTGCTATCTCATATGGGGAGTGAACCCCTGACCTTATTAACACCAACGTCTCATGAGCTGAGATAATGGGCCCAGATTGTTACACCAGCAGGTATCAAATCTAATTTAATTTGGCCATTCCTTGTTTTCACAGGACTGATTTTTAAGAGTGTGATAGTCAGATACTATATTTTCCAAGATTTCTGATACAGTCCATATTCACATTCTGGTGGTTGAGCCTATAAAGTGAACATCCGTTTGCTAATCACTTCATGCTCATTTATTTCAAGTAGGTTACTGAGTTGCTGCTGTAAATGGTATCTTCAGGTAGACATAATCCCATAACAGATTCCTGGTTAGTTTGTCAGGTGGCAATAGACCAAGGAAAAAGACAGGTCAACAATATACGAGGCAAGTAGAAATTCTGATTTTGAACATATAATTAACTTGAGAAGACAGAATATAATAACAGTCATATGCTGCATAATAACGTTTAGGTCAACAATGAACCACATGAGATTAGTACCATATACAGTATATGTGTGTAGCTGGCTATACCATCTAGGTTTGTGTAAGTACTGTGGGGAAGGAAGAAATTTTTCTCTACCCTTCTATCTTCTTCTGGCCAGTCTAAGAATTAAATTGGCACGAAACAGATTAACAGGAGAAAAATATAAAGAAGTTTAATAACATGTATACATGGGAGAAAACCAGGAAAATGAAATAATACACCAAAATGGCCGAAGCTCTTATTTAAATACCATCCTCAGGTAAAGACAAAAGAAGATGTTGAAGGTGGGGAGAGTCAGAGAATTCAAAGGCAAGGAAGGCAATTCACAGGTAGGTGAAAAGGAGTAAACATTTGGAAAACAAGCGTTTGGCCACACAGAAACATAAGAACACAGAGAGGAGCCCAACAAACGGGCTTTTCTAGGTTCCTCCCTGTCTACCACCTCATTCATGTTAAGCTAAGGAGGAGGTAACAGGAAAAACTTTTTGAGTCTTTTGTTTCATAAAAATAATTAGCCCAAAATAATCCTCATGTTGAAGAGACACATTTTGGGGTGGCAAATTTTGTTCCCCTCTCTACACTCTGTGATGTTTGCACAACAACAAAATTGCCTAATGGCGCTTTTCTCGTAGTGTATCCCCCTTGTTCACCAATGCATGACTGCACTCACTGACTTCGACCTTTCTCAACTGCTCCCAGGCAACATAACACTCCAAAATCATTTAGTCCGAATCATTACCTTACTTCACTCAAGCAATTTGTTATATACATGAAATAACAAAACCAGTCCAGTGGTGCCAAACTATAGCACCCTTTGGGCCATATATAGAAATATAGCCCATGGCCTGTGTTTGCAAGTTTTACGGAACAATAGCCATGCTCATTTATCTATTGTCTATTGTTGCTTTCATACTACGACACAGAGTTAAGCACTTGCAACAGAGTTAAGCAGTTAAGCAACAGAGACTGTATGATCTACAAAGTCTAAAATATTATCTGCTTCTTGGCAGAAAAAGTTTACTGAATGCTAAACTGGTCCATTAACAGACATTAGCTGACTAAAAATTTAAGTTTTAACTTTCACCAGGATGACTTGTTTTGAGCCTGTAATGAGAAGTGAGTGAGGACATAGTTTCCGGACCTCAGTGGCAGTCTGCATGCTTCTTATATTAGTAATCATCTGAGTTCTTTTGGCTTTAATGCCTCCATCATTAAATATATTCTATTGGGTTAGACATTCTCTAAAATATTTTCCACACTCTAACATTGTAATTTTAGTGTTGAGAATTTTAAAATAAAATTTTATAATTGCCCTCAAATATGATGATCTCCCCAAATGGTCACTATGTCTCTGACTATTCATCTTTTGCAATCTGGAAGGAGGGTTGGTGCACAATCCCTAACGTCCAACAGATAGAGCAGATCTGGGGATCCAAGTGTAGTGCCTCTGAAGTGTGTGGTAAGAACCAGAGGAGTAACTTTGATACACTGCACTGAATCAGGCTTTGTAAGGGGAGAGTGTGGCCTACTGCCAAGTTCTGCAGAACTCAATTCTCTTCTGTCATTATTGACCTTATACACGTCCTACTCATATTTCTTAGTGATACCCATAGATGGTCTGTCATATATTCATCTCCCCCAAATGCCCAAACTGTCCTGATTCTCCATGAGAGAGATCCAGCTCTCTTTCTGTTAACTACTTTGTTACAAAACTGCAAAATTCTGTCCTTCCTCATAATATGTGATGGCCGGCATTGCGTGATGCAGGGATCTGACGTTTTCCCCATCTCACCTAAATAGAGGCTAGTCAGGGCCAAGGAATCTTCTCTTCCTGTTTCACTAAGCCTCTAATATAGGATTTGCATATTTTCCTTCTTTATTTTTTGTGTCCCCTCTTAACAGTGGAATTATATATGAATTAATGGAGACAAGGATACAGTAATATAATAGGAAATTAAGAAATATATTTAGAAATATCATTTCATTTTAATTACTTTACTCCTTAGAAGAATTATTAATAGGCACTGAATTCCCTGTGAGCCTACCTATGAAGATTTTTACTACTTCGAGGAACCAAGAGTCTTGATAAATTCTTGACTATTGTTTGGTAAGTCAGCCACTGCAATTCCTCTTGTAACATTATCCTCATGTATTTTTGCATTTGGGAAGAATTAAAAACACATATGAAGATTCATCTTTGCTTAGATATTTCCTTCTTTCTAACCTTCTGTTCAATATCATTAAAATTTGTCTTTTCCTGAGCATTGACTAATGAGATTTAGCTCTGGAAGGATCCCAGTAGACCAAGTGAAAATATTCAAAACTTAGGGCACTATTTCCAACCTATTGGAAATTCAACTGTAGAGTGTGCCTAGCCTCCAACTGTTTATACCAACCGCGAGTGAACATTGTTAGCTTGGTAGCCAGAACAATATGAACACTTTCTTTTTTTATCTTTAGGCAGGGAAAGTAAAGCAATATGCAATCTGGATAAAATTTAAATATAGTTTTTATATTTCATTTAATAAGAAATCAGTTACTTTCTTTTGACATCTTAAAAGTTCTGGCTCATTGTGATTAAAAGAGTTAGAGGACAGTCTGGCCCAAAGAGTCTGCCATTATATTAAATACATCCCAGAAAAGGTATTCATGAAGCACACTAATCTCTTTGCTTATAAAAGCTTTAATTTTGATACCATATTTATAGAATAAGAATTTATAACAATTTAAAAAATACGCTTTATTAAATGAGTAAATTAATTTATTTCACCATTTGCTATTAAAACCTATTGATAAGATTAGTTGATTTTGTCTTCCCCCTGACTAACCCAGGACTTAGAGTTTAGAAAGAACTGTAAACCAGGAGCCCAGCCTTTCTAGAATTTTCAGAAAAAAAGTCATAATAAATGCATGCGATTGACACGTGTCCCAGATGCCACTTGAGAGCCTAGACTAAAGCTGTAAACAGTAGCGATAAAACATGGGCATTCAGGAGAAGCATCAGCATAGAGTCTGTACAAACAGCTGGTCACAGGGAAATGGCAAGGGAGATAGGACGGGGAATACCAATGTGAGGAGAAAACCATGGGATGAAACACTGGAATGGGAACAAGGTCAACTCAGGAAAGAACCGTGGGGTCCATGACAAATCCAAAGATGTCAAACAAGAAGAAAATGCAAACAAGAATTCAGGTAAAGCAGATAACTTAAAGAAAGAGTTTGATTAAAAATACTTAGTGATTAATTTTATGCTTATATTATGCAAATTTGCAAAAGTTTTAAGACAGTTCATACAGAAAGTCAACCACAGGATAGTAGGGACCTTGTATATTAGGAAAGATTTTTGGTTTTATTTTTAATTGCAAGCAAAGAAAGTGTACTGAATCTTACTTGAAAGTATGAAATAGCTAACGGAATTTAGGGAAAATTTGAACCACCAGTGTGTAGGATGGACGATGATAACGGAGTTCCCATGAACAATGTTTTCAGTGTGCCACCACTAAAATTACTTAGATCCACACATTTTCATTCTAATGTAATGTGAGATTCAAATTCTCTAAATGAAAATTTATGTTGGCCTATCCTAGGTCTTATGCCCATGCCATGATCAACAATTTCGTTGTCATTTCAAGGAAAATTAACTGTATCTCCCTAATGGAAAGTTAGGGTGATATTTTCAAAAAATGAAGGAACCAAGGGTTGTTATAACAAGAAATACAAAAGAAACAGTAACTCTTGATATAAAGGTAGGATTCGACCACAATCAGAATTTTCTCAAGTCTTTGACCTGCTTGTAATGCAGCCTCACATCAGTAACTTTCCAATAACATGGAAGATTCTAAGGACAAAAGAAGTTCATTTCTGCACAACCATGTCTCTTTGTTTTCTTCTGTTTTGTTTTAACAACTTTATTGAGGTATGATTGATACAATAAAAACTGCACAGGTTTAATGTATACAATCTGATGAATTTAAAGTGTGATTACACCCATGGTACCATCACCACAATCAAGGTAATAAACATATCCGTCACCTCCAAAAGTTTCCTTCTGTCCCTTTGCGTGTGTGTGTGTGTGTTTGGTTTTTGTTTGTTTTGTTTTGTTTGTGGTAAGAACATTAAACATGACATTTACCCTCTTAACAAAGTTTTGAACAGACAGCCACTTCCTGGATCCCATGCTCTGCTCCCCATCCCATTCTTGGTCAGTGCCCTCCGACTCTAGGTCTAATGTGGACAGTAGAAAATTGATTGGATGAGAGATTTGGTACCTGGATCTAGAATCAAAGTTTAGTAGACTTTTGAAACTTTGAGGTTCTCCTTCACAAAGGACAAAGTGGAAATACCATATGGACCCATAGAAGTAGTGTTGAAAATGATGGGTGGCTCTTTTTTTTTACATGACAAAAGACTCATGTGGCTTATATTACAATGCACAACTATAGTGGAGCAATTAAAAATAAACACAACGAAAATCAACACTGTAAAGTGGCGATCTAGACATCCCATTTATGTGGGATACAGTCAAGTCTTACGTTTAGTGTTAGTTGTGGGTTTTCACCTTAAACTCTTCCATAATTCTGACTTTCCAGAGAGGAGAAGATTAATTAGAGAGACAATTGAAAACAATTTGAAATTCTAGACATGAAACTATCTCAATGATTTTTCTTGTATGCCATGATTATGGTCACTAGAAACCTACAATTTTTGCTTTCTTCTCCTTCACTATATATTTTGTCTCCTAAACTCTAAACAGAACCCTCTTAATTTTGAATGTGAAATGTTTAATAAGGTAAAATCCCAGAGGCATTTCTAGCTAAGAAAATTTTATGTGATGCTCCACTGGCAGTATCATGACGCCAGCAAGGGCAGTGGAGGGTGGGCGGACTCTATCTTTGTGTGTAAAGCCTGTGTACATTAAAAATGGAGACCCATGATAGAGCATAAAGACATGGCAAAATATTTAATTTGCCAAGTTTTGGTACTGTAGGTCATTTCACATTTTTCTCCACACTATTTTCTCCAGGCTGAATGGAAGCAATATCATAATATAACATTCTCTTAAATGATGCAGGACTGTGGGGGGAGGGGAAGTGCTAGGTTTGAAAATTTAAGATAGCCAGTGATTCAATACTCTAGTAATATAATCTATATTCTACACATAATTTTTATATGATAATACGGAAAATCAAATCTTATGAGAGTGATCCATAATTTTTTATTTTATCTTGGTTGATTTTCATAAATCCAAATAATTTTGACAAATTTAAGTTTAAAATGCTTCAGGAGATATATTATTTATTTCCTAATCGAGGCAACTCCTTTTATATTTAATCATCTGCATTATTTAATGAAAAACTAATAGTTTCCCTTGCCTTTACAGACATAAGCTGCTTACTGTCACTTTGCATTTTACTACTTAGTGCCTTTTAATACACACATCCTTTTATTTCAGTGAATACCCAGAAATAAAAATAAACAAGGCTGCTAATTTTTCCCTGCTTGCTCTTGTTTAGACAAGCCCACTTCGTGATCCCCTAATGCCCCAAGTCAGACATGGGGAAAGCTTATTTTGCAGATGTTGCCGATATTTTCCATATTAGAATGAATAATCTCCACAGCCGAGAAGAACTAAAGTGTTAATGCAATTAAATTCTTGATTTCAAGTCCAAATATTTTACTTCCCTATAGTAAATCCTGCTTATTAAGTATGTAGCACATATGGGCAGAAATAATCCTCTCTAATCTAGGGTTCTCTAGGGTTCTTATTTGACCTTTTTTGTTCTGATAATCAAAATATTATAATAGGTAAAAACCACGTATTCCTATATTATTATAACTGGAGTGGCTTAATAATTAGTAACATAATATTTATCAAAATGATAAAATAATTACTAATAATTAAGAAACAGGCACATGCTCTGAAATGCACACATGTATATATTTTATGTATACATATGCACACACACAATCATTTATGTTAGTGTCTATTATTTACAGATTTACTATGTGGTCTGATACCAATTCTTTAACTGGTACAATCAAAAGAACAGTTTGTTTATTTGAGAGGTGGAGGTGATGTACAAGTCTAGATTCTCTTAAATCTAAGATTCAGGGGTTCTAATTTGAATATTCTATCATGTTATTGTCTAAATTGTCTGTCCTCACTTCTCCAAGGTTATTAGCATATTGTTTTAATCACTTAATGTGACCTCCTGAGTATTTCTTAGCCTCTTTTTTATACACTTCTAAAGAAAAGTGCAGTATCAGTGATTCTGAGGCTTTCTGTCTCTTACTTTGACCTGTTTCTATGTTATTCCAGCAACTGAACAATTTCGCCATGGTTGAATACCCTAAACTTTGTTTCCAAATAAGAAGCAAAACTTCTTTTGGATGTGCACTACAAAACAAATCATTTCAGCAAGTGAATGAGGCTAAAATGATCCATGTGATAATAGATTGGAGCTGGAAGCACTAGTATGAACTCTGTTTAGCTTAATATAGATACAAGTGGTTACTTAGAGACCCCCTTACAGGTACATGGTATACACAGGTTAGTATAAATACATATGCATTTTTTTCTCTGTCCATTGAGAGATCCTAAAAGAAACAATGGCCCAATAGCTTTAAGCACATCTAACATCATTTGATGGGTTTCTAATACTATTCTCTAGTGAAAGGAACTGGCCTCCTTGGGGAAACTGCTAATTCTAGTGCTGAGGCAAGCAACAGCCAAGATGACCCTGGAGGAGCCTGGAATATCGGAAAGTAAAGGGCGCTCAAAACGCACACACACACACACACACACTGAAAGAGGTCCTAATGGCCAAAGTTGTGACAATTTGAGCAAGAAAATAAAGGAAGTGATATTGGGTTATGACCCAAAGGACAAAATAAGTAAATATCAGTGAGACTGTACTGATATAAACAATCAAAGAAATATATAAATGTGGAAAAAGACAATTCTGCCATCTAGAAGAATTCCAAATAGTTGATGTAGAAAATCTGTGCTCAAGGACGGGGAGTGTTAACTCCCACTTCTCAGGTGTGGTCTGTGTATAGCAACTTCCCTCCAAAGAAGAATAGTAACAAAGGGAGAAAAAGGAGGAACCTTACAGTGGAGAAACCTGACAATGCTACCTCAGCCAGGTGGTCAGGGCCATTATCAAATCACAATCATTTTGATAGTAGGTACCCTTGACATGATGCACTGAAATTGATATTCTACCTGGGGGTTCTCCCAACAACCCATAACCCAGTCATGTCTTAACAAAAGTGTTACAGACACTCCCATAGGGGAATCCTACAAGACAACCCAGCAGTTCTCCTCAAAACTGTCAAGGTCATAAGGAATAAAGTGTGAGAAACTATCACAGGAAAGAGAGGCTTAAGCAGACATGACAACTAAATGCAATGTGGTATACTGGATGGGACCCTGGAACAGAAAAAAGACATTAGGTAAACACTAAAGAGATATAAATAAACTATGGAGTTTACTTAATAACAACGCATCGATGTTGCTTCATTAACTGTAACAGATGTACCACACTATTGTAAAATGTTAATAATAGGGGAAGCTGGATGCAGGGGATATGGGAACTCTTTGTACTTTCTTCTCAATTTTTCTGTAGATATAAAATCAGGTGGTCTATTTCAAACAAACAAACAACTAGAAAAGCAAACAAATTCATCATTCCCCAAAGCCTACCCTCAACAAGCAATAAGCACATCTAACATTTGAGAGGTGGAGGTGATGTACAAGTCATCCCATCCTCTCACGCTGCCCTGGCATAGCACCGCCGTCCTTCCTGGGGAGCGTTCCGCAGTTTCCTTACTGAGCGACGCAGGTGAGAACTTCAAGAGCGCTGATAACACAGACCAATAATATGGGGGAGATAATTGGAAACTGGTGGATTTTGACTATTTGTCATCATTGTTTTAAATATCACTTATTTTATTTAAATTTCAATAACCGCTGTGTTTAACAACTGGGCCACAAAGTATCTGAAACTTTGACAAATGTCTCCACCTCCAATAAGTTAGTACAAGCTGGCTCCAGCAGACCACTGTTTGGGAGTATGTATGTATGTATGAATGTATGCATGTGTGTGTGTGTGGTGTGTGCATGTGGCATTTGATTAAGTTGTTAGTAATTAATTTTTAAACAAATAACTAAATATTGTGACATCAACTTTTAATTTTAAGGAGTTTCTGAGATTTAAATTCTTTTTTAAGGAAGTCCACAATGATTAATCAATTTAATTCCAAAAGCAATTACCAGGAACTAGCCTTTGTAAGGTACCACCTGTTGCAATGGGGATAGAGACAGAGAGAGAGAAATAGAGAGCAAGAGAAAGAGAGAGAGAGAGAGGAATAAAACTGTCTCCTTAGCCTCAAGTAATTAGCTTCTCCAAAAGCAGAGACAGACATGAACTTGGAGGGGAAAAGTGTGCCACAGAGGAGGCATATAAACAGCTGCAATCTTTACAAATCTTTTACAGCAGAGCTGGCAGCATGATCTCCCCATGGGGCATATGTAACACTGCCCAGGACGCACACTCTCAGTGAAAAAGCCCTAGAGAGGAATCAGTTCAGTGAGGTGTGATGGAAGCACACCCTACCTCGTTTTTTGTTTCCCTTTTCTCATTACATTAGCTATTTTCCCTCTTCTGTACTCCATCACCCCAGGAATCCACAGTGCACCATCAAATTCCACCTCCACCCCTGACCTCTAGCACAATCGTATGAAAATGCAGACAGAGGTCAAATACAAACACTCTGTTTCTCTGATCAGCCTGCATGGAAACATGCAGCCCAAAAATGTTTGTACTACTTTCTTTTCCCAGTTCCTCCTTCAGAATCTATTAAGGTCTTCTTTCAGATTTTCGGGGTAATTCTTTTGCCATAATTAAAGATAATTCAGGAAGTATCTTATTGAAACTAAAGTGCACACCTACACAAAAAGGCACAAATTGTGTTGCAAAAGTGTCATATAGAAAATCTCCCAATAAAGAGGTAAGCTATAGCTGCTTCAGAAGAATTAGAACAACAGTATAGTCCCAGTCTGCCTTAAAGGAGAGGGCTGCTTCTGGATCGATAGTTTCTGGATTGAACTCTACCTGAAGCTGATATTACTACTTGGATCCCGTGACCCAACATACATACACTCAGTGCAAACATATTAGTAAAAAGTCAATATAGTCTTCTTTTTCTTTCTGTGGCTTGCAAATGAAGGATTCAAGTGCAAAGTAGCAATGATAAACTTCTCCCCGAGCCCAAGAGTTCTTATAATCAAGATTTACTATTTTTAAAATTAAAAACATCTTCTAATCATATGCATATTATTATAGGTTGAATTATGTCCCCTCAAAAGATGTCGAAGTCCTAACCCCCAGGCCCTGTGAATGTGCTCTATATGGAAATTAGGGCAGGCCTTAATCCTATATGACTGTGTTCTTATTAAAATGGGAAATTTAGACACAGAGACAAACAAGTATACAGGGAGAACGCTGCATAAAAATGACGGCAGAGATGGAGGTGATGCGCTGCCATCCAAGGCATGCCACAAATTGCCAGCAAACCGCCAGAAGCTAGGAGAGAGGCAGGGAACAGATTCTCCCTCAGGGCCCTCAGAGGGAATCAATTCTGGCAACACCTGGATCTCAGACTTCCATCCTTCTGAAAGGCGAGATAGTACATTTCTGTCATTGAAGACACACAGTTTGTGGTACTTGGTAATAGTGGCCCTTAGGAAACGAAGACACAAGAAATAAATGATAAATATAGGTCAAGGGAAAAAGTACAAAACTAAATTTCAAAGACTTTGAGGAATTACTTCAGATAATTTAAGCAACATTACCAGAAAATTGGATTCCAGAGTGATGTGACATCAATTTACCTTATATTCATTCTTTATTCATTCATTCACTCACTCACAACTCTGTATTAATAACATGCCTACAATATATCAACTGCGAGGTAAGTGCTGTGGATACACCAGAGGGCCAGGAGTGGTCAGGAGACCAGGTTGGCGAGGGATGCGCATTCTGGTTTCCCTGGAACATCCGTTAATTATGTTACATCTTTGTAATTTTCAGTGACTTCTTTGTTCACTCTCAAAAGTGCCCTGGTCTGAGCAATAAATTGCATGGTCACCCTACATCAGGTCATAATAAGAAGAGTAGATCATTATATATGAAATCGGAAGTCACAATGAAAGAAAGACAGTGGGATGATACATTCACATGTCAAAAGGATTGTTCTATGTGCCATATGGAGAACAAGTTAAAGGAGGAAAGAGAGGAAACAGGGAGGAGAGTTAGAAGGCTGCATAACAAATTCAAAACACGGCGACCGATTCTAAAAGAGGAGGGCTCCCTCTGCCTTGTGGGAGTTCACAATCTGTTCATTGAAACACAACACATTTTAAACAAAAAGTAAATTTAAATGTGTCATAATAGAAATATTAGCATACATTTTTGTCAAAATAAGAAGTTATAGGGAAACATGTTTTTAAAATCTCTTTGGCAGCTCATGCAGATATTTCCCACCTTGATTTATGAAATCAGCCATTGCTCTACATTCGTGGGAACTGACCCATGTCAAACTAATGCCTATTAGCGTCTGATTAATTGGCCTCATTACAGATACCAACTAATCTGGAGTCAGCACCTCTTCATCCCAGGGACTCTTTAGTGGCTCTGAAACCAGAAGTGACCTGTCCCTTTCATTGCTACAGTAGAATTTGTCTCAGTTTGCTCTGCTCACTCAAGACCTCCCAGAGCCCTTTCCTCAACCACTGCTTGATGGTCAACTTCCCTCTTGAGCCACCTTCCCTCTGTCTGGCAGCAAAAAGTGTTAAATGAAGCTACTTCAGTCCTTTCTTTACCCTGTTACATTCCTGGCCTTGCTGCTCGCTCTTCCTTTTGCTTTCTGATCACTAGCCTTAGAGAATTAAGTCTCTGCTCTCAGTAGAGTCTCTCAGCTCAGGTCGCTGCAAAATTCCACAGCAAGTATTTGTTCTTCCTCCCCTTCACGTCAATCCATCTACCTGGTCTGAAAGGAGGCAAAGTGTGAGAGCAATGTACATGTCCTATATGTATATAAATCACATAAAGATTAAGCAATCATTCTTAGCACATATGGAATAATAAAGTCTATCTCTTTAAAAATCCATCATGAGAATTTTTATAGTATTGGAAATGATGAGAAAAAATGGAACAGACCCATGGGGCCAGAAAATGTTTGCGGAAGGAGATGCTGACAGTGAAATCTATTTCAATAGGCTTTCTATTTAATGATTAATAATCTTTTTGCTTATCTTTCCAAATAGACTGCTATCTTCTTTAGGATTAAATGCTAGATACCAAAAATCACCTGCCACAGAATTTGGAATATAGCAGGACCTTGATGCCTATGGATAAAATGAAAGACAGAAGAGAAAGCACAGAGGAAAGAGGACCACCCCTCATGGTATATTTCCCTCTGCTTTGATGACCTCCATCCTGTAAAGTCCCAGACTAACCATACTGCAATGCAGAGTTACCAGTAGGTGGTACTGAGGGACAGGGACCATGTCTGTTCTGTTCACAGTTGTATCTTCTCCTTCTAACACAAGGCATGTCTCCAGTAATAATTAGTGAAGAAATTAATCCAATATAAATTAGCAATATATAAATGTTAATTCTTATGAAAAACTGGACAGTGGAAAAGAAAGGATTCAAGTTAGATTCACTTTATTTCCACTGAGATGTTAAAATATAATTCAATTTGGGGCTGGCCCCGTGGCCGAGTGGTTAAGTTCGCGCGTTTTGTTGTTTCGTTGGTTCGAATCCTGGGCGCGGACATGGCACTGCTCATCAGACCACGCTGAGGCAGCGTCCCACATGCCACAACTAGAAGGACCCACAACGAAGAATACACAACTATGTACCGGGGGGCTTTGGGGAGAAAAAGGAAAAAATAAAAAAAAAAAAAATCTTTAAAAAAAAAAAAAATATATATAATTCAATTTATCCAGGAAATTTTAAGCTTACAGACGAGGATCATTGTGTTTTACTCACTTAATGAAATGTTTTATTGATAATTTTTGACAGAAGACCTGACTTCTATTCCACTCTGTGAAAATGAAAATTTCTTGTCAAGTACAGCTTTATAGTGATGGATACAGTTTATAGTTTTAACATTTTAATATGATTTAAAAATGAAAGATATTCTGACACGTGCAGGTCACACCAAAAAGATAAAAAATAACAATTTTTGGCAATATGTGGAGAAAAGGGAACCCTCGTACACTGTTGGTGGGAATGTAAATTGGTGTATCCAGTATGGAAAACAGGATGGAGGTTCCTCAAAAAATTAAAAATAGAACTGCCATATGATCCAGCACTTCCACTCTTGGGTATTTGCCCCAAAAAAACAAAAACACTAATTTGAAGAGGTATGTGTACCCCTATGTTCATTGCAGCATTATTTACAATAGCCAAGATAGGAAGCAACCTAACTGCCCATTGATGGAGGAATAGATACTGAAGATGTGGTGTATATTATACGATAGAATATTAAATAATATGTTATGGTAATTCTTTTTAAAAAATGATGTCATAGGATGATAGGAGACGAACTTAAGTTGGACATGTCTTTGCAGGTAATAGATGAGCTGACAATTAAATGACAAGGACACAATCACACAAAATCTGGGAATGGAGATTTCCAAGCAGAGAGAATGGCGTGATCAAAGACACTATGGAAGGAAAGATATTGTCACGTTCAGCAATGGAAAGAAGGTTATTGGATGAACCAAAGAAATTGAGAAGTGGAAGAAGGTGTGACTGGAGATGCAGGCGGGCCAGTAAGGGAAGCAGGCATTGTAGGCCTTGGTAATAACTATGAATTTTGTGCAAAATCAGACGAATGAGCATGGGCACAGAGGGATAACATGGAAAGGATAAACTGCTCTTCCTGGGAGATTATTTATATGTAATTATTTATATATGTATTTATAAATATGCAATCTAATACTAATTTCTCTATTTGGGATGTTTTCCTTAAACTATTGCTAAATACCTATTATACCATTGGCTTTAGCTCAACTTCAGGAAAATATTTCTTTTCTTTTCTTTTTCTTTGCTGAGGAAGATTCACCCCGAGGTAACATCTATGATAATCTTCCCCTATTTTGTATGTGGGATGCCTGCCACTGCATGGCCACTGACGAGTGGTATAGGATTGTGCCTGGGAACCGAACCCAGGCCACCAAAGCGGACAGTACTGAACCTAACCGCTAGGCCATGGGGCAGGTCCTCAGGAATATATTTCTTTAAATTTAGACATCTGCACCACACATGGTCATCGAAAACAGGCAGATTTGTGTACTATAATTTGACCTATTAAAATTTCAATAGAAATTTGGAGAATCAATGTGTTCATCAGTTAAATAATCAATGATGAAGATATAGGTAATGGCAAACACAAGTAAAGAAATATAAATGGAAAAGAAGTAAAAAGACAAAATCTTCAAAACAATCACTTTGTAAAATCTTTTCTATTCTAGATTTTGCAGAGTGTCTGGTAATTTTACTGGTTTTTGTTGAAGTTTCCCCAGAGACACATATATTACCTATTAGTTAACATAAGACAAAGCGTGGCAGGTTCCCATATATCCTCATAGCTATCATGCTTTGCTGGGTCAGCCAAGGTGAGTCTCTTCTCATCCATCACACGCTTCACAAATCTAGGTCATAGTCACTCCACTGCACGCTTGGTGTTCTCTCTTAACTGGTGATCACATATTTCACAATTAATTGGAGGGATATTATCAGCTTAAGTGAAATTTTAGAATTTCTGGTCTGGTGCAACGTCCCAGGAGAATAGAAAGCATGTCATATTGTACAGATAACTTCGTAATTATTTCGATTTACCATGGCACAATCTTTACAGCATGTAGCAATTACTGAGCATGACGACAAAATGATGTCCTCTTTTCCCACTGTTCCTCCAGCATAAATCAGACTAGAAAGCCTAGAGTTATCAAGCTTAGTGTATAAATTAAATAAAGTCTTGTATCAAATTTCCATAAAATTACACGGTATGCATAATATTTTGTATATTCAAAAAACTTTCCAAACCAAGGTCAATCTTCAGGGATTTTTGCTCTTTTCTTTTTAGTACACAACCTGCTTATCATGAAAGAGCAAAAATCACACAGCTCAGCGGCTAATTTAGATTTTACGTCCCAAGAGAAAATACGCCATTGATTTTTTTTACATCTACGAAAACACTGTTTGTTTTTCTAATTAGATATTCTGAATGTTTTATTGAAATTTGACTTCTGAGCAAGAAGAAAAAAGAAAGTGACATTGCTAAGCATGAGAAGGATAATTGTGGAAACCTTTGGAAAATATAACCAAATCCCCTTATTATTGGACTTATTTTTACTGAACTGGGAAAAAAATCATTGTAGGTGATTCTGTAAAGGGTCATCATATCTTACCAGCAAAGCAAAGCTGAGAGAGGGAGACAGACCCAATTCTAAAAGACAAGGTTGGTTTTCTGACTTTCAACTTGGACAGCTGATTTGGTTATATCTACAAAGGAAAGTCCTCCTATTAGCCAAAGTTAGAATTATCTACACTGTAGGGAGAGACCACTGTGTGTGCATCAAGCATAGTGCTCTCCCTTATTTCCTCAAAATGTCAGCTACCTGAAAGAAGAATAAAAGTTTGTGGAGCTTCCATCAGCTACTGCGTAGAGACAAAAACGTGCCAGTGAGGCAAAGAAACACCTCAAATGCTATAAATTTGTGTAGGCTAGTTGGCAAACTATCAGATTTGTAATTAATCCAGATCCAGATTCTTTCAATAGCCAAATGTGCTAGCTTAAGCAAATGACTCAACATACAAGGTGAGGCTCAAACGACCGCCTCATTGTTTGTGGTACAGACTAGACGCAATGATGTGTAGAATGTGCTTGCTCGTTAGAGGATGGCCAATTTAATGTTGCCCTCCTGTCTACTTCGTTATGGTGGTATTTCTGTCACCGCAGGAAGGAGAGAAACCAGAACATCAAAATCTGGTTTTATTCCACAACATTTATTGAATACTCTATGTGTCAAGATCTGCACTAAACTCTGAAGACAAAAAAAAGATGGGAAGGATAATATTAATGTAGAACATCATTTTTGAAATATACTGAAATGTCACACTCAAGGTAAATTTGGTCTAACACATTTATGATTCTGGCCTTTCTCAATTTGATGGATAAAGCCTTGGTGCCCCTCTAGTTTGGTCTATGTGTTTGTGACCTTTCACCAATCGTATTACATTTTCACTAAGGCATGTGTTTCTTTCATGTGCCAGTCTGTGATTCTAAGTCCAAGGATTCTGGAGTCAGACTGACCTTAAATAAAATGCCATCTCTTAGCTACTGAGGACCTTGGACAATTTAAGCTTTCTCAGCCTCAGTTTCTGCCCCTATAAATGTGGAGTATTTATGTACTCTTTTGTATTAATTGAGATAATGTCCACAAAGTCTTCAGAGCAGTGTGAATGCTTAGTAAGTGCTCAATAAATATTGGCTACCATTATTATCATTATTACTGTTCCGACAAGGACATGAAAAAGAGCAGAAAAATGCAAATTTTTTTTGCTAGGATAATCTCTACAGAAGATTTTCAAAATAAGCTTCATTTACTTTTTGCAAGAATTAAAATAAAGATTCTTAGAATTTGCCCCATATACCATTGCATTATTTGTGTGTGGGGGGAACTATTGCAGCAGAAACACAAGGATAATTCTTTGTAAGTATCTCTTCCCCAAAAAAATACGCCCATGGTATTAACAGAATTCCATAAGAGTAGTGCCTACCCAACTAATGAAAGGTATATATCATAGAAAGAGAGGACTAAAAAGAAAATTATATCCTTCTCAATATGATAGTAGTAACAAAATTCCCTCAAGTTTTTTTTAAATAAGCAGTAATGTTTTACACATTAATGTTCATTTTTATAACCAATAAAATACATTAGATTTGACTGTAGAAGAAAAGCAAAAAATAATAAGTTATTGAATAATGGAAATTTGTTTCCTTTCCACTTGGAAGAATGCTTGCTAATAGTAATTAAATTTCCATATTTTGTTGTTATTGAAAAGGACTTTCATGACCTGGGCTGGTTTTCACAATATTATGATAAAAATCAAGTTATTGGAAATTGTGTCGCTTAACACAAACAGCTGGGAAATGGTGGAGCTGACACACAAACTTAAGGTTTCTAGTAATCATTCCATTGTTTTTCCTGTTAATGCTTCCTGCCTGATGCATTTCCTATCTTAGGAAAATCAGATGTAGAATAAAAGTAGATTTTTATGTTTCCTGTTCTAATAACTCTATCTTGAATACACCTTGATATTTCAGATATTATATAAATTTTTAAAATGAATATATAGGTGATTTTCTGCAGAATTTAAGGGAATTTAAAGGAATAGAAGTGAACGATAGGCAGTTTAAATTCATTCATTATATATTAAAATAATTCTATATGTTAGAATAAAAAACGTATATCCTGTTTCAGTGGCAGGCTAATTTAGTGGCAGTGGTAAGTAAGATGAACTTTTTTGATTCTTAATATATAGAAATATTGGTAGTCTGGTTTCTCTAATCTGGTCATGTAGTATTTGCCCTCAGAACACAGTGCAAAATGTGATATTTCTTCCAGAAATTTGTGTGAGTTTCAAAACATGCCAGAATTGTCCCTGATATTCTGTGATTAATAGAGCTTAAACATTCACCCAAAAAGCCCTCTTATCTCTATTTTATCCAGGCCAGTGTAAACTCTACTGTTAGAGGACAACAAAGCCCTCTGTAACTGAGCTGTGGGTGAGGTCCTCAGTTTTGCCCTGAGGCCTGGATGATGAGCCTGCTGAACTATTATGGGCCCAACCTTCTCCAGCTATAACCTGTTCTGCCTACATGTAGAGAGAGTTTCCCGCACCGCTAATTGTACCTTATCTCCAAATATATTCTTTTGGAATATTCCACACAGCTGGAAGCAAGATGTAATGTCACAATGTCAGAAAAGTCATAACAGGGCTTAGTCTAAAGTGTATGTCATGTCAGGACTAACGTTAAAGAGACAGGGAGTTTGAAATGGTCTTAATGGAGTGCCATCCCTTTTCAGCTATGTTATTCGCTGTCAGCTTTTCTCATGCAGAAAGAAAAACTGAGCTGTGCTTTACTCACGTTTCAATAATACTGCTTATCTTCGGAATCATATCATTACGTGTATGGAGGAAACACCATTGTTTTCATGGTACTTTGTCTCCCAATTATCCAAGCTCTTTTGCCACATGTGGTTATCTAGGTTTTTAATTTTTTTCTGTTGACTTTTTGGGCTACTTTACATGTCAAAGAGCAAAATCAAAGACTAAGAAATTTATAACATATTTTTTCTTCCAGAGCGTGACAAAAAAGGGCTGATAGATGAGAAGACTGGAACTCTTGGCTGAATAAGGTTGTGTGGTGACCTGTGTTACAAGTTTTTCGGGACTGTAGAGTCCCCTTATGATCAGAGGAACAGAACTTTCCTTCATATAACTAAGGGTCATTTCTATACTAGATATCTGAAAAGTGAAATCTTCCCGCTCTCATGCTTATAGGGGAAGATAATTAAATTTAAATTAGCTTCGTCTTGGGCCATATGCAAGGATGTTTCATTACAGAAATATAAAATATTCTTATTTGGTCATGTTTAAGGCAGAATTATAACATTTAATTTCCTCTTATCTACTTTTAATGTTTAAAAATTGAACACTGAGTTTAAGAGAGTAAGATTAGGTAATAATAAGGTGATGAGATAGCAAGATCATTCATATACAGCCTCGAGGAATCATAACTGAACTAAATTATGTATCTGAATTTCCACCTGCAACAGCAAGCCTCATATTCCATCTGTAAGTCTCTCAGACATTTCAACTCAGCAAACCAGAAATACTCATTCCTGATGATTCTCCTCTTCCTGTATTCTCCATTTCAAACAACAGCACCCTTATCCTTCCTAAAATCCAAACTAGAAGCATGAAACCAGGCTTCGCTCTCCTCTCTCTTATTTTCCACATTTGATTGTTGACTAACCCTGATGAATATACCAAAATTTCTTCAAAAAGTCAATCCATTGTCTCATCCCTTATTGCGTTAACTCCCTGTTTTTCCACTCATCAACTTACCTGCTCTCTCTGCTTGAAATTCTATTCCCCTCAAATAATTTTTCCATGCAGTCCAGACATCCGTCCAAAATATGAGTCTAATCAGTCATTCTCCCTCAAACAGTGCTTAAAGACTACTTATTGCCTAAAAGCAGATTCTTAGTGTCCGTATGCTAGTGCCTCTATAGGATGTCTCCTGTCTAGACTCAGACCTCACGATGTATCCTCTGCATAAACCATGCTCTGCATGGAGGCCCTTTTTATTGACAGCCTAGCCACCACTTCTTCTTGATTGCAAACTACTATAGAAATAAATCTAAACTGCTGGAGCAGATTTAGAGAGACCTACAGTGGTGGATAACGGATGAAGCTAAAAGAGAATGTTGAGGGTTGTCTTTATCCATTTGGGACACTATCACAAAATACTACAGACTGGGTAGCTCATAAACAACAAATATTTATTGCTGACCGTTCTGGAGACTTGAAGTCCAAGATCAGGGTCCTAGAACAGTTAGGTTCTCGCGAGGGCTCTCTTCCTAGTGGCAAAATTCTCTCTGAGTCCTTATGTGACTGATGCAGTGAGGGAGCTCCCTGGAGCCTCCTTTATAAGAGCACTAATCTCATTCATGGGGACTCTACCCTCATGAGCTAATCGCCTCCCAAAGACCCCAACTACTAATAGCAGCACGTTTCAGGGTTAGGATTTCAACATATGAATTTTGGAGGAACAGAAACATTCAGATTTCTGCAGGAATCTATGGGAGAAGAAGTTAGGGGAAAAAAAATACATTAATTTCCCGCCAATGTGGTAAACTAGGAAAAGCTGCCATCTCCCTCCCTAAAACAAATCATAGGGAAACTATTGAAAAAAGATAGACATGGATATGAAGAGATAATAAAACACTGTGAGGAAATCTATGAAGGGTTATTTGAAATGTTGTTGGGTGAATGAACAAAGCCTAGAAGAGAGGGTGGTAGAGAGAAATGGGTAGATTAGAAAAGGTGATTTTAGTTTGTTACGCATTTCCCTTTACTGCGTTGAGATAAACATTAATTTCTTCTTTATCAAAGAAATTACCTTCCCTAAAGAACTGCTTTTGTTCTGCATTGCTTTAAATAACTTTTACTTATGTACTTTTTACAAAATAAATTAGATATATGTAATATCCTAAATCTGAAGTGCTGGTGAGGGGCCAGCCTGGTGACACAGCGGTTAAGTTCACACACTCTGCTTCAGCAGCCCGGGGTTCACCCCAGTTCGGATCCCAGGTGCAGACATGGCACCACTTGACAAGCCATGCTGTGGTAGGCATCCCATTTATAAAGTAGAGGAATATGGGCACGGATGTTAGCTCAGGGCCAGTCTTCCTCAGCAAAAAGAGGAGGATTGGCAGCAGATGCTAGCTCAGGGCTAATCTTCCTCCAAAAAAAATAAAGATAAAAAAGTAAAAAAAATAAAATGCTGGTGGGGGGAAAGGCAATATCAGATCAGCACAAATTTTTTTTTTTTATTAAGATTATGATAGTTTACAACCTTGTGAAATTTCAGTTGTACATTATTGTTAGTCATGTTGTGGGTACACCACTTCACCTTTGTTCCCTCCCCCCACCTCCCCCTTTTCCCTGGTAACCACCAATCAGTTCTCCTTGTCTATATGTTAACTTCCACCTATGAGTGGAGTCATATAGAGTTCATCTTTCTCTGTCTGGCTTATTTCACTTAGCATAATACCCTCAAGGTCCATCCATGTTGTTGCAAATGGGACGATTTTGTCCTTTTTTATGGCTGAGTAGTATTCCATTGTGTATATATACCATATCTTCTTTATCCAATCATCAGTTGCTGGGCACTTAGGTTGGTTCCATGTCTTGGCTATTGTGAATAATGCTGCAATGAACATCGGGGTGCATGGGACTCCTGGATTGCTGATTTCAGGTTCTTAGGATAGATGCCCAGTAGTGGGATGGCTGGGTCATAAGGTATTTGTATTTTTAACTTTTTGAGAAATCTCCATACTGTCTTCCATAGTGGCTGCACCAGCTTGCATTCCCACCAACAGTGTATGAGGGTTCCTTTTTCTCCACAACCTCTCTAACATTTGTCACTCTTGGTTTTGGATATTTTTGCCAATCTAACAGGTGTAAGGTGATATCTTAGTGTAGTTTTGATTTGCATTTCCCTGATGATTAACGAGGATGAACATCTTTTCATGTGTCTATTGGTCATATTCATATCTTCTTTTGGGAAATGTCTGTTCATGTCCCCTGCCCATTTTTTGATCGGGTTGTTTGATTTTTTGTTGTTGAGCTGTGTGAGTTCTTTATATATTATGGAGATTAACCCTTTGTCAGATAAGTAGCTTGTAAATATTTTTTCCCAATTAGAGGGTTGTTTTTTTGTTTCAATCCTGTTTTCCCTTGCCTTGAAGAGGCTCTTTAGTCTGAGGAAATGCCACTTGTTTATTCTTTCTATTGTTTCCCTCATCTGAGGAGTTAACGGTGTCTGAAAAGATTCTTTTGAAACTGATGTCAAAGAGTGTACTGCCTGTATTCTCTTCCAGAAGACTTATTGTTTCAGGCCTAATCTTTAGGTCTTTGATCCATTTTGAGTTTATTTTTGTGAATGCTGAAAAAGAATGGTCAATTTTCAATCTTTTACATGTGACTGTCCAGTTTTCCCAGCACCATTTGTTAAAGAGACTTTCTTTTCTCCACTGTAGGCCCTCAGCTCCCTTGTCGAAGATTAGCTGTCCATAGATGTGTGGTTTTATTTCTGGGCTTTCAGTTCTGTTCCATTGATCTGTGCACCTGTTTTTGTACCAGTACCATGCTGTTTTGATTACTGTATCAGCAAAAAATTTTATTAGCACAAGAAATTCATGAATACAGGTGAGACTTGATTAGTTGCTTCTGAAATTTACCTCTCTACTCATTTCTCTTAAAACCCTCAGTTAAATTTCCATAAATGATTACCTACTAGATGAATTGTTCTCCCACTATAAACATATAAAAAACAAAATATATAATACAATGGCTTTTAGACATTGGGTAACAAGGATCAGGCTAACCCAGGAATTACTTAACTGCATATCAGACAAAAATTTAATGTTCTTTAACAAAGAACATTATCTAATGCCCAAAAATATAAAATGCACAATTTTTGGCACCTAATTTAAATATTACCAGGCATGCAGAGAAGCAGATAATTAGTACTTATCCAGGAGTAAAACTATTCATATAAAAATATCCAGAAATGTGAAGGATATTGGATTTAGTAGATAAGGATCTTAAACAGGATATTAGGATATATATCTATCTATAAATAGTATGGTCAAGGTTATAAAATACTACTCTTCACCAAAGAACTTGGCTGTATATAATATCTTAGTTGTAAAGTGCTGTTGGGATTAGAGAGGCAATATCCAAGTTGCATATTTACTAAAGGGGGGAGCAAAGATGAGGAAAATACTGGGAGAAATAAAAAAATATCTTAATGGAACTTGTAGAGATAACATAAAAAATATACTAGATGAGATTAACAGCAGATTAGACTCTGCAGAAGAAAATATTACTGAATTTAAAGGCATTGTAATAAAAGCTATTCAAAATGAAGTACAAAGACTAAAAAAGACAGTAAATATGAACAGAAACTTAGATAAGGGACAATAAGAAGCGATATAACGTATGTGTAATTGGAGTGTCAGAAGGAGGGAGTTGCAGAAAAACACTTTTAGTAATAATGACTAAAAATTTCCCAGTTTAATGAAAAGTCTAAACTCATAGATCCCAGAAATTCAACAAACCAAAGCAGAGAAAACGTAAGACTATAGTAGCAAGGCACATCATAATAAAATTGCTTTAAACCAGTGGTAAAGAGAAAAATCTTCAAAGCAGCCAGAAGAAATCAAAAGACTTTATATACAAAGGAACAAATATAAAAATTACGGTATACCTCTTGGTAGAGTTTATGCAAATGGAAGGCAATGGAACAAGATCTTGTAAGTACTGATACTAATAAAAAACATCTATCAAGCTTGAATTCTATATGAGGAGAAAAGGTCTTTTGTGAATGAAGAGGAAAACTCTCAGAGCTCATTGCGTTTTCCAAATGCTGCTTCTTCCAATGTTTGATCGGTGAAATATTGACTGAAGGAGGTGCCTAGGTTGGCAATAAAGAAGCATGATTGGCAGTAGTTTCGTGGTGCTCAAGACTCTCTATCCTGGATTCATGCCACTTCCTTTTCTCAAACCCCTGGGACTAATGGAGACCAGGACCTCACCATGCAACTTTCCACAAGACACATTACCGGGCAGAGTAGATGACAATCCCAGGAGAAACTGAATTTACAGACAAAATAAATTGATATTCAAAGAGTAAAACTACCTCAAAGAGTTGTTCAAAACACAAAAAGAAAATAAACACAATGGAGAACATATATCAAGTGAACCAAAATTAGTGGAAACGACAGACCTAGAATTAGACGTAAATGTCATAAAAATGTCAGGAAATAGAGGGATATGTTATCAATATCAAACAAAAATAAGAAATAAGTTTTTAAAAGGATTGAGATAAAATGATATGGAAAGTTATTTAAAATAACGCACCACAAAGATGAGCTAAATAGTATGTATATATATATAGTAGATCAGTGAGGTAGATGATTAGATTGAGGAATTCAAGAAGGAGGTAGAAAGGGATGAAAAGGTACAACATATATTAAAACAAGAGAGGATATAAAATAGAAATGTCAATTTCTTCGTCAAAGATTTCCTAGAAGAAGAAGAGAGAGAAAGGGTGGTTGTGGTGAAGGAGGGGATTTTATTTTCTTCAAAAAGATGTCAAATTCCCAGAATTAACTCTCCCCCCAAAATTTTTTAACGTAACACTAGTCACCCTAAGGAATTGCATGTTTACTTCCTCAATCAGATGGTTAAACTAAGAGATTACATGAGTCATCAAAGAATACGAAAAGTCATTATTTTATCTGAAATTTCAAGGACTGTAATAATGTTCTAACAAATATATTATGAATTATCAGTAGACCATACTACTTAAAAGAGTACTCTGCTCTTCTCATATGTTTTTCAAGGTACACTGGTGCATCCAAGTGAGTATATAGGTATTTATTATTTTCTGCCTCGATGAGAGAACTCAAATATTCTGAAGCAGACAGACATTAATTGTAACTCTCAAGAAAACTGGAAACCTGCCTGTCACTTCTAGTGACTTACACTATATTTTTAAGAAAGTAGACAGTTAAATATGTTTGTTCTTATGTAAAATTATAAATCTATTTTTCATATGCCAGAATAGTTATACAAATATTTATAAAATAAATGAACTAAATAGCCAGTGCTCCAAATCATTGCTTATTGAATGTCTGCAGAATAGTCACCAAAATATTGAACACTTATACTAATGGGTTTGGGATTATATTCTAATTATGTCAAAAGCCATAACAGATTGTATTAGTCATTGGGGTTTACTTACAGCCAGCTCTACAATGTATTGTCTCTGATTCAGGACGATATAATATAAAAGCTCATATTCTAGTCCTGTATTTTCAAAACATAGTGTTATTTTTCCATATTCCCTAATTATTAACTTATTTCTCACTGAATATTATAACCTTTTATAGAAAGCCTACAAAATTCATTCGTCCTTTCCTAGAATATAATTCATCCTTGTGGCTCCAGGTATTAATCACATCACAAGATTCTGGAAGATACATCCTTTCTCTTTCTTGCCTTCTCTTCCTTTTCTTCCGTATTATACTAATATTTGTCATACTATGTTAAACTTTATTTTAAAATTATTCTATCACAATTCAAGGGAGATGTATAACTGTTATATGCAGACAGGTGGGAAATAGCGACCTGAGAAGAATTTGTGGAGAACTAGGTGAAAAGACAAGCTTCACTAATGCAAGTAGCCAGTTAGAGTAGCAAATCCAGAAGAATCTGCAGGTCACTCAAAACTGGAGAACAGGACGAAAGAGAAGTTGAGGTGAGAGAGAAAAGACAAGGAGAGAAAATCTTCAGCATTGGGAGATGGGTTACATTCTTTTCCCAGGACAGTAAAGTTATGTAATGGTACAGGGGGATGGGACCAGGTAGGGTTGAATTTTAACTCTATCAAGTGACAGTGGACACGCTCCACTTCTAGTGGTCCAGGTAGAAGGATACAGTCTTATTTTATAGTAATCTCTATAATGAGAAAACCATGTGAAGTTAAGTAAACAACAATGAGAGAGCTCCACAGTGGGAGAAGATGTGAGAAAGAATTGAAAACATTAGTGTGCAATGCGGAGAGAGGATGAGATCATGGTGGGGAAACATGTCTCTGAATAAATTTTTAGAAAATGATCTTGCATCTACATGCTTCAGAAAAGAAAGCAGAAAGCTTCAGAGTCCTGATGACCTGCTTCTTACAACACTGACTCTCTTTAGAGTCAACGTTAAGCAGTACACCCTACAATAACAAATAGCTTATTGCATTATCTGCTCCACAGTATGGCTGCTTGAAATGGAATTCAGGCAGTCAGGGAGCAGGAAGGACAGGCAGATGTCCTTATTTGTGGACTCCAGGTAGGAGGGTCAGAGCCATAAATAAACCTGCTCTTTGCCGCTGTCATCTTGGATTTGGCTGCTCCCAGAGATGACGAGAAGAAAAGGATTCAACATATGGCGTATTGGTAGTTAGTGTATATAGTATTCAGAGTTTCTTTATAAAACCTGTTTCTAAAACAATAAAAGAAACTAAAACTATAGATGAGCAAATAAAATATATTATGTTTGCTTGCTTTCTCCCAAAAACATCCCATAAATTCATTAATTTTTACCGATAAAAATAATCTAATTTCCAATAAGGGAACTTTTCCAAACCTCAGGTAAAGAAAAGAAAGTCCTTTATTTTTAAATGATATAATTTGGAGCATGATAGGAAGTGAGAGAATTGGGGATAATCTACTTAACTAAATTATTTTCTTTCAACGAAGGTAAGATTTTATGAGCTGAATCCCAAATGCATCAATCATGAGTAAAAATTCAGTTACAAATGAGGAGCTTATCATATTTTCAACTTATAAACTTAAGGAGCAAAGTAGTTATTGAGGCAATTTAACAGATTTCACTCGGTGAAAGAAGGTAAGCAGTAAGTTTGTATTTTCAGTGTGCACAGCAAATATTATAAAAATGCTTTTTGACATAAGCAGGTGGCGTGGGGAGAAACAAGCGCTCAGTCTTTTTTTTACTAGCTTTCAGTCAGCTCATGTTAGGCAATATCCATTTCAGCTTTGCTTACCGTTTATTAGGAGTCAACGACTAACCTGTGTGTGAAAAATGCTCTCCCATCAAATGAAACCTGAACATTACTTCCATTCTCTGTGAAAAGGTGAATCAATTTTTTAAAAACATATACACGTTTCATTTGGAGAAACTTGACAAATAAAATATTTGTCTTCAGTCAAATATGAGGAATTAACAGAAAACTTTTAACAGTTCCAATACTGTCGTGTATGTTCGTTTTTTGAAAAAAAAGTTTCCCTAAATTGAAGGTGAGATGTGCATGTATGAAATTTCATGAAATTCTAATATTTTATGTCACGAAATCCAAGATCTTTATAAAGTCACTATAAATTATGTTTAAAAATTCTCAGTGAAAACACACACACACAAATACACACATATTTTTAGAATAGATTACTTTTGCATACATTTCCCCTTAGTAACAAGTATATACACTCTTTATAACCTTACTCTGTTGTCCATGGGGAAGTGAGGAGTGGGTTTAGGGAATTCATGAACTTAGAATTTTGAGCTTTAACCTTTGTAAATCCAATTCAATTAAATAACCATTTTCATATGTTACTACTTTCTTCCTCTCACCTCTTAGCTTGTAACATCTTCCAATCTCTCCCAAGTAAAATCTGACGTCATTCTAGTCTATGCACTCTTCAAAATCGACTTACCAACCACTTTGGCTTTACTTCCAAATTTACTGAAATGATATATGTTCATTCTTTCTATTTCTTCATCTTTCAATTGCTTCAGTATCAATATAGTCCTTGCCTCTTTATTGAAACATCACCTTTAATAGTCTGACATACTGTCCTATTTCCTGAATCCAATGGTCCTTTCTTGTTTCCACCCTCCTTAACCGTTAAGCAGCACGTGACAATTCCTTCTGGATCAACAATTCTTTTGCCTCAAAGCCAACACTGTCCTTTCTACTTTTCCTCTCACTTTGCAGAAGATTTAATATCCTTTACTGGTTTATTTTTGGTTGTTCATTTCAAATAATCTAGTTCCTTTTCTGACATACTTTACTCTAAACCACAGGATACTCTGGCCTCATGTTTTATTAATAGATCTCTGAGTACTGCTTTCTGGTGTGGGGAGACACAGGCTTCCACATTTCCACTACCGTCTAAAATCCCCACACCTCTTCTCTCTGCTAGGTCTCAAACAGAACCCAAGGCTTCTTGGCTCAGGAAAGGTTTATAGAGTAGAATTGAGAGAGGAGGAGAAAGGCCTACAGTCTACTCACCATATTCCCAGAATCTCCTTGCTTTACTCCTTGTGAGAGTTCTCCAGCTCACACACGTCTCTCTTTTACACTAGTCTCCTTAACTCATTTACAGCCTTCACCTGGCTGCCGGGAATCTACTACTTAAAAAGAAGAAGAAGGAATAGGAGGAAGGGGAGGAGAAAAGGATCTTAAAAAATTGCCACCTTCTGTTCCTCATCTCAAAGTCCTGATCAGTTCCTACTGATAAGAAAACAAGAAAAACAAATGGCCATGAAGGTTCAAAGTAGGGAACCTCTCTCTTGAATTCTTGGCAATCTTATAGATATAGTTACCCCCTTCTCCCCCAAGTCTTCTCATTCCTTATGCCCCTCCAGTTGCTTCATTACTCTTCTGCCTTTTCCGAGCTATCCCTTTGTCTACTCAACCTGGTCAGTCTCTCATAAACACCCGGCTTGTCTTTTGCTCTCCTCATCCCTGCAAGAAAGCATTAGCCAGAGGTTCCTATGTGCTCTCTGAGAATTCCCTTTTACGCACGTATGCAGCACGTGCTTAGTGAATGAATAAATAAATGAAAGTAAACTTAAAGCAAATGGAAACGATACTTTGAATGGGAAAGTAGTTTGATATAGAAGGGGATTGCCATTATATTTTCTAAGTGGGATATAAACAAAGCTTTTCCAATTCCATTTAAAGGTAGTCACCAAACATGACTCACATATAATTCAAATAGGTGTCAAAGTGAAGCACTATTTTAGTTTTATCTTTGACACGTCAGGTTCTATGAGGTGCTAGGAATTTGACAAGATATTTAAGCACATATGCTCAACTTTCAAACAATTTGTGTGTAGTGTTAGCCAAAATTTGAAATAATCATTCATCCTTATAATAATATAGTACGAACCAGTATTTTGAATAACTGATCTACTTGCAAAATAAAGTAAGAATTTCTCATAGGTATGTAATATTGCGGGTGACGGAAATTTTTCGTCAATATCAAAACGTTGTAAGTAGATTCTAAAACCTTTTAAAAAATGTTGGAGTTATACACAGAAAAATAAGTATATCTGAGTAGAAATCGCAATAAAGGAAGAACCCTCCTCCACTTTCACATGCTGGTAACTTAGGAAAACATTCTGCTATTCTTTCTCTTGACAAGAGATTAGGAAAGACTTCATTAAATATTGGATTTCAGCCTTAGGAGATATCAACAATGAACGATATTTTTGCTGAGTCATCAAAATACACACTGCTAAAAACATTAATTTCCCCTTAAAAGTATTCTTGAAAGCTGTGCTGTTTCAGAAACAGAGCAAAGTCAGGGGAAAACATACAATCAAATGCACCTTTCAGTGGAAATACATTTTTAAAAAAATCAATTTTGAGTAAAGTGTTATTTATTAAAGGACACAATTTAATCCAACCAGGTTTTTGTTAAGGAAATTTAATAGATCGCTTGATCCTAGATGCCTTTCATATTGAAATGTTATCCTATTTCTACTGTTTCAACTGTTGGACCTGAGCCTTTGTCTCAGAGAGTTTAACTAATGTATTACAAAGCCCTGACTTGCAATATGTCATAAGAAATAACTTTAAAAGGACAAGGCAGTCAAACCTGAAGAAGTTGCTCCTTGCTACAAATTTGAAAGCTCTCTTTGCTTGATGTACAGATAATCAAAACCTGATTTGTACTGGTTGGAATGAATCCCTTCTCATGGATAAATTACAAGACAACCCTTCCCATTTGTTGCAAATTCAAAGGAATTAAGATCAATAATACTTCTTGTCATTCTTGATTTTTTTTTAATTTCAATATCCTTAACAATCCAAACCTAATTAATTTTCATGGCATTCCTCAAAGACTGGCATGTTAAATTGTATAATGGCAACAAGAAGGGGCAAGTTTGAATAAGTTGCTCAGCATCTAAAGGAAACACTAAATCGTTGACATAGGCTCGCAACCACAACCAAAGTCATCAAGGTCATTCCCATGGGCCTTGACACTAAATGTCTCATTAATATGAAATAACATATACTGATTTCTGAAAATTCAATGTCCATCTTTTCCTGATGATACTCTTGAGAGATTACAGGTAGAGTTTTCCAGGCAAGCCTTTGGTCTGAAGGAGTCACTTCAAACCTGGGAAATCAATATACATATAAGCCTCTACATAAAATATTTTAAGTAAACCTTTTGCCATTTCTCTGCTTTGACCATGGTTACAAAGGTGATTACATGAGTTTTAATACAGACGTGTAATATTTGGTATTTGATGATTTGACTAATATAGGTGAAAGGAGGTATATTTTCAATCTGGTAAAAGGTCTATAGTTTAGAATTTATTTCTACATGCAGCTAAACTGCCTCCCCCCAGCTTTTTTTAAAACAAAGCTAAATATTCCAGAGCTATCTTCCTTTTTGTTAAATGAAGTAAAACCTATCATACTAAAAATATCAAAGGATTTCATTGAAGCTTAAATAACAGATGAGAGCAGTACAAACATTTCAGATAAGGCCTTTACTTGACTTATTTCATGCTCAAGCCCTTTAGCATTTTGAGATATTCTACACTGTACATATTTGTATTAAAAAATAGGTAACTTGTTCCATAAAAAATGCATTCCACAAATGAAAAATAGGACTTTTGAAATATACCTTACCTAACGATTTGGAAAGACATCAAAGAGAAATCACTCTTTCATTTCCAAAAAATCAAAAAGCTTAGGACTATTGAGGTCTCAAAATTATTTTACATTTTATTTCATGGTTTTCTAATCTGGTTAGAGTTATTAAATTACATTTCATGATAGCCTTTTAATCTCTTGTAAATACTATCAGTGAGAATAAAGAGTCTGAAAATAAAAATATATAAAATTATATTTAACTTTATATAACTGGAAAATATAATTTGGTTAATTCATTTAATCCTTGGAAATTTCTACAGAGTTGGTGATCAGTATTCTGACTCTAACCAAAACAGATCATTTTATTATTCCTGGCTGCTTGTATAAAGCTACTTTTCTTTGTAGATGTGGTTTTAGCCATGTTATTCTGTAATTACAATTGTGAATAATATTGAATAATGTGTACACATTAGATGTACACTTTTTAAAATTTATTTGTATAAACAAAGTGTACTTGTAATATTGTATTTCAATGTATGTAAATATACTGAAACTATAATGAACACCTCATTCACCCAACAAGTATTTGTAAAGCACGTTCTGTGTGCTCAGAGCTGTGCTTGGCAGCACAGATTTCACGGCATCAGAATGTGGCTTTCAGTCTTGGCTGTGCTTATTTTTCAGGTGGTGAAATTACTACAGTTCCACCTTCAGGCTCCCCCTTCTGGTGTCACCCTCTTCTCTAATTCCTTCAGGTTCTTTGAAACTCTAGCTGTATCATCTCTCCAGAAACACCATACATGTGTTTAGAGTCTGTCTTTATTTTATTACTTGCTTCGAATTTTAAACTTCCCAAGTCCCACTGGCTTCTGCAAAGAATTGTGCACATTGAGATAGCATACAATTTTACTTAATATCCTTTAACATCTTATGAACATATAAACTAAATTAGATCTTAGCTTTGTCTTCACTAAAATTTTCCCTAACTTAATTCGCCTAAAATTATTTTAAATTTCAGAAAATCTGGCGTACATAAATTGAGATTTATGACCTACTTGTATGTCATATTTTATTAACATTAATAATCACTAGATAACAGAACAAGTCATCCTCAGGAAAAGGTAAGATTTACCCTGCAGAATGCATAAGACGTAGTTGCATTTCAAATTCTTACTTCTTCCCGCCCTAATATATCATAATGACTTTTCCTATTCTTCTACATTCTATCAGTGGTTTTCTTTTTTACTTTATTTTCGCAGTTATTTCTTCCAGTGCTGCCTGTTTTTAAGAACATGTGGCCATTGAAGAAACAAATATGTATTAAAAGCTTAGTGGCATTTTGATGGCCACATTATACAGTTCAAACAAGAGAGATTGAGTTAAATAATGACAATAGGCAGGAATTAGAAACAACTAGATCTATTTATTTTCCAACCAGTTATTGCACTGAAATTATAGTGCCCTACTTTGAGAATGACCTCCCTTAATCCTCTTTATAAAATCCAGAGCATTCCTCCGAATAAACAAGTTCAGACACACATACAATAGACCCAGTTGTACAATGAAGGCTCAATTATCTCAAAAACATTTAAAAATATTAGTTTCTTAAAGAAATGACATTAAAAATGTTTAACAGCCAGTATGACACTGGCTTAGCTGGTCATCTATTTAAGGAAACATTTACTGCATCCTTGCATACCAATGTAAAAAATGAAAAGATAATGTATGTCTACTTATAAGAATTTTATTTTCCTTTTTGTAATAAAATTAAATACTTTTTCTGCGATATTTGTCTTAAATCATTACACACCCTTCTGCCTGTGAAACAGCCTCTGGCCAGTACGTTTCATGGTCAAGGTAACTATGAAAATGCTGACAGAAGGGGAAGGAAATGGTAGAACCATTGGTTTATATTCATTGCTTGTTAATAGTGTGTATCCGGATGGTAATTCTATGTTACTGTTCTTTTCAGTTCCTGAGTTAGAGAGAAACACTGGAGTTAAGAGGCTAAAGATGGTTCGTTTGCAGGATTCTACAGCTTCTCCCTCACTTATGCCATGGTATTTTCTAAAGATGGAAGCACGCACATGGATCTTATGCTAATATGATCACACAGAAAATATGCTACAAGTAAGAGTTTTATTTTATCTTATTTAAATATAACTGTTTTGTAAAAAAATTAACTAGTAAATATTCAACCCATATTTATAAGTTTATGTGTGTAGAATACATAAATATATATGTACGTATATATATTTGTGAAATCCAAACATTAATTACATCATTACAATTATATACCAAACTTCAAATAAAATAAATTTAATAATTATGCATAAAATTAGTAGAAAGCAACTTCAAGAAGAAAATATCTCTGGAATGTTTTGTTTCATTTTATGCAGAAATATTACATATGGACAAGCATTGTTTTTAATTTCAGGAGTATCTGCTACATTTCATTTCTAGTACATGAGTTTCTAGTATTAAAATGATGCAATTTTAATGATAATTAGGCACATATATTAATAAGGATAATTAATTGTGACAGTTACTTTTTTGGGTGCTTTGTCTTAACGTACTGTAAGAAATCTCTTCCTTTTATTCAATCATTGGTCGAATGTTTATTGAAAGTCTACTATGTACAAGATAGTATTCTGTGTACTTGGGACACATCACTGAATAAAGGATCCAGTTGTGGTGGAGTTCACTAGCTGAACAAACAAAGGAGAAAGATAAAGCAAAAGCTGACCACACAATCAGACCATGTGTGGTCAGAGGGTATTGTCTGGACTAAGATGGTTCATTCATTTCATTAAAGATGGTGACTTTTTGCTTTTAACTTTTAATTAGTCTTTGTGGATCTTTGGGAAAGAGCATCTCCACTTCTCTATGACCAGAATTTTATAAACTACTTTTGCTAACAAAAGTAAAAAGTATCCTCACTTAGGTATTAATCAATAGCAACTGTTACATTTCTAATCATTGACATTAACAAATTGAAAATATTTATAAAAAGTAAACACATTTTCTGGATTTTAATTTTTAAAAGCCCATCTTCAATAGTAAACCAGATGGATTCTTTTGATTTAATTAATTTTGCACAATTTTCTGATTTGTACAGAAAACACACTTCGTCAGTATAATTTTTACAGTGTTGGATTTTGTATTCACATATTTATCACATATTTATATTCATATATTCACATATCCAGCCTGAAGTGGAATGCATTATCATGTAGTGAATAGGTCTACATTTGTCTCCAAAATAAACTTTTGTTTCTCATATAGAGATTTTATCCTTCATGGGCAAATGGAACATGCACCTGGCTGGGAGGTGGTGACAATTTTTACTTCACCTTACAAAGGGCAAAGTACAATCCAAAAAAATTGTCAGTTCCTCCTTTGACTGGCTTATAGAACATGAATAATAAACATAGGAAATACCGCCTAGTGTTGCTGCTGATGAAAAAATGAACGGGGATCTCATATTTCTCTGCATGCTAGCTATCAGTGTTCAGAAAATTTGAAAAGAGACAGAGATAAAGATGAAAGAAATGTAAAATAAGAAAATATCAATTTTATATGAATGACTTTGTTCAACATTTTATCTTTTAATTTCCACTCTTGTAATTAACTTAATATTTTTGGTTTAGGAAATAGATGTTTTTTAAATACAGAAAAGCTTAGTGGACAATTTTTTCTCTCTGATGCCCATGTGTAATAATTTCTCCAAGGTAAACACCTAGAAACAGATTGCTAATCTTTTTTTTATTAACATGTTTAAGACTACTCACTATGCTCTGCTTTTCATGTTTTCAAAAGTTGGTATTAGCATTTAAATAATTTCAGATGTGGCACTGAGAAATGGAAGCTCATCTTTTTTGCATTTCTGATTACTAAAAGTTTGGAATGCCTTTTCATGTCTATCGGTCATGTATTAATTGGATTTTCTATGATAGGCTGTGATAAGAAACCACCCCAAAATCTCAGTGGCTTATAATGATAAAGATTTTTTCTCACTGATGTCAGCTCTTATTTGGCCTGACTCTGTTCCAGGCTGTGACTCCGCCCCAGAATGTGGCTCTGTTCTGTGCTATAAGTTGCCTGAGTTCTGCTCCACATATCTTCTGTATTCCAGGATCTAAGATGAAGGAGCAGCCCCTAATTGGAACACACTCTTCTTATGAAAGAGGAAAAATGTAAGAGAACTGGCATAGACACTCAACTCTTAAGCCATCTGCTCGTATGTGGCATAGGTCATGTCCAGTCACACGTCAATGGCCAATGCAAGTTAAATGGCCAAACCCAAAGCTACTGGCACAGGAATGTATGTCCCATCAGTTCACTTGTGCATGAACTTGGGCATACAATACTATTTCAAAGAAGGGAAAAGTACAAATACTTGGTAACAATGATATAATCAATGACCGCCCATGTATATTCTCTTTTTTGAGAAATGACAGTTCCTAACTTTTGCTTATACACCAGTGGCCTTTTCACTTTTTCTTGTTTTTGCATATTCTGGATACTGATCTTTGGTTGTTGTCTTTTTGTATTGATATGTCTTTTCACATTATTGACAATTTATTTTGATGGACAGAAATTCTTAACATGAGATGATGACATTTCATAATAATTTACTTTACCATTTATATGTCATGTTTTGCTTAATAATCCATTTCCTAATTTTAGTTCATAAATATATGTTCTTATACATTCTTCAAGAAATTATAGAATCATATTTTAAATTAAAGTTTATATACTTGGGATTGAGTTTTGTGTATGTGTAAGGTAAAGATCAAATGCCTCTTTTTTTCGTATGCATAATAATTATCTTAGCATCGTTTATTGATAAAGCAATCTTTTCCTCTCTGTCCTGAAAGGAAAAAACTTCCAACCAAGCATACTTTACTCTACAAAGCTGTCTTTCAAAAATGAAGGAGAGACGGACTTTCCCAGATAAATGAAAGCTGAGGGTGTTCACAGGAATGCTGAAGGGAGCTTGCTATTTAAAGTAAAAGGATGCTAATTAGTAACATGAAAACATGTGAAAATATAAAACTCATTGTAAGTATATAGTCAAATTTAGAATACTCTAATACTGTGATGATGATGGGTAAATCATTTTTAATTTTAGTATAGAAGTTAAGACAAATGCATTAAATAAACATAACTATAATAAGTTAATAGATTTACAATATAAGAAATGTAAATTGTGAAATCAATAACACAAAATGTCAGAGGAGAACAGCAAAAGTGTACAGTTTTTAGATGGGATCAAAGTTAAGTTTTTATCAGCTTAAAATAGACTGCAATAATTATAACATGAGTTATGTAAGCTTGATGGTAATCACACAGAATAAATTTGTAGTATATAAAAATCTCTATTATCTGCAGTAGATACACTATATAAAGAGAAAGGAATCAAAATATACCACTGCAAAAAATCATCAAATCACATGGGAAGACAGCAAGAGAGGAAAAATGGAACAAGGAGCTGTAAAACAGTCAGAAAACGTTTGACAAAATGGCAATAGTAGGTTTCTGCCTATCAATAATTGCTTTAAATGTAAATGGGTTAAATTCTCCAATCAAAGACATAGAGTGGCTTAACTGTTATTAAAAAAAAATCCAACTATATGCTGCCTGCCTACCTAAAGAAACTCACTTTAGTTTTAAGGACATGGAGAGGCTGAGAGTGAAGGATTGAAAAAGATATTCCATGTAAAAGGCAACCAAAAGAGAGTAGGCATGGTTATATTTATATCAAACAAAATAGACTTTATCAAACCTATTACAAGGGACAAAGGAGTCAAGAGGATTTCATCAAGAATATATAACAATTGTAATATATATTCACCCCAAATATGAGGACCTAAATATGTAAAAAAAATATTAACAGGACTAAGTGGAGCAGTAGATAATTTTAAGGGACTTTAATACCCCACTTTTAACAATGAATAGATCCTCCGGAGGAAAAAAATCAATGAGGAAACTTACAATCAATGAGGAAGACTTAACAACACATAAATTAAATGGAACCAGGCCATGTTGAGGTGGCATCACACACAGCAGAGGCAAAGGACATGCAACTAGGATATACAACTATGTATGGGGAGGATTTGGAGAAAAGAAGAAAAAAAAGAAGATCAGCAACAAATGTTAGCTCAGGTGCCAATCTTTAAAAAAAGAAAAAAATTAAATGGAACTAACAGACATATACAGTACATTCTATCCAACAGCAGTAGAATACACACTGTTCTTAAGTACAAATGAAACATTCTCCATGACAGATCACATGTTAGGCCATAAAACAAATGTTAGAAAATTCAAGAAATTTGAAATCATCTTCCCACCACACTGGTATAACCTAGAAATCAATATGAGAAAAAAATGAAAATTTTACAAATATGTGGAAAATAAAAAACACATGCCTGAATGACCAATGGATCAAAAGAGAAATCAAAATGGAAATTAAAAAATATCTTAAAACAAAAGAAAACGGAAACACAACGTACCAAAACTTACGCAATACAGCAAAAACAATTCTAAGAAGGAAGTTTTTAGCAATGAAAGCCTACATTAAGAAAAAAGAAAGATCTCAAGTAAACTAAAAAAAGAAGAACAAACTAAGCCCAAAGTTAGCAGAAGGAAGGAAATAAATATTAGAGTAGAAATAAGTGAAATAGAGACTAGAAAGACAATAGAAAAGATCAATGAAACTAAGAGTTGGTTTTTTAAAAAGATAAACAACATTGACCAACCTTTAAATAGACTAAGAGAAAAGAGAACTCAAATAAATACAATTATAAATGGAAAAGGAGACAATACAACTGATAACCACCAAAATACAAAGGATCATAAGAGACTTCAATGATGAATTAGATACCAAAAAATTGGATAACTTAGAAGAACTGGATAAATTCCTAGAAATGTGTAAGACTGAATCACAAAGAAATAGAGAATCTGAAAAGAAGAGTAATGGGTAAGGAGATTGATTCAGTAATGAAAAATCTCCCAACAAATAAAATCTCAGGACCAGATGGCTTCACTGGTAAACTCTACCAAATATTTAAAGAAGAAATGAAGCCAATCCTTCTCAGACTTTTCCAAAATATTGGAGAAGAAGGAATAATTCCAAACTCCTTTTACAAAGCTCATACTACCCTAATAACCAAAGCCAGACAAAGATACTACAGGAAAAGAAAATTACAGGCCAATATCACTAATAAACATAGATGCAAATATCTTCAACAAAATCTAGCAAAACAAATTCAACGGCACATTTAAACGAGTATACACCAGGATCAACTGGGATTTATCCCTGGGATGGAAGTTTGGTTCAACATACACAAATTAATAACTGTGATACACTGCATTAACTGAATAAGAATAAAAACAAAATGATCATCTCAATAGATGCAGAAAAAGCATTAGAAAAAATTCAACACCCTTTCAGGATTAAAACTCTCAATAAATGGGTTATAAAAGGAAAGTACCTCAACCTAATAAAGATCACGTGTGTCAAGTTCATAGCTAAGATGATACTTAACAGTGAAAAGCTGAAGGCATTTCTTTTAAGATCAGGAACAAGAAAAGAATGCCTACTCTTGCCACTCTATTCAACAAAATACTGGAAGTCCTAGCTAGAGTAATTAGGCAAGAAAAAGAATAAAAGCATCAAAATTGGAAAGGAAAAAGTAAATTGTCTTTATTTGCAGATGACATGATCCTTTATAGAGAAAACCTCAAGACTCCACCAATGAACTGTTAGAACTAATAAACAAATTCAGAAATATTTCAGGATAAAAATCCAATATACAAAAATCAGTTGCATTTCTATACACTAGTAATGAACTGTTAGAAAAGAAATTAAGACAACAATCCCATTTACTATGGAACCAAAAATAATAAAATACTTAGGAATAAATACCACCAAGGACGTATGGTTGAAACTATAAAAAACTGAAAAAATAAATGGAAGAAGACAAATAAATAAATGGAAAGATGTTCATGAATTGGAAGACTTAATATTTTTATATGTCCATACCGAAGTGATTTACATTTACAGATGCACTGAAATCCCTATCAAAATCCGGTGGCAATTTTCATAATAATTGAAAACACAATAAAAAAAATTCTTATAGAACCACGAAAGACACTGAATAGCCAGAGCAATCTGTAGGAAGAAGAACAAAAGCTGGCGGCATCCCACTTCCTGATTTCAAATTCTGTTACAAACCAAAACAGTTTAGTACTGGCATAGAAACAGACACAGACAAATGGAATAGAAGAGAGTCTAGAAGTAATCCCATACATATATGTCAACTAATCTTTCAATAAGAACACCAAGAACACGGAACTAAGGAATGATCATCTCTTTAACAAATGATGTTGTGAAAACTGGATACCTACGTGAAAAAGCATGAAATTGGACCCTTATTTCACACCATACAAATAATCAACTCAAAACTGACTAAAGATAAATGCTAAGACCTAAAACTGCAAAACTCCTGGAAGAAAGCATAGGGGAAAAGCTCCTTGTCATTGGTCTTGGCAATACTTTTTAGATATGACACCAAAAGCATAGACAACAAAAGCAAAAATATACAAGTGGGATTACATCAAACTACAAAACTTCTACACAGTAAAGAAAATAATCAACAAAATGAAAAGGAAAGCTATTATATGGGAGAAAATATTTGCAACCCACATATCTGATAACAGATTGATCTGCAAAATATGTAAGAAAATCATGCAACTCAAAACCAAAAGAACAACCCAATTAAAAAGTAGTCAAAGGACCTGAAATAAACATTTCTCCAAAGAAGAAGCCATGTGAAATGCTTTAACACCATTAATCATGAAAGAACTCCAATTAAAAACCACAGTGAAATAACACCTCCCACCTGTTAGGATAGCTATTGTTAAAAAAACAAAAAAAGTGTTAAGTGTTGCCAGGGATGTGGAGAAAAAGGAATTCTGGTACCCTGTTGGTGGGAATGTAAATGGGTACAGCCATTGTAGAAAAGAGTATGGATGTTCCTTAAAAAATCAAAAATAGAATTACCATATGATCCAACAATGCCACTTCTGGATATTGATTCAAAAGTGCTGAAATCAGGATCTCGAAGAGATGCCTGCACTTCCACGTTCTTCGCCACATTATTCACAATAGCTTAAGATTTGGAAACAACCTAAATATCCATCAATGAATGAATAAAGAGAATGTGGTATATGTATATGCAATGGGCTATTATTCATTCAGTCTTAAAAAAGAAGGAAACCTTGCCATATGTGACAACATGGATGGACCTGGAGGACATCATGCTAAGTGAAATAAGTCAGATACGGAAAGATAAATATTGTGTGATCTCACTTAAATATGGAATCTAAAAAGTCAAACTCATAGAAGCAGAGACTAGAATGGTGGTTGCCAAGGGCAGTGGGAGGGGCATACAGGGCGGTGATAGTCAGAGGGTGCAAATCTTTACTTACACAAGATAAATACCTTCTGGAGATACACTACACTATATAGTGCTTATAGCTAACAATACTGTATTGTATACTTAAAATTTGCTAAGAGAGTTTAACTTATGTTAACTGTACTTATCACACACACAGAAAAACCAAAATCATAAAAGTGATGGGGAGCAAACTTTGGGAGGTGATAAAAGACTTGGTGGTGGTGGTTTCATGGGTGTATACTTATGCCCAAACTTGTTGAGTCATATCCATTAAAAATGTTTTTTAGATGTTAATTACACCTCCAAGAGACTTAAAATTTTTCAATATTATATATCACATCAAATAAAAATAAAGAAATAACATGTAATTATCTGAATAGATGCAAAGAAAAGCATTTGACAAAATCCAACACTTACTTATTATTTCTTTTAAAAAAGATATCACAGCAAAACAGAACTGGAAAGGAAATTTCTCAGTATGATGAAGGGCATCTGGAAAAATCTCAGAGCTAATAGTATATACTGGGGTGAATCTAAATACGTCCCCCCATGTCTGAGGAGATATCTGAGTCCCCAATTCTACTCAGCATTGTAATGGAGGTCCATAAAAGTGGGAAAAGGCAACACAGAGAAGAAAATTTTATAAAAATTGGGACCAAATGAGTATCTTTATACAGATATGTTCCACTTGACATTGCTGTCAATGACAGACTAGAAATTCAATGAAAGTCGCATCGATTAGTACCATATAGACTAGGTGTGCAGTAGGCTAAACCATCTAGGTTTACGACCCCTCTATGATGTTCACACATGAAACAATGCCCTACTGACACACTTCTCAGAATGTATCCCGGTAGTTAAGGGATGCATGACTGTACACATCAACATAATTATTACACAGAAAGCCTTTATGAATCAATAAAACATTGGAATTAGTGAATCAATACAGCAAAGTCCCAGAATAAGAGGTCAGTGAACAAAAGTCACTTGTATATACTAGCAGCAATACTTACAACAAAATTTTTTAAAATATCCTTTAAAACAGTTTCTGAAATTATATACACTTACAGTAAATTTAATGTGAACAACGCAGAGAGAAACTATAAGAATCTTAATACGAGAGAGGAATAACATAGCTTGCATTGGAAGATGCAATATTGTTAAATGAAACCCCTCCAGAAATTAAAATACAGCTTCATAATCAAAATACAATACCGATAAATTTTTTTCATTTTTTGTAGAACTTGACAAAAGTATATGCTAAGTTGAACAGGGAAATGCAAAGAAAAGTCAAAATCATTTTGAAAACAAGAAGACATATGGAGAACACACGATACCTGATTTCAGAAATTACCATATAGCTATGGGAATCAAGAAAAAGGGTCTTGTCAAGAGCATGGAAATCAATGGAAAGAAACGCAGCATCCAGAAAAATGTTTTATATATATATATATATATATATTTACACACACACACTCCATATACATCATATATAGAAAGTATATACATATATTCACATATCTACATATATTCAACTGATATGTATGTGTATATGATATATATAATACATGATATATATTATATGTGCATATAAGCATATATATATATACATTCAACTGATTTTCGACAAAGTTATACAAGGTATTCAATGAGGAAAAAAAGGTAAAATGTGCTACAACAACTGGATAAACTTATAGAAAAATTGAAGATTTATTCCACATAGCATATGCAGATGTTATCTCAAATGGATCATAGATTGAAAATTAAAGGCTAAACATAAATCTTTTAAAAAATAAATATAGATTATGAAAATGTCATTAGCTTAGGATAGGCGAAAATTTCTTTGAGATGGCATATAAAACAGAGACCATTAAAAAAAAAAGATAAATTGTCTTTCTCAAATTTTTTAAAAAGAGAAAAGACAGTAAATCTAAAGAACCATCAATGTAATAAAAAGACAAGCCACAAACTGGAAGAAAAATATTCCCAATGCAAGGATCTGACAGAGGACTTCTATCCAAAGCGTATAAGAACTCTTACAACTCGATCTGAAGATAAATGGGGAGTAGGGGTGGGAACTGGCAAATATCTTGACACTTACCAAAGAAAGAAATGATGCTTCCCAAAAAGTAATATGAAAATGGCAAATAAACACAATAAAAGATTTTCAAAATCTCTGATATAATCACAACTAAAATTGAAACCAAAATGAGTTACCACTTTACATAGACCTGAATGGTAAAAATTTAAAAAGATGGATAGGAAAAACTGATGAGGATTTGGAGCAACTACATACTCTTGCATATCAATGATACAAATGTTTGGAAAAGTTTGCCAGTTTCTTGTAAAGTTAAACAGGTACCTAATCTCTCGCTCTCTACCATCTCCCTCACTCCCTCTTTCCCTCACTCCTTTTCTCTCTCTCTCAGTTTTGATTCTGTTACTTTAATTCACTAGAGAGCATTTACTACACCTCATCTCTGTTTAGTATATATTCCACCTAGGAAATTTGACTTGAAAGGAATATTACCTTTATTCCTAAAATAGGGCAATGAACTTAGGATCGAATTTGGGACAACCGAGTTCTCCATTTGGATTTTAAAGTACAAAAGAGTTATGCCCTTATCTCATATGTCAGTGATAGTATAGTAAAGATTGGTTGCCATTATCTTAAAAGTTTAAACTAAGCCCGATATTTTTGAGAGCTTTGAATCACTGGAATTGCAAAAAAAAAAAAAAAAAAAAAAGACAATTGAAATTAATTACAATTTGAGTGACTGGCTTTTGAAAGCACTTTTTTCATTATAGATTATTGACTCCTTAAATAAGTAGACTCTATTAAACAAGTCTAGACATTTAGGAATTTCAACTATATTCCCAATAGGTTATGTTATGCCATGTCAATATTATAAATAACCTATATTTGAGTTCAATTACCTATATTTGAGTTCAATATTAATTTCCACGTATTTATTCTGTGCTCATTCATATTCTTTACTATTACTTTCAGCAGAGAAGTTTTTGCATCTCAAATAGAAAAAAAATCCATATTCCAAAATTTTTAGTAAAGGAAATTTTAAATTAACTCTTTAAGCAGAAAAAATTGGTGCTTCTAAGTTTCAGGATACAATTTAGATTCCAGTGTACAAATTTACTTTGAAGGTAAAATGAAAATAGCTGTTTTAAGGTTTTTTAAATTTTATTTAACTTACGGAAATAACATATTCTTAAATGACTCATCATGTATCAGATGGTCTGTGCTATGTTTCACTTTATGCTTTAATTATCAAACATTAAAAATGTATTTCCTGATTTCACAAGAAAATAGAACATTTATTATGAAATCAGTCAGCAAGACTTTTAGAATTAAATAAATACAGTTTAAAGAATTAGTGTGAATAATTTTGCTAGGCTATAACAGAGCTCTTATTTAGAGTTAAGACAAATCTGGATAGAAATCCTAGCTTTCTCATTCGAAAACTTGGAGATGTTATTTTCCCTAAGTCTTAGGGCACTCATTTGTAAAATGAGGATACAGCATCATTCTTTAAGTTTGCTTTCAGGTCCATTTTCTTATTTGAAGAAAATAAATGCAAAGTGCCTGGCACCGTTTCTGACATGGCACAGGAGCTGGACAATTAAGAAACATGAGGAGTAGTACACTTGTAATACTAAAGTCATACTATTAATGGTTTAAAAAAACACACTATATTGCTTTGTCTAAGTTTGTAAACATGCAACTAAAGAAAGTACAAAAGTCTTCAATCATACTTAATATTTGTGTTATTGTTAATGGTGTTTTTTGAAATTCTTGAAACCTCTTCTCCAATCCCTCCAATATTTCTGTCGTAAAACTTCTGCTCTTCAGTAGAAATCTCAACTTCACCGAAAACATTTCTCAGTTCAGGCTAAACATTTCCTTTTTCTAAACGTCTACCTCATATTGTTTATAGGTACTTGCATACATGCCTGCCTCACTTGTAAGATTATAAACATTCTCATCAGAATTTAATGTTGAACCCAAACATAAACCATTGGAATTTTATAATATTGACACAACACATTACAAACTGTTGTAATATAATTGAACTTTCTAAATGTTTAGATTTGTTTGATAGAGTCTGCATATTCAAGGGGTCAATAATTTATATTGAAAAAGGTGTTTTCATAAGCCAATCATTCAAAACTGTAATTAACTCTTTTGCGTTAATTTTCTTGCAATTCCAAGGATTCAAAGCCCTCAAAAATATCAGGCTTCAGTTGAACCTTCAAGATAATGGCAACCAATCTTTAATATACTGTCACTGACATGAAATAAGGGCATAAGTCTTCTTTCCAGTAGAATCTAATTTGGTCCAGACACTGTCTCTCCTCTTGTAACTGAGAGAAAAGAGATGTCATTGCAGCTTCAGAAAGAGATGCTAATTAGTTTTAGCCAATTAGTCTATGGCATTGCCAGGTGAGTGAGAAGCTCAAAATGGGGAAATGTGACATAAATAGGTCCAGATTAAAGGGAAGATTTATATCATCAGTTTGGGCAAAATGTCTTTCTCTTTCTCTCCTGTCTCTCCTTGTTTGCTGAGAAAAAGGAAGAATTCAGCCCCAACTGCCACTGGTAGCTGTCTTACAATCATGATGAGGGCAAGGTTAGAAGCACTCTCTCCGACATGAGGACTGTAGAGCTGGGAGACAGTAAATGTGACCCTACTCACATCAACAGGCCGCTGGCCACACAAGGCCAAGATCTAGGTTCACCTTTGGATTTCCAATTTCGTAAAATAATGAATTCCTTTCTTAGATAAGAAATTTTGTGCATGATTTTGCTATTTAAGCCAAAAGCATTGTTCCAGAGATAGGCCACAATTAATGATAAATTAATAATATCATTTACCAGAAGAGAATAGACTCCTCCTTGTCTTAAATGACATAGAACTGTATTTCTTTTCTCCTTACAAAAATCTGTGGGTAGGCAGTTTAGGGCCTCTCTATGGTAGCTTAAGCGGTCTACTTCTGTCTGTTGGATGCTCCATCTCTGTGTGATTTCTGTCTTCAAGATCGCATGATGATCTGAGCTAGGTGCAGGAACTCTATAGCAAGCACATACACATTCCCGTCCACAGAATAGGGGAAGAAAGTTAGGAAACATGGACACAGCTCATAGTTGAATTAGCTCTCTAGACAGAACTTCCTGAGATCTACTAAAATATGTACTTTATTGGCCAGTAGTTGGTAACCTTGTTATAACTAGCTGTAAAGGATGATAGAAAAAGTGGTCTTTATTCTGGGCATTATTGTCTCAACTGAACAATGTAGTCCTTTCACTAAAGAAGAAAAGGAAAATGGGTATTGGGAGACAATTAATCATTCTGCATGGAGATAAAGGTAACGTAATTTTAGGACAATGGTTCCTGACATTTTGCTTTTGATCAGCAGGAACACTTTTTAATATCAAATAGTTTAATAACCCTCAACATGGCATAAATGGCTACTGACCATGTGGGTAAATTTATTTGTGAATACTTTGGAGTAAATGCTCAATGCCTCAAGCATTTGAAATCAACAGGGTGGTCATTCAATCCACTAAAAAGAAGGTACCAATACTCCACTGTATTGATAATATTAAAAAATAGACAACGTTTTAATTAATGGTGATTAAGCTAAAGAATAATGGAATCAACAATGAAAGAAAAAACACTTTTTTGATGGTAGGATACCCTTTGTAATAAGGTCACATCATCACACAACTTTGTAGAAAGGCATCCAGGAGTGCAGACTTTGAAGTTCCAATGCTTTAAATTATCTTTATTGGAAAGAATAAAAAAGCATTAAAAAGAAAGTTGGTATCTGGAAATATTTTTAATATGCCTGAGTTATAATCTTCCTAATGCAAGTTCTAAACACTATCAACATTTTCATGAGGCTGTAGCCTTGCTAATATGATTTTAATAATAGCTTGCCTCAGGACTGGTATTGAAAATAAATTCTGATTATGTTACAACTATAACATTTGTTCAGATAGCATTGATTTACATATCTCAAGAATGAAAAGTACTGTATTTCCAGTTTTTACTGCCACTGAATTTTCTAAACAAATTTATTTATCACTGCTACAGAAATTCAGGCTGCTATTTCATTAGCCAGAATTTAAATGTTATTAAATGAACTGATAATTTAACAATTGTAAAAAGAAAAATGTTTCTTTGAGTAAAGGAAAAGCTGGTAGTCCTGACTACTGTTAGCATTATAAGAAAATTTTTTTGACCACATGGAAAAGATGCTGAAAGTGAGTATTTTCTTTCCCATTTTAGAGATGAAGTTCATGAACTCTGAATGCTCCCCTCAACTGATTCAATGCATTATTTTCTGCTGTAATTTGAGTTACCCCATCCACCTGGAATCTAAAATCAAGATGCCAGTCACAATACATTTCTCTTAAAGCAGTTACAGTAAGACGGGATTTGGAATTTTCAAGTATAGTAGATGCAGGAATATATATTTAAGGATCTTAAGCCTTTTGCTAGATAAGAAAATTATTTTTAAATTTATTTTCTGGATAAATCAAGAACAATACAATTAAGTTGCATCTCCCAGAACCCATAGTATGTCTGATAATTAGAGAACCACTTTCAGGGTCTGAAACAAAGTCTGTTGTAAAGAAAACAACTTACCAATTTAGTACTTGTCTAGCTATCAAAAAATAGATTCAGCTGACCTTGTTAAGGCCTCTCAAAACCCAACCATGTTTCTGTATCTTCCTGAAAAATACACCAGTTAATGTTACAGTCAACTTTTGCTGGATTTCTGCAGTAACCCTGATCTTGATTTACCTACAGTGCACTTCCTACTTAAAACCCATTCCTGATCTATAACAGAATGAACAGCATAAAGAGTGAACCTGAGCATGCTTTTCTCCTGCATAAAACTTCAATGGTTTCACTGTCCAGAATGAAGTCCAAACTCACGAACGTGTCACCAGATTGTTCCCGACAACACCTTCGATCTCATCCCTACGTTTCACTCTTGCAATATGAAAACATTTTTCATACCTGGACTGCACTGCACTCTCTCAAAATTCTTGGGATTTGCATATGTTGCTTCCTTTGCCTTAGATCCATCACAGTGCTTCTTGAACTAACTTACACGGATTGGGGCCTATAAGGCTATTTGGTATATGAATGAAAGAATGACGTTCTTAATTTGTAATCTTGATTTAAACGGAGGAAACTCTCTCTGGAGGTCAAGATGGCAGCATTGGTGGCCTCTAAACTCACCTCCTTCCATGGACATAATCAATTTATAACTATTCTTCAAACAATTATCCCTGAAAGAGAACTGAAAACTGGATAAAAAGAATCCCTGCAACAAGGGGCAGTCCTGACTGAGATGGTAAAGGCAGAAATTCCTTTCTGGAGAGAAAAAAAGTCACCTTAGTGAGAGACAGAGCTTCACAGATAGCCAGGAGAAAGCTTAAGGCACACAGCCTTCCCTTGAGGAGTGGGGGACCTGAGCAGGGGAAAGTTACTGCTATAAGCATGCTTCAGACTCAGCACAACTGAGACAAGTCTCGTAATACCTGGTTTTCCTGCTTTTAACTACAATGGGGATTACCCCTAGAAAAGCTATCAAACATAAGGAAGAAAAAAGCTGGCATTTAACAGGCCAATGGACAAATTCACCCATTTCAGAAAGCAACCTAAAATAACCAGAGAGAAAGGTGCACAGATCTTTGGTGAAGAGAGACTTACTTGATAGACTCTGGGCACATCTCAGTGAGAGGTGAGACCTCTCCAGGGACTGAGACATTGGTGGCAGCCATTGTTGTGACCTAGTACAGGTGAGCTGATACAGATGCTGGCATACACCATTGGAGTTCTTCCCCTGGCCTGTTAGCCCAGAGTCTGCCCCACCCACTAGAATGCAGATTTAATCCAGTTCAGCCAGGGTAGGCAGCCTGCCATATGGAATGGCCCCACCCAACAGCAAGCCCTTGGCAAACTTGTGAGCTTGTATAGTCCAGGTGCCTGGATCCTCTGCAGGCAAACAAGTGTTTCCACCTCTGTGGGGCAGGGCACGAGCAAGGAATGGGTGGAGTGTGGGGGGCATTGGTGGCATGTGTAGGGGCTTCTGCAGTGTGGTGACTGAGTCCACTTCATGGGGTTGGGATGTGTGCACAGGCCAGGATTGTGTTGACCATGAGTGTGGACCTGTGGGCCATAAGGATTATTAGCTGAAGCAGACTTGTGTTTCTCAGACAGCCACATAGAGGATCAGCTCCACCTTCCAAAACCTGAAACAATTGAGTACTCCTGTGCCTGGGGCCAGCACCACTCAGCTGAAATCATGAGAGGGCTGATAACAGACTCACAGGTTGGAGGCCTGCAGTACCTATAAACCCCTGAGACTAGCAGCCAGCCACACTGGGGGCCTACTCACTTAACAGAAAAACTTCAACAGGAGTGTGCTATTAGACCTTGCAGCCAACTGTGCTGGGATGCCCCACACCTGATAAAGTGAATGAAGGATCTATAGCAGCCACACAGAGCTGAGCATTACAACCAGCTGGCCACAGGGACAGCCTAGCCTCCTCATGCACCTGTAGCAAGAACAACCCTGCCACAACAGAAGGACACATGTAGCCCACACAGGGGTCACTCCTGGAACATTTGGAACTGTGATGAGAGGGAAGCACACTGCTGGGCCTCATAATGCATGTCTTACATAAGGCCACCTTCCAAGATCAGAAGACATAGCTGACCCACCTAATACATAGATATAAGCACAGAGAAAGAGGAAAATGTTGAGGCAAAGGAATACGTTCCAAGCAAGGGAGCAGGATAAAACACCAGAAAAAGAACTAAATGAAACAGAGATAAACAACCTACATGACAGAGAGTTCAAAAAGAAAGTCATAAGGCTGCTCACTGATTTTGGGAGAAGAATGAATGAACTCAGTCAGAAAATCAACAAAGAATTGGAAAATATAAAAAGGAACCAATCAGAAATGAAGAATACAATACTGGAAATGAAAAACTCACTAGAGGGACTCAATAGCAGAGTAGATGATACAGAACAACGGATCAGTATGCTGGATGAAAGACTAGAGGAAATCACCCAAGCTGAGCAGATAAAAGAAAAAAGAATTAAAAAGAACAAGAACAGTCTAAGGAAACTCTGGGGCAACATCAAGCACACTAACATTCATGTTATAGGTGTCCCAGAAGGAGAAGAGAAGGACAAAGGGGCAGAAAATCTATTTGAAGAAATGATAGCTGAAAATTTCCCAACCTAAGCAAGGAAACAGATATCCAGGTACAGGAAACACAGAGATCCCCAAACAAGATAAACCCAAAAAGGCACACAAAGACATAATTAAAATGTCCAAAATTAAAGGTAAACAGATAATCCTAAAAGCTGCAAGAGAAAGGCAACAAGTGACATACAAAGGAAACCCCTTAAGGTTATCAGCTGGCTTCTCAGCAGAAACCTTGTGGGCTTGAAGGGAGTGGCAGGATATCTTTAAAGTGCTGAAAGGAAAAAACCTACAGCCAAAAATACTCTACTTGGCAAGGTTATCATTCAGAATGGGAGGAGAGATAAAGAGTCTCCCAGAGAAGCCAAAATTAAAGGAGTTTATCACCAAGAAACCAGTTTTACAAGAGATGCTTAAGGGACTTATTTAAGCGGTAAAGAGAAGACCACAAATAGGAATAAAAAATAACCAATAAAATCACTGGTAAAGGCAAAAATACACTAAAGTTGGCAGATCAACAACCTATGAATATGAAGCTCAAAGACAAAAGTACTAAAATTACCTATCTCAATGATAAGAGGATAATGAATACACACATACACAAGGAGGTTAGATATAATATCAAAAACATAAACTGTGGGAGGAGGGGAGTAAGAGAGTAGAGCTTTTAGAAAGAGGTCAAACTAAAGAGACCATCAATTGATATAGATTGCTATATATGTAGGTTATTATATATAATCCTCACAGTAATCACAAACCAGAAACCTATAATAAATACACAAATAATTAAGAGAAAGTAACCCAAACATATTACTTAAAAAAGCCATCAAACCACAAGGGAAGAGAGCAAGAAAAGAAAGGAGGAGAGAAGAACTACTAAAACACCCAGAAAAAAAGGAAACAAATGGCAATAATTATGTTCTTATCAATCTACTTTAAAATTCAATGAACTAAGTGCTCCAATCAAAAGGCATAGAGTGGTCAATTGGGTAGAAAAACAAGATCCATATTTATGCTGCATACAAGGGACACACTTCAGAACTAAATACCCTCACAAACTGAAATGAAGGGATGGAAAAAGATACCCCATGCAAATGGAAGAGAAAAAGAAGCTGGGGTAGCAACAGTTATATTGGATAAAACAGACTTTAAAACAAAAACTGTTAACGAGAGACAAAGAAGGGCATGACATAATGATAAAGGGAACAATTCAACAAGAGGATATAACATTTGTAAATATCTATGCACCCAAGATAGGAGCACCTAAATACATGAAGCAATTATTAACAGACATAAAAGGATAAATAGACAGTAACACAATAATAGTAGAGAACTTTAAATTCAACTTATATCAATGGATATATCATCCAAACAGAAGAGCAATAAGGAATTATTAGCCTTAAAAGACACATTAGACCAGACAGACTTAGTAGATATATATAGAACATTCCATCCCAAAACTGAAGAATACAAATTCTCTTCAAATGCACATGCAACATTCTCCCCAATTGATCACATATTAGTCCACAAAATAAGTCACAATAAATTTAAGGAGACTGAAAGAATACCATCTTTCTCACTACAAAGGTATGAAACTAGAAATTATCTACAGGAAGAAAATCAGAAAAGCCACAAATATGCAGAGATTGAAAAAAATTCTACTGAACAATAATTGGGTCAATGAAGAAATCAAAGAAGAAATAAAAAAACACCTGGAGACAAGTGAAAATGAAAATACAACATGCCAAAATCTATGGCATACAGCAAAAACAGTTCTAAAAGAGAAGTTTATGGCAATTCAGGCCTACCTCAACAAACAAGAAAAATCCCAAATAAAGAATCTAACAATGCATCTAAAGGAACTGGAAAAAGAACAAACAAAGCCCCAAGTCAGTAGAAGGAAGGAAATAATAAAAATCACAGCAGAAATAAATGAAATAGTAAAATACAATAGAAAAAAATCAATGAAACCAAGAGCTGGTTCTTTGAAAAGATAAAGGAAATTGACAAACCCTTAGCTAGTCTCACCAAGAAAAAAGGAGAGAAGGCTCAAATAAATAAAGTCACAAATGAAAGAGGAGAAATTACAATGGACACCTGAGAAACACAAAAGATAATAAGAGAATACTATGAAAAGTAATATGCCAACAAAGTGGATAATCTTGAAGAAATGGATAAATTCTTAGAATCATACAGCATACCAAAATTAAATCCAGAAGAAATAGGGATCTGAATAGACCCATCACCAGTAAGGAGATCAAAACAGTAATCAAAAATCTCCCCAAAAATAAAAGTCCAGGACCAGATGGATTCCCTGTTGAATTCTACCAAACATTCCAAGAAGACTTAGTACCTTTCCTTTTCAAACTCTTCCAAAAAATTGAAGAGGAGGAGAAGCTTCCTAACTCATTCTATGAAGCCAACATTATCCTGATACCAAAACAAGAGAAGGACAACACAAAAAAAAAAAATTACAGGCCAATGTCACTAATGAATATCTATGCAAAAATCCTCAACAAAATAATATCAAATAGAATACAACAACACATTAAAAAGATGTGTGTGATCAAGTGGGATTTATTCCAGGGATGCAGGGATGGTTCAGTATCTGCAAATCAATCAACATGACATACCACACTAACAAAATGAAGAATAAAAATCACCTGATCATCTCAATAAATACAGAGAAAGAATTTGACAAGACACAGCATCCATTTGTGATAAAAACTCTGAATAAAGTGGTTACAGAAGGAAAGTACCTCAACATAATAAAGGCTATGTGTGAAAAACTCACAGTTAATATCATTCTCAATGGAGAAAAACTGAAAGATATCGCTCTAAGAACAGGTACCTGACAAGTATGCCCACTTTCACCACTCTGATATAACATAGTTTTGGAAGTCCTAGCCAGAGAAATCAGACAAGAAAAAGAAATAAAAGAGATCCAAACTGGAAACGAAGAAGTGAAACTTTTGCTATTTGCAGATGACATGATTCTCTATATAGAAAACCCTAGAGAATCCACCAAAAAACTTTTAAAAATAACAAATGAATACAGTCAAGTTGCAGGATACAAAATCAACATAAAACAGTCAGTTGCATTTCTGTACACTAATAATGAAGTAGCAGAAAGAGAAATTAAAAATACAATCCCATTTAAAACTGCAATAAAAAGAATAAAATACCTAGGAATAAACTTAACCAAAGAGGTGAAAGACCTGTGTGCTGAAAACTATAAAACATTTTTGAAAGAAATTGAAAAAAACACAAAGAAATAGGAAGATATTCCATGCTTTTGGATTGGAAGAATTAACATGGGATAAAAGTTTGTACTTCTTAAAGAAATATACAGATTCCATGCAATCCTTATCAAAATTCCAACAACACTTTTGACAGAAATAGAACAAAGAATCCTAAAATTTGTATGGAACAACAAAAGACCCTGAATATCCAAAGGAGTTCTGAGAACAAAGAACAAACCTGGAGGCATCACACTCCCTGATTTCAAAATATACTACAAAGCCATAGTAACCAAAACAGCATGGTACTGGCACAAAAAAAGACACACAGATGAATGGAACAGAGTTGAGAGCCCAGAAATAAACCCACACATCTGTGGACAGTTAGTTTTCAACATGGGTGCCAAGAACATAGAATGGAGAAAGGAAAGTCTCTTCAATAAATGTTGTCGGGAAAACTGGACAGCCACACGCAAAAGAATGAAAGTAGACCATTATCTTACATGATACACAAAATTTACTCAAAATGGATTAAAGACTCGAATGTAAGAGCTGGCACCATTAAACTTCTAGAAGAAAACATAAGCAGTACACTCTCTGACATTGGTCTTATCAGCATATTTTCAAGTACCACGTCTGATTAGGCAAAGGAAACAAAAGAAAAAATGAACAAATGGGACTACATCAAACTAAAAAGCTTCTGCAGAGAAAAGGAAACCATCAACAAAACAAAAGACAACCTAATAATTGGGAGAAGATATTTGCACTCTGTATATCTGATAAGGGGTTGATATTCAAAATATGTAAAGAACTCATACATGTCAACAACACAAAAACTACCAACCCAATCAGAACATGGGCGAAAGATCTGAACACACATTTCTCCAAAAAAGATATACAGATGACCAACAGGCACCTGAAAAGATTTGCAACATCATTAACTAACAGGGAAATGCAAATCCAAACTGCAATGAGATATCACCTTAGTCCCATCAGAATGGAATAATTAACAAGATAGGAAAGGATAAGTGTTGGGGAGCATGTGGAGAGAAGGGAACCCTCATACAGTGCTGATGCGAGTGTAAACTGATGCGGCCACTATGGAAAACAATATGGGGATTCCTCAAAATAGAATAGAACTACCATATGATCCAGGTATTCCACTGCTCGGTATTTATAGAAAGAACATGAAAACATGAATGCATAAAGATGCATGCACCCCTATGTTCATTGCAGCATTATACACAATAGCCAAGACTTGGAAGCAACCTAGGTGCCCATCAAGGGACGAATGGATAAAGAAGATGTGGTATATATACACAATGGAATATTACTCAGCCATAAGAAATGATGAGATCCGGCCATTTGTGACAACATGGATGGACCTTGAGGGTTTTATGCTAAGTGAAATATGCCAGAAGAAGAAATCAAATACCATATGATCTCACTCATAAGTAGAAGATAAAAACAACAACAAACAAACACAGAGAAACAGAGATCGGATTGGTGGTTACTAGAGGGGAAGGAGGGAGGGAGAATGGCAAAAGGGGTGATTAGGCACATGTGTGTGCTGATGGATTGTAATTAGTCTTTGGGTGGTGAACATGATGTAATCTAAACAGAAATCAAAGTATAATGGTGTATACCTGAAATTTATATAATGTTATAAACCAACGTGAGTGAAATAAAAAAAAAAAGAAAAGGAGGAAACATCTGTAAATTTGCATCCATAGTCTATTTGAGAGGCTAGGCCTTGAGATACCCTCTTTTTCTCCCTGTATATTTCAAGAATAATCCAAAAGTGAAAACCTCAAAGCACAAAAGGATTAAAATAGTTACAAGTATTTAATTACCTAAAGTTGTCTGCTACATTTAGCCTAAGCCTTAGATATTCTGTGTTGAAAGGAAAATCCGCTTATTCCACTAGTGAGTTAGGTTTAATTGACTTCATCTGCTGCCAATAGTATCTCAGTTTTTTTTGTGTGACCATGACGTCCTAGTGACCTAGAGAATGGGAGTCAGCAGGTCAGAAACCCGGGAGACGTATGACATTAGTGGATTTGCTCCCAGCTTTACAGAAATGCTGTTCTCACAGAAGCCATATTGAAGGTTACCAGCATCTTAGCAGTGACCCCGTTTTGGAGCTTGAATTTGATGATCACATGTAAAACTGTGGTCCTTTAGACGGAAGCCTCAGCTCCAGGGGGCCCACACAGTAACCAAAGGAAGAGAGTTGCCATTTGTAGTAAATGACCATTCTTGGAAATGTTACCAATAATACAAGACTTTTTAGTGTCTCCTCTGTTCTCCATTCAGTTCTGGCTTGAAGTCAGGGGAATTCATGGCCATCGTGCATCTTTCCACAGAATGTCAGTAGCAGTTTTTCGTTTACTTACTTACACACTCACACACACATACACACTTTTTTTCTCTTTCTTACATAATTTGAAAACCTTAATTTCCCCCAAATATTTTACTGCAGAACAATGATGTCTTCCTTAGATTTCAGATTTTGGAAATTACCAACTAGACTAATGTTGACAGCAAAGCAAGACAAAACACACTGAAACACAAAAGCAAAAACTTAGACAATTCACTTTGTATAGCACTTTTTTTCCTCAAGTAATGTTATGTTTAAATTGCATATAGCCCCGTTATCTCACATTCATTTGCCAGCTAAAGTTTGAATTGAGTGTACAATATATATGGACAAGGATATTGATTGAGATATTATACAAATTATTTTAAAAATTTAAACAATCTCCATGTGCATTAATATATGTACCATTCTATGCATATAAATATACTAATATAGTAATATTAATATTTATGTTGAGTGCATGGAAAGGAACGAGGCATAGTTTTGGAAGATTTTAGAGGTTATTGTTAGGAAAAAACAAGTCATAGAAGAGTATGTATAACACTTTGTATTTCCTTTAATAAAGGGAATAAATATCATGCATAGGAGAACACGTGCATTTAGATATGTGTAGAAAAAGAACTAGAGAGAGACTCATACACCCTAGACAGGTGACAAATGCTGTGATATTGAAAGGGAGAGTAAAATATGACGTTTATATTTCATTCTTTATAGTTCTTTATTATGGTAATTTTAGCCATGGCAATGTATTTATAGTTTACTTGGGCAATTAGAAAAAAATATGTTAGTGTACATCACCATACATCATATTTCCCAAACTAAAGTTCCAAATAAAGCTGCTTTCAAATTACACTTAAGCTTGAACTTTGAGAAGTATCACGTAAGAGTTCTGGGTAGGGGGCTGGCCTGGTGTTGCAGCGGTTAAGTGCCCACATTCCGCTTTGGTGGCCCGGGGTTCACCGGTTCAGATCCCCACTGCAAACATGGCACCGCTTGGCAAGCCATGCTGTGGTAGGCGTCCCACATATAAAGTAGAGGAAGATGGGCACGATGTTAGCTCAGGGCCAGTCTTCCTCAGCAAAAAGAGGAGGATTGGCAGCAGTTAGCTCAGGGCTAATCTTCCTCAAAAAAACATAAAAAAGTGTTCTGGGTAGGTTATGCAAGTTCCGCAGCAGGACTTCTCATTTGCATTTTTTCTTTAATGAAAGAAATACAGAGATTTAGCCTCAGGAGAGTAAAGGCATAACTCATTTTGTTGCACTGCGCAGACAATTGTGTTTTTTACAGATTGAAGTTTGTGTCATCCCTGCATTGAGCAAGTCTGTTGGCGCCATTTTTCCAATAGCATTTGCTCACTTCATGTCTCTGTGTCACATTTTGGTCACATAGTATTTCAAATGTTTTCATTATTATCATATGTGTTATGTTGATCTGTGATCAGTGACCTTTGATGTTACTATTGTAATTGTTTTGGGGCACCACAAATCCTGCCTTTATAAAATGACAAACTTAATCCATAAATGTTGTGTATGTTCTGACTGCTCCACCAACTGGCCGTTCCCCCATGTCTCTCTCTCCTCGGGCCTCTCTTTTCCCTGAGACACAACAATATTGAAATTGGGCCAGTTCATAACCCTACAATGGCCTCTAAGTGTTCAAGTGAAAGGAAGAGTCGCACGTCTCTCACTTTAAATCAAAAGCTGGAAATGCTTAAGCTTAGTGAGGAAGGCGTGTCAAAAGCCAAGGACGGACGAAAACTAGGCCTCTTGTACCAGTCAGCCAAGTTGTGAATGAAAAGGGAGAGTTTTTGAAGGAAATTAAAAATGCTACTCCAGTGAACACACAAATGATAAGGAAGAAAAACGGCCTTAATGCTGATATGAAGAAAGTTCTAGTGGTCCTTACAGAAGGTCAAACCAGCCACCACATTCCCTTCAGCTACAGCCTCATCCAAAGCAAGATCCTAACTCTCTCCAATTCTCTGAAGGCTGAGAGAGGTGAGGAAGCTGCAGAAGAAAAGTTTGAAGCTAGCAGTGGTTGGTTTATGAGGTTTAAGGAAAGAAGCCATCTCTATAATATAAAAGTGCAAGGGGAAGCAGCAAGTACGAATTTAGAAGCTGCGGCAAGTTATCCGGAAGATCTAGCTAAGATCATTAACGAAGATGGCCACACGAAACAACAGATTTTCAATGTAGACAAAACAGCCTTCTATTGGAAGAAGATGCCGTCTAGGACTTTCATAGGTAGAGAGAAGTCAATGCCTGGCTACAAAGCTTCTAATGAAGGCCTTAAAAATGTAGCTTTGGACAGCAAATCCCCGGTTCAATTATGCAAGATGAATGAGTTCTAGAGACCTGTTGCACTGTATTGTACACTTAAAAATTTGTTAAGAGGGTAGATCTCAGGTGTATTCTTACCATAATAAAAAAAGCTTTTTATTCTTTCAAGCAGGTCTCCATTGTTTAGGTTATGTTAAATAAATATATATTTTTTTTAAGGAAGATTGTCCCTGAGCTAACATCTGTGCCAATCTTCCTCCATTTTGCATGTGGGATGTTGCCACAGCATGGCTTGATGAGCGGTGTGCAGGTCACCTTCCGGAATCCAAACCCATGAAGCCTGGGCCACCAAAGCAGAGCATACAAACTTAACCACTACACAACCAGGCCAAACCCTAATTTAGTTTTTAAGAAAGTATAAATAAAAGAGTAGCTTTAGAAAGGACTCACAATGGAGTAAAGAATGAAGAAAGAGACACCACATAGTCTCTTTCTCTGGCGATCTACCTGTTATTATTGATATCATCTTTATATGCATTGGGATTTGAATCATAACATTGAGAATTGAGGTTCCACGTCTTTGGTAATTAAGACAAGGCACCTCACTGTCTCTAGTATGGGACTGATAATGCAAACCAGAACTTTGAGATATGAGTGTCTTGTAAATTTTAAAGCATTTGCCTCTGTAACTTTACATTACTTTAATCATGGAAAGAGTATCGATATTGATCTATGTAAACAATGCCTTTTAAGGAAAGACATGACAAGTGTACACTGTATCAAATGGCCCATTTTATTCACAGGAAAGTTAAAATAAAATGATGTTTATATGAATGATTTTTACCTTTTCAACATATTGTTCTCTACTGAAGACTCAGTCTGCTGATCCTGTGAATAGTCCAGAATGGATTGGACTTTGGGGGGATTGTTAATCAGCACTTAGAACAGAACCTATCTCATCATAAGCGGTCCATACAAGTTTGTTGACATTTCAATTAGCATGATATGCTCAAGGTCCATCCAGGTTGTTGCAAATGACAGGATGAGTTCCTTCTCATGTCTGAATAATATTCCATGGTATAAATATACCACATCTTCTGTATCCATTCTTCTGTTGATGGGCACTTAGATTGTTTCCATATTTCAGCTATTTTGAGTAATGCTGCTATTTTTGACAACATTGATGGAATTGACTATCGTATGCTAATGAGGTAAGTCAGACAGAGAAAGACAAGGACTGTATGATCTTATATTTGGAATCTAAAAAAGCCAAACTCCTGAAACCAGAAAGTAAAATGGTGGTTGCCAGGGGTTGGGGGGTAGGGGGAGATAGGACTGATGTTGCTTAAGTGTGAAAAGTTGCAACAAGGGGCTCGCCCCGTAGTCGAGTGGTTAAGTTTGCGCGCTCCGCTTCAGCGGCCCAGGGTTTTGCAGGTTTGTATCCTGGGCGTGGACATGACACCACTCGTCAGGCCATGCTGAGGTGACATCCCACATGCCACAATTAGAAGGACCTACAAATAACATATGCAACTATGTACTGGGGGGACGTGGTAAGAAAAAGCAGAAGAAAAAAAAAGATTGGCAACAGTTGTTAGCTCAGGTGCCAATCTTTTAAAAGAAAAAAACAATTGCAACAAGTAGTAAATAAGCCCTAGAGATCTAATGCACAATATAGTGAATATAGACAACAACGTTGTATTCTAATCATCAAACTTGCTAAGAGCCTATAATTTAATGATTACCATAATTAAAAAGAAAAGGTCATTATGTAACCTGATAAAGGTGCTAATTATTGCTACAATGCCACTCATGTTACAATATATAAATGTATCAAATTAGCCCACTGTACATCTTAAATTTGCAAGATGTTACATGTCAAACATATTTCAATGAAAAAAACAAAAATAAATTAAAAAGAATTTGTTGAATGAATGACAGGTGACAGCAAATCTCAATGATGACAGATGAGTAAAACAAATTCCCAAAATACAGTTTTTCTAGTATGAGAAATCTTGTTGAAGCAGAATCAGAACATAGAGAAAGCTTAACAATTTGAATAACTAAGAACACCAAGATGTAACAGCTAGATGTTTCTCTCTTTCTCTCATACTCTCTCCCTTTCTCTCTCTCTCTCCATCTATGTGTGTGTGTGTGTGTGTGTGTATATATTTTGTTCATATATCAAAGATCAGATTTGCTGTATCATAGGATATAAGTATGTTACTTGATACTGCCAATTTAAATTCCCAATGGTGGTTATAATTGCTCAATACCCTTGTTAATTTTCTCATTTTAATTTTAGCCATTTTTGTGACTGTGTGGTGGTATTTCAGTAGGGATGTGGCGTGTATTTTCCTGAGTGACTAATGATGTTGACAATATGTTCATGGTTTATTGGAAATCTTGATATCTTATTTTTAAGTTTTTCCTCCTAATTGCTTACACTTTTTAAAAATTAATTTAACACATCTTTCTATATTCAAAATATAATTCATTTCTCAGACAGATATGAGTTTGATTTTTCATCTCTTACTGGTATTGTTAGTGAAGTTCTTAAATCTAATGTTATCTAATTTATCATATTTTTTTCTTTAAAGTTAGTGCTTCTTGTATCCTTATTATGACACCTTTGCTATTTCAAAGCTTATAATCTTTTTTAGCTAATTTGTTGTTTCACTTTTCACATTTAGAGCTACAATATATCTGGAATTGATTAATTTTTATATGTAAAAACACCCTTATTTTTAAAATTGGGGTAAAATTTTCATCAGTGAGATGCGTAGTGAAGCATACAATTACATGAGTTTTGAAAATATTGTATAACAAATAGCTTATCAAGCTTTGGAACATTTCCATCACTCCAGAGCGTTTACTGATTTCCCCCGTCCAATCCTTCTCTCCAGGAGTGAACACCGCTCCGATTTACAGATGCATGGACTAATTTTTTCTGTGCTTGAACTTCATATAAATGGACTCTTACCGTATCTACTCCTTGACATCTGAGTTTTCTTGCTCAACATAGGGTTTTTGAAATTCATTCATGTAATTATATGTTTCAGCAGTTCTTTTTATTGCTGAATAGTATTTTACTGTATGGGTGTACCAAAATTTTCTTCATTCTCCTATTCATGAACAAATGGATTGTTTCTAGTTTTTAATTATTATGTAAAACCTACCATGAGCATCCGTGTTCAAGTATTTCTATGGAAATATGGTTCCATTTCATCGGATTAATACCTAGTTTTGCATTTGGTAGGTCGTAGGGTAGGTGCGGGTTCACTTTATCAGAAACTTCTGAATAGTTTCCAAAATGGCTGCACAATTTTACTCTGTCGTGAGCAATATGTGAAAGTTCCAGCCACCAAGACATACTATTTAATTTTTATAAAAGCCATTCTTGTGGGTCTGAAGCCTCATCGTGATGGTACTTTACATTTCCCTTATGTCTAAAAATTTTGAACATCTTTCAATGCGTTTTTTGGCAGTTTGTGTATCTCCTTTTGGGAAGCGTGTGTTCAAGTCTTCTGTGTGTTTTCACTTGTGTTGTTTTCCTCTTATTATTAGTTTGTTAAAGTTCTTTATCATTCTGAATACATAATAGATCTGATCAGTGTATTTCAATTAATTTCTCCCAATCTACGACTGAACTTTTGTTTAATAGCGTATTTTGATGAACAAAAATTTTTATTTCTGATAAATCTTATTTTTCATTTTCTCCTTTATGATTAGGAACAATTGTGTCATCTCTAAGAAACATTCTCCTGCCCAAGGCAATGAAGATCCTCTTCTATTTCTTGTAGATATTCTACATGTTTAATTTTTACTTTTAGCTTTATGATACAATTCCAATTGTTTTGTGCATGATATGAAGTAATAGCCGATCTAAATTAGACTAACTTTGTGTTAGCTTGACATGGGGATCTATATTCACTATTTTCCACATGGATAAATAATTAGCTTAACATCATTTATTGAAATACTTATTTTTCTCCTTAATTACCTTGGTACAATATTTAAATGAATTAATTATACAATTATGTGTATTTCTTGACTCATTTTTTTGTTCAATTCCTTTATAAATTTATCTTTAGGACACTGCCACATTGTCGGCTTTTTAGCAAATATTGGAATTAAGTGGTTTTAGTTCTCCAATTTGTTTTTCCAATACCTTTTGGCAATTCTCAATGCATGTATGCAGGCTGGCCCAGTGACATAGTGGTTAAGTTTGCACGCTCTGCTTCCACCACTAGGGGTTCACAGGTTTGGATTCCAGGCACAGACCTACACCTCGCTCATCAAGCCACACTGTGGAGGCATTCCATATACAAAAAATAGACCAAGATTGCCACAGATGTTAGCTCAGCAACAATCTTCCTCAAGGAAAAAGAGGAAGACTGGCAACAGATGTTAGCTCAGGGCCAATCCTCCTCAACAAAATAAATAAATTAATTAATAAATGCATATACAAATTTTAGAAAAAGCTTGTCAATTTGTACCAAAAAATTTGTTACAGTATTGATTGAAATGCACTGAATACATAGATCAATTTGAAAAGGATTGGTGTCCTAATAATATCAATTATCTCAATCTGAAAACCTAAAATAGCCCTCCATTTATTGATTACTTCTCCAGTTTCTATCAGCAATATTTTATAGTTTTCAAAGTAGAGGTTTTGCATATCTTGTGCTGCATTTGTTTATAATTATTTTTGTTCTGTTCCTATTTTAAATGAAATATATGTTGCTTTTAATTTTCCTATTATTGGGATATACAATTGATTTTTGAACACTGACCTTGCAGTTCTTTTTCAAATCCAGATGTTTATTCTTAGAGAGTTTCACAGATTCCTCAGTATTTTGTATTTAAATGTGGAATTAATGTATCTGTCTGTTGTTAGAGGGATCAAGATACACTTTTTTGTATGTCCCTGTATGGATATGCAATTGACCCAGCATCATTTATTGAAATGTTTGTCCTTTACTCCCTGCGTGGCAGTTTCAATTCTTCATAAATTATGTGACTATCTTTGCATAGCTCTGTTTGTAAACTCTCTGTTCTGTTTCATGTATATAACTACATATCTTTGCATCTATACTACTGTCTAATTTAGTATAAATTTAAAAGGGATACTGAAACACCATACATCCTTCTTTTTTGTTTCATTCAAAATTGTTTTGGTGAATCTTGGACTTTTGCATTTTATAAACCAATTTTCGACTCGACTTGTGAATTTCCACACTAAAACAGCTGTGATTTTGGCTGAAATTGCACTGAATCTATTTGCAGATAACTGCCATCATTATAATAATGGTTTTCCCATTCCATCAATATGGTTTATTACTTCCTTAATTTAGATAACCTTTATTGTTTCAGTAATGGTCATAGTTCACCAGGTAGAGAATTTGCATAAGTTTTGTTAGATTTTTTAAGATAGTGATTGTTATGCTCTTTAAAATGGCACTAGTTTAAAATTCATCTTTCTATTTATTGCTGTCCATAGAAATGTGACATATTTCTGGAAATCAACCTTTTTTTTTCATCGTTTGCTAAATTTCCTTATAAACTATAAGTTTTTCTATAGATTACTTTGGTACATAGTTGCATTACCTAAAAGTAATGTTTTATTATTTTTTCTATGTTTCTGCATTTATTGACTTCTTGCATGACCTAAAACCTCAAATGAAATGTTAAAAAAAAATGATAGCAGACACCCTTATCTCTTTGTGATCTAATTGAGAAAGCTTTCACTGTTTCCCCATGGAGATTAATGCTGGTTCCGTTTTTTAAAAACATGTTCCATTGTACATGTGTGCATTCTAACTGAAAATACTTTTTCTCATCATTTCCTTTCCTTTCCTTTGGGTCTGATTTGTTGTTCTTTCCTTATCGCATCTTCATTGATTCTTCACCTTTCCTTTTTTATTTCGATAATATTAACTCAAGAGCTTTACTGCATCCCACAGGTTTTGATAATCCACATATTTATTATCATTTAGGTAAAATATTTTATTAATTTCTTTGTGATTTTTTTAAAAATCGTGGGTTATTCAGAAATGTGTTGCTTAATTTCCAAATTGTTCAGAAATTTCTAATTATTTGTTTTTATTGTTATCTAAATTAATCCCACTCTGGTAAGACCTATACTTTGAATGATTTAAATTGCTTATAGCTCAGCTTATGATCACATTTGGAAATGTTTCCTGCGTAATTGAAAACAATATAATTTTATTTATTTGGTAATTGTGGATTGCATAGTTCTTCTGATATATCAGATAGGCAAATTTTGTTAATTGGGTTGTTCTGTTCTATTATAAACGCTGATTTTTGTTGATTTGTTCTATTAACTTTTGACAACTATGCACTAAGGGCTCCCTGACTTTGGGTTTATCTTTTTTTTTTCAGTCATGCCAATTTTTCCTCTGCACATTTTAAATAATTTTATTTTTGGTATCATACAAGTCTAGAATTATATCTCCATGGTTTATTGACACTTTAACATTAGAAAATAACCCATTTATCTCTAGCAATTCCTTTTGCTTTAAAGTCTACTTAAAAGCTGCACTGCTTTCTTTTGTTTAACGTTTGTATTAACTTTTTCCATTGTTGCTTTGAACCTTTCTATAGCCTTATATATTTAAGCTGTGTAATAAGATTTAACAGAGATAGATTTAATAACAATCTAAAGGAACTAACTATGTTATAATATCTCACACATACTAGCCACTCGATATGGATTAGATGATTAAATTCCATTAAAAATCAATAAAAAGTTACATAAAAATTTTTCAAAATTATACGTATTGAAGTCTGACAAAAGTTGATGTTCTTAGAAAGTAGGATTACAGGTAATACTTCATTTTTGTTTTACTTTCTCATATTCATTAAAAGTCCCTAAGAAAAATACTGATTAAATAGCTGATATAAGTGGTTGAGAAGTCATGTCATGTGTCAACTAAATATAATGCTAAACACAAGTCTGTTTCTCATAACATAAAGTGTTTTCTCATTTCCTAGGAACAAGCCATCCTTTTCCAAGCTTTTCGATTTTTTGCTCATCTCTCATTTTTTTATTAGTGACATTTGTTTTGCGTTCCTTCAGGCCTCCGCTGCTGCTCTAGCATCACCACCTTATACCTCTACAAACCACCAAAACTGTCGCCTCCAGGCCACCCTATATATGAAGTACCCCACTGGTTTTTTACCTATGCTTACTTTTTTTAATCTCTTTCTTCTGCTGCATACAATTTTCTCCCTTACCACTATCCCCTTCATCCCGCCCCCTCCACCTTCTTCACCTAATCCTTATAGTATCCTTGAGCAATTTCATTCACTTTCATTTCAGTGATGCCTCTCTCTGTCTTGTTCTGAGCTCATCTGCAACATCCTTTAACCAGGAGGCTATGATGTATCGCTTCATGTGTAAAGTTTGCCCTGAATCTTATTAGAACTGATATACACTCTTTTGTATCCAATCTCCATCCTTTCTATATCTCTATTTAAAATCCATCACAGAGTATTTATAATTCTTTGTTTCTTTGAGACATTGGATGTTGTCCATGTGTCTCTCTAAATTGGCTCTTCAACCTCCTCCACTCTGTTCTACACCCAGGGGAGCTCTCCTCTGTAAGCTGCATTACTAGAGCTCCCTTGCTCTCTGTCTTCTGATTTGGTTCAGCTAATGGAGGTACATGGGAAATCAGAGATTTGAAAGGGAGACATATTATGATATTTTCCCCCAGGCTCCTTACCTAGTGGGTCACAATTTGCAGTTTCTATGTTTCTCTGCTGAGGGGCATGGTTCTATCCAACAGTTAGAGTTCTCTCTAGATTTCAGTAACTGTTCAGTCCATTTAACCCTCCAGAGCTAGGATTGGCAGACGCCCCACTATTGCATTTCATTCATTCTTGCTTTCCTTTAAACCTGCACACATCTTTTTGAAGAAAAGATTCATTAGTCTTTCCTCCATTACCCTGTTTGAATGGTGCTATCCTTTTTCCTCCTGACACCATAACTGACACACTCAACTGTGTGATCTGTGTGATTATAAAAATCTTTCAGTCAAGTACCATGATTTTGGTCCTTGTATCCCAGAACTAATCAGAGTTTGGTGAAATAGTATGAGTTCAATCAATGTTTATTCCATTATCTAATTCCTAATCAATGGTTCCATGATAGAGAGATAGATACATACATAGATACATAGATAATCTTACTTAAATATTAAGAGGAAAAAGGCCTATAGAACTTTGTTTATGCTTGTCATTTAAAATTATGCTTCTTGACCTACAAATATATCCCCAAAATTTGGGATCCTTTAAGGAGCTATGTGAGAAAGTTAGATTAAAAACAGTAAATCTGGAGGCCAGCCCTGTGGTATAGTGGTTAAGTTCAGCACATTCTGCTTCAGCAGCCCAGGTTCACAGGTTTGGATTCTGGGTGCAAACCTACACCGCTCGTCAGCCATACTATGGCACTGACCCGCATGTAAAGTGGAAGAAGATTGGCACAGATGTTAGCCCAGGGCTAATCTTCCCCAGCAAGAAAAAAAGTCTGTAAGAATAGAGCATGGGAGGCAGGAGAAGACATAAGGAATTAATAATCAAAATTGGGTTGGCTATTATTTTTCTAAGGCCATGTACCCTACGCTATACCTATTTTTTATTTTCAAGTCAGGTAAACCAAAGCACAGAAACAATATAATGAAAGAATTTACAAAAAACCCTAGTGATCATTTACTCTAACTTCTCAGTTTCAAGTAGCACTTACCTGTTCTGGTACAGACTTTGACACTGTTCTTAGAACTAGTCAAAACGTCATTCAGAGAGCTAACAATTAAATTATCCCATGGGTTCTACTGGAATCCGATTTTCAGTAAGACCTAAAGGGAGAATATATATACACATACATAGGTTACATTTTACAAGGCTTTTTCCCCGCTAGTTAAACTCAAAGTCTGTCCTTTAAGTTCTATATAGTTAGAACTTTTGGTACTGATTTTGACTACTGTACAATATGAATATAAATTAGTATGAGTGAAACTTAATATATCAGTGCTATTTTGTGTAGTTCATCTTTTAATGTTATGGAATTTAATTGTTTCCAGTTATTTTCAGTATTTCCATAAGTGTTCACTGAATTCTTTAAGTAAAATATATCTTCAAATAATTTTTGTAAAATATTTACCTTTTGAATATATTCCCGGGTCTATGTTTAGTCCTATTTAGCTTGATCAGCTCCACGAAATAAGTGTAGGTGATTTTAATAATATTTATTGTAATATATACATAATACATACACATGCATATAAATTCATATGTGTGAGTATATATAGATTTAGATTTTTAACACTCACAAAGTACTTTTACATACATTATTCCAAGTCATATTCATTATTCCAAGTAATGAGTCTGTGAGATAGGTCGTCTCCCTTTTGCAGATTAGAAAAAAAATCACCTAAGCCTTGAAGGAATTATGCAAAGTTCATACCCCCAGGAAGTCAAAGACTCAATAATTAAACTCAAATTTTCAGACATTAAATCTTAGAAGCGAAATATGATTCCCAGCTATCCAAGTCTTCATGTCCTCACATGATCCTTTGAATCCCAAGCTCCATAGCTGGAGGCTTAATAGAAGAAGCTGGAAATAATCTTTTTCTAATATTGCTGCAAAGATGCTGTCAGGTATCTCCACAGAGTGGAGAGATCACAGGACGTTAGCCTAGCCATTCATTGCAGCCACTGGAGGGAGAGACACTGAGGTGCCGCTGAAGCTTGTAGGATTCAGGGCCCAGCAGAAATGACTTTGAAGCTTTCACCTCTCACTTTGCACTGATCCCTCAGGAAAGGCAATCAACCTGTCTGAGCCTCTTGGTTTTATCAAGACAGGAAGATGATGGCATTCAAGATGCCTTGCATCTTGCAAGATACCTTGCAAGATGATGGCAAGGATTCTAGTGAATAGACATACATTCAGAAATCGGATGAGGCTCAAACCCCTGTTTCCTGTAACTCTCTTGATCTCAGACTTCCATTGTCACCAATGGCAGGAATGTTTGTTCTTTCCGATTAAGTATATTGGTGGTTTAAAACAAAGTCTTCTTTGGGGGCTGCCTCGTTTCTCGAGGACTGCCCTGCTCCTCTTTCTTTGATGGTGATGCACGGGAAAAGCTGTAGTTTCCACTTGGGTATTGGCTGAGTGGTATTGGTTCTCCCTGAGCTCTGGTTAAAGTGTTTAATTCTGCTTGGCTTACATTCTTTGACCTTTGTATTTTGTTTGTTTTGCTGATAGAGCTTGGCCAAGAGCATCATTGGGGATCCTGCACTTTACATGCTGTTTTGTGCCAGGTCCTACCAAGTCGTTTATATTTGGGGCCAGACACTGTTGCTAATTACTGTGGACCTGTCTTTGACTCCATTTGGGAGATGCCCATACTCTGCCACCAGCTTCTTCCGAATCTAAGGATCTTCTGATAGACTATTACTCTTCCCTTGAGATCCCTGGGACAACGTTCTGTTGCATTCTCCACACTGAGAATGTGTAACCCACTAAGGTTTTACCCAGGCCCATCTACTTAGTACCTTCCATAGCCATTGAAACTCTTTCTTAAGCAGGCCATGTTAAATTTAGGACAAAACTGCCTATGAGCATTTTCTGGAAATCTTGAGAGCTTTCAAGGCATTGAAATTCACTACCTAACTCCACAGATCTATCTGGATATTTCTACTATTACCCTTAACCTTTAACCTGAGGAGTGGCAAAACCCATGAGTGTAACTTCTTGTTATTCTGTTTCTTATTCCCTTAGATTTTTGTGCCAGAACTGTTCCATTGAGGTAGAAATGTCATTTGCATCATATTTTTTTAGCTCTTTTATGTTATGGCTTACACACTGATCCTTCTTTTATCTTCTGGTTTATGATATTTAAAATTTGAATTTGAGGAATTCCAAGAAAACATTATTCTCTCTCTTTCTTAATCTCTCTCTCTACCTCTGAAATTTCAAGACTATTATTTTACTAATGTAAAAAAAAAAATTATATGTCAAAACCAAAACTAAAGAAAGACATTTTAATTCCAAATATCATTTCTCTTTCCAGTTCCCATGAGAACAAGCCTCAGCCTGATGACCTTTTTTCACCAACAAAAGGTACTGAAATGGAGGAAAACATTACCCAGAGTGAAAAATAATTTAGATGCTATTTAAAAATACTTCCTTGCTATACTTTCAAAGCCCACAGCATGTCTGGCGTGTTGTACATGGCTAATAAATTCAGGTTAAAATTATTATTAGCTATAATTATGATATATACATACACACACATACATACATATACACATACACGTTTATTTGACTCATACACAATTTCACATCAATATAGTTTGTATATAATGGTTTTTGTTGTCTTCACCAAAAATAGTCATTACTATCTTTGTTAATACTATAGATTTTGTTCTTCTGAAAAAGCAGAGTTCATTTTCAAGGTTTCCCTTTATCAAAACTAAGAACATATAATGCACATTGGACTGGCATTCATACGTGTGAGACAATAGAGAAATAATGACCCTTCACTCTGCAACAGGAACAAACCAGAGGCAAATGCTGACCCTTGGACTTAACAAGATTTCATCTTGGGTCTAAGGATAGACAAAGTCAGATACAACAAATAATTACTATTACTCTATCAACAGTCGACTTTATTTTTTAAGATCATTTTTAAAACAATTTATTAAACTGCTATATCTTGTTGTTATAGAGGTTCTAGGATATTTCACAAGAGACTAAAAGAGTGTTATACACTTTCCTTCAAATATATATATATATATTCATTCATATATATATATATATATATATACATTCACAATTAAGTAGACTAAAAAATTATTTCAATGTAACAAATTTTTGAAATGAGATTTTCACAATTCTTTATTGTAGGTACTTGACCCCACATGCAAAACTAGTGTGACTCCTTCTATGAGTAACATGTATGTGTTCTCTAATACTCCTCTGGAATTTCAGTCATTTCAATACCACATTATACGCCATCAGAGATTTTCTTCTTTGAATTATTTATTCTCTAAAATGTTACTTGACTATTTATTACCAGGAAACTTTCTAGACATAGAAAAGTGGATGAAATATTTTTCTTTCTTTAAAGGACAACCTAATGGGGGCCAGTAAACATTTTTTTAAAGACTAGAGCAAATATAAACACTCTAACAGACTATGTGTGTGGTACGACAAGAGTATACAAAATAGGAGATGGGCTAGTGAGGAATGCTACATAAAAGAAGTAATTTTTAAAATAAAAACACCATTATTGAGGAATATTTACATAAAATTAAATTCATCAATTCTAAGTTAACGAGTTTATGACTTTTGACAAATGTACACAGTCATGTAAGCACTAATGCAATCATGATACAGAAGATTCATATCATCCTACAAAAAAGGGATTGACTTTTCCCTTCACCCCTCACAAATGCTAATCTGCTTTTTGTGTTAATTTCTCCCCTTCTAGAATTTCACATAAACGGCATCATACAGTATCCCATCTTTTGTGGTTGGCTTCTTTTACATACTACAATGTTTTTGAGATTCGTCTATGTTGTTACATGTACAAGTTCGAGTATTTTACTCCTGAGTTGTATTTCATTCTATGGATATGTTACAATATGTTTATACTTTCAAAAGCTGATAGGCATTCAGGTTATTTCCAATTTGAGGCTATTATGGAAGAAACTTTTAGTCATTGATATTATTCTGATTAGTATTGATAGTACGATCGCTGAATTACTTTTGTTCACAATTGTCTAATGAATTTTATCTATATTTTAACCTTTCTTCTTTCATTACGTGTAAGTTATACAACACTTTCTGGAACAGTTAATCACTGAAGAAATCCTTACAAAATTATGTTAAATTGAGAAGACAGGTTATAAATACTAGATATTCATACATATGTATATAAAATATTTGTAGTTTTGAATATTTTATTATTTAAATGTGTCTGTGGGTGTTATTTTGAGTGTGTATAATGACAAGAACAAAAAAGTTTATTGGCTTCTTCTGAGTAGTATGATATGGAAGCATTTCTTACAAGTAATACTTTTCCATATTTTTACAACATATGAACTTGGTGCATAAAAATATAAGTAAAATTAGGGAGCATTTAAAATTAGAAATAACAGCCTTATATTTATCACACTGCACTCAAAATTCTATCATTTCTTCAATTCATTCACACAACAAAATTCAGTGAGATGTCTTTTGCCAAATAAATTTTATGATACATTGAATGCTTTTTAATTTTTTGGTATTTGCGATGTAAATTAGCATATTAAATATTCTGAGGACTTCTATAGGGTTGGAAGCCAGCCTCTCAAAACTTATTTTACAAGTGAGCCCTCTTCCGATCACATCTAACTACACGACCGGGAGACCATGCTTTGTACCGTGGGATGCATGTATCAGTAAAATATATAAAGTAGGAGAAAGGGCTCTTGCGCTTATAATCAGAGAATGAAAATTATGTGAAAAGTGAACTTGAAAAACGAATATATTAATAATGACTACAGTGATAATAAATTTCTATTGAGAATTATCACTTGGGGGTCAGGCCCCATTGCTGAGTGGTTAAGTTTGCGTGCTCCACTTGTCCGGCCCAAGGTTTCGCCAGCTCGGATCCTGGGTGCGGACATGGCACCACTCATCAGGCCAAGTTGAGGCGGCATCCCACGTGCCACAACTAGAAGGATCTACAACTAGAATATACAACTATGTACTGGAGGGATTTAGGGAGAAAAAGCAGAAAAAAAAGGAATTTATTACTTGGGTTTTCAGTTATTTCAACATTATCAGAAGAGGAAGGTTTATCTCCATAATATTCTTTTCCTTTCACCTTCCTTTGTGATGTAACAGTAAACTTCCAGGGTTTGAAATATATTCACCAATGTAATTTGATGTATGTGTTCCTACAATTCAGGAAAAAGGAAATAACAATAGACTAATATATCAAACACTAAGTCTAGACTTCGAAGTGTAGATCTGCAAAACCATTTCTTGAAAGCAGTAAGTGTGTAGAAATTAAATTCTAATAGAGTAATAAAGATAATTTGTTTGAGACTAAACGAGAAGACAAAGTGTGTCTATAATATGCTGTTTATCTTCTAATCAATTCTAATTTGCCTCAACATTTATCAGATGGAATTGGACACTTCTCATACTTGTTTTGATGCAAACTCTATCAATCCATTCTATGAGTCCCTCAGCGAGAAGAGGATTTACTTTGGTTTATCAAAACTCTCAGATATGGTGCTCATTGATCTAATCAGTTGTTTATGACTCAACAATTTTTAAGATGGATTAAACTATATTTTAGGAGTGAAATATTCACTGAATAAAATGCAAAATGGCCCTTACTGCACTCTGTGGTTTGACCCAGCATCATCCTTCAAATTATAAGTGCAATTTCAGCAAATTCCTGTCTACTCAGATGCTTTTAAAGACTGAATAAAACATCCCTAAATTGTCGTTAGCGCCATTCATCACCATTACCAACCACATATCACTGATGAGGAAACTTACCTATTGATTTAAGATCTGAGTAGGGGCATGAGGAAACAACTGGTCCTTGCAGCAAATGAATGTCATTCAGTTCAATGATTAAGCAGAAGGAGTCTATGCACACAGACTCCTAGATATATGGACTTCACACTGTAATGTTCCTCCTATTCCCTTACCATTAGTGTGGTTCATTACTCAAAAAGAAGATATTTTAGATGTATACAAACATATATAAAAAGATGTTTTATAAAACTTCAAAAACTAAAATGACAATAAAAGTGTTTTGTTATTGTATTAAAAATAATAAGTTTATGAGAGTTTGCCATGGTGTGCTTTTTTTAATAAGTGGAAGAAGGTGGGGAGAAATTAAAAGAGGAATATACAGATATTGATAATGACAAAAAGAATAGAGCAATATATTGTCTATTTTAATCCAGTAGGAGAAGCTTGATAATGACAGCAAGGGGGGAAATGTCTGCTACATGTTTAATACATTTTAGGTTCGACTGCATCAAAAATAGATTTTCTCAAGAGCTTGAGATCCATGTCAAATGTCAAATATCTACTTATTGAGTTGCCTTTGTTTTATTCTGGATGGAAGTGTGAGGAAGAGTGAGACTGGAGATGGCTAACTACTACCCACCGCAGACACTCATGTAATGGTACCCATGCCTTTATTTCATTCCTTTAAGTGAAGAATTTGAAGTATGCGCACTAGAAAAATATCAGCACTGTGTCTTGTGCAAAAACATACATTTCCTATTCTTCACCTATAAAAGAGAAACTTAGAAAGGACATCACTAAAATTCTTAGTGAATGGGGGCCAGCCCCGTGGGGTAGTGGATAAGTTCAGCATGCTCCACTTCAGTGGCCTAGCTCAGATCCCAGGCACGGACCTACACCACTCATCAGCCATGCTGAGGCAGTGATCCACATATAAAGTGGAGGAAGATTGGCACAGATGTTAGCTCAGGGCTAATCCTCTTCAAGCAAAAAAACGGGAAGATTTGCAACAGATGTTAATTCAGGGCTAATCTTCTTCAAGCAAAAAAAAGGGGAAGATTTGCAACAGATGTTAGCTCAGGGTTAATCTTCCTCAGCAAAAAAAAATCAATCAATAAATAAATAAAGTCAATGATATGAATTGATAATTTACAGACATGAAAAATTATTTTAGTCATGAAAATTGCCAACAATACATAATATTCTAACGCTTAGGCTCATTAATTTACTCTGCTTTGCCTCAGCTCCAGCCTGAAGTCTTACCTCATCCATCTGTTTTTCAAAACCTTACTGCATACCCTCTTTAAAACCATTTTTACCAATTTTTTTTGGTTTGAATAATTTTTTAAATAAAAAAAAAACACTGCATGACTTCCAAGTTGCATAATTACATACTGTTTTAATTTGCAAAATACATTTTATCAAATATCCTGATATTTCTTCTTTTTTGCTTTAGAGTGACTATTTAAATATGTTACTGTAGCAACAAAACCATCCCATTTTTTAATTCTCTACTACAAATTTTGAACTTAGTTTGCATCAAGTAAATGTTAAATCTTAGAGTACAAGATATAGGAATATTTGTTTTAATAAACCCAATAATATAAATTTGATTTATAAAATTTTGTTTGATTATAAATTTGAACTGGTAATCATTTCACCATTTTAGCCTGTGGCTTTCTTTCTCTCGTTTGCATGTTTTTGCTTTTACTTCTATGCCACACTGGCTTGCTGTGCAGCAACTGCACGTGCAGTGTTACAATAAAGACTGAGAAAATGTTTGCCGGTGTAATGTCTATTATGGTGTGCGATAGTATTTCTCTCTAGTTCTTAATGATTTAAATGTGACAGAGTCTTTTGGACTTTGTAAGAAAAAGTGGCTTTTCCAGGTGATTATTTTGGTTGGTGTCAAAATAAGAATTTATAGTGTATTATTGTTGATTCTCTTTTAATTAAAATATATATATTACAGAAAAAAAGACATATTGCATAATCTGAGGCTTGGATTGTGTTGCTCTTATAAAAACCCTTTATATAATGTAGAGATGGAGGGCATTATTCTCAAATTGAGGGAATCTGTATCTCTTGGAGTACTAGTACTTTATCTCTATCTGTAACTATTTTTCTCAGAATCAGCTACATGTAGTAATACGCCTGGTTCCCTCCTCCCAATTTCTCACAGCTCAGTCCACTTCCCTCTTCCTGTTGACTCAGCCCATCAGAAGTTTGTGAAATCAATACAGGCTTTTTGTAAAAGTGTTCGACAGAGCTCTAGTTCTGAATTCGCATGACTCAGCAGTCAATCAAACTTACCGCTCAGACCTGGATTTTCTACATCCTTTCTGTACATAAACTGCTGCATTATATTTTGTGACTTATATTTGTGTCCTCTCTCTATGGGACCCTACTTTGTGTTTGCTATTCCCTTCAAAACTGAGCTGCAGTTTCATGGATGCATCTCCACACTTTGCTTCAAACCTCCTTGATGCCACTTCTTATTAAATTGAAAGAATATATACTGAGAATATACTATGTGCCAGATCCTACGCTAGGTAACGGGAACAGCATTGCCCTAATCATCAGCTACAGTTAGTTGAAAGATTAACGTGTCCACCAATATTGCCAGTAATAAAATAGACAGAAAATACAAGTTAGAGCAAAAGTGAAAATAAGGAAGTGGTTAAAAACATTTACAGAAGGAAAGGAAGATTTCACACAGAAAAGATCATTCTTCAGAGTGAGTAAAACTTCAAGAAAGTGGCATAGGAATGAGATTAAAAAGCAAGTTGGGATGCAAAGAATGCTTTTACAAATTTCTATTTTTCCTTCTGAATGAAGTGATTCAAGCAGCCTCAGGAAACAAGTGGCTTAGCCTCTCTCAAGAGGTTGTAGTCATGATGTCATGCAGGACTGCGGAGTCATCCGAAAGCCTGACTGGGGCTGGAAAATCCACTTCCAACCTTACCTGCAAGGCTGTTGACAGGAAGCTTCAGTTCCTCATGACTCTCTTCATTGGGCTACTCACATCATGGCAGCTGGCTACCCTCAGTATAAGTAGAGAGAGAGAAAGATTGACAGAGAGAGTGGAGGGAGAGGAGGGAAAAGAGGGCTGGGGAGATGAGATGAGGGAAAAGAAGAAAGACAGGAGAGAGTGAAGAGGAGAGAGGAAAAAGAATGACCAAGATTAAAGCTGAAGTATCTTTCATAATCTAATCTCAAAAATGATAGCACATCATATCTGCCCTATTCTATTTATCACACAAACCAACATGGTACAATGTGAAAGGGAACTAAGTGTCTTATTATACTTTTAATACTTGCTGGCATTTTTATTAATATTTTCTTTAGAATTTTGACTTAACAGTGATAAGTAAAATCGGCCTCTAGATTTCTTTTTGCACTTATACATTTGGGGATGAAAGTGAAACCAGCTTCAATATAATTGAAAGAACATTCCATACTTTGTTATTATGTGGCATAATATACATGATATTTGCAAGTTTCTTTTTTAAAGATTAGACACAATTTATGTATAAAATTTCTAATCCTATGGTCTTATTTAGTGATAGCTCTTTTACTTTTCAACTCTTCTATAGCAATTTGTCTTTCTCAAGTTTCTGTATTCTTCTAGGGTCGATTTACATGATGCATATTTTGCTAAAATTTATCCATTGTATTCAGGTTTAAAAATTAATTTCCATAAATTTACATGGAGTAATTTTCTTACAATATTTTAATATTTTTGTATCTATGGTTTGATTTCCTTTCTTAATCCTAAACTTACATTCTTTTATCCTGGGTAAGGTCTATAAAGGAAGTTCGTATTAGTAGTCTTTTCAAAGAACCAGTTTTTGGATACATTAACTGGTAGTATACATTCTATTATCATTCATTCAATTTTATTAATTTATTTTTATTATTTATTTACATGTTTATATTTAGTTTTATTCTGTCATTTTTCTCCCTAAATTTATTTGAATTAATAGCCTCTCATCTAATTAAAAAAATATTCCTCTCTCTTCTTTAAAAATGAAGGCATTTAAAGTCATACATTTTTACAATTTTTAATGTTTTGATATGAAGTGTTCTTTTATTTGTTAATGTAACTTATGTTTCTTTATGATCAAGTATTATCTAAGATTGCATTCTCAATTTCTAAGTCATTAAAACAAGATTTTTATCTTATTAATCCTCTTGCTGTTTCTTGTTTTATAGTTAAAATATATATATAAGCTATTCCTGAATTTTGTTTTCAAGTTGCTTTACCAGTTTTTGCTTTGCCATTTGCTGGCTGCCTTTAGCTTGTTTTTCAGTCTGCTTGTTTTTTCACAAACCTTTTCTGTAACTCATTTCTTCAGGAAAGACCACAGACGCAATTACTTCTTCAATTCAGGGGATTTTTGTTCCATTGTGTTTTTGATTAATTCTTTCACATTCTTCTCTTCCATTTTCTTCTATCTTCAAGGCTGACTTTTTATACTATGTCTCTTGAAATTTTCTTCCAAGTCTATTATAATTCTCTTAGGATTGTCAATTACATAAGTTCCAAATAGTTTCTGCTGTATAACAGTTTCTTGTATAAAATAAAAGGTATTTCTCTCTCACATAAAAGAAGATAGAGGGGAGGCAGCTCAGTTCAGAAGCAGAGACTCTGAGTTCTTCCGGAACCCAGGGTCCTTCTCTGCCATGCTAATGCCAGTCTCCATCATTACTGGTCAGAGTGTCTTCCGAGGCTCCGGTCATCGTGTTTCTAGCCCAGCCATCATCCCACAAAACAATTCTGCCTGCATTCCACTGGTCTGCTTTGAATCACACGGCCACACCTAACTGCATGGATGGCTGGGGAACATAGTCTTTAACTTGGATATTTTATCACTTTAAATAAAATGAGATTTCCATTACGAAGGAGAAAGGAAATACTGGATATTTGGTGGCAACCAGCACATATGTTAAACCATGTCTTTGCATTTCTTTTAGTGCTTTGAGATATGAGTTCCATTGGATGTTCCAAGGATTTAAAATCAAATATTGATAGTGTGACCATCTCCTTCAGTTAATCTTCTGATTTTTAAATCTAAAGTAGGCGCTGGCCCAGTGGTGTAGCAGTTAAGGTTGTGCACTCCGCTTCCGCCTGGGGTTTGCTGGTTCAGATATCTGGGGGCAGACCTATGCACTGCTTGTCAAGCCATGCTGTGGCAGGCATCCCACATATAAAATAGAGGAAGATGAGCATAGATGTTAGCTCAGGGGTCTGCCTCAGCAAAAAGAGGAGAATTGGCAGCAGATGTTAGCTCAGGGCTAATCTTCCTCAAAATTTAGTTGCAGACAATATTTTTGTGCTAGACTTGCATGTCTGTTGATGTGCTAGCTATTTTTTCTCCTGGACTTTATCTGCTCTGGTCATTAGTGACATTTTCCAAGTACTCCACTTGGTCTTTCCTGACCATTTACATACACTACTTCTCTTTGGGGTTTGGGTAGAGTAGCTCTAGTACCTAGAGTTTCAAAAGTCTTGCAAATAGTTTGAGGTACAGTGATCTCTCCATCAATGGCTTAATCCTTAGATTAACAGTCAACCTTTAATCAAGTCCCCAGATGCCAGGAGGGACATCTAACATCTCTTCCCTCAGGCTCCATTCCTCAATAACAAGGGCACTTTCAGGCTGTCAGTTTGGCTTCTTCTCAGCTTCTTGTGAGCCAGGGACCAAGTTCCCTCAAGAGGGAAAATCTCACTCTTCTCCAGTGAAGTCCAGGGGCTTCTGAACCAAGCTCTTCTCAGAAGACCTTCATTCAGATACTCATTCTGTGTCCTTCCTCTGGCTCCCAAGTCCTCATACAATCCAGGGATGAGAAGCACTTGCAAAAAATCTCCTAGTCAGGACCTCACTGAGCCAATGACCCATTGTGACACTGCAAGGCCTAATTGCCTTGAGATAACTGGCAGTTCCTTTGCTCAAGAGAGGACTATAGTTGGAGTTGAGAGTAGATTCAAGTCAGGAGACATTCCACTCACTATCTTCCAAGAATTTGGAAGGCGACTTCAAGCTATTTAACTTTTTTTATTAGTAGATTTTTTTCATCAGTTTTATCTTAAATGGAATTCTACACCACTACACAACTTAAATGGAACTTCACAACAAAGGAAAGAGCAAGACTTGAAACACAACCCACCCACTTTGTCCTCATGCTAATCACATGTTGCACCAACGCTGTCCCTAACTTCCACCTTAGCTACCCACGAACATAGTTTTAAAAAGAGTGATCTAGTGCCTATTTGACACCCACTGAAAAAGATTCAGAACTCCTATTTTAAGTAAATCTTTGTATTCAGTGGGTATTTATTCTACTCTTCCTGTTCATATATGGAATTCCATCTATTGTAGAATAAATGTTGGGTTTTATTTACAAGATGAAGCAAAAAATTCCTTCATCTATGATAAATGTTAAAGAAAAGGAGTCTGTCTTTAGTATAATACACAGAAAGAAAACATTGAGACCCCTTTTCAGTAATAGTGGACAGTGTTAGTGGGACCAACACTCGTACTGAAAATAATTTATAAATTTGCGTAAACATATTTAAAAATTATCAAGCTAAAAATAATTGAAGAATTGACAAAATGTTCAACTACTGACCCAAATCCATCTTTCAAGATAATAGTAACCAAGAGTTTTTGGATTTTCACTATTATCAAAACTGTAGTTGTAAGAACAAAATAACGTGTTTTATAATTACAGTCTTATTTCCCTTTGGCAATCTTTGATGCCAGATGCCTGATTTTATATCCCAACTGATAGCGTGCTATCTGGGCGATATTGGGCAAATTGCGTACATTCTCTAGATCTTAGTTTTTAGATCTGTAAAGTGTTCCTAATAAAATCACTTGCCTCATAGAGTTTTGGGACAATTAAATGAATTAATTCACATAAAGAATGATGCCTAGAATTTGGTAACTACTCCATAATTTTTTTAGCTATTAAACAGTTTTGGGATGATGCCTATAACATGCAATATTTGAAGTGACTTCAAATTGCTTTGGAATGAGACCGAGTACAGATACATTTCAATATCCATGTCTGCATGCACAGCCACGAAAATGAAATCTTTTTTCTGAAAAGTTACAACATGTCTGCAATTCTACAGGGTCCCGCCTGGGCCCCCCTCACCTGCAAAGTCTGTTGTCTAGAATTCGTCTTCTTGGAAAGAACTCAGTGTCCCAAGTCCCAGTGCCACTCTGTGTGTGTAACTTTGTCCCAGGCTTGAATCTCTGCCAGTCAAGACACACTACCTTTAACCTAGGAAAAGGCACTTGTTTCTATGCTACCACTGCCAAACACTTCATAGTTCATCAAAATCAGTGACCATCATATAACAGAAACAATAAATAGAGAAACATTTGATGTACCATTTTTCAGTTGAAAAGCAAAAAGAACAAGAAATTCAAGTAATCATAAAAAACCTGATAAAATTATTTAAAAAACACTTCTGGTTTATAGAGCTATCTTGTTGCAGCCACACAGCTGTGTGTTCGGTGGTTTTTGAAACATATTTGGAGTATATGATAAACTAGAATAAGAAAATAATATCATAAATTTCTATCCGCTCTTTGATTTGATACAAATGTTGCAGCACCAGTTGACATCATTTCTAGAATAAGAAACACATGAAAGCAAGACAGCTCTGCATTTCAACTGGCTGGCTTTGATTTAGTGTTACATTACTATCTTGTTTTATGAGTTTTGTAATATCAGCCTATTTGGTTCATAATGAATAAATGATGAATAATTCATAACATATAAAAATTAATCAGGGAAATCTGATTTTAGAGACCCTTTTCTGGAAAATGACAAAGCCTCCATATATATCATGAGGCACATTTTTAAAATAACATCAAAATCTTTGTTAATATTATGTCAAAATACAATATATTCTATAAGATGAAAAGCAACCTCTTTAAGTAAAAACATTTATCTGAATGGGCACGTTATAAAGATGTGCAGATTTATGCACAAAATTCAATATAATCATGGACAGGCAAACAATCTTGTCCTGCTTTTTTTTCCATCTAATTTTAAATCACACTGAATAACAAATCAGTTGAATTGATGAATTGTATAAGGTACTGAGTTCTTTGGAGAAATAACACTACTTCTTGTAAATTCTGTAATGTTGGAAATATGCAATTGTGATTTGTAATGTGGGTAAGTATTTATGAATATATTGTGACAGTACTCAAAACCCCCTAATCTTAAGGATAGAGGAAAGCACCTTCCTCAAGGGTTATCTAAATGTCACAAGCTTACCAAAATTTTATCCACACAAATAACCCAACTAGACATGTGGAAATCTAACATTTTTTTCTGTTCTCTCTTTCCTCTTACACTATTTCATTCTACCCTTCTGGCCTTGAGAGGCCCAGGTCCTTTAATTTGATGTGAAAGAGGCTGAATTAGTGTACTTTCAGCAGAGATGGGTCCCATTCATGCGGAATTTGTAAATCTTTCAGATTGAGGTGATAATCGTCAAAGCTTTTCATTTATTACTGGAAATGTCCCCTTAGAACAGGATATAAACAGAATTCACTGACTATGTCAGTCCTCCATCTATCTTGGGTGGGATAAAAAAAGGAAAATGAAGTGGCAAAGAGCTGGAGATGTCTACCTGGTAACTGACCCTGAATAGGGGCACGGCATGTGATGGAGCTGGAGAGAGAGAAGAATCCCCAGGAAACTGTGCAGGAACATGACAGATCCCTTGGCTCTGATGATGCAAATTTTTATAGACTGTCCCTTGTGCCTTTTTGTTCACTAATAGTGCTTTCCACAATTCCATATCTAGAGCTTTTGAATCAGAATTATTCTTGTTTTCTAAATAGCATGTGAAAAGACTAAAATTCAGTACATTCCAAATAAATGATGTAGGAAACATCACTCAGCCCCCAGATTCAGTTGTGTAACAAAGGTGGCATTTCTTAACTGTGTTTAAATAATTTATGTCAAGTCAGAGACCGTGTTATGTTGAACTGACAGGGAAATCCAGCTCAGGCACTAATAGATCCTGTTTGTGCTCTCTAGGGACCCATAAATATCTAGGAGGGTTGCATCTCTGCTGAAAAATGGAGGAAGGGTCTCTAATGTCTGATGTAACGTAGTCATTGGGAATCTTCTTCTTGTCTAAGTTCCCCTGGTCTCTTATCCTGTGGTTTCTGTCTGCTTCTGCACCACCAATGGAAAACGGAAATTACTGCCAAGAATGGAACTCTGAAGCTTGAAGTCTAGCCTCCCTAGCACCACAATGCAGCCACATCCTTGCAGTCTACCTCATCCAGCCATTCCCAGAGCACTGCCCAAGAATGAGAATGTTCAATGAAAGCGCAGTCATGAATCCACTTCGCATGTTGGGAGATGAACCTCCTCTGTCATCTTTCTGCCCTTAAATATCAAACTCAAGCACTATCATTATTTTAACAGTCACAAACATTAGTTGTCAAGCAATGGACAATTAGAATCACCACTGGTTGCAACAAGTAGATGGAGTTATCGGTAAACTGACTATCGTCAACCATCAGTCAACCAGTAAAGGTCATATCTATTCACCCCAAGAGACACAGACTCAAACACAGCACAAATCTTAAGGGTAATCAACGGCAAATGATTACACTTGGTATTATCTAGCATTAATAACTATGGTGGTGACAGCTAAATTGTAATAATCTGTCCTCTGACCATGCTATCTAGAGGTTAACCACATATCTCAGGATAACACCAAGCAAAACTAGACTAAAGGTGTTATTTTAATGTGATTCATCCAGTGGAAAAATGTCTGCTCACCTCTAATCTATTGGCCAAAGGAGACACAAAGGTCAGAGTGACGGGTAAAGCCAGGTCATTCCAAAAAAAGTCTCATGAGTTACTGCATAAGGCAGGTTTTTTAAAATTACTCTGTTCCTATGCTATTTGCTCTTTTTGGACCAGACATCAATTCCCTACACATTACTGAAAAGTCATTTAAGACATGTAACCAGAACCAGCACTCTGGAATAAATCTTTAAGTCATTTCTTTCCCTCATACTACTATATAAATTTATTCCCAAATTCAAGGATCTTCTATGATGTACATCATTTATATGAAGCACATTGGCATTTAACTATTTTAGGCCATATGAATGTCATTTAGAAGAATAAAATGGTTCCTTGCCCTTCAATAGCTTTTGGGTCCGCAGGTTAACAATCATTTTTAGTACATTAGAAAAACATCCAGATTGTGGCAACTTTAAACAATCTTCTATGGTGATTTTGCTTTCCGTGAAACAGGCCACCAACTTCCTAGTGACATCTGCCTTTTGTTTGTGTGTGGGTTTCTCTTAACCATCCCTGAGAAGTTTTGAGGCAGCCTGACTTTAAACACCAAAAGATCCATTAACAATTGACAGAAAGGAGCATCCCACTGAGAAAGAGCTCTGGGGTCAAAATTGGCTTCTACTGTTTTCTTAGTTCATTAAATACTATATTGAAAATCAGGAAAGTCACATTAAGGATTTCAATTTTACTATTTACTTGTAGTAAATAATAATAATAGCTTAAGTGAAAAATGAAGTATTGAAATTATAAAAGATTTTTTTTTTTGAGGAAGATTAGCCCTGAGCTAACTACTGCCAGTCTTCCTCTTTTTTATGCTGAGGAAGCCTGGCCCTGAGCTAACATCCGTGCCCATCTTCCCCTACTTTATATGTGGGACACTTACTACAGCATGGCTTGACAAGCGTGCCATGTTCAAACCCGGGATCCGAACCCGCGAACCCCAGGCCGCCAAGAAGCAGAACTTGCGCCACCGGGCTGGCCCTAAAAGAATTTTTACTCTCTTAAAATGAAACATGAAATAATAGGTCCCATGCATCTAATTTCAGAACACAATTTATTAAGACTGTTTATATTTCATGTGGAAGATGAGCTACCATCATCCTTTAGAAGAGGTCTATTGAGATAAACTTTAATAAATATGTCTTATTGAAGGAAAGATGACACGATTTCTCTGAAACATACCAGATCTATTAAACTATAAACCATTAGAGTTCTTTGAAGGGGAAATGTATTAGGAACAAGAAGGAGAAAAATGTAGAAAGGAAAGGTGAATTTGAATATGTTTGTAATTAAAAAACAAAAGTCACCATATTCTACACTAAAGATTATAAAAACAATGAATGGAACTGTGAAGCATGGTTTTATCATGGGTAGGGACAAGGTTTAAAGACAAGGATCAAGGAAGAATAAATGGATAATTAATTTCATTTCCTAAAGAAGCACAGCTTAACTAGCAAGGGAGGATGTGAGCAAGTCAAAATCACTCAGGCTGTAAAATAAGAGCTAAGATTTATTAGAGCACTTCATAGATATATGAATATAAACACAGACACACTCACACATCTATGCTTTTATAAAGACATTAGGGAATGTGTTCAAATATTAGTGTTTGAGGTTTAAATGGCATTTTGAGTTCTTTGTTGCACCATCTATTAATATTCCACTCAATTCCATGTGGAGATACAGATCATGACAAAAACCCATATTACAAGCAATAGCTAAGGCTGGTAGGCTACCCAAAAGAAGCATCGCTTCAAAACTTTTCAATTAACTCTAAGTTATATGAAGCTAGACTCATAAAACCTTGCCATGGCTTCAACCTAAGGAAGAGAGACCATTTTGAAAATATGCAAGGAAGATAAAATTGTTTTGTGCACTTGATAACATTCATCTAAATATATAAAGGAGAACTTAAATATCTAAGAAAATATAAGCATCACAAAACAGCAGAAGAGAATATTAAGATATTTTTCAGTACTTGGCAGAAAAACAATGCTTGAATATCAATCATATAAATATTATAATTATTAAATATTACTATAAATAAATGCAGAATTGAATAGTTTAGTGTAAATTTTCAAATGATTATAATTCTAATAAATAAAGTTAATGAAATTGAATTCAGCAATTTATTTAGATGGCAGGAAAATAATATAATTATGAAATACAGTATGTAATAATTTTAAACAACTATCAATTCAAATTCTTGCAAAGCTAATCAAGAAAACAAGGTAAAATAAAATAAATGGCACGTGAGATGAGAATGCAACAAATCAATGAACTAACAAGGGTGACTTAAAGAGAGAGGAAATACGCAAGTCTAAATAATGTGGCAGCTTGGATTGTTGTTTGCCACTCTTCATTTGCTCCTTATAACACAATCATACATCCATTCCTTTTGCCATTTTACTCAGCAGTACTCACTGCTACAGAAGTTTGGGTTTATATTTCTCCATCCCAGTGATGTTGAGCTTAGGTATGCCACTTGCTTTGGTTGAAGAAGTATTAGCTGAAACACAATGAACACATACAATAAATATTCTTGCACGACTTCACTAGGTCCCTTGCACTTGTGAATTCACCACAAGAAGAACAGGTCCCAAGTAGTCACTGGTTCCCAAAAAAAATGAGAAAGCTTGTGGAGCAGAACCGACGCCACAGCTGGAGCTAAACTCAGCTAATTCCAGAGTAGCCGAGCAGAGTGAAAGTCTACTCACAAAAAAGACCCAATAAGAAAAACATGCTTTTTCTTGTAAGCCACTAGGTTTGGAGCTAGTTTATAGCACAATATTGTTGCAGATATAACTATATATCTAATAATTTAGGAAAATATGCATTGGATAACTGATTGTCAATGATTTTTCAAAGTTACAAATCATGGCTTATTGGACGGATCACTGGGAAGAACTCTTGGTGACCCAGGAGAGCCAAGATCAGAGCAACACGTTCTCTCTCTTATTACTGGTCTTCAAATCTCAAGTTCTGTTTGATCCTTAATTTACCGTCAATTTTATCCTTTAAATAATAAAAGTATATATCCATATCTATCTATATCTATAGACATAGATAAATAAGGATATATAAAGAAGAATGAATTTTAGAGTGAATCATCATAACACAGCCCCTACAGTGATGACCATTATCGTCTTTTACATCTTTTATTTTCTGCTGAATTCTTTTTTATATTTGATAGCAAACGTGTGATATAATGATATCTGTCCCTAAATAGTCCTATAATTTTTACAAAATGGTTACATTTTGATTTGTAAAGTGATTTGTATAAACAATGATGACATTGTTTTTAGAAAAAGAATTCCTTTACGTTATCTAACACCTATTTATATTAAAATGTATGGTTGACCTCAAAACGGCTTTTTGATAAATTGTTTATTTCAGGAAATTTTTAGTTATCGAAATTCACTCAAAAAGCAAATGAATGCCATAACATGTATGAAGTAAGGAAACAAATTTTTTCAAGTTATTGCCGCCACAGAAAGTATTGCATCTAGACATTTTAAGAGGTGAGTCCTTGCAAAATTTATTGAACATCATCACCATGGTATTCATACATTTTCAGAATGCAGAAAATATATAACTTATTTCTTGATGCTAGCTATATTTTAGTATTAAAGTCTGACAACACATATCTTACCTTCCATACACACATTAACATAACTCATAGATAATTCCAATTATGGAGATTCTTGAAAAGTGATAAATAAAATATGAAGACACTTTACGAAGGAATATAGACCACCACCTGTAAATGTTTATTCTAAGACTCCAATAATAAATGAATATGAGGCAATCTAGCAAATCTGTTAGGATGTATCATAAGTGAATAAATAAAATTAAGAAAGTCCTATAGGCTTTTATTAGGATACGCATTTAGCTTATTGTAAAAGATGCTCCCCCCAAAACAGTCAAAAATGTATTTCTCTCTCAAGTAACAGTCAAGATGCAAGCATCTCAGGGCTGTAGTCATAGCTCTGTTCAAAAAGAGTTTCATTGCTATGCGCTGCTCTGCCATTCTAAGATGGGACTGCTGGTGAAGATGGGGACCTATTATTTCCTGATTCCATGCAGTTAGAGGAAAGACTGGGGAAATATCTTTCACCTCCTATTTCTATGACTTACGCTTAGTCATATGGTCACACACGCTCAGAGCAGTGCTAAAATATATAATTCTTATTGTGAAAGCTACGTCCTCAAAGAATCAAGGATCTTATTACTGCGAGGGAGAAATGATATTAGGGTCAACTGTAGTCTCTGAAAAGCTACTTTATAAAAGCCAATAGTTGTTTCCAATAAAACATCTTCAATACTGAGAACTGGAGCATACTTCCATAAAATGATGGTCAATGTCATCTTAAACTAACCACTACTGGGAAACTTAAAAAAAGAAACACTAGAGGCAATCATGTTAAAGCTAGAAATAGAACAAGTGTTATGCCACTAAAAATATTATGAAACATTATACTGAAAATGTAAATAAATTCAGTTATAAAAGACACAAAGATGAACAATGAAGAGGCAGAGACAAAAATATCATCATTTTCTTGGGGCATGTTAGCCTACTCTGAAAATTCAAAATAATCAACACAACGAGATGTCAATTCAGCAATTTAATTATAATACACATATATATATTATTTAATTACATATATATTAAATTACAACCATAAATGTAAATATATAATTAAATATATATGTAATTACATATATATGTATATATATACATCCAATTTCAGTGTAATAACAGAAGCACTTGAAAAATAGCAACAAAAATAAAAATGACCTAAAACTGAAATTCTCAAGAAACACACAGGATACATATGTAAAGAAAGCATATTACTGAAAGATATTTTAAAGATTTAAATATCTTACAAAAATAGTATATTCCTGGATAGAAAGACTTACTAATATAAGTATGTCAAACTTTCCCTTTTTAAGCACCTGAATTTCAGATATAAACAGAGATTATATGAAATGTTTTAGAATAGGATAATATGCTTCTAAAATATCTGGAAAAGTAAAAGATCCAAATAACAACAAAAAGAAAACTAAGTAAAAATAATCTATACATTTTATGAATTAGATTTTAGAATTCACTTTTCAACTATTGTAATTAAAACATATTGATAAAGATAAATGATTGTGAAAACAAATTAGACTGGCGAGCCAGAAACCTGAGAAACTGAAATTTAGGAATAAATTTAAGAATATCTTGTTTTTCAAATAATAGGATATTTGAAATGTCATGCTGCAGTAGAAGGATGATTATATTACAATTTTTATAGTATTATTTGGTAATTTGCATCAAATGCCCTAAAATTATTGACTAGTTTTGATTTGGTAAAGCCACTACTAAAAAATTAAAGAAATAAACAGAAATATTCAGGACTATTATATAAATATTAAAAACATCATTAAATAATAATGAATATTGCAGTCATTTGACCAGCCACCAATAAAGAATGTATTACATAAATTGTGACACATTTGTGCAAAGATGTTCTATTGGGTCATTAAAAATCATGCTACAAATCAATGTACAATGTCTTACTTGCAATATATTTTTAAATTATGTTTTCAAAGAAGTATATAAATATGATCCCAATTTTCAGATTAAGTACTATATATGAGTAGATAATTTAGATAACATTTTAAATTATGATGGTTAATCTCTAGATGTTGGGATTCTAAGAAATTTTCTTTGCTCTTTTTTTAAAATAAACAAATACCTTTTATATATAGGACAATTATTTAAAATAATTTAAGTGTTTTAAAAGTTTAACTAGGCATGTAATAATTATAAGGGATAAAATATCACATGACAAAAATCTTTGAAATAGGAGGACCCATTAAACAGTATTAATTTCTGTAACCACTAGGTTAAAAAACAGCATTTAATATACCAAAGAAACTGAAGTGTTGGATTCAAAAACCTCAGGAATTTCCTGGGTGAAATCTGATACTGGGCTCTGCACCTGGAGGACAAAGAGAGACTGAAGAAAACCATGTACCACTCCAGATTGGTGAGTGGCGGTTTTAATAAGCAAGGAAACGTACACAATGAGGCTTGTTTTCGGCAGCCGCAAGCCTAGTAGATTTTTGTCCCTGCCCACCAGAATCTTCAAAGTTTATACAGAGGCCTTAACTGGGTTCAGCCACACATGAGACTGACTTAGCATGAGAGACTCCATGTCTAAACCCTCCCTCCCCATCTTATTCTCACAGTGTACTTTGGAGAAACACTTAGAACTGTACATAGGCAAATTAATTAGTAACCAGTCAGTAATCAGTAGAGAGAACAACTTGTTAACAGAAGATTTAAGTCCTCTGCCCAATCTGCTCCTTCTCTCCCTAAATATAACTAATGTGATCTTAGGTTCTCCAGGAATGTCACATGCAGCTGATCTGAAACTTTTGTCTATGAAGAGACATCCAATGGTCTGTGGTCATCCTGTACCTGACACTCCTGAGCCCCTTCCCAACCCCATTTGCCTTATATAAGTCATTCCCAAATCAGCTTCCATTTTAATATAGTTTTTTTAGGACGATAGTCTACCATCTTCTGATTAGCTAGCTCATTGCTTAATAAAATTTCTCGCTCTCCACCACCTTGCTTTTGTCTCGTGGTGAGTGGATTGAGCCCCCACTCCGTATCAGGTATATCAACAAGATGATCTCAACTACATATTTCCTCAAGGCTGCATCCTTGAGTATGGCTCCCACCATAGGAATGATGGGCAGCATGTACATTCCAAGGACAGGGGAGGAGGGTTGGAGCCTCAGATTGCCCAGGTCCAGCTCATGGATCAACTGGAGATCCTGTCCTCTCAATGAGCTCCTCCAACACTCCACCCGCTGTGACCGGCTCTTACAGTCTTATACACCCCTTATTCTTCCACAATGTGCCCTGAATAGTCAGCAAGGGGTTTCATCAGCATGGAGGTAGCTGGTTTGGTGGCTATCTGGCTGCACTGGAAGCAGATACTGTGGTTACAATATAGGTACGTGTAAGAGAAAACACCAATTAAGATAATGATTCCCAGAATAAGTGCCAATTTTTTTCCACCAAGTGCCCTATGATCCAAAACACTGATTTATTTGGTCCCCTAGGCTGGGGGTCAGATCACTGAAGGCATTCACTTGGGGCCGTATGTGATTTAATAAGGATGATACATTAGCAGACCCATCAGGATGAACCCAAAACATCTGTTTGGATAATGGCACAGTTGCCTCCTTGCAAGGCAGTAATAACGCCCAAGGCCATCCTATTTTGGGAGACACTGTTCTCAGTAGAGACTTTTCAGTGTTCAATAAAGACAGGCTTTGTTGGCTATCACTGAAGACTTGCTGGGTGAATTTAGTCAGGGCTTCTATGTGTGCGATGCTGTCCTCCAGGCCAGTGGAGGGAACAAAGATGGTAGCCAAATGATTGTACTAGTGAAAAAAAGAACATCCCCAGCTGGCCTTGAGGCTACGGAGGTTGGCAGCTTTCAGAACATGATCTGGTTGTGCACACCATATGTGTTGGCCAGGGAGGCAGCACTTGCAGGCATGAGGAGATGGACTGGTAGCAGGATATGCCAGACCACAACCCTCACCTTCTCCCCTCTTTCAATGGTGCATGTTCCATTCCAGATATAGTGCATTTCCACAGGTACAGCTTGCAACAAGACAACAGGATCCCAGTAGAGACTGAGTGGTTCCCTCTCACTCAGGGATGTGAAGCAACTCACCCATCCCGGTAGCACCTTCCATCACAAATTCCTGTAGATAACACCTTTCCCAGGCATGATGGGAGTTGGTGTTCTCAGCAGCATAGCACATTCATCCACAGTGAGAGTCAGGGCAATGGCTGTCTCCCCTGATTTCCATGGTGTCTGGACAGCAGTTCCCAGTCTGGCATATGGGATAACAGGTCCTACTGGTTGATCATTCAAATGTATTAAAGCTGGGACAGTTCTTCAGCCCACTTGACCAAGTGGTTTTACCTATTAGTAATTTAATTTGCTGCTTTAATATTCCATTTTTCCTTTCTACCAACCCTGTTACTTGCAGGTTATAAGGGAGATGGAACCTCCATCCAATCTCATGTTTTTCTGCCTATTCTTGCACAGCATGACCATTGAAGTGTGATCCTCTATTACTGTCTATTCAGTGAGGGTGTCTGTACGTGGTACTCAGCTTCTCTAATCCCCTAATGGTGGCAGCCTGGTTTGTGTGGCAACAAGGGAAAGCTTGGCTTAGGCCAGACACAGTGTCCACACAAAGCAAGGCACATTTAGAACTCTCACCCAGAGAGAGGGGCCAACAAAATCAATTGGCCAACCCCTCACTGGTTGGGAACTCTGGTGGATAGCCCCTTTGACAGCTGCCTCAGGTACTGTTTAGAACACATTGGGCATGCTGCTACTGCATTAACTAGAGTATCTTGACTTAATTCCTGCAGTGAATGTGGCCCAATCAGGGCCTTCGGTGACAGGGATGTACATGGTCTATCTCATTCCCAACTCCCTAAGAATTTGTCATACTTCCTCTATAGATTTGCAGGGTCCCATGTGCCCAGGGAGATCCCCCCTTATTGGGCCAAGCCTCCTTGCAGGCTAGAATAATCCAATCTACAAGGGAGCAAGTACCTGAACCTTGAACCCCTGAGCACCAGCCAGATGCTGCTGGAGAGCAGGGTGTGTGGTGCTGTTGTTCCTTTTCTCCGCCTCCTCCCGGGTTAGAGAAATACCATTGTCTTCTGTAACCCAGAGCCACACTAACCATGCCTGAATACCTTCCCTGGCCTTCGCTGGAAGTTGGCTGCTATATCAGTAAGCTCAGTGGGAGGATATTCTCTCATCATGGGTGTTTCGTGAATTGGGGGCTGGCCAGCTAGCCCGGGCTGTTGTTGCTATGCTTTTGCTTTCCTTTGAATTAGGGGTCAGACTGCACAGGGCATTTTGTCTGTTTCACTGCCAATCACCACAACATCCTCCTCTTCACTCTCCTCTCTTTCCCAGGGATTCCACCACTTAGCATCTCAATCAGGCTTTGTCACAAGCTCTTGGACCTTAATTCAAGGCAGTTTGCGCCCTCTTAGCTTTGCACAATGGCACACTCAGGTTGCCAACTTATTATCCTGCTCTCCCACCTTATCTGCCAGTTTTGAAGCTAGCAGAGCAGTAAACAACTGCATATCCTTCTCTAACCTCAGCTCTTCTTCCAAACTTCTAACTCGAGCTTCAGCCTCTTCAGTGGCCAGCTGAACTGCCAGAGGCCAGCCCACTGCAGCAGCCATTCATTTCCCTTCTTTGCTGCAGCGTGTCATGCATGGCTCCTCAAATAAGCACATTAGACCAGTCAGGGTTTTCAGGGCATTCCTGTACTCACATAGTGGTCCACAAACATCTAACACGTGGGCCACCCCTCCCTACATAGAGGTTGACAGTCAACTCTGGGTTTCTCCAATGGATGCCTCTTTCTCAAGACCCATTTCTCCTGGCTGGTTTGCCAGTTGTTGGTTTGAAAGCTTGGGAAGCTTCCAGGATGAAATCTGAAACTGGCCCCCATACACGGACGGCCAGGAGAGACTCAAGAAAGAGGCAGACGCTCCTGATTAGTAGGTGGCAGGTATAATCAGCGAGGAAACTTATGTAAAAGGCTTGCCTTGGGTGGCCACAAGAGAAATGGACTTCTGTATGCGACCGTCAGAATCTTAAAAGTTTATACAGAGGCCTTAACTGTGTTCAGTTTCATATAGCATCCAGATGCTCTCAAGAACACTTACTCTCTCAAGGCAGCATCCTTGAAAATGGCTTCCACTGAGGGAACAGTAGGCGGCACATCCATTCCAAGGACAGGGGAGGGGATGAGGAGCCTCTGAATGCCAGGGGCCAGCTCTGGAGCCAACTGAACTTGATTTATCAAACACATGGCATTATTAATTAGCTAAAGCAATTGTCAGGTGCTATCTAATATAATATTTTAATGGTGCTATATTACTTCATTTTAACCTGATTTTAAAAAGGAAAATAAGTGATGTATACGTAAATAAGGAAACCGAGGGTCAGAGAATTAAGACACTTATCCGAAATTACCCTAATTATTGCTTCTGCATTCATTGCTAACTCAACATTTTCAAATTACCCTCTTTAAAAGGAAATATTTTCCTATTCTTGTATTTTCCTATAATTTATAAATATTTTTTCCTCCAAACATGATTTATTGTATTTATCCACACTCTTTCCCCTCCATTTCCACCAAAATGTCTTCACTCTTGACTTGGTTAGTCTAAGTTGCTGGTGATTGTATTTTCTTTGTTCATGTTTACTATAAAAAGTCAATTTCTTTTCATGACATAATTCAGTGTCTTAACAAATTAAAACCACTTAATACAGAACATGACTGCAGGTCGCCTCTGACTGAGATAATGTACAAGAGAGGAGAGTCAAGCTTGAGAGAGTTTCTTCGGGAGGGCCTCATTCAAGCATGGCTCAGAGGCACAACTCCGACTTCACAGCATGTTATGAATTCATTGCATCTCCATGGTGAGAGGGGGAGGATAAAAACATTTAGAATTATTTTGTTATTCTTGCTGGAGTTGCATGAAAATGCAGTCAACAGCAAAATGTAAGATGTTAAAAGATACAAAAGATTATATTACAGTGTATATTGGTTTAACTCTGGTTTAATTTAATTTGGAAAATGTCATATGTAAATATAGTTCTAGAGCTTCCACATAAGGTAGAGAAAGAACCTGTATAAAAAGACATGGGAATCAAATAACATTAAAGCCAAACTAGAGTATAATTTTTCCTCACTAACTTAATTAGGATTAAAAAGAGTCAGCACATAATTACATTTATTATTTTAGTGCATTGACCAAAATTTCCAAGGGTTATACTGTTTTCAGGGAATAGATTTTATTTCAGGGTTTTAAAATATTTTAGAGTCACCATAAACATTTTAAATATTTCATGCAACATTTTATTTGAAATTGTAATTGTTTCATAAAAGCTCAATAATGATCTGAAAGCAGCACACTAAATTTTCTTTCCTGTGCTTTAAATGTTCACAAGTCTTCTCATTTCTAGAGACCACTACAGAAACACATTACTGATCATTTGTCTTTACAGAACATTTTTTAAAACCAGCCAGTCCTCTCTGGGAGCAATTTATACACAGATGTGTTCTGCTTTGTCCACGTCTTCCTTATTAACACAAAGAAAGAGAAAGTGATAAATAAATTCAGAGAACATGTTTTGCAATTAATATTCCTGTAAGTTCTACTTGACAAATAACAAAATTACTGATGATTTGGCATATGAAATATCGTATGTCCAGTTTAGTATGAAATGACATCACAGCAATATCATAGCCTTTTATTAACACTGGCAATGAGTTAATAAGCAGGAATCGTGTTGGCTGCTGGAGGCCAGCTGAGGCAAATGTAATATGACTAGCATAGGCTTTGTAAGGTTTGGGAGAATGTTTAGTGCAGAAGATCAGAGAAGGAGATGGAACGATGGAAATAGTGGTCATAGAGATGTGGCCATGAGTCAAAGAAAGTGGGCAGATCTAGAAGCTGGGAAAAAAAGAAAGGAAATAGATTGAGTCTCCAGAGGAGCACAGCCCTGCTCACTTTATACTTCTGACCTTCAAAATTTCAGATAATAAATTTGTGCTGTTTTAAGCTACTGAGTTTGTAGTAATTTGTTACATCCAGGATGAATAGAAAATTAATACACAGCTATTCAGTCATAACCTGAAGAGGAAGTTGTTGTACACTTCCTCATATTTCTCACTGTCTGGCACTTAGGGATTGTCTATTAAAGATTCTCAAAAAAAATTTTTGTTTAAATAAATTGAATTTAAGTTTTTGATGACCAACTGAAAACACTAATGTAGATGGAGAAGAGACTATAATATATTCTTCATGAAGTTTTTACTAAAAATAACAGGTTAAATAGAATTTTATTGTTTTAATAAGAAGCACTTTTTGGATGAAATTCTAATAAGAATAATTTACTGACCTACTTTAAAAAGTAGAACTCGGATCTATTTCCACTATAAAATTTCATTGACAGAGTTATTCTTAAGTATCTCAAAATGTCTTCTGAATTGCTTCACTTTAAGAAATGTGTTTAAGCAATTTAAGTATAATACAGAATAGTGATTTTGTGCAGATTTTGGATGGAAAATAATGACCTTAACCATAAGCTTTGATAATCCCAATGATGTGCATTGCAGACTTCAAGGCGAGGCACATGCACAGCTGTTTCCTCCATCTCACTGGGCATAGCCTGGAGATCCAGTATTCAGTTTTACTGGGTTAGAATTTAGAGTTTATCTAGATTACTGCCTTCGGAAGAATAAGTTATAAAGCTTATTTTAGGCAATTTCTTTATAAAAGTTGAAGACATTGTCCTGCTCTAAACTTTTGAATGTAAAATCATCTACCTGTATATGAATTTACTTAATGTCAAAAGGTAGAATGAGGGAATTCAGCTATTTGTGATTGGTAAATCGTGTCACAAAATATTTCTTACACCTAAAATTAAAACATCAGAGAATTTCTTTAATCAGCGTGGAAGTAGAAGTTAAAAGATGGATATGTATACATGAAAATTTACCAGTTGGAACTCTGGTTGAAAATGTATATATATCATAGTTCTTGATAGCAATGTCACCTTTCAAAGTGCCTGTCATGGGTAAAATCATCTTATTCTGAATCAAAGTAAATCAATATGCACAGAGAAGAATACTATATGTTAAATTTAAAAAAGAGACTGAGAGCGGGTCGGCCTGGTGGCACAGCAGTTAAATTTGCACGTTCTGCTTCGGTGGCTCAGGGTCTGCCAGTTCAGATCCCGGGTGTGGACCTACCCACTGCTGTCAAGCCATGCTGTGGCAGGCGCACCATATATAAAACAGAGGAAGAAAGGCACAGATGTTAGCTCAGGGCCAATATTCCTTAGCAAGAAGAGGAGGATTGGTGGCAGATGTTAGCTCAGGGTTAATATTCTTCTTCTTCAAAAAAATCCTCTCTATAAATATTGATTGATTGCAATATATAATACAATTGGTCAAACCCTCAGAAATCTTTTCACGCCATCAAGTTAACTGTGATTACATTAGAAATCTTACCCTTTCTCTTGCTAAAAGTTTCATACTGGCCAATTTACCTGTTGCTGAAGCTTTTCAACGCTATCCTCCTAATGGTTAAATTGAAGGTCATCATCTTCAACTCCTATGGAAAATCTAAATATGTCTCTCTTGATCGCCTTGGTTAACTTCAATTCCTACCCTTCATCAATCTTCTGATTTCTCCTTTTCCTAATTCTTAGTGCATGTTATCAATCAAGGAGGAAAGATGGCCAATCCTCTATTGCACAAAGTGCAGCTCATATAAGTGGATATGAACTGATTAACAGCAATGGCATAGCCAGGAAATCTATGGTTTCAACCTCTGCTTCCTTTGGTAAAAGGGCCTGCAGAGAAACTATTATGACTCAGGGAGTGAATTTGGAGAAAAATAAGACAGTCCCACTGGAAAAGAACAAAATGTTAGATCTGATGGTTAATTTTATGTATCAACTTGACTAAGCCATGGTACCCTGATATTGGTCGAACATTATTCTAGATGTTTCTGTGAAGGTATTTTTTTAGATGAGATTAACATTGAAATCAGCCGACACTGAGTAAAGCAGATTACCCTCCATAATGTGTGTAGACCTCATCCACTCAGTTGAAGTCCTTAGGAGAAGAAAGACTGATGTCCCCCAAAGAAGAAGGATTTCTGTTCCAGACTGCCTTCAGTCTTGTGCTGCAACATCAAATCTTCCTTGGGTCTCCAGCCAGCCTCCACAAATAATTCTTTAAAATAAATCTCTTTCTCCATATATATAGATATTATTTTTTCCCAACTCTACAGAATGCCGACTAATATACTAAATATTCATAAAAACAGGGAAAAAAAGGAGTTCGATGAAAATGGATATTGTCTTTCCATGTTCCCTCTCCCATCTCAATTAAGAACTTTGAAAATTCAAAGAATTTCTGGAAATTGTCCAGAAATTAACACCAAACTCGCTTGCTAATTACACATAGGGGCTTATCAGAAATATTCGCTAGAATCACAAAATCTTCTATTCTCTTCTGTTATCAAAATTGTAAGTTCAAAAATATGCACAAAACTTACATAAGAAGAGGAATTACGTGAGACCTTCATATTTGATATGAGGAGGGCAGAGTCTGCCTTATACAGCTATAGCATGTTCAAGTTATGCAGGAAAAGAACATTTTTCTGATTGTTTTCTGTGCAGTAATAGTTGATACGAGGTTTATATTTATGTTGCCTCTATTTTGTTTGGATAAAATGAGATGCTTATTATTTTCCTGTTTTCTGGAATTGGTGACTAAACTCCACAGTTGAGAACAAGTGACACAATATATCCCACTCTAGTTTCAGATAATCCCTAGCTGTTTGTGCCAGCAACTCCCATGATACCCCTGCCTCTTTCTGCCACACTCCCACCATCCCATAAGTAAATGAGCAAGGCCAATAGTTTTATGAAAACCTATTTTACATATAGCTTTCTTCTCAAATTACATGATGCTAAGATGCATAAACAAGTATGCTTGCATTTCGAAGGTAGTAATTTACCTGGGAAGACAGAACATATACATACAAATTCCAATAACAGTAGGGCATTAGTTAAGAATAAGGAAAGTACATAAATAAAACCTCAGACTTCTGGAGCATTCAAGTTCTGAGAAAAAAAACTTTGGTTGCTAAGTTTACTAAAATTTTAAGAAAAGCAGTTATCGTGGATAAAGGTGTTTAATTTTGTTTCGACCAACCAAAGCTAACCGAGAGAAAAAATAATCAGAAATATAAATTTTTTAAAATGTAGGCACTAAAGGAGAATTAAATTTGTCTTTATTAAACACAAAGCTATGATTGTTACAATTAGAATTACATAATTTTGAAGATATTTATTAAAATGTTTAAGAACAAGAGAAATATTTTTAAAATATTATTTATTTGAATGAATAAAGCTTAAAAATTAAACAAATGGATTTTCTGGAAAATTTCCCAGATTCTATCCTTGTATAGCAAATCCTATCTCTAAGAAGTTATTGCTTAGTCAATAAATTGATATATATAGTGTTAGCCAGGGTCCTCCTGAGAAACAGAACCAATAGGATATATGTTAATACACAGAAAGATTTCTCATGAGGTACTGGGTCTCACAGTTATGGAGGCTGAGAAGTCCCACAGTCTGCCATCTGCAAGGTGGGGGCCCAGTGAAGCCAGTGGTGCAGTTCCAGTCCACACCCAAAGGCCTGAGACCCAGGGGAGCGGATGTAGCAAGTCCCAGTGTGGGTGCAAAGACCCAAGAACCAAGGGGCTGATGGTGAGAGTCCCGAGCCGAGTGGATTCCAAAGGAGAACCAGGAGCGCAGATGTCCAGGGCAGGAGAAGATGCATGCCCCAGTTCAGGTGGAGAGTAAATTTGCCTTTTCTGCACCTTTTTGGTCTACTCAGGCCTTCAATGAACTGGAGGATGCCTACCTGCATTGGTGAGGGCAGTCTCCTTTACTCAGTCTACTAATTCCAATGTCTTCTGGAAACACCTTCATAGACACACCTAGACAAATGTTTACCAGCTATCTGGGCATCCCTTTGCCCAGTCAAGTTGACATACAAAATTAACCATCACATAAATGTATATGTAATATAGTACATAATATATATACACATGTAAAATCAAGATTGATACTATGAATTGATATCAGAAATGAGTTTCTAGCGAGAACTTAATATCAAGAGGTTTCCTGTTTATTTATGAGCCAAACCATAGATAAGGTGTATACATTTACCTATATACATACATCTTTACAAACTACATATGATTTTAACAAAATATATATATACATGTATTTAACAAAAATTCTTAGGACTTGTTAAGCCTTTACCATAAAATAGTTTTTTGTTTTTTTTCTTAAAGATTGGCACCTAGGCTAACAACTGTTGCCAATCTTCCTTTTTTTTTTTTTAAGGATTGGCACCTGGGCTAACAACTGTTGCCAATCTTTTTTTTCTGCTTTATTTCCCAATTTACCCTCCCCTGCACATAGTTGTATCTTAGTTGCAGGTCCTTCTAGTTGTGGGATATGGGATGCTGCCTCAATGTGGCCTGACGAGCGGTGCCATGTCCACGCCCAGGATTTGAACCCTGGGCCACCGCAGCAGAGCGCGTGAACTTAACCACTAGGCCACGGAGCCGGCCCCACCATAAACTAGTTTTGAAGATAAATATCTCAGCACAATATCCGGTTCCAGTGACGTTAATTCTATGGTGAGCCTTATGGAAGGCTGATTGGTTGTCTTGCTAAATTTTACACTGATTTAATGTCAACACACTAAAATAGCTATAAACTTCCTCTCAGCCTGAGGGTCCTCACTGATACAATAAAAATATTAAATCATGCTATCAATGTGGAAATTGATATTGATAAGGTAATGCACTGCCGAAAGCTGTCTTCATAATTTTAAGGCAGTAGGATCAAAACATAGTATGCTAATTCACTATTAAATTGATGATAAACAGAGAAATGAGCCTTATACATCAGGGAATACTCATATGAATAATTAGTACAATGTAAAATATCACTTAAAAAATGATAGTATAAAATGATAATGTCCAAAAGCTTTCTAATGCAGTATTTCATAAATACTGGTGCATTGTTAAGTTTCAAAATTTTTATTCTAATGGACACTAGTGAAGTAGACAACAACAAAGAATTTATGTTACAGGGAAAAGAGGGAGAAAATATGAAGTGAAGTTGGGGAAGTGATAAAATTGGGAAAAAAAAGGAAAGAGTAACCCAAGAAAGTAAAAAAGGACTAATAAATTGCTTTACAATTTTAAATTTAAATCTGGGACTACTAGAGAAAAGATTTTACCTTTAAGGAGGAAAAAGAAGATGTAAATAGATTTTATGGAAGGGAAAAACTATTGTTTCTTCTTGGCTAATTTCAACTCAAAATATTAGCAGTATTTGGTGAGAAGACTAACAATATATGCTTAGAAAATTTATCTGATTATAAACAATTATATTCTTCTCATACCGTGAAATTAATCCTTTATCAGAAAAAATGAGAACAATAATAATATCTAGAAATTAAATCATAGCTATTTCAAACTGCTCAACTTTCTTTCAAAACCTAATTATTTACTCACCGGGACTTCTGAAAATATCAAATATTTAGCAATGAAAATGATCACTGTGAAATCAGAGTTACATTTTTCTTTATGCTTACCTCCTATGTTTACTGATAAGTTTCAAAAGCGTGTACTCGGAGCTGCTTCACACTTGGCACTCCGGGCGGTCACATGAAGTGAAGCAGAGATATGAGACCCACCTGTGATTTAAGCAGCAGCCTCTTTCCTGCGGAGGAGCGGGCAAGGCAACAGGCAGGGCTCTTCCCACCCTCAGCGGTATCTGTTCCCCAAGTCGGTACTCAGCGTACAACCAGCACACAAGCACAAACAAACTACAGCAAGCACATGGAGCTTCAAGGAAAGGACTGTGCAGACAGACGCTGGCCAAGGACAGATGTGGCAGCCCTGAGTCTCTCTCTCAGTGTTACGAGTAGAAAGGTCATGAACTGATTAGTTTAATGATCTAACCAAGCATCAGCTGTGAATGAATGCCTACGCTCTTAGACCAGCTGTTTGACTTTGGGAGTCCACGTTACTTCTCTCAGCGTAGGCTTCTTCTCGTTAAAATAGAAATGTTAATATCCACCTAATCTGGTTTTCTTAAAGATTAAATAACATGGCACATTTTAATCAGTTAGCACAATGTCTGACAAGTATTGAGAGCTCCAATAAACTGCCTTTCCCTTACCTTTTTTATACCAGCTGAAGAAGCTCGTGCTTTCTCTTCTTAACTCAAATCCAATCTTACTCCAGAAGTAAACCAGTATAGCTTCTTCTGTCTCCTACCCACCTTGCCATTCTGCATCTTCCTTCACCACTACCGTTAACAAGGACCGCAAAATTGTATAGTATCCTTTGGGAGGCAATGTAATCTCCATCAATGATTAAGCATAATTCCAAGGTCCATGGAACCAGACCACCTTGGTTTAAACCCCAATATAATATTTATGGCTATGTGCTCTTATGAAGTATCATATAACTTTTGTATAGTATAACCATTTTACTGAGCTCCATTTCCTCATCCTCAAAAAAGGGCTTAATAGAATATTTTTCACGGTTTTTTATTTAATAAGATAAAATCAGTTAGTGAAGGAGAAGCATTTAGCAGAGTGCCTGGCATAACTTAAATATGCAATAAATAGTCTTTATATTTTTACAAATTAAGCAAGAGAAGATGGAGTCATGATGTCACATCTCACATTTCACAGAGAGGCATGTTCACTCCCAAACTAAGGTGTTCTGGATTTAGAGTGATAGTCATGAAATCTTTCAAATAATATGTTTAGCTGCCTAGCTAAGGATTTCTGGAGCCTATGGAAGGGAATGCCTATCACTTTGTCTCAAACTCTGAGAATTTCTGTTTATTTTATCACATTTTATACATATAGTTTTATACCAGGAAAGCATTACGTGCAAATAACTTAAAGAAATGAGCCTCAAATTAATCATGTCAGATACTTACAAACACTTCTCAGTCTTGTTATGGGACAAGGATGTTGAGAAATCTACAGCTATAGTGACTGTTCCCAGAAAACTAAGTTGACCCCGTGACACCTTGTCAAATAGGATTTCTATTAATTGCTCTGCATTGGTGTTGTTCTATTTTACTTGTCATATTCATCTACATACAGGTAGCCTAGTCACCTTTTTATAAAATTTTTTAAAGATAAACATTTTTTTTATGAATCATGGAAATAAATATATATTTCACTTCTTGAAAACAGAGCTACCTTCTGTAATTTAGGATAACCAGAAGTTGAGAATAGGCTGATCCATAAATAATATTTGATTGTTAATGTTTGCAAATATGAAAGCGTATACCTAAAATAACTCGGGATTTTAGTGTGATTTCACATGTATTTAGATAAAACTGACATTGTGTTAAACTATTCTTTGTTTACTACTGAAAATTAACTGAACTTTTGTTCAGATAACTTATGTCACCAAAATCAGCATGTTAATCTCAAAAAGAAATGGGTTGTTACCAAGTATATATGTTTGGTGTGATGGATGTAATTCACATTCACTAAAAGAAGAGACTGCTGGTGAAAAATACAAAATGTTATTTGTCAGACAGCTAAATTTTTCACTCCAAAACAAGGCACACTCCACCTTCAAAATTTGCTAAAGAACTCTTTATGTAACAATTCTCCCTCACTCCTGGTCTTCTAATTCTAATCTCGTAATTTTCTTGTGCCAGACTTTTACTCGCTGAAAATATTGATAACTTTTGTCATCTATTAAATGTTCCTGGTTTTGTTGTAGTCTATATTTTGAAAAAGCCACTTTTCTCTCTCTCTCCAATAAATTGGTAAGCTCCTGGAAATTAATTCCCTCTGCCTGGAGATGGCAGTGTTAATATTAAGGAAGCTGATCGGATTGCCAGATCCCCCAGGGGCAGGAGTGAGCAGCATGGGGGGCGGAGGGAGGCAGGAAAATTAAGTAAAACGCTCTTCACTTAACTAGGAGACTCCAGGTGCCCACTGCCAACTCGGGAATATCAGGATCTGGGCTGCTAATCCACAGGCAACCAGACGGGATTATCCTATAATTCTTACTTTACTAGGAAGTAAATGAACACCTCAGAGAAAAAGCCTAAACACTCTCCAGTGAAAAATCTGACAACACTTTCATCCCGCACTAGCTCACCAGTGGGCAGCCCCATCCACCCACAGAGAGCTTCTCACTGCCTCATCTTCAACATGAGTGAGCAAAGATTTCCAGCTTCAAGATATAGACATGAGATATAGAACTGAAATAAAAACAGTAAAAAGGGGAACATTGAGGGATACAGATAGAGATATATAATCTGAGTAAAAGAAGTTTCAGAAAGAGAACAAGATTTTTTGGATTGGGAGAAAATAACTTTTTAAAAGTTTCTTTCCCAAAACAAAAGTATGTAAATCTTGGAGGGAGAGGTTGCGGTGATGACAAACAATTTTTTTTAATTTTAGAACATTAGAGATAAAATAACATTTTCCAGAGAGGAAAAAGTATACAAAAGTTTAAGAAAGAAAAGGACATCTGGGTCCATAATAACAACACTATAAGGCAGAAGAAATGGGAAAAAAAGTGTTCTTCTAAGTCATAAGTCAAAACAGTTTGCAAACTAGAACTCTAATCCAGTAAACCAGCACTCAAGCATGCAGGTAGAAGAGATACATTATTAACACGCCAAGTTTGGACAATAAATGGAGTCCCCATTACCCCTTTCTCAGGGAGCTACTGTAGTGTTTAAAAAAAACAAGCAAATAAATGAAAAAAAGTAAAATCAGATATCTAGGAAAGAAGATATCCAACATCTGAAAGACGCAAAGGGAATTCCAAGAATGACAACTGTGCAGCACATCTAGAAAGCAAGCTGAGAGAGCTCCAGAATTCCAGGAAATCCTGGGGAAAAAAAGAAGAGGGAACTAATCGGTTATTTGACCAATTTGATCTTGTGGAACATTATATTACCCAAATGTTTCACAGAGCTTATAAATTGTGGGACACTTAAGTCAAAGATTCTAAGAAAAGCAAGTAAATTTATAAAAGAGTCAATTATTAACCCCAGGAAAATGCAAAATATATACAAAAAAGGGGATGGTATGGCACTTAGAAAAGCAGTTCATGATATTTTAAAAGTCAGAAAAATCAAAACACTGAATATGTATTTATTCAAATTTGCAATGCAGCTATTTTGGGCACATGGGCTGCATGTAGTGGTGGAAGAGTGCTGAGATAATAACTAAAATGCTGAATCAAGAGATAGAAAATGCCAATATTAGTGAGAAAAACCGGGAAAAACACACCGGGTATAGTTCAAAGACTTTAAAGCAGTTTGCTCTGGACTGAAAAATGGGTTAGAGTGGGAGAGTGGTGGGCAGGAGTTGGTGGGTTCATACTGCCATATTTTTATAAGCTCTTATCATTTGTCTTTTTTTCTAGTAATTACATAAAAATGATATTTTGATTATTAACAGCAAAATATTGACCAAATATCAAAAATAATATTTATCAATTTAAGTTAATTGATTTAATTTAAGTTAATTGAAGTTAATTGTAATCACAGCTCACTGAAATGACATATCTGCTCTCCTCTTTCTTCCTATTATTAAAATACAAATGAAATCAAAGAAAAAAAAGAGATTCAGGAAAAACAGCCTGGAAATTAAGGGTTCATAACTTGTGAATTTTTGAAATGAATTTCCCCTAACTTAAATATGGGAGGAGCCAAATTTTAAAATGTCTAATGGCCCATTCACAGACCATAGAAATGAAGAAAGAAAGGAAATACATTAACGAGTAGAGCTGTGTTAAATAGGAATTCCAACGTTAGAGTCAGTGTCTGAGGTGAAGCCATGGTTTCCTTTACACACCTCAGTATTCCTCTGCCACATACATATTCAGCATTACATCCTGGAATGTAATGTCAAGGGCAGTGGACATAGGAAGAACACTGGCAAGAGTACATTTGCTACAAAGATTATTGGAGATTGTGTTTTTTAATTAATGTTTCAGGGCAAAAGAAAAGCTCTGAATATTCCCAAGTACTAATAAATAGATTCACCTTCTCATAGACAGGAAAATTTAAAGTGAATTTTCTACCTCAGCCTATCAGAATCGCGAAAGATCATCACTTGGAATTTTTACTAGCATATGGCACATTTTCTTGTACTCTAGCCTAAGATCTGAAAGGAGAATGCTGAAAATAGCTATAGTGAAGCATGGATTGTTGGAGAGGAGGAGGAGATAAATACAAATAATAATCAATCACAAAGGCAGACTCTTATTTATCTTGGATAAGAAGAGTGACAGGAATCAGCAACAAACAACGACAAAGATATAGCAGCCTGAACATACCAAAGGATTCTGGAACATATAAGGATTACTCCTAAGGTGCATGGAAAATGAACTCCTGAGAAAAAGATAACTACAGAGAACTTTACAGTAGATATGTTTATATTCTCACTTATTTATACTTCAAACCATTATCGAGTACCTATCATGTGCTGGGCATGGTTCTTGGAGATGAGAATATAGTAGTGACCAAGACAGACAAGCCACACTTCATGGAAAATGCATCCAAGTGTTGTAGATGGACAATAACCAAGATGCACAGTAAAAGTATATAGTATGGTAGATGCTGATAAATGCTAAGGAGGTGATAGAAAGAGTAGAAGAATATTAAACATCAGAAAGGGGTAGTTGGGGAATTTTAAACAGGGTGTCCAGGAAAGACTCCACTGGGCAGGTGACTTAAGTAAATACCAGTCTTGCAGAAGTCCTAGAGTCAAACTTTCCAGGCAGAGAAACTGCTAAGTGCAAAGGCCTTGAGAAAGGAAGTGTTGCCCGGCCTGTTTGAAGAACGGCATGAAGACTGGGGTGGCAGGGCAGGGTGAGGAGGGAGACAGATCTGAGAGCCGTCTGGGAGACTGATCGCTCAGAGCCTTGTGAGACTGAGTAAGTACCAGGCCTTTATTTTCAGTATCATGAGGATCTATGGGGGAGCTTGAGCTCAGATTCCTATTTTAACAGGATTATTCCAGCATCTGTGTAGAGACTAAATTTCACTGAGGCAAGAGAAGAAAATAAAGGCCCAGTTCCGGTGCTATTGCAATATTCCAGACGATAGTATCTTGGACCAAAGTCAAGGCAGTGGGTAGTAGATGTGGTCGACTTCTGGATATATTTTGAAGATTGAGCTGAAAAAAGTTTGTTGATAGATCGAATGTGAGGTAACAGACAAAAATGGAGAATTGAAGGGTGTGGCTTAAGCAACTGAAAGAACAGAGTTGCCATTAACTGAGATGCACAGGATTTGGCAGGAGCTGGTTTGGGGAATATCAGTAGTTAAGATTTAGACATTTTAAATTCAAGCTGCCTATTAAATATAGACTCAAGTGGAGATGTCAATAGGTGACTAAGTATATGAATGGAATTCAGGGGAGGGTCCTGCGGCTGGCTGTAGAGTAAATGAAAATTCTAGAGTATACGAGTTCTGTGAAACTAGATAAAAACTTATATAGACAATTTTCTGGCTAACACGCACTAAAATAATATGAGTTACAAGACAAGCAATTGAGAAAAGGATGCAGACAGCTTGATTTTTTTTTAAATGGGCAAGATTTTTGAATGAGCACTTCACAAAAAAAGATGTTCGAAAGGGCAAACGTGAAAATTTACACAGCATCGTTAGTTACCAAAGAAATTAAAATTGCAATGTTATAGCAATCACCATACGCCAAAACAACTAAAATTAAAGACTCACAATACCACGCTTCGTGAGAAACTCTCATACATTGATGGTGAGAGTGAAAAATGATACAGCCACACCCAACCTTCTGGAAAAGTATTTGGCATCATGCAACAGACTGAATATTTAATAGCCAAGCAATTTCACTCTTGAGTATATACCCAACTGCATTGAGTACATGTGTGGACAAAAGACATACGCAAGAATGATTATAGCAGCATTGTTTGTCTTGAAGAAGCCAGTTATCCTTTCATAGTAAAACAGATAGATAATTTACAAGATGTTCATACAATGAAATACCACATAAAAGTGGAGCTATTCACACTAGTGCTACATATAATAAATAATATTGATAAATCTCACAAACATAATTCTGAGTGAAATAATCCAGAACCAAAGACCCTATAACATATGATTCCGTTTATATAGGGTCCAAAAACAAGAAAAATTGATATGTAGCATTAGAAATCAGTAGAGTATTTATGTTTGGGGAAAAGAAAGGTGGCAATTAGGAGTGGCTATGATAATGGGGGACTGCTGGGGTGCTGATAACGTTCTATTTTTTGGCCAGGGTCATTGCCACATGAGCATGTTTATGTTGTGACAATTCATTGAACTTTACCCCTTATGTATGTGCTTTTTTTCTCTGTGTATAGCACACTTCTGTAAAAATGTTTATGCCGAAACACATCAAGGACACTTGAAAAGAAACCAAACTAGATTTAAAAAAATGTGATTCTTGGGATTGGAAACTGAAAACTTCTTAAAAGCTGACTAACCCGACCTAACAAGAGAATCTGAGAACTGGAGAATGGAAAAGAGAGTGCAGCACAGTCAGTCAAACAGATGGAAAAAGTCAAAGTTTGGCAAAAAAGACATATGTGTTAAAGAAAAAATATCTAGCTTATCTTTGTAGGATTGCACAGGGAGAAAATAGAGACTGGGGAAGAAAAAAAAAATCAGAGATAATAGCTGAGAGTTTTCTGGAATGGGTGAAAAGACAATCCTCAGATTCAGGCAGCACAACAAATCTCAAGGATGATAAACCAAAAGACATCCTTATCCCTAGATAGAGTCACAGTGCAGAACTCCGCAAATGGAAGATCTTACAAGCTGCCAGAGCGGAGAGAAAAATTACCCATGGAGCAGGGACATCAAACTGACAGTGCAATAGAAGCCAGACAAGAGTTGAATAATATCTTCAAAAGAAGAAAGAAAATAGCCATCTGATGAGAATTCTTTACCAAATGAAAACTGCCTTTCAAGAATTAGTTTAAGAAAAAATATAACTGCACAGCAGAGGGGAGGCTGGTAGCATCCTAATTTGTGATCAATTTTAGCACTTGCATGGGGCTGGCTATTTGATGTTATGTGTCTGCTGAAATAAAGAATCATAAATTACACAGTGATGTATTCTGACTGGAATTTATCAAGCCTTTACTATCTACCAGTGTATATGAATACAGGGGAGCCAGAAACCAACCAAGTAAGACCCCAGGAGGCAACCAGAAAAACCAGAACTAGCACACTGTCTTCAACAAGTCATTGGCATGAAAAATAGAACTATTTCAAATCAAATGAGAGAGTACACAACCACTAGTACATTGATTGAGCCTAGGTTTGTGCTGGTTTGGACAAACCAGCCATAAATGGCATACTTTGGACAACTTAAAATATTTGAATATGAAATAGTAATTAGCTGATACCAGGAATTATTTTTACTTTTGTTAATTGTAAAAATATCGTTTGGCTGTGTGGAAAGATATACTCATTTTTTAAAGATGTATCCAGAAGTTACAAATACGTTTGTTTTTTTAAGTTTCAGACAAATAATAAGAGAATATAAGATCAAGGAAATTTCACAGGAAATCTTACTGATGTACTTTAGTCTAACGGAAAAATTCCATCTCAGTTATCTTGATTTGGATGAGGAAGGATTTTCTGTAAGCACATCTGGCTGTGTGCCCCACTCCTTGACCCGCCTCCTAGAGGTGGAGTGAATAATCTGGAGGCAAGGCGACAGGCAACAATTTGCATTTCTTGATTGGATTGAATGAGGCTAATATATGGTAAGAGGGGTGCAAGCATTTGGGAATTTAATTTATGTCCCTTCCTTTTACATCTAGGCCAATGGGAATCAAAAATCCAGGAATAGTGTCTATTCAGCAGATCTAAACATTAGGTAGACTGTTCACAGGCCTATGCTTATGATAGAAAATTACCGAGCCCATTTTTGTCTCTTGCACTAAGCTACACTACCCAACCAAGCTTATCAAATAATAAAGTTGGTCATTTGTTTCTCCATATACAGACACTTTAATTGGATCTCTATGTTATTTTATTTCTCAGTTGGAGAAGAGTATTCCTTTTTTCCTTGATTCCACAAAATCATAAACAGATTCACTTGGCAGAAAAACCTGAGAAATAAAGAATAAAAAAAAAGCAAACAACTTCCAGTAGGACTCCCTTTGTACACGGCTGAAGTGAGTTGCTGTTATCACAGAGGCGAGTGTTGTAGAGAGCTGGGATGTCAAGCTCATGCCGTAAGCAAATGTGTGACCCTAAGCAAACTCCAGTGCCTGGAGAAGGTGCAGGATGTGTCAGAGTTGGAGACACAGAGACATGGGTATTGTCTGTGTCTTGAAGGAGAAGGCCTGCGAAATGTACGTAATTAGAAGTGGAAGAAAATATGCACCGGGATGTAATAAAGGGGAGCAAGGCAAGACAATGACTGACTGAATCCAAGTCTGGGTTAGAGGACAGTCTGACATGACATACCTCCTGGCAAGACCATCCAATTACGCAGGTAAAGGTGGGCATAGTTTGATTGAACCATGGATGTTTTGGGTAGACCCAGTACTTCCTGATGCTGTATTTCAAACTGCAGAAGACTCTTCCAGACAAAATGTAGAGGAGCATGTTAGAAAACCAAATATCTGGTCCAGAAGACAAGGGAAAGATAAACAAGGCACTTAAATAGAGCAAAAAGTACCAGCCCCCATGTAGAAAAAAGGAGAAGTACCAATTTGATAATTGTATTATCTTATGAGAAATGCAACTGAGCCCTCTGAAATGATGTTCAAGGACAGCAGAGGTAAATGAAACAACAGAAAAAGATGCATCCAGCGCTCCGCGGCTCAGGGTACAGCAGAGTACATTGAAAAAAGGGTCGATGCTCACCACGCACGTCTGGGCCCAACCTTCATAATCATCACAGCAGCTTTGCACAGGGTGACTACTCAACTGAAGCAGAAAGGGAACGAGGGAGACAAGTCAGGAGGAAAATTTCAGAGGTTCGGAAAATTCTATGGCAAGGTCAGGAGAAACCGTTTCTGTCATAGGACTCCAAACGCCTGCTTACAAGATACAGTGAGAGCTTCGTCCCCAGTCAGCAGCCCACACCTGTGCAACCTGAGGGTACCAGAAATACAGGGCACTAAGAGGAAGTGCAATGAAGAGGCTTTGAATACTAGTTGGGAGATAAAAGATCTGCATGTTAGACTAGAGCTGATGTCACTGCGAGTTTCTTAAAGGGGCAATGAAGTCTCTTTAAGCTGCATTTCCTAAATACCATTCTCTGTAAGAGGAGAGAAAGTGAGTGCATGTCTTCGCTCCCTCTGTTTGGTAAATGTATACTGTCAAAAATAACCTTTTGCTGAATGATTTCTCCAAGTTTATTTTAGTTTTATATATTGTAGAGTCTATACAATCAAAATTAGCTCACTGGCAACTTCATTATCCACAACTTCAATATGCACTTGAGGTCCTTCCAAAACCTTGGTACCTTAATTCTTCATATTCTTCTCCTCCCATAATCTAGAACTCCATCCTATTTCAGCCTGTCACTCTTAGAGTCATTGCACACACCTCAACATCACTAATAACTGCAACTCTTCTCTGTTACCAAATCCATCAATTCCCTTTTCTGACCACTGTTTTCTCCCTACATCACCTGGCTTACTTTTAGATCCTCATCATTACTCCTTTGCCTACACCCTCAACTCCCTTGCCATTCTTTTGCTTAACTGCACTTCCTTGGCAAAACCATAAGCCTGGTAAATCTAAATCTCTCCTTAATTTGCTACTACATGCTAGCTCAACCCGACAGCAGATAAGATACAGTCATCTTGACTGACCGCCATTAATTTCATGACCTTTGGAATGTAAAATAAATGATATTCATAATTAATACCAGGGCAACCATATAAATCAAGACCCTCCCTGGGAAAACAAGCCATATGGTCACTTCTACTAGTGTTGGTGCAAAATAACCAATAACCATTCTATAGAGTAGAGAGAGAATCAGTTTTACTTGAGCCAGAGGATAATAACCCAGAAAGGCCTTTTCTGGAAAGGAAGAAAACTTTCCAGAAAACTGTGGTTTTCAGTACAATCTTCTATCTTTTTAGAACAAATATACGTTAAACACACTGAGAATACATATTCATCAAAGGTTCAAAGAGGTATTCACTTGCAAATTAGCAGGTCAACATGACCCTAATGTCAGAAAAGGGAACTTATTTTAGGAGTACTGATACTACTAATTGGAGTGTTATCCATAGGACATTACCAATAGGGCATCATTAGCTTTGCAGAAGGGAAGTATGTTTTTAGTTTAATCATCAAAGCAGATGTACGATGTACATTTGATTAGCCATAAATTGGACTTTTAAAAATTCAAGCTGAATCAGTTTTGAATCAGAACAGTTACCCCACATACCCCAACATGTGAAAATCTCTTGGTACTATAAACAAGCAAAAAAATACAAAATAATAACATGCACAAAATCTAGAATGTTGGTAGTCTCCTGAAGGTACAAAAAGAACCAACACTAAAGATAAATATAGATAAATTTAAGATATCTCTTCATCCAAATAACCAATAAGATAACTAAAATGCAAATTGTGGAGTGGAAGAAGATGACTGCAACATTTTGAAACAATAAATTATTTCTATCTAGAATATATTAAGAACTCCTCCAGATTAACTAGAACAAAAGACAGGAATTCCAGATAAAAATTGGCAAGAAACTTGAAGATGATTCACAAAAGAAATGAATATATTAATAGAAAAAAATGTAAAATTTTGTTTAACTTCACTAGAAAAAACAGAGATTTCAATTAAGCCTACAATAAAATATCTCTCCCAGCCACAAGAAGAGCTGAGAAAATAAAAAGCAGACAACATCAGCTGTTGGTAAAGATGTGGAGCATGAGAACTCTCAAACATGGAGGGAGTGTAAATTGATGCAACCACTTTAGAAAACCATTTGCTATTGTCTACTGAATTGTGATATCTTGGTTACTGAGCAAGGGCTGTCTCCACTCAATGCACACAGAAGCCAGTACTCTGCACACCGGTCTTTGAGGAAAGAAGCAGTTTACTATGCAATCCATCGGTAAGGAGACAGAAGGAAGGCTCTCAACTCTGTCTCCCCAATCCAGGGTATAGGGTAAGATTCTATGGGATTAGGGAGGGCTGCCTGGTATTCAGATGCACTGGCAGGATGAGTTCCAAGGGCAGATGAAAATTTTCTCTTCAGCACATGCTCACCACCCCTGAAAGATAGCCATAAAGTTCTGTTGTTAAGATGAGGTTACAAATTAAAAAGTTGAAAAATTCTAATAATGCAAAATGTCAACCCAAAATGGGGAACAAGCGAATATTTCCAAAGGAGTGCCAAAGAATTTCATTCCTCAAGCCATTGTTAGGCCTATGCCCCTTACCTGGAGGAAGCAGCTAGAACCGTTGTCACGCCATATCACTCAAGACTGAGGAATGAACAACAAAAAGGGGCATTTGTAACCACAGGACCAGGAACAGAATTTGCCACCCAAAAATATGTCTCTTTGGTATAAGAATTATTCTGGGCTCATTATTTTTAAGAAACAGCAGACACAGGGAAAGCTCTGAAAACTCAGTAGAAGTTACCGATTTGTAAGGGAAATTTACATTTAAAACAAAAATCTCCATTTGTAAAGATGCCTTCCTCTCTGTGCCAGGAAGAAGATGACTACATCTCCAGAAACTCTTATCAGCAGAGAAAGCAATGCCTTACATCTACATAACAACTTTACCCTCCTTCACTGTGCTGACCTCATCTTAACAACAGAACTTTATGGCTATCTTTCAGGGGTGGTGAGCGTGTGCCAAAGAGAAAATTTTCATCTGCCCTTGGATCTCATCCTGCCAGTGCTTCTGAATACCAGCCAGCCCTCCCTGATCCCTTAGAAACTTACCCCACCACCTGGATCGAGGAGACAGAGTTGAGAGCCTTCCTTCTGTCTCCTTACCAATGGATTGTATAATACACTGCTTCTTCCCTCAAGACTGGTGTACAGAGTATTAGCTTCTGTGCCCATCAGGTGGAGAGAGCCCTTACTCAGTAATATCTTCAACTTAGCAAGAGTTACATGTTCTATGATCTAACAATTCTTCTATAAATATATACCTAACAGAAGTGAACACACATGTATAGCAGGAGAAATGGACTGTAATGTTATAGCTACATTATTTGTAATAATTCCAAACCAGCCTGACTAACCATTAACAGTAGAATGAACAAGTACAATATGCAATATTTTAAAATGTATGAAATACGACTACATGCAATAATGTGGATTAATCTTATAAGCATAATATTGAAGAGAAAAAGTCAGAGGAGAACACATAGTCTATGATTCCATTGGCTAATGGGAGAAATATACCATAGTGTTACATAATAACAGGATAAAGGCAAGCAAGAAAGTGATTAGTGAAAACATCTGGATTATAGAAAGAGAGGAGGGAAGAGCTATAGAAGAAAGGAAGGAAGAGTTGGTGAGTAGGAAGGGTTTGCTAGCAGGTGCAGGATGCTAGCGCTATGCTATCTTTTGATGTGGACCATGTTACACTAGAGTTCTTTTCATAATTTTTGGTAACTCACTAAGTCATACATTTATAGTTCATCTGCTCTTATGGATCTATGTTATATGTCAAAATAAAAAAAAAATTTTAAAGTTCATATTATAGAAGGATGTCTTATGTACTAATCAAGTTCCATTATAACATCCAAATGAAATTCTTTAAGGAACTACAAAGTCACAATTAGGCTACTCATCTCTAATCTAGAAAACATAAGTCAAGTTGTTACAATGTGGAGCTTAACCTCTTTCAAGACTTTTTGGCAGTAATGAGATTTTCCCTCACATCAAAGAAAGAGATTTGCTGTTGGCCCACTTATTTATTTTTACTTTTGTTGCCTGCATTTTTGGTGTCATATCCAAAAAATCATTGCCAAGACCAATGTCAAGGAGTTTTCCTCTGTTTTATTCTAGGTGTTTTATGATTTCAGGTCTTATATTTAAGTATTTAAAGAATTTGAAGCTAATTTTTGTGTACAGTATAACATAAAGGTCAAAGAAAAGGAGATTCGCCTGTTTGGAATTATAGAGGGAAAATTCGGAAGGAGTGGGAAGCAACACATCTAGACCAACTGCAAGATGTTTCAGCTTTTCCCTTTCTTGTTCTCTCAGTTCTTTAAATAGTAGGGATCGTGGGGAACCCAAGATCTTCAACTAAAAATCTTTTCAAAATTTCATTAAAATCTATTTTTTATAACGCAGGCCCCTCCCATATGTTTTTTGACAAGCAATGACAGACTCTAATTGGGGATTATTGGGTGGTGAGAAAGTACCAACCTGCAAATAATTAGGAAAATGTGAGATCAATTCTCCATTTCCAACTAGAGGTGATGAGAAAGCAAATAAGAAGGCAACCAGCACAATGCTAATAGGTATTTGTGGTTTCTCAAGAATTTAGTTTACTAAGTTATAGGAATCCATAGATAATAAGGTTGTTCACTTATTTGTGCTGTTATGAATATTTGCTCTTATTTTGGTCATGAATTATAATATTATAGCTCTGGTAATTACTCTGTCATGGGTTTTTGGAGTGGAATGACTCTCAGAAAGTGTAGTAAATATGACTTTAAATAAAGATGTTTTCAAGTTTAAAAAAAAGTAAAAAACTGGACCTGAGTGTTTATTTTTATCAAAAAGTAATAGGTATTAAATTTCAGTGCATGAGTGGTCAAGATCAAAATGGTATAGGTTGTAAACACTTCTGGAAAGCTTTCTATTATGTCTTTTTTAATTGGAAAACACTGATTTTCACAATACCAAATTAGTCCCAAAGCTCCTTGGTAGTTTTGCATGTTGTACATTGTTTGTCCCAATTTGCAATTGGCGAAAATGCTTACACAAAAGGGTGTAGGCTTATGTAACAGAAATAAAATCAGAGACAGAAATAGGAGTGCATTCCAGTTAGCATGAATATTTATTATGAGACCTCTGGGGTGCAGTGGGTCTCACTTGAACCTGGTGAATCTTGAGTGTCCTTTTGAGTCTAGAATTAACAGGGAGGGAGCATGTGTATTTGCTACTGTGATTTAGAGATATAGTTTGGCTTTATTTATTTAAGCCAAAATATGATACTGATGATATGGAGTAATGATTCTCTATATACAGAGGACATATTGAACATTTTTTTACTGTAACTCCCAAATATTTGCTACAATCCTTTCTTTCCGGGAATGCTCTCTCTAATTGGGAAGGGGAGTTCTAGATGTCATGTTTACTCACTGTAACTGGTCAGTCGCCACAGCCTGCCAACGTCAATGACAATTAACGCCAGTCTTCGCACTCCCGAGGGGTGTGGGAAACTGGTAGGAATCAGATAGCAGTTGGTGCAATATGAAATGCCAGACTCTAGTCAGGCAGCTTGTCCGATGATTTTCACAAAGTTCTATTTGTTCTGCAATCTAACAATACATGCCGGAGATTTTATAGGAAAGAATGAAGTCAAGTTAACATTACAAAAATAAACAGTATATATGGAAACAGCTGAGGTGTCACTAAAAGTCATATACAGACAAACGATAAAGCATCAATTACCCACAGCTCTTTCACCAAAACACTTCAATATTTATTCACCTGGGCCATAAATACACCTGTGCATGTGCATATACACAAAACACAATTTGGCAAAATTAACATACACATACAATGAAAATTTTGCCTTACCTATTCTGAGTTTCTCCCTTTCTTACCCTGATTCCATAATACCAATTTTCTAGAATGAAGAGAATTAGACTCTGATAGTCAGAGTGGAAACAACGGATGATCCTAGTCCATAGAAGCAAACCTGAGTGATCAAAAAGAGAAGAATGCAGGTTCTTTTTCTTAGTGGAAAAGTAAATAAATCCACTAACAAGTTGATTGAGATAAAATGGCTCCAACTCTGAAAGAAATCTCAAGACTATTCAACTTCATAGCTAGATGAAAATTTGGAATTGAAGAAAGATCACCTTAAATTTACCAAAAAAGATTGTTTTGTTAAAGGTTGGTTTCAGTCAAACTCCTATCAGAAAATAAAAATTCAAACTGGAGTAGTTAAGCAATGATTAACAGAAGTGATTTGGGCTAAAAAAAAGAAAAAGAAAAAAACCACTGTGTTTACTACCTGAGCAACTAATAGCTGTGAGATGAACCTGGGAAGATTAATTATCTTATTTACCCCTCAGTTAATATTCTAATTTGTAGAATGAAGATAATGTTATTATGCCATAATAAATAATGTTGGTATGGAGATTAAGATATTGAATATAAGCCATCTAGCAGAGCGTATTACCAAGAAAACCCAGCATTAACCAGCAGCATCTTCATCTTCATCATCACTCTCACCAATATTAATTTTTTAATTTATTTTAACATTGTCATCATCATTATCATCATCAATATTTTGAGCATAATCTCAAGTGAAGGCCTACATACTTCCTGGTTTCCATGTAAAATGGCCAATTAAGGTTAGATTGCTTTAATTTCTTTGGTTTATGAACTTTACCTGCACAAAACTACAATTGTCTCTCCTTTTTTATAATGAAGCCTAAATTAAATACACCAAATTTCTGTTCATTTTAATATCATTTGGTACATGAATTCATGCATTTATCTCCGTGTGTTTATTGAGAACCAACTATACGTCAATCTTTGAACAAGTGTGACTAGAAACCAGGCAAGGAACGGGTTACTGAAAATCTGATCCATAACTAAACATAGTCAAATGTTTCCTAGACAAGGAGAAAACTAAATGTGCTATTTTTCAGAGGTTCATGCCCTCATTTTTGTAGATGTTTCCATCCTACAGTGAAACTTACACAGTTGCAGCAGAATCCCTAAAATTGTTCCAGCTCTAAGCGCCAAAAGTTACCAGGGACCTGTCAAGTAATGCCATATTGCATTGAACCCATTGGGTAATGATAATTTGACCTTGTTATGTAATGGCATGTTACACTGAACTCATTATGCAATGGCCTGCACAGGCCCAGTTGTTACACAGCTGTAACATATTCTCTGCACTGGCGTATAAAGTTTCCCCCAGCACTAAGCAGGGGAGTGGCGGGCATCGCTTTGGGAGCTATCCCCAGTGTTCTCCATTGATTGTGTAAGCAATAAACCCTTTCCCTTCACTCACCTCAGCCTTGGTTGTGAAAAAGGTCTGTCTCTTGGTAAGCATGGAGCCAAAAAGCATAACCAAGATTTTGGGAAAGCAAAGGTAGCCATGAAACAATTCCTGACCTTGAGGAGTATATTGTTTAAGATAATTTAAACTATAACAAAATACCAGCTAAAGGTAGCTTAAATTAAAACATGACTGATTACTTTACAAAACCACAATAATCAGTTGACCTGCATCCACATCTACAGTCCCTACTCTCTTGCCCATTACAGCGGATAAACTATTATCGTTTATAATATCTATCCTTCCAGCAAGATACTAAATACATCCTCTCTTGCCTACTCGACAATTTTATTCCTAAAATTAGCCCTTCTCTTGAATCTTTAATGATTCCTTCTCTATTTGAAAAGATCACTCTCAACAGTGTTCAAACATACTGTATTATTTATCAACTCAAACAAAAAATTTTATTGTTCCCACATCACCCTATGGCTTCTTCCTCATTCATTATCATGCTACAGTAGCAAAATCGTTCTAGGCTGTTGTCTGTATCTCTGTCCTGTTTCCCTATCCTCTGATTATCTCTTAAGAACACACACCAGTCACGTTTTTCTCCTCAGCACTCAACTGAATCTCAGCTGGTGAAGGTCACTAAAAATCTTCAAATCAACAAAGCAGTGGTTCTCAGACCTCAATTTGCTCAAAACACCAGCAGTATTTTACACAACTAATTACTCCATCATTCTTTAAATATGTTTTTTATTTTACCTTCTAAGTCATCATTCTTTCTCTTGAAGTGCTTTGTAACTCACTGGCCACTCCCTCCAAACCTCCTTTGCTGGTTCTTGCCCATCTTCCTCAACATTGGAAACAATACTGTCCCCAAGATCAACCCTTACATGTTTTTTCCTTTTGTCCTGTTTTCTATAATCACTCCTTCAGTGATATTATTTTATTCCATGAAAATGAATACCACCATGAACTGGCTACTCCCAAATTTACATCTCCAACCCTAATATCGTCTTTGTACTTCAGACTCAAATAAGTAACCTCCTACTTGAAACCCCCCCTGGGAGTTTTACTTAACATCCTCAAATTTAACACACCTAAATTGCTAAAAGCTACTCCTCCCCAAGTCTTCCCCAGTAAGCGACACTTTCAGTCCAGATATTCAAGACAAAAATTTCTTTCTCTGAAATTGACATCCAATCTATCAACAAATCTCATCCACTTTTCATAGAAATATGTTCAGAAATCACATGCTTCTTAGTTCCTCCACTGCTCCCACCCAAGTCCATTTCAATATTTTAATATGTAAGCCACGATCGGCTCTCACCTGAACTGGTGCCAGAGCTTTCCAGCTAGTCTCCCGTCTCGTGCCCTTGTTCTCCCAATATCTGTCACAATGACCCCTATAACCTAAGGTAGTCCATGTCACTCCTCTTGCTTGTCATGAATGCAATGGCTTTTTATGTAACTGAGGGTACAATGTAAAGTTCTTACCATGTACTAAAAAGACTTTAAGTAATCCAGCCTTCTGCTAGCACCCTGGGCTTCTCTTTTATTACCGTCCCAGCCCTCAATATCTTTAATCCTCACTTTCTTGCTGTTTTTATCATACTATTCTTCATAATATCATATTAGTATGTATTTTCATGTGTGTTCATTCTCTTCATTCCTTCACAAGACTTAGTATATTCTTTTCAGTCCTCTTTGCCTAGTATCTAGCATACAGCCAGATGAATGATTGGATGAACAAACAAGGTACCAGAAGATAACGCAGTTGCAGGATTTGTTAAGTCAGTGACTCAACAATTCCATAAATACTAAGGTATTTTCTGTCTCTTTACCATTCACAGCATGTTAATTTAGCTCCTCGTTTGTCCCTCCATGATCAAAAGATTTCTACCATCATTCCAACCATCCAACATGTAAGCAACATAATACACTTAAAGGAGAGGGCCATTGTTCCTGTGCATCTCCTACAATTAGAAAGGCAACTCCTTACCTCACCATCCTCAGAAGACTTCCCTTAGATCTAATTTTCCAGTACTGGGGTCAAAATTTATGCCAACCTACAAGTGCTTGCACTTGAAGTCCCTACTGTGGGTAATGGGATCTAACAGAAAGAAGGAGAGGAGGAGAATGGCTGTTATGTAGACTACTCCACAACAAATAACTCACAATCTGGGGCACAGATAGGCCAGCGCATTAAAGTAAACTTTTGAGCAAATGATTATGTCCTTTTATGAAATAGAATATTTTGATACAAATATTAAGACTGAGCCATTTTTAAGTTATTGATTTTATGCACTTATGTCAAAATAGCACCATCATAATATATTTTTAAAACTTTTTAAATCGTTGAGCAATGTATGCAACTGACATCAATGACCTTATTTCACCTCTAAACCTTCTCTGATTTAGGGTAACTAGCACTTTCTCTTTTATTCTTTCCTGTGTTGCTTGATTTTATCTTTGTACAAATGTTTAGACTAGTGAAACAGGTTGAATGAGGAATCACAGATCCTAAAATATATACATGATATAGTTTTATTTTTCCCAAGAACAACTATCATATCTCTATGTCCAATTCATCTTTCTCACTGCCTAGTAGGCTTCTTTGATGATATATCAATCCTATTCCATAACATTTTTGTCATTCTCTCATTTTTATTTGTTAACTAGTTTTGTTCAGGTCCTTAATATTTGGTACTGATCATTTTAAAACTTCATGTCATATTTCATTCTTTTCTCTACTTCCAGGGGAGGGTGGGCTTGACATTGTAGTGACCTGTGGTAGAGTCAGCAAGATCACTGTCATGCTTTCCTGCATTTACCACACTGGTGTCAGAGTGGGAAGACAGATGTTTCCTTGTGAGATACCCCATGGCCAGGTAGCTATCCCTCATTTGCTTGGTAGTAATTGCTCCTATCTTATTTGAGCAATCCTGCATCAGCAGTAGGGGGACAGTGTTCTGCTCTTTGGGTGATTACAATTAATCTGTCAAACACTGACTTGCATTATTTATCCTGTGGTAGGGGATCCAAATGCTGGCTCTCCCAAGGGAGACATTATTGATTCTTCATGAGGCCCTAAGGGGACCTCCTCCTGTTCCACCCCCAAGGAAGGAAGATCTGACTGAGTCTTCCACCTCTTTCCCGCCTTAGGTTTCACCATGGGTGGAGCCACCAGCAACCTTTTAGCTCTGGGATTTCTACGTCCAAGAGGAAGCCCTCTTTAAAATACCTATGATGCTTTAAGCCTCTAAAATTTTCCTGTGTTTCATGTCATCCCATGGGAAGCAGGTATCCATGCCATATCAAAGGACTGAAATGTAAACTATTCATGCTTCACACCGAAACCTGGCTTTTCCGCTCTCCCTTGGCCCTTCCTTTATATCTCAACAGCATCAATCACTCTGCTGGCTCAGTGGCTCAAACCACAAATGAGTATCCTCTCTGATTTTGTAGTCATGACAGGGGAAGGTTCAACAGAGCCCAGTGATATAGAAATGGGCAAGGTGGGGTTGGGGAGAAAACAAGTTGACTAATCCTCCTCCTGGATGGATAGAGTAGAACAACAACAATCCTCTCCTGTTTCCCAGTCCTCCACTATGTTAGCTTTCCCTTTATTCTGTATGTCATACTGGGAAAAATGGCAAAACCATTTTTTTTTTTTACTCAGAGACAAAAATCTCAGTCCAATAAATGGTCAGTCTAAATTCAAATTTGCTTTGAAGAATTTATTAATTTTCTCTTTAAAAGTTTTTACTTTTGTAGTAACATATACTATTTGATAACCTCCTTGTCCAGGAAGAGGTCTTTAACAGAACCTCACATTATTCATCTACACTCGCAAAAACAGCAAGGAAGGAAAAAATGAAATATATTTGTAAAGTCTTTTATAACTGAGGTAGCTTCCATCATACTTAATCTCTAAAACTATCATTAAAGAACTATCTAGATAGTATATATCTCCATAAAACTGAGTATCATGTTAAGTCTTAGAAAACATATTAGGATTTAGTCTACGGTATGGAAAAGGGAATAGGGAATCCTATTATGACTGAAATGTCTGCCCCATCTTTCCTTGTCTCTATTTTATTGACCCAATTGGTAAGATTAACACAATTAGACTGTTTACAACAAAAGGAGACATTCAACCTCTAGATTTGTTAACAGAAAATAGAACATATACAATTATTTAGCAGAGAACTATATTTAGCAATTTAAAATATGACTTTAAGGAAGAAATCTGAGAATTTGAAGAATAAACTATTCAAAATTCAAGTGACTCAGAAAATTGAGCAGACAGTATGCTAAGAAAATCGATGCCCTTTTCTTAAAAAGCTAGGTGTTATATACACTGTAGTCCTGAATATTTGTCTTTCAGATATGTTGAATTTATATTTCATTCTGCACTCAAAATGTCACTTCAACACCGTCTTTACACTAAGGCTGATCCTCATCTCAGAGTTTGGGATGATGTTTAACAAATTTAATGGAAATGGAAATAGGTAACATTTTAATATTTTATATTTTCAGCTGTGATAAATGTCTTCTCATTCAAATGAGTATTAAGATGTTCTCATGAAAGAGCTGCATTAATGTGACCACTTCAAATATTAGAACCTGCCCCCAGCTATCTACATGTCAAAGTGTCTATAATTTTCATTAGCTGCATGTTTTCCTTCTGCTAGCCACTAACTTTTGTATTTTGAACGCAAAAGTTGATGTCTAGCTGAAAGAGTAACTTATAGAAGATTAAAATGTAACAAATGACTGCCCAAAACATGTGGTTTTTTAAAGCCAGATATTGTTAGCTAGAAACACTTATTTCTGTTTCACACGTTCTTTCTTTTTCACATCCCATTACCAATTTATGCAACTGGAAAACAAATAAGGACAAATCACCTGAACTGAAAATCCATATTGAAAGATGCTTCCTTTTACAGGTTACAACTCTGGAACAAAGCATCATTAACAACAAGAACTCTCAATGGTGACTTCTAGCTGGTGATTTGCCCAGAGCCAATTTAAATAACCTGTCTTGGGAACCAATAGTGTTGTAGTTACAATAAGATACCTTAGGCATCTTTGAAAATACTACCTGTGACAATAATGTGTAGGATTAAAAGAGAGCATAATTTTAAACAACAATAGAGAGGGCTATGCAAATGTATTTTTCAACAAAACTCTGCATTTTCACTATGCAATGTTCAATTTTTGCCCTTATTAAAAATATAGAGATCATATTATGATACATATGTATGTATGTGCATATGTACACATATATATATTATTTGCATGAAGCTAGAGGAATGCACAACTCTGGATACTATATTTTTTAAATATAAATGTAAATGTTTTTGAAGGATAAAATAAAAATATCTATATGCTGTATAAAAGTCAAAGAGGGAAATTTTGACAGCGTATTGTTATTGTTTGTACTTTCATATAATAGAACTTGCACTTTCAAGTTTAAGGAAAAGAGGATTGTTAAAGTATGTGTTATATATTACACATTAAAATATATAATGCAACTTAAAAATACATAAGAAGGCCGAAGAACTGGGCTTGGATACCACACAATCAGAAGTAGTGTGAGAAAATACCCAGTAGTGACAGGTCAGGTTACTCAGGACGAGATGGAGATTAGCAGGCAGTAAATTAATTGGGGACGGCTTCTAGGATGGACACCAATGTGAAGTTTAAGAAACATGGTTTGAGCAGAGAAAGAAGATGGGTGGTAATACATCACAACAACCTCAGCCAATTCCATCAGGACGATGAAGCTGAGATGGCCGTTTACAAGTAGCACAACTCTTCACAACCAGGCATTGATGAGCCATATAATGGCTATGTAATAGCAGGTCACCCCTGGGAAGGGCTATCATGTTGCACAGGAGGCTTTCCTCAACAGAGGGAAGTCACTTCTTGGAGAGGGCTGCCTGTAGCGATGTCTGCTGACAGCACCCAATACCTGGAAGCCCTACAGGAGTTTCTTGGTAGCACTGCATAGAGTATATTATGCCATCCATTATAAAGGAATACCATAATCAAATAGCACTGCCAGCACTGTCCAACACCTGGCCCTGTAATAGTAGGGGCCAAATGCTAAAAACTCCACCGCTGCTCCCTCAGAAGTTCCTAATGTCTCTGCCACGATGCCAGACAGGATCGCCAATGACTCCATCTCCGTGAACTACTATCCCTTCACATCTCTCCCTTCCACCTCCAAGTTTCTCACAAGATAGTCAACCTCCCAAAAATTAAGTCGTATGCAAATCTTAAATTGTAGTTCCTGAATATTCAGAAACTGCGGTAGAAGAAATCAATCTAGGATAGCATTGCAATAAGTACTAAGTTTGAATAAGTACACATTTGGCCTTTTGACTATTCAAAAGTTCACATAGTAGGTTTAATAATATGGTTTTTCCTAACACAACACAACTATTCCTCATACAAATAAAAATTCAATCACAGTCCACTCTTCCCAAAAAATGTTATCCAATGCTCATTAGTATCACAACTATTTCTAACTGACATTCATTTCTCTTCTAGTGTAGTCAAAATCTCATTTATATTTTCCGGAAATTTTTGACTAAGGTGTAAAATCAACCACCTCTGTAGTAGAGTAAAAAAAAGTCTATCCCACATTTTCTAGAAAATGTAAATGTGCATGTATATATATATATATATAAAACAGATGGGCATCCAGCAGTGGCAATAACAAGGTCAGATTGATGAGTGATAATCCGGGTTAAATCTATGCAACCCCTGCTCTTTCTGTCAGAACCACTCAGTTTATGAAGCAAGAGTTTTGTTGATAGCCACAGACCATGATGCTCTGTCTACCTGACTTTGAACGTCTTCTTTGCAAAGTACTTTTTGCTTAGTAAAACATCCTCATATTTTTTTTTTAAAGAATGGCACCTGAGCTAACATCTGCTGCCAATCATCTTTTCTTCTTCTTCTTCTCCCTTTTCTCCTTCTCCTTCTTTCTTCTTCTTCTTCTTTATTCCCAAAGCCCCCCAGTACATAGTTGTATATTCTAGTTGCAGGTCCTTCTGGATCTACACATCCTCATATTCTATGTTCCTTTTGAGAGGGGTCCATATACCTTTTGACCACATCTCCTTATTACTCATCCTCCAAGTCTTTTCTTTCCAAATCCCTGATAATCTGTCAAAATCATTAGCCACTGGACTGAGCCAGTATATATCCCTACCTTAGACCTCCTCTCCTTGCAGTTAGTATTGAAATTTGGCATACTGATACAAGTTTCGTTCACAGGAAAGACTTACCTCCTCCACTATTTTGAGGGCCCCTTGTGTGTGTCAGTCATTATAGAACTACAGTATTGGGGTCAGCTCCGTGGCCCAGTGGTTAAGTTAGTGGGCTCTGCTGCGGTGGCCCAGGGTTTGGATCCTGGGCGCGGACATGGCACTGCTCATCAGGCCACATTGAGGCAGCGTCCCACATCCCACAACTAAAAGGACGTGCAACTAAGATATACAACTGTGTACAGGGGGTGTTTGGGGAGATAAAGCAGACAAAAAAAAAACAACTACAGTATTTACCCTCCTACTCTTGCTAACATATCAAGCAGCATCATTAGTAAACTATGTTCATTTAAACCTCTTTCAGGAGCTTATAAGGAATTTTCCAAGAAAATTCAGCATAAATATGAGTTGTGTGAGAGGAAGCAGTGAAATTGACATAGCAGTTCAGCTCTCAATGAGTTTTCAAATCCAGTCTTGAGACCTAATTCCATGTGATCATGAAGAACTGCCTAACACACCTGATTTTACGGTTTGATGGACTAGAGACACTTGGGCCATATGGTTGTTGGGTGACATGGGGTCAAGTTAGATTTTCTACATGGGCACAATAGCAAACCAGGAATTGCCTCTAGATAGAAAAACGGTTATTTACTCAACAAAACATGACTTTGTTAAAATGAAAACAAATACTAGCAATATCAACAACAACCTAGATTCTTCCTCTGTGATTAAGCTAAGTTTTCCTCAGAGTGCATATGTCACAATTTTCACACCCACTAAGTTTTAACAATGGATCCTCAGGAGAAGGTACTATTGCCGCCTGTACTTCAGCTTTGATCAGCTTGAAATTGCCACAGCTTACAATGTACGGTTCACACAGAAAATGCGACAGACCAAGTTTGGTGTATGTTGGCTCTAAAACAAAGAAAAAAATCACGAAACATTTACCTTCTTTCAAGTTAAAGAAGATGCAAGATACAGAATGTACTGTACAGGGATGCTCAGAAAGTAACTGAGACAGCAGGTGCCTGAATTTCCTTTTGGCTTATCTCCCTTTCCTAAGCACAAAAGTAACTTAACAAGGAATCTAAAGTACTGTGACTTCCTGTCCACCTGAACATAGCATTTTAAATAATCAACACAGCAAACTGGTGAGATGCCCCGTGGGAGGTTCAAGTGATCAGTCTCTATGAACAAAATGATTGTGGCTCTAGATAGCTGATATAAACCTGAGCCATTACCGTAAAGGATATTGCTAAATCGGTCAATTAAAAAATAAACAAATAAATAAAAGTGCTGCTAGCATTCCCTCTTTAAGGGCTAGGAAAACAAACAGTCATCAGGTCAATGTCTATATACCAAGCCAGGGCTGGATTGGTTCACTTGGTCTAAGAGGATTCATGCTGCTGAAGTTATCGTCCTGCAGATAAGTAAGACCTTATTAGTTTTCACAGATCATTGAAGGACCCATAGTCCTTAGTCAGCCATAGATGCCCATGGTTCAAATGTTGTGAGTATTTGTCTCACCCTGTTCCCTATTGTAGTAACCATACCCATGGGGTGTCTAGAGGATACATGCTCCTCTTAAGGCTGATACTCTGGGATCCCATACTCTCCACTGAAGGCAGGGATCTCATTCAGGAGTAGCATTTCAGGAAGACCATGGTCTAAAGCAAACAGTCACTGCAGTGGGTTTTCCTGGCATCGCATTACCTCCTTCCTAATGTATTATCAATGACATGACCAAGGGAGTGTCTTTTGGCCTTTTCATGTAACATAGACAGAGGATGGGTTAACATGTCAGACGTGATAAATCTACTCTACCACTCCTATCTCCCTAAGACACTGGATTCTTTCTTCAACAATATACCAGGAAATATTTGGGATCTCAACTTCTTTCAGCAAAGGCCACTGATGAGTTCAAGAATTAAACAGTCAAATATTTGAAACTCTCTAGAGTTCTAATGGTAGATCAATTCCAAATTCTAGTTAGAGTGCTGGTTGTGGGCATTCCAATCTTTAGAAATTCAGGAAAAGTGGTAAATGTGGTGGGAGAAGTATGTGGAAATCCTTTTCTCATTGTTTCCCTTTTCTCAGTGAAATAGTAATCAAGAACATCAGCTGAGAGTGACAAGTGGAGGAGATATGCAAGGTTTCAAAAATGGAGAGGTTGGGGCCAGCCAGGTGGCCCAGCAGTTAGGTTCACACATTCCGCTTTGGTGGCCGGGATTTGACAGTTTGGATCCCAGGTGCAGACATGGCATTGCTTGTCGAGCCATGCTGTGGCAGGCGTCCCACATATAAAGTAGAGGAAGATGGGCATGGATGTTAGCTCAGGGCCAGTCTTTCTCAGCAAAAAGAGGAGAATTGGCAGCAGATGTTAGCTCAGAGCTAATCTTCCTCAAAAAGACAAAAACAAAAACAAAAAATTGAGAGGTATGACTTGGGCCCCTCAGAATGTGGAGGATGAAAAGGTAACAGAAATGTAGTAGGAAAGATTTCACTGAGAGCCCAATTGCGGTCAATTTAAATGATTTTTTTTTTCTTTTTGAGGAAGATTAGCCCTGAGCTAACATCTGCCGCTAATCCTCCTCTTTTTGCTGAGGAAGACTGGCCCGAGCTAACATCCGTGCCCTTCTTCCTCTACTTTATATGTGGGACGCCTGCCACAGCTCGGCTTGACAAGCAGTGCCATGTCCGCACCGGGGATCCAAACTGCCACGCCCCAGGCTGTGGAAGGGAAACGTGTGAACTTAACTGCTGTACCACCAGGCCAGCGCCCCAGTGTAAATTAATTTTAAGTAAATCAGTCATCGTAATTGGTTGCTTTTCTTCAGTTGTGTGGATTAGAAGCTGAATAAGGAGAAAACCAATTTAATGCAGGTAGATAATTCGTTCTGTCAGCTTCTCCTCTGTAGAATATAAAGTTTATAAAATCAAAGAGGTCATTCTCTTGTTTATTTTAGTGTCCCCATCATATATAATAGACCCTGGCTTGTAAAATTGCTTAATAAATATTTGTTGAATAGATAATTAATTAATAAATCCATGGGTAAACAAACACACTGATTTCCATTCTAGTCAAAGCTATGTACCAGCCCTCAATCCAAAATTTTCAAGACTTTTTTTCCAAAGTTATTTATTTTTCCTGTTCATTATATTTCTTCATCTGTCATTGTAAGATGTTATGAGGAAAAATGTCCTTTGCAGTGGTATTCGTCAAAGAATTAGAATTAGTGGTACAGGCTGAATTGAAACTTGTTCTACAGAAAAGCACTTTCACTGTTTTGGTGACATGAAAATGAAATATGTTACTCAAACTCTTAGAACTTGCCACTAATACTCTAGGAAGGCAGACACCTGCAGCCCCTGGTGGGTACTGGTTCTCTGTGCGTAGTCACAAGAGCAACCTTATCTCTGTTAGTCACCATGTGCCCAGGCCACAGGAAATTCTGAATATTCTTGAACCTGACTTATCAACAAAATTTCTTTTACGTGATTCTTTCCAGACAAAGACAAATCAGAGTATGTGGATATAAATATGTCAACAAATAAGAGGCATAAACTGCAAAAGAATCAAAAAGTTTATCTGGCATCTCAAGAATCACAATTTTGGAGACATAGATTTGCACAGAAACTCAAATGTGCTCCAACTACAGGAGAGGAGTTCAGGGGGCTTTTTTGGGAAAAAGAGAGGAAGATGAACTAAGTTATGTTAAGGCAGAGTTCATCGGCGCTAGATGAGGTTTGTACTTCATTGATTGACTTGAGATTCAATCATCAGGCAAAAGGCTAGACTTGTACTCCATTGATTGGTTAGTGATTCTGTCATCAGCAAAGGTCACTTTTACTAGTCCTTACAAACGGGATATACTTGTCCTCGCTGACTCTTAGGAATGTTAGAGGTTTGGTCCAGTTTGGAAGATAAGGAAAGCAAGATGCACGAAGCAATTCCTCTGAAATGGCCGCTCCAGCTCTATTTTAATGTGGCTTCACTCATGCCACCTTTCACAGCTATTTGAGTCAGTAAACCTTCTAAGAAGTTAATGATATGTTTCTTTCTATCCAGGTAACTTGAAGAACCTCTGAAAGGAAATGGTGATGTGGTAGGTGTCATTGTTGCCTAACTTCATACTTTTGCATGCCTGCCTCAACTTCAGTCCAGCATAGGCAACTTGATTCATTTTTAAGAGACATGGTAGTCATTCAATAATTGTCTGCTGAAGAAAGGACAATTCTCTTATGACAATAACAATAGTAGTAGCTAAAGTTTATAACACTACTTGCAGAGAACTGTTTCAAGCGCTTTCCATACGACTCCCCTAATCCTCTTGAAAACAATGTCAAGTGATTGTCTGAAAAGTATACATTTTTCATCCACGTTTTTTGCTTTTTATTTGGATCTCCATTCTAGTCTCGGACATTTACCACTTTGTGAGTTTTCGAGGAAAGTAGATTCTACATCCTACTAGAAAGATGAAAATCTCAGATAATGGCTTTCCCAGCTTCCCTTGCAGCTTTGGATTAAACAGGTACTCCATGCAGACACATATACCTTAGACATTAAATTGTAAGCTAGTGACGAAAAATAAATAGTGCCATAAAGAATCATCCCAGTTTGGGTGGCAGCTACAACCACCTCAATTGTCCAAGAGCATCGCTGTCTTATAGCAAACTGCAAGGCCTGGTTCTCTGCCGTGGTAGCATGGGCATCCTAAACAGGAATCCTAAACAGATTTTTTTATTTCCATTTGTTCCACCCTAATTGTATGAAACTGGTTCTCTGAGTTCTCAGTGATTTCTCTGCTACATAATACTATTTAACTAATTATCTTTAAATTAGTCATAATATATTTCTATTTCTTGCAACTAATATCTTTAATTGATACACTCCATATTGCCTTGGATCAACAAAGACATTTAAAATCAATATGTCCCTAATAAACTTAATTAATTTGGTAATCTATTGATTACTGGTTGTACTGAGGCTTCAGGGAGTACAATGATAAATAACAAGCTCATTGTGACCTTATTGCACTGTGGATGAGTTAACACATGTTAATAATTGACTGATAAACAATTAATAAGTACCACAAGGAGAAATAAAATATCCCATGAATCCACTGGAGGAAAGATTCTGTTCAGCAGGAGGTTTCCTGGAAGGTTGATGTGAAGTCGGAAACTGGTCTGTCCCTTAAAGTTTGGGAATTCAGAGTGAGGGAGGGAGTCCCGTGAGCTGAGCCAGCCTGTTGAGATGGTTCAGGGCCTTTCTTTTAGTTTTAGAGGAGCAGACTGAGGAAGACTTAGACGAGACCACAAACATCAGTGATTGTCGGGGCCAAGTATGTCACGTGAGGGTGTAAATAAGCCTGTGTATGATAATAGTAGTGGCACAGCCGGTGGTGACAGTGCTTCACTCTCTTAAAACACTTAGTTTTGTGTTTCTCAGACAAAGTGCTGATGAAATTTAAAAAAACCTTCAGCTACTAGTTTGGGACTCTTGGCCTCAGGTATCTGGTCTGTTTATATAGACCAGGGGTACGCTGAAAATTTAAAAGCAGAGGAGTGACGGAATCAGATAAGTAGTTCAGGAAGTTCAATCTGACAGTGGTCTTTAAATAAATTTGGGAAGAAGATTCCTCAAGTTCCTCCTTTTAAGCAACATTTAGAATTACATGTGAAAAAGGAGTCTTTACTAGGTTTGAGCCCTAATGGAAATTCTACCCTCTCCCCTCTCCAGACTCGCTCTTTTGGATCAGTCATGTTGTGGTATTTTTCTGCTGTTTCATTCATCTTCCTAAATTACTTATAGTTAATCCTGAGCCACCTAGCAAAGAAAAATACTTAGACTCAAACAGGACAGAAGTTTATTTCTCACTCACGGAACAGACCCAAGCGGGTGGTTGGAATCTGCTCCAGGATTCATTTCAGGAACCTTCACCAGTTGGGCACCTCTATCATCTACAACACGTGACTTTCAAGTTCACGCCAGCCATCGCTATTCCACTCAGCAGGAAGGAAAACAAAGGGTATGTCTTCAGCCAGCTTGTTCTTTTAATAAAATATGGTGCAAGTTGCCCACACACTCATGCTTATATTCCATGAGTAAGAACTGAGTCATGTTACCTCAGGTAGGACAGACTAATGTAGTTTTGAAATCAAGCACCCGGGAAGGAGAAAGACTGAGGAAGAGAGATCTGGGGAAATTCTTGTTCCCATTTGTCTGCTTGTCCTTCACACAAACTGAAGTGTAACCTGTTGGAACCCACTTTACTTCCATGTTCCTCGTGAAGGCATAGTGATAGAGATGTAAAATTAGCATGCTCTGGGGGCCAGCTCGGTGGCATAGTGGTTAATTTTGCACACTCTGCTTTGGCGGCCCAGGGTTCGCTGGTTTGGATCCCAGGCATGGACCTAGCACTGCTCTTCAAGCCATGCTGTAGCAGGTGTCTCACATATAAAATAGAGGAAGATAGGCACAGATGTTAGTTTAATAGAGAGATGCAGTATATGAGAATATTGAATGTCTTGGATTCTTCTATTGCATTTTCAATTTTACTTTGGTTTTCTGGGTAGAATATAATGCTGAATATTTGATTTTTTTAATTGAGATATAATTGACATATAACATATTAGTTTCAGGTATACAACATAATGATTCAATATTTGTATATATTGTGAAATGATAACAACAATAAACCTAGTTAACATCCATCACCATACACAGATTTTTTTCCTTGTGATAAAAACATTTAAGATTTGCTCTCATAGTAACTTTGATTTTTAACTTTTAATGATGCTCTGAATCTCAATAGTTTCTAGCAAAATGTCAATATTTTTATTGATACCTGAGTCTATCGTATTTTCTGTGTGCCATAACTAACAGAAGTTGAGAGGGGAAAATGGCTTTATATGCTTTTTCCTTGTCACTTTAAATTTATTTGAAAGTTTTAGGTGGGTGGGTTGGTTGGTTGGTTGATTGGTTGGTTAAAGGGATAAGGAATGGAAAGTTTCAGCAATAAAACTCAATTCACAATGCTTTCTTTTCTTCAAATGGAATAGGATATTTTCAAATGCATTTCTGTGGTAGCTAGCCTTTGAAAGGTCCCAGATGATTTCCTACCTCCTGGTATTAATAGCCATCAGTAGTCCCTCTCACGTCAAATAGGAGCAACTTGTGTAACAAATAGGATCTTGCAGAAATGATGACGTGTGAATTTTGAGGCTACATCATAAAAGGCACATAGGTTCTGTCTTTCTGAGTGAAGACAAGAATATGTAATGAGATACATTAGGTGGGAATTAACCAGTGCCACACAAGTGAGCCATCATGGAGGCAAATCTTCCAAACAATGTCAAACCTTCTGATAATTTCAGTCCTGGTTGCGTCTTAACTATACAGCATGAGATACCCCAAGCCAGAACCACCCAGCTCAGCTGCCCCTGCATTCCTAATCCACAGAAACTATGAAATAAATAATAAATACTTACTGTTCTGTCTTTGAGTTTTTAAATTAATTACTCAGCAATAGATGACTCATGCAATTCTCAATATATTAATAGCATTGTTTCTTTATAAATCTACCTATTTTTTATCCTTTGTTCAACATAACCTTTCGAGTTGCATAGTTTTTCCACTGAATGATGTTATGTTTTTTGTATTCATTCTCCTGTGTAGGAATTAGCCAGTGAGCTTTACCTATACACCAGATTTGGGCCACCTGTGACAGAAAATTGATTGAAGCTTATTTTGTTTCTTTCCAAGGAGCCTACCTGGGAAAGCAAAGGGAATCACCAGGTTGCAGAACCTGAGGAAGAAACTGTAACCGATGAGTTGAAGGAAAGGGCATCATCTGGAGCTAGATGAGATATTACCGAAAATGTGCATAGGTTAGCCAAGGACTTTATGAAACACCTAAGAAAGAATAAGCTTTAACCATCTGCCAAGCTCTAAGAGTGCAATACTAGCTCGGAACATGACCAATCACAAAACTTTTCCTGCTCGTCTTTCCCTCATCCCCCCATTCCAAACCTGGTGATGGGTATGGCTTTGAAACCACTGTTAGCAGGTGACAAGGAGGAGAAGCCAACATTTCTCTTCCTTTATTGCAGACTTCTCCACTGCAGTGTGTTTAAACCGAGGGGTGGGAGTGGAGAGGAATTTTGACTTTGAATCAAGTTCAAAGTTTGATTTTGACATGGCATTGGGGATTCTAATAACTAAGTGAATGCAATTTGTACTACAAAAATGTGATAATAGAAGTCATAAGAATAGGTCATAACAGTCTCTATATTTTATCCAGTAGCAGCATAAAATTAGCTCCACTGTATTTATGTAAAGGAAGAATGAGAAACCAAAATAAAATTGCTTTATGATTAAATTCCTGAAGTCATATATTTCAGCATAATAGTTTGATGGGAAATGTGCAGAATTACAGAGACCAAAAATAGACAACAATTGGATGGATGGAACTCTCTCCCTAAAATATGCATGCTAAAACAATCACTTTCACTTTAAATATAACTAAATGGAAGTAACATATTTTATAAAACTAAATAGCTGTTTCCCTTCTCTATTTTGTTTTGTGAAGCTATACACAATTCGAGGCAGGAGTGTTTTTACTTCTCGTCTCAATGTAATTAGTTGGTGGAGTTTGAAAACTGGACGTAAAAAGATCCATAAAAATTTTCCAGCCACATTCCACTCTGCCGTATTTCTTTACAGTTTTCAGTCACATTCCGAGGGGCGTGAATAAATGTATTACCTTATTTACATAATGGAGCCATGAAGTCAACACAGCTATTGCGTAGGCTCTCATGGCAGCGAGAGCTTCTGAGACCCACATCAGGTTTAAGAAGAGATTCCAATATGCATTCAAATCAGTATGAGGTCAATTTTTTAATATATATTTTTTAATTTCAAAAAAGAACCTAGAAATTCTTGAACTAAATTGATTTCTAGCCCAAGCAAACTTGTTTAAATTGATAGAATAACAAAAACATACATCATAAGATATTTTATTTTAGTTTTTTCTCTGTTTTGAAAGACAGTATGATAAAGATTTTGATATTAATCTGGTATGGTGCAAAATCCCTTACTACATTAAAAGTTTCCATTTTCAATTTCTCTATTCTTACCAGAAAATGCCACAATTTCGTGGCTAAGTAAAAAGTGCATTGGTTAGGAAAAAGAGAATTCATAAATGATCAATTTTAAATATATGCATTTTAACAGCTTTTTCATGTAGTCCTACATTAGAAAAAAAAGTAATTCTATTTATAGTCCAAGCAGCTTAGTTTTACAGAATCATATTTTAATAGTAAAACAGTTAATTTCTTCGATCTATTAGAGCATTTTTTATAGGCCTAACATCCTAACACTAATGTAAAAAATGAGACCTAGCATTAGCAAATAGCTGTGTTCTCATGTTTATTTCCAAAAAGACCAGAATAACTTTCAATACTACAAATACACTGTGGTTTATGATTATTTGCCATTTACTCACGAGCTATTCTGGAAAAAATTTCAGACGAACGCAGAATCACGGAATGATAGAGGTGGAAGACCCTCTAAACCTCATTAAACCCAGCCCCTCACTTCAGGAGAAAGGACATAAGATCCAAAGAGCATACAGATTCTTTAACGGCGGATAACTGATTCGGCTGACAGCATTGATTAAACAAGGACAAAATTCTCATAACCATGGATTATGAATCCTATCTGGCTTAATTCACGCAATCTCTACTTGACCTTCCAGTTGGTGACTATGCTTCATGATCCAGTGAAAGCAAATAATCCTTTTGTGTGTTTCTATCTTCTTATTTCTCTTTAAAAGAAAATTAAGAGAAAATGACATGTTGTCGGCCTAGGATTCCTGTCTTGATAATCTTTTTTTTTTCCCCTCTTAAATTGGAACAATGTTCATGTCTACCCTTATAGTAACTAGCTACAAGCTGCTTCCAGCAAATTCGCATTATCCTTCCTTAATGCACAGGAGGACCTATTAAATTTACAATTGACTCTCCGCCTCCAACTTCTGCTAATTTTAGCATAATCCTTTCTTAACATAACACAACTCTTTAATTTTAAGGTTAAATTTATTTCAAACAACATAAACCTTGACCTATAACATAAAATGCAAACAAGGAAAGGCAATAACAAGTTTCTTGATCATAATGGAATTTAAAAAAATGTATCTAAACTCTACCTTTATATCTGGTTAGAAAAGCAATGGAAAGTCATTTTATTCTGTGCTTTAAAATGAAGCAAAGTTGAATTAGCCCAGATTCTGATTCGTGTTTCTGAGGAGTTGAAGATATGGAGATGTTACTGGGCCAGAGAGGAAATACCACTGCATCACTGACTTCAAGCCACACAAACTCTTCAGGTCTCACTTCAAAATGTAACGCGAGGCTAGATAATAATTCTCACCTTGTGAAGTTGTTTGAAGGAGTAAGAGAACTTATCTAAATCTATCCATCACAGTTTCTGACAATTTTGTATCCTTCAATAATTTTTTTTTCTAATTCTTTCTCCATCAGTAACTGGATTTTTCCTCTTCGTAATTTTTATTAACTTTTTAATTGGTGTTTTATAAGTGTGTTTATATGTGTGTGTACTTTTATTTTTGAAAATAATTTCTTAAAGAACTCTATCAATTACTTTTTACACTAGCGCTTTTCATGAAATAGATGTTTTAATAAGATTTCTCAATATATGTATTGCCATGTATAATGGAATGATTTTTAAGAAAGCAAATATTGTAAATTATAGAATTCAATTATTTATATAATTACTTATATGTTTGATAAATTCACATCTAAGCATAATCTAAGGATTGGTAAGTTGAAGCAAATTATATTACATTAAACTAGATGCATCAGTACTCAATATATTTTATACAAAATAATTTATATTAATATAAATATTCATAATATCACCATAAATAATAGAGTTAAGAATCTCAAACACATGACTTTAAAATGACTTTGTCCCAGATTTTATAGTTTCTCTTGCACATTGTAAAATATTTCATATTTACAAAAATAGGTCCATTGCATAACAATGTAGTAGGATATATATTCTTACAGTCTTTAGAACACACAGAAATAAAGTTTTGTGGGTTTTAGTGATTCCTGGCTCTTGTTTCAAGAACAAAGAGTAACTCCAAAAACAAAGTAACTTTACTTGATAGCCTAAAAGCTTTGGACGAAATTTATTCATCTTTCTGAGCTCAACATCCCTAAGAGAAACAGTCAGTGCATGCTGAGGAAAGCCACATTCTTAACACACAGGGTCATTGGTTAGCTTATCCCACAATTTCTTTGTTTTTTTAAAACCATTTTATTTAGGTATGACTAACATACAAAAAGCTGTATATATTTAATGTATGCAACTTGATGAGTTAGAGATAATCATCTGTGAAACCATCACCACAATCAATGCCATAAACATATCCATCAGTTCCAGTGGTTTTTATTATTTTTGGTGATAAGAACACTTAGAAGAACGATCTTCTTAGCCAACTTTTAAGTACAGAATACAATATTGTTAATTACGGGCACTGTCATGTACAGTACATCTCCAGGACTTAGTCACCTTGCATAACTGAAACTTTGTACCCTTTGATGAACAATTTCCCTTTTCCCTCTTGCTGTAACCCCTAGAAACCACCATTCTACTTCTCTGCTTCTGTGTTAGTTTCCTCATATAAGTGGGATCATGTAGTAATTGTTCTTCTGTGTCTGACCTATTCCATCTAGCATAATGTCCTCCGGTTCATCCAAGTTGTCACAAATGGCAGGATTTTCTCCTTTTTTAAAGCTGAATAATATTCCATTGTATGTAAATACCACATTTTCTTTATCCACTCATCAGTGGGTGGGAGATTATGTTGCTTCCTGTCTTGGGTACTGTGAGTAATTCTGCCACGAACATTGGAGTTCAGATATCCCTCCAAGATCTTGATTTCAGTCCCTTTGGAAATACATCCAGAAGTGGGATTCCTGAATCCTATGGTAGTTCTATTTTTGATTTTTTGAAGAATATCCATACTGTTTTCCATTTTATGTTTCCAATGTACATTCCTACTGACACTGTATCACAGTTCCCCTTTTTCCACATCCTCACTAACACTTCTCATCTTTGGGGATTTTTGCTAATATCCATTCTAACAGCTGTGAGGAGATACCTCACTGTGGCTTTAATTTACATTTCCCTAATGATTAGTGATGTTGAACATCTTTTCATATACTTGTTGGTCATAGGTGTGTCTTCTTTGGAGAAATGTATAGATTTAGGTTCTTTGTGCATTTTTTTCTCTTTTTTTGCTATTGAGTTGTAAGAGTTCTTTATGTTTTAGACATGAACCTTTTATCAGATATATGGTTTACAAATTTTTTTTCCCATTTCATAAGTTACCTTTTCAGTTTGTTGATTGCTTCCTTTGATGTACAAAGCTTTTTAGTTTGATGTAATCCCATTTGTCCATTTATTCTTTTGTTGCCTGTGCTTGTGGTGTCATATCCAAGAAATCATCACCAAGGCCAATGTCAAGAAACTTTTCCCTGAGCCAGTTCTGATGGTATAGTGGTTAAAGGTTGGGACAATCTGCATCAATGGTCCAGGTTCAGTTCCCAGACACAAAACCACATCACTTGTCTATCAGTAGCCATGTTGTGGCAGTGGCTCACAGAGAAGAACCAGAAGAACTTACACCTATACCCGACTATATACTGTGGCTTTGTCAGGGGGAGGAGAAGGAGGAAAAAAGGAGGAAGGTTGGCTATGGATGCTAGCTTAGGGCAAAATCTTCTCTAGTGAAAAAAAACAGAATGTGCCTGTATCAGTGAGGCAAGGATGGTAAAGATGATTCAAAAAAAAAAAAGAAAAAGCTTTTCCCCTGTGTTTTCATCTATGATTTTTTACTTCCAGGTCTTACTCTTTTAAGTCTTTAATCCATTTTGAGTTGATTTTTGAGTATGGTGCAAGATAGAAATTTATAGCCTACCAAGACTGAATTAAGAAAAATTGAAAGCTTGAACAGACCAATAGCAAATAAGCAGATTGAATCATTTGTCAAAAACTTCCAAAAAAGAAAAACCCAGCATTAGATGGCTTCACAGGTGAATTCTACCAGACATTTAACATGACTTAATACCAGTCCTTCCTGAACTCTTCCAACACATAGAAAAAGAAGGAATATTTCTGAACTCATTTTATGAGCCCAGCATCACCCTGATACCAAGGCCAGACAAAGACATACAGAAAAGAAAACCACAAGCCAATATCCCTGATGAGCATAGATGCAAAAATCCTCAACCAAATATTAGCATACTAAATTCCATAGCACACTAAAAGGATCATACACTATGAATGGGTAGATTTATTTCTGGCATGCAAGGATGGTTCAACATACACAAATCAATCAATGTGATACCTGACATTAATAGAATGAAGAATAAAAACTATCTCATTAGGCAAAAGCATTTAAGAAAATTCAACACCATTTTATAATAATAACTCTCAACAAATTAAGTAAAGAAGGAGCTTACCTCAACACAACAAAGGCCATATATGAAATGCCCACAGCTAACAAAATGATCAATGTAGAAAAATTGAGAGCTTTTCCTTTAAGATCCAGGAAAAAACAAGGATGCCCTCTCTTCCCACATCTGTTCAATATAATATTAGAAGTCTTAGCCAGAGCAACTAGGCAAGAAAAAGAAATAAAAGGCATCCAAGTCAAAAAGAAAGAAATAAAATTATCTCTGTTTGCAATGACATGATCTTATTTGTGGAAAACTGTAAAGATTGCCCAAAAAACCTGTTAGAACCAATACACAAATTTATTAAAGTTGTAGGATACAAAATCAACATAAAAATCATTTATGTTTTTATATACTAACAACAAAGTCTCTGAAAAAATAAATCAAGAAAATAATACCATTACAACAGCATCAAAAAGAACAAAATATTTAGGAATAAACTTAGCCAAAGAGGTGAAAGATTTGTACACTGAAAACTATAAAACATGGATGAAAGAAATTTAGAAAGACACATATAAGTGCAAAGACATCCTGTGTTCATTGATTGGAAGAATTAATATCATAAAAATGTCCACACTATCCAAAGTGATCTATATATTCAATGCAATTCCTATGTAATTTCCAATGGTATCTTTCATAGAAATAGAAAAAACAGTCCTGAAATTCCTATGGAATCACAAAAGACCCCAAATAGTCAAAGCAATTTTGAAGAAGAGAACAAATCTGAAGGCATCACTCTTCCTGATTGCAAACTATATTACAAGTCTACAGAAATCAAAACACTAGGGTACTGGAATAAAATAGACACACAGACCGATGGAACAGAATAGAGAGCCCAGAATTAAACCCACACATATATGGTCAACTGATCTTCAACAAGGGTCCTAAGAATACATAATTGAGAAAAGATAGGCTCTTCAAGAAATGGTATTGGGAAAACTGGATATCTACATGCAAAAAATGAAAATGGTCCCATGATTTCTTTATAATCTCATGCCAAAGCATGACAGAACATAGAAAGAAAATGACTGATTCTTTGATCCAAATGAGGAACTCTGCATTCCTCTTGCACAAGCTTCAATTCATTCTTACTTATAAGATGTAGGAGTATGATTCCTAGTCCACTAGGTTAGTTGGTTTCGTATTTCTTAATCTCTTCCATATTTTAATTACAAAACAGGTATTCCTGACCTGCCATTCTTACTATGTTTTCCCTTTCAAAACTGTCTTCTGCTATCCTAATATTTTTACAAACCAACAAGCTTATTATAATAGTAGATTGAATCAACTAAAGATTTATTTTTAATTTAAGTGTGCATACATACCCATGATATAGAGACCACTGGCACCAAAATCTAATAGGAAGAGGTTAGAAATGATCAGGGGATGAATTTCATAATGATGTGAGGTGCTCCTGGCATTTAGCACCTGGAAGTCACGGATGCTAAGTGCCATGTAAGGGGAGACCAAGGCACTTCTGATTCCTCCTCGGAGATTAAGAACTTTTAGATTCTTTTCCTATACCTCACAGTAGTGCACACTCTTCTGGGAGGTTGACCTAAGTCCCATCTCCCTGGATACCTCCCTCTGTCTTCACTACTCTTCTGCTAATGTGTCGTGCTTGAATAATGAATGGCCTGGCTCACACTAAAAAGTGAGGCATGAGTCTATAATTTCTTGTCATCTCCTAAACCATTCTAGAATTTCAGTTATGAAAGCACCTCCCCCAACCTTCCCTCAGAATTCCCTAATGAGGCAAAAGGTCAGGAGGCAGTGCTCCCTCCCAAACTAACAGCTCACTTCTCACGCTCCTCTCTTTCAACTCTCTTTAGTTTTCATCCCTCGCTCAGTGATTTTCCACACTTTGTTTCCTGCACAAAAGGAAGCCTCTCTTGCATCATCTTGTGTTTCTCTATACTTCGTGCTTTAGGCAACAAAGTTTGCTAAACTATAATTTGGTAGTCAAGGCCAAACTTATTGGAAATAAATGTGTTAAGAGTCATTGCTAATGTATAACTCTTGCAATCAAAATCCAAATTGCATTTCAAGACAGTTTTGGAACTCAAAGCCAGCAATTTCACCCATTTTTCTAATTGGGTTCCTTTGGAATTCTCTGTTCGGTAGGGCAATAAGGCTTCAATCATGATCAATTATTAATGTCTAAAGGACTGCATGAAGGAATGCATTTGCTGAGAAAGAAAAATATGTTGTGTCTTAATTCAGAATATTCCATGGCTGTAGTAAAAATCAAACATATTTTAGAAAACAAACAAAAACAGTATCAAACATGCTCATTCTTCTCTCCCACAATGAAGAAAATTTCTCCCATGTCAACCAAAAGAGAAGGGATAAAGATAAAGCCGATGAAGGAAACAAACAGCATTGTAAATATCTCTCTTTTAATAAATAATAGCCTCAAAGGTATAAGCACTCGAATGGTGTGCCTACCTACGGCATTGTCAATGAAGGGCTCAGTCAATTAGAGAATTTTTCTCTTCTTCACTGTCCATGAGGTGACAGCTTCCGTTATCAATGGATTATGAGTGCTGAGCTAAAACTTCTAAGTGCTCTTTCCAAAGCCAGCACAGGAGTAGACCTCTAGGTAGATAGCACTGACGGTATGTATGTTTAAATACATACATACATTCATACATGCATAATAACAAAGCTAAAGGGTAATTCATTTTTTGACCTTTCCTGTGACAGCACAACTCAAAAAATAATATTCTTGCTCAAGGTCCAATTGTCTAATGTTCTCCTGATTTTTGCATAATTCCATGAGTGATTTTGTTATAAAGCAATTTCTGTTCATGGAAATGTGGTTCAAATAAACAGGACTCCAGTTATGCTTTGCTAATAACTACTGAAATCTAAGCCAATAAATTAACCTCTTGACCTTACTTTTCTGCATTGAAAATCTCTTCTACAAATACAATTAGTAAAGTCAATTTCATAATTTCACAGTAGTTTAAACCTAATGTAGTCACTATGGATGAGAAAAACCAATTTTAAAACAAGCGTTTGTAAACACAGCACATTTTACTCTCATACCTGTTTTAGAAAGAAGAGTTCTTCATGTATTTTGAAGCCATCCAACTAGTGGATCTATTTTACTGGTTGTGGATCATATAATCTGTTGACACATTTAAAACTGTTTTTCTGCAGTGAATTTTAAATTAATGTTTCAATCGAGATGATCTGCAGCTTTCAGCTATTCAAAAGAAAATATGGCTTGACCTATTTAAGATTTGAAAGATCGTATGGAAAATATTTTTAAAATATGATTTCACAGTTACCTTAAAGTATAGATTTGTGTCAAGTGAACTGTCTGACCTTAGAAAACTGATAACCTGTTAACAGTAAAATGGCAAAAATATCTTTCACCTATCTGGCTTTAAGAGTTTATGTGGATAAAATAAGATTATACCTATTAAAGCACTTTAGAAATAAATATCCTTCGTACCTCTCAGGTACAAATTATTAGATAAAGAAATCTTGATGTAATCTTCTCATAAAGTAGCATAGACCACACTATCCTCTGTTCAAAAGGCCTTCAGAGGCTCCTATGACCTTCCAAATTCAGTTCGGATTCCTCAACCTGGCATTCACCCTCCAGGAAATGCTCACAACCTGCTTTTCAAGACATATATGTACTATTACCCACATAGACGCTGAATTGCAACCATCATCATTATTGCAGGTACATGTCTCATGATTTGGCATCTCAGAAGCTTTTTTCATTATCAAAGCTTTATCCTGGGAGGTACCTTCCATCTCTACCCACAGGAGCTACCTTATTCTCAATTCTGTCCTCAGTATCTAGTAAAAGGGCTGGCAAATAGGATTTCAGCAAATAGCAATTGAATCAAACTTATATTACTGACAGTAGCCAGAATTAGCACTGACGGTATGTATGTTTAAATACATACATACATTCATACATGCATAATAACAAAGCTAAAGGGTAATTCATTTTTTGACCTTTCCTGTGACAGCACAACTCAAAAAATAATATTCTTGCTCAAGGTCCAATTGTCTAATGTTCTCCTGATTTTTGCATAATTCCATGAGTGATTTTGTTATAAAGCAATTTCTGTTCATCTGGCTCTTGATTTCACTCAATGTCTAGGTTCTACAAAATCAAAATTGCTCCAATCAAAGTTATTTTCTTTTCTGAAGTCAAGTCACACTCCCAAGGTTATAGAGTCATGAAAGGAAGAACAGTAAACTAAACACAGCTCTTTCAGCTCTTTCACCATCAGGCTCACTTCTAAAATATTTTCCTGAATATATACATATCTCTCTCTCTAAGTGAGAGTCTTCACCATGCCCTGATCACAATATCTTTTCTAATTCTTTAACATCTTTAAATTTGGGGCTATTTTATTATAACAACCTTGAAAGCAACAGAAACATAATCAGTTTCCCTGCTTTGTTCCTTGTTTTGAAAAATTCTATAAAATTGAAAACTCTGGTTGGGAATATGAGTTCCTCACACACTTGCAAAGGAACAACAGGCTTCTTCCTCTGTGTAAGGTCAACCTCACTGAGTACGTGGCCAGCAAGTCTCAAATGGAATGACTAGAGAAAGCAGAGATGGAAACGACAACCCTAAACTTTTTGATAATCTGCTTTATATGTTGATATTGAGTCTCCCACAGTATAAATCCTGGTATAAAATTTAAATTGAAAATATATTCTGTTTTTCAGCTCTTTTGCTCCTTCAGTACAGAAATATGAATAAGCACCTGGCAAACCAATGCACTTGAACAAGACTTTGTTTCAGGACTGAGTGAACTAAAAAGAAAAAGCAAAGTATAGGCCGTATATTTTTCTTCTGGTGCAGACTGTGACACAGGCCAAGTGATTCTGGAACTGGCAGATTTCTGGAGTTTTCTGAGTTGGCAGAATCTCGATCACAGAGAGGTAGTAGCTCCGTTGGGTAAGCAGCTTTGTGTATTGAGGATCTGGGTGACATTCCGAAAAGCTCGGGTTGGAGACCATTTTTTAGGTATGCCCACAATTCTCTATATATCTTAAATCCCTTTCTGCTCAAACTCTGCCAGATGTTCTTCACTGCAACTAGGAATCTGATCAATACACTGGACACCAGAAGTGATTGCATGCAAAAAAATCCTCCATGAAATTATAATGTGGGATTGAATAGCCTACATAGTGGGTTTAAAGGCAGTGGGATATAGTACATTTAAAGAGTGGATTGTTAGAGGTCCACGTAACATAATTGTGAACAGTTACTTAAATTATTACTCTGGAATGAAATGCCAATTGATAATTATATTTTGGTAGAATAATAGATCACTAATATAGAGCCTTATGAAGGGCATGAAGAGCAATGATCATAGTAGGGTTTGACAATTTCTAAATGAACCAGAGAGCTTAAATAAAGAAATATTTAAAATATAAAGGTTTTAATTCTCAGGTGACAGCATGGTCAAAAATTCAGCAAGTATCTATGATTATTCCCAAAGACCATCTCATCTCTGTAGCTGTAAAGTTGACTCAGCTTTGAAAAGATGCATCCGACCCTGCTGTCATAATGTGGCTTTAAAACCTCATCAACTTTCTTACAAGAAAGTGGGGGCAATGGCTGGTAAAAAGACTTGCCACTAAAATTGGAAATAAGCAATTTGGAGAGTTTTAAGCCCCCTGTCTCCCCGAACCTCCCTTCTCCCTGAGTGTCCATTCTACCAGTTTTGTGAGAATGGTCTTGACTTCTTTGAAAACCCTACAAAGGACATATCTGAGGTATTATATTTACCTTAAAAGATTTAGCTAATTCTCATACTTAATTAGACCTATAACTAGACTCCAAATCCAATATGCACAAGAGAAAAAACATGAAGTCAACCTAATGAGGAGAAGGTTTATGTATCAAAAATATTGGAAGAATGTGTGTGGGGAGGAGTCTTAAATGTTCTGTACCAAGGAAGAAGGAGTGTAATTTTATGTCAAGCTGAATTACTGTCATGGGACTCTTTTCTGGAGAATTTATATTCAACAACCTCCCAAGTACCTAGAATTGGTTGCTTGGTTGTTGAACTGAAAGCTAAACTCAGTGGGCACTAATTTTAAATAAAATTAATTCCAAAATGATTTGACTGTCGGGATGTTGGAATGGATTTATCACGTGTCACCTACTCATTCAACCCTTCGGTACATCTTCCAGCAGACACTAAGGACACTCCCTTAACCGTGTGTACTAGTTTCCCAGGGCTATCATAACAAAGTACCGCAAACTGGCTCGCTTAAAACAACAGAAATGTATTCACTCACAGATCTGGAGGCTAGAAGTCCGAAATCAAGAAGGTGGCAGGGCCATGCTCCCTCTGAAGCCTCTGCAGAATAACCTTCCTTGCCTCTTCCAGATTCTGGTAGCCCCAGGCATTCCCCGGCTTGTGGCAGCATCACTGCAATCTGTGCCTCTGTTTTTGCATGGCTGTCTTTCCATTGCGCCTACATCCCAACTTCCTCCTACTTACAAGGACAACAGATACATCTCATTAGGGCCTGCTCTAATGACCTCATCTCAACTTAATTACATCTGCAAAGAATGTGTGTTCCAATAAGATCACATTCACAGCTGCTGGGGGTTAGAACTTCAACATACCTTTCAGGTGACACGATTCTACACATAAGAATCTGCCCTGCAGCCGTCCAAAATTCATATCCTTTCCATATGTAAACTATATTAACACCATCCCAACACCCGGAAAAGTCTGGAACCAGTCCAGCATCAACTCTAAGTTCAAAATCTCAACTACACGCAATCATCTCAAAAATTCTCAAATCTCATCTTCTAAATCATCTAAATGAGGTCTGGGTGAGACTCTGTATGGTCTATCCAGGGGCAAAATTCCTTTCCATCTGGGAATCTGTGAAATCAGACAAGTTATCTGTTTTCAAAGTTCAACAGTGGGGCAGGCGTAAGATAGACATTCCCAGATTCATTTATGTGCTGTTTTCACAAAACGTATATAATGTTTAAGGTCAAAGATTAAAATTAAAATCCAAGGTATTAAAAGCATTATACATGAATATTTCATAAATGCCACATGTTTGAGAATATCTATTATTTAATTGTTGAGCACAGAGTTCTACAGACGTTCATTACATCAAGCTTTTAAAGTGTTGTTAAATTTAAATGCAATTTTTGGGGGGTGCATTTATATCAGTATTTGAGAGAATACTTTGAAATCTATTAGGTTTGTTGATTTCTCCCTGTAACTTTATCAGTTTTGGTGTATGCATTTTGAGAATATTTTATGAGATGTATAGACATTTAAAATCCTAATATTGTCCAGGTATATTTACACTTTTCTCAACATTTAGTTATCCTCTATCTCTAAACATAACTTGTCTTCAGGTCTCCTTGGCGTGATATCACTACAGGATGTCAGCTTTCTTTTCTGTCTGCTTATACATATTTTACATAATTTTATTTCCAATAATTTTTATCATTTTAGTTTTAACAATTGACCATAAACATTATATCTATGTAAATAGTACATATTGAATATTCAGTTTGAGAAAGTCTCTCTTTTAACTAAGTGTAAACTTTTATTGCTAATTGTGATTACTGATATATTTAATCTTTTTCTACTATATAACTTTTTAATATTCTGTGTTCTACTTTTATATGGTTCTTGCACTTTTCATGGATTAACTTCTATTGTTTATTTACTTTATGTTTTCCTCTATTGATGCTTGGAATTCATGCATTTTATTTTTAATATTTTACTGCTTACCTTTATGTAAAGTTTAAACATGAGAAGAATTTTAATATTTTTTTGAACAATACAGATATTTGAACACTTTAATTCAATCATTATTTATCCTAATTTCTATCCTATTTTTAAATCAAATACATGATGGTTGTTTTGATTTATTTACATACATGTTTTATTTACACACATATTTACTTTTTTACTTGCTCACTGTTCCTTCTGTATAAAATCTGAGATGGCTTCCTGCTTCTAATAATAAATTATTGCTTAGTGCAGATCACTCAGCTGATAAACTTTCTCAATATTTTTTATCTATAAATGTTTTTATTTCACATTGAACTTTAGAAATAATTAATTGGGACCCAAATTTCTAGGCAATTATTGTATTTCTATTTTTCTGATTTATATTGCTGCAATCTTAAATGTCCACAGTCATTAAAATCTGCAAAAATTAAAATTAAAATTTCATTTTAAACTATGTGTCCTTTCTGTCTGCTTTTAAAATAAACATTTTAGTTAGGGTTCTGCAGTTCAATAGGATGTGTCTGAGTTTGAATTCATTTGTATGTGTCCTGGAGTTATTCTTTATTTCGTGAATCTGTAAATTCAAGTTTTCATTGTCTTGGAAAAATTTTATCAATTATTATCTAAGTCCATTCTGTCTCTTCTTTCCTAATGTTTTAGTTAAAATTATGTTAGACTTTCTCATCCAATCCTGAATATCTTCTAACTATTATTCTATATTTTTCATCTGGTTGTCTTTGTTGGAGTTCCCAGGGAATTTCTTCAGTTTACAAATTATTTTCCAGTTCACTAATTCACTCTTGAGCTGTTTCTATTTTGAAGTTTAAACCATCATTAACTTTTCAACAATGATAATTTTTATTGCTAGAAATGTGTGTATGTACATATATGTGTGTGTATGTATACACATAGGGACATAGATATATGTATTCATTTGTAAATAGGCTTTCATTGATTACTATTTGAGATTGAGCCCTCTATTTCTTTAATCATTTTATATATATATTATATATTATATACCTAGTAGTTCCAGGATCTACAGTAATAAGGATTTTACATTTATTATTTGTTTTTTCTATTGAATCTCAGACGTGCTCATTTGCTTTCTCACATGTTTAATGATCTTTACTTGCAAACTCTATGTCTGACTTTCACTGAGGAAGTCTATGAACTTAAATTGGGGTTTGGAGATGCTTCTCTCCACAGAGTATTAGTCTCTGTTTCTCATGATTATGTCCAACCTGACATGATCCCCCTTAGAACCTCCACGTAGGTCTGAGTTTAATGTGGAGGTTGGGTTGCCTCTCACCACTTGGAGGCTGGCCCCAGGATCGGTTTCCCTATAGTAGCTGTCAGTACACGTCCTGGGACAACGTCTCCCCTCTTTAAAACTTGTTCCTTCTCCTAGCCCAGGCCCCACTCAACTTCTATTCCCTTTGATCTCATTTCATAATGTGTGTGTGTGTGTGTGTGCATGTGCACGCGTGTGCATAAGAGAGAGAGAGAGAGACAAGGATGTGTCACGGAAGGATAAACCCACTCTCAACTTGTACAAGATAAATAATGTCTCAAAGAGTGTTCCTTTGCAGGGTCTAGTTTTCTGCAGTGGTAGAGTCCCTTGCAACCCCTAGTTTACCATAATGCTGAAAGCAGTGTTTGTTGCTCTTTGTAGTCCATATATTTTTAATCCCTTAGCAATCTCATCCAATTTATTTCATAGATATAAGTAATTAGCTGATGAATTTCAATTTTATGTCTATATCCCTACCTGTTCCCCTTAATTCCAGGCTTGTATATTGAGCAGTCTACCAACAGTTCTATATGAATAAATATAAAATTTTAATTTTATATATTTGTATATAAAGATAACACTAAAGGTAAGTCCTTGATCTTCTATCCTATCCCTCCCAAATAGCTTGCTAAACCAGAAATCTTCCCCATCAGTGATTGCATCCTCATTGTCCTCTGTTCAGGCCATATGCCTCATTGATTAGTTCTTTTCTCTCATACTCCACATTCAAGCCATCAGTCAATCCTGTTTATTCTATTTATCTCAAATCACTTCTTAGAACTTACCTAAAAACATCATCTCTCTCCTGGCTTATTAATAGTTTGCTATTTGGTCCCCCTGTTTCATCTCTCCCCTCTTTTCAATCTATTCCATAGCTTCCCTTTCTGTACACAGTGAAAATTAGTCGTTAAAATAATCTCCACGATCTTGACCCCATTGGCCTTTCATGTACAACAATTCTCCACTTCATTTCCATTCCTGTAGCTCCTTGGTATTTTTGTAAATTCTCAGATACGTCCGGCACTCTCCATCTACTCACTAAACTTCCTTCCTGGAGCAAACTTCGCCACACATTTGCATAGCTGATTCTCTCATTTTCTTCATGTTTTGGCTTACATATCATTGTTCTGTTGAAGGCTTAACTGGTTATCATATTTTAATTAATAGCCCAAGAGCATTTTCCGTTCTCTTTTCCTGCTTTATACGTTTTCTCAGCACTGAACACTATATATTCATTGCATACAATGTCTATGTGACCTATGCATTTCTCATAACAATACTATTTTGCTTAAATTAGAAAAACTTGTACTCTGTTACCTACCTCCCCCTGCCCCAGAGTACTGTCCATCGTATAGAGGCATCACATATGGCCTTCAAGTCAGAGAAATGGATGATTGCAACCAAAGTGTGACAGTTGCAACCTACATTCAGTACAAAATAGATTTAGCAGTGGAGTATTGTCACACTTAAAATGTTATTATATTTTACAACAGAAGGCAAAAGGAAGTTCTCAAATTATTCCAAACTAAACATTTCAATAAATCTTTAAAGATGACAACACTATTATAAATATATTGTACCCTATAATAATCACTCAGGAGAAAACACTTGCTTGGACTTAAAAAATTCTGATCTACTTGTCTAAAATCTTTTACATTGACTATTCTTGGTCATACACCATACAATTATCTCAAGCAAGAGGCAAAAAATATGTCTTATCAAGAACATTTTTAGGGGCCGGCCCAGTGGCGTAGCAGTTAAGTTCACACGTTCTGCTTCTCGGTGCCCCGGGGTTCTCCAGTTCAGATCCGGGGTGCAGACATGGCACCGCTTGGCAAAAGGCATGCTGTGGTAGGCCTCCCATGTATAAAGTAGAGGAAGATGGGCATGGATGTTAGCTCAGGGCCAGCCTTCCTCAGCAAAAGGAGGAGGATTGGCAGCAGATGTTAGCTCAGGACTAATCTTCCTCAAAAAAAAAAAAATTTTAAATTCTACACTTAAGAACTATAGAAATAGTAGACTTTTTGCTATATTATGTTAGTGACTCAAAAATTATGACTACAGAATATTTGTCTTCAAAGATTTATACAACTGACAATGGTATTATAAAATCTAAATTAGTTCATCAGAAATTCACAGCCCCTTTCTGTTAATAAATATAAATTTTCATTTAACCTAAAAGAGTTCATCATTTTTATATGTTTTATGCCCAAAAGGAACATGATTACTGTTCAGCATGAATAGCTAATATGCTGAGATCTGAAGTCACAAAAGTGGCTGTTTTGCCCATTTATTTTTCTTTGGATGCCAAGATTAGTTCCCAACTGAGGGACAGAAAAATTGATTTAAAAATCAAAGAATGGGCTTTTAATTGATTCTCAAAAGGAAATCAGTGGTCTTGGAAAAGACGTATGAAAATATGGCGGATGGTGATATCTGTTCACGCTGACTAATGGTACCAGAAAGTCCATCATACTTTTCGTCTTTGTGTATGTTTGGAAATAGTTGTAATATAAAGTTAAGTTTAAGATACCGCATACAACACTGGCAAGAGGAGCAGAGAAGCCTTAGTATTATCATCTTCATGTTTTTACAAGTCGCTGCTTTGTCCACTCAGTACACTCATTCTGGAAAACTTTATTGCAAAGTACATGACTAGTGAGAATACGCATGCTCACACTCCAGCTCAAGGCTGTTGTTGAATCTCCAAAAACCACACACACGCCTGCATACAGCGTGATAGCTTGGTATTTCTTTTTAACAAATTTAAATTATTGCCTAGAATAATGCAGTTGCATAACCCATCAGTGGCACTAGAAAAGAGAAAATACATATGTGAAACCTGCATTTACTGTTATATATGAGCCAGATTTCTGCATTTTTCCTTCACAAGCTTGTACACATTTTGTCATTTAAAGAGAACACCATGAACACTTTGACGATTCTAGAGGTACGTGAATATACTAATACAAACTTACGGGTGTGAATGAAAAGGAGTCTGTTGTTGAGAAGCATTTTAATAGCAATTATATTGCATGATTACACATGGAAATTGGACTACATTCCTGCAAATCAGGAGTAAACTGTCCTAGAATGTAAGCTTCTAAGGCTCCCAAGGCAAGACTCCCTGGTTTACCCATTTAGTCTCTTCTACTAGAGATTTAACACCTTTGCCTGAAAGAAAAACAGATTGTCTGAAATCTAAGATTAACAGGCTTAACCTCTACTAGAAAAAAATCAGATCTTGAAATTCTTTATAAGTTATCTTGCTACATTTTCATGAGCCTGCACAGTGACAATAAGTTATCAAATCTGGCCAGTATTTCTTAACAGATGGCCACCTACTGACTAACCTCTAAAAATAATTACTATTAAATAATTACTCTAGTTATAGATAAAGAAGTATAAAATTAAGAATAAAGCATGAAAATATATAAAATAATAATAAAACACAATTATTCATTATATCCTTTACAACAGTTGTACAAAGTTATTGTTTATTAGGATCAGCAAAACATACCATCTCTATGGAGAACATGGGAATAGCATGCGTGGCTTTAATGAAATTGGTAAGAGTGGAGGAAGGAAGAGCTTCCAGCATTCCTGGAGCATCTGCTGTGTGGTAGGATACATCACAAACATTCTCCCATAAAATGCTCACAGCAAGCCTGAGAAATAAGTGATACTATTCCATTTTACAAGTTATATATATATAATGAGACTCTGGTCAAATACATCTTCAAATGTTTTTGAACTCTTCAACCTTCTGCGAAACAACACTACTTACTGAAGTGTAGCTTTTCAGTTTTGATGGCTCTTCCCCAAGGAGAGCAGAGTATTGATAATTCTACTTGCTAAATAAGTCATTAGTAATTTCTCACTCTACATTGTAATCATTTCTACAACTAGATTATTACTTTGTTTTAAGATAGAAAATTTCCACTGTAGCGTACCGTGGACTTTGGAATATATTTCTGCTTGATCTAATTTTTTCTCATTATGTTTGACTGTTACTATAAACAGAACTTTTACTTTGAGTATTAAGCCAATGAAATAAGAAAAATAAAATAAAATGTGTATACTGAATACTAAGTCCTTTAATGTTTCACTACACTTTAGAAAATCCTATTGTTTATTCAGTGGTAATTTGCTTTGAAGCTTATAGAACATTGAACGAAACCAAGTCTCTTCAGGTTGTTTGTTTTCCAGTAATTAAATATTGGTATTTTAGCTCTGCTACAGTTACATACATCCGCTCACCTTTAAAATGGAAGTATTTCGGGGCTGGCCCAGTGGGGCAGTAGTTAAGTTCGCCCATTTGCTTCAGAGGCCCAGGGTTTCACCAATTTGGTGGCTGGGTGAGGACCTACGCACCGCTTGTCAAGCCATGCTGTGGCAGGCATCCCACATATACAGTAGAGGAAGACAGGCACACATGTTAGCTCAGGGGCAGTCTTCCTCAGCAAAAAAGCAAAAAGAGGAGGATTGGCAGCACGTTAGCCCAGGGCTAATCTTCCTCAAAAACAAATAAATAAATAAAATAAAATAAGATGGAATTATTTCTTCACACAAGTTTCCAAAGAATAAAAACCACGTATAAGGATTAAATCTTATATACAAATCATTGCATAAGGATTAACTGCCTTACATCAAACTCTATTTTTTCTGCAGAAACGCCTACCCCACAATTCTGCTACCTTAGCTCTCTGAGTAGACTTTTATTTTAATACTGGCCTCATTCCCTTAAAAACATCTATTTACTTATATTTATCTGTCTCCTGCTGTAGAAGCAAAGTTCCTTTGGAGTGAAGACTGTCTTACATATCTTTGAGTCACTAACATTTACTCAAACACCTTCTTAGTCACATTGCAGACACTTGAAAAATAGGCGGTACAAGAAGGTACATGAAGGAAGGAATGAGTGTTTTTAATGCTGTGAATCAGCACAGTTGACTATGTGCTATGAGTATAACCTAGAAAAGTGCAGTCGTCTACAGTAAGCGGAAGGGCACACTGAAACACAACTATGAGACCAGTGACGTGGATTAACTGTGATTTCGGTTTCACTGCTACTTTCCTTCTCCAACTCTGTCTTCTTGTGCCCCTGAGCTGCCTTCATTCTATTTGTAAAATAACACCAGGAAGACCATGCTCAGGAAATTTTATCCTCCCTCACTTACTTCTTATTAAAACTAATGGTCTGAGATCCACTCCCCTGGCTGCTTGCTGTGAAGGAGAACCCATTTTTTTTCTGCCCTGTCTTAGAGAGTAATATTCTGTCCTGAACTAATCTGAAATTGATGGGTATTAAGGAAAATTCTACTCACTCCACTCCTCAGTTACAAAGTAGGATGCTAAGGGTTTAAGAAGATCCTGAAGAGTTACAGTAGAGCATCTGCACAGAGTTGCTAAATATTTGATGTGCAATGACTCAAAATCCAGGCAGGGCCAGATCTTGCTCCCGAAATTTGTTAAACACCTGTCAGGTAAGTCCTTCATGCAAAGGTAGATTAAGTAATACATCATGTAAATAATAGGTCAAATTAATATATTCCTTCCAGTCTTGGCTTATATTAAGTTTTATTCCAATCGAACGTGCTTTCTCTCTTTTGGCGTAGACAATATTGCTCTATTACTCAATCTCAAATTGATCCTTATTACCTCTTCACCTTCTTAAGGGTTTCAGTAGTTAGCAACTTACTACAATTTGAGTAAAATTACAATATAAACCTTAGAAAACAATTTTTTTCGTATTTTATGTCTCTTCCATATACCAAGACACAAGATAGAAAGTTTAAGAAAGTGGCATCCCAGGGTGAAGACACAGTTCAAATCAATAAGCTCAGCAATACTTCTACGTCTTGAAATTGAGTTTCCTGCAGAGTAGTTTTCTGTCAGATTTGTGCATCAAAATCAAGTTCCTTGAAATTTTCGGTAATTTTTTAAACTCTGGTAAAAGAAGTTTCATCATTTTGGGAATTGAGTCATTTATTGATCATATTTGGACAAGGATTCAAGCCACAAACAGAAGGCCAAGAAATTACCAGTTGATTTACTGAAATTTACTGAAGGTTGAGAATGTACTTAAATTCATACCCAAAACAATTTATATCATTCTAATAATGCCCCATACTTCAAATATTTTTATACTGTATATATAACATTTATTGACTATTTTTTAATAAAAAGCTTGTAGTTTAAGGTTAAAACATGTGCAAGGCACTGCAGTGACTGCTTTATATAGTTGGTAGGGTATTTTGTGTGTGTGTGTTGCATGCATGTGTGACGTTTACCATCAACAGCCCAATCCAACTCCCAGGGAAAGGACAGGAATGTTGAATATGTTTTAGCATTTCACGGTGAGGAGATAGTCTTAGTATGAAAGTATAGGAGATGTGATAAGAAGAGATGATAATAAGGGAATTTTAAGGGAAGTTCTCCCTCCTACTCAACAGAACAAAGAAAAACATGGGCAAGTGGACATGTGGTAGTGACCAACAGAAAAAGCAAACAAGTAATAAGATTCTCACAGATGTTATAGAGGAAAGGGAATCCAAAGAGCCTGTCATGAAGGATCTACATCCACTGAGAAGCCAGAGATGGGAGTATGAGGTCAAAAACAAGATAACCTCCTGCTGTTAATGAATTCTCTCCACACTGACCCTCCTGTTGATGTGCACAATGTGGAAGAAACAATTTAAAGCTAATGTAACCTAAAATTTCATACATTCCTTATTACACCACGTGTGTGCTTATTAGTCAGGTTGTTAAAGAATGGACAATGTCACCCTCTCTCTTGAGATTATGAGTACAAGAGTGCTCCAAATATCACCTGATTCACCAGTCATGGCAACCTCAAGAACTACGTTTTTCATTTTACAGATGAGAAAATTGAAGCACAGGCAGATTTGTAAGGAAGCAGTTAATTAGAAGAACAGGAACTCGAGCTCAAGTGTCTCAGGTTCAAAGATGGTGCTTCCAAAAATGGCCTCATGGTAGTAGTTTTCATCTAATTGTTTGCATCTCTGTGCCTGAGTCCTTCACTACTCTCAGCTTTTTGAGCGCAGGAATTGTACCTATATTCGTTTTCTAGATCTGCTGTAAGAAATTAACATAGACTCATGGCTTAAATCAACAGAAAATTATTCCATAGCAATTCTGGAGGCCAAAGCTACAAGATCAAGGTGTCAGCAGGCCATGCTCCCTCTAAAGGCTCTGGGGAAGAATCCTTCTTTGGCTTTTCCAGCTTCTGGTGCCTCCAGATGATTCTTGGCTGATGGCTGCATAACTCCAGTTTCTGCTTCCTTCTTCATATTGCCTCCTTCTCTGTTTGTGTGTTCCCTCTTCTGTCTCTGTCAAATCTCCCTCTGTATTTTTCTTATAAGGTCACATGTCATTGGATTTGGGTCCTAGCTGGATAATCCATGATGATCTCATCTGCACAGCCTTAATTTAATTACCTCTGCAAAGACCCTTTTTCCAATTATGGTTACCTGGATAAATTCTGGAAGATAGAACATGGTGATATTTTTCTGGGGTGCAACCATTCAACCAACTACACATGGGTAGACCGGGAATTGTGCCTTACTCACCTTTATAGAAGCACAAATGGAAGAGACAAGCACATAATAAACTCTCAATAAATTTTCATTGAAATTATAACAAATGATGAATTACTGCTAAATAAAACTGGTGTCAGATTATTGGCTTACTATACCTTTAACTCCAATGCACAGGGTATATTTACACCAATATAAAGGAACCATAGTGACCTGAGCTAAATTTTAGCACAGTTGTTGTGTCAAAATGTATAAAAATGGCTACCTCAAGATGCAGGAAAACCGTGGATTAGGAGAATCATTTTTCACTTAATTTAATAATGAACATTCTAGAGTCATTTGGTTTATAGAAAGAAGAAGAAAATTTTAAATAATAACAAAAATGATTATCATTATCATTATCATCATTATTCTTAGTAGTAGTTCTTTAATCTTGAGATAGAGAGAAACTTTGCAGACATAGCACCAAAACACCACCATGATGATGGAGACGGGTCCTCACCATACTTTTCTCGGCCTCCCTTGAAATGAAGTTGGGGATTGTGTGACTCACTTCTGGCCAATGACATGTGAAATGTAAGTTTCTTTCAAACACGGCCTGAAAAACAGCCTTGCAATACTCCAGTCCTCTCTTCCTCTTCCTCAGCAGCCTCACAACTGTGAGTTCCAGATGGTATCGCTATATTATGGAAAGAATGTGGAGGTTAGAGACACCCTTCTTAGATTTGTAGAAGTGCGAAGGGATGCTGCCGTGTATTCATCCACTTGTGACATGAACAAGAGAAACATTTTTCTTGTTTGAAGCTACTGAGATATTGGGATTTTTTTATGACGACATATAACCTCACCTATCCTGATTAAAGGAAACACTTCAATACAAAAGTTCTTTAAAGTACATACAGGTAACTCACAACTAAACAGGTAAAAAGTCAAAGTCAATAAAGTGACAATCAAGCTCACTCAAAAAAATTGCAACTTTAAAGAGTACATGGTTCACTTGCTATACTGGCAAAAAAAAAAAAAATGAAAAATGCAGCCGTATGCTCTTTTGGTTAGAAGTTAAGTGTGCAAAAAACATCTTTCCAAAGGGTAATTTGCAATAGATATAAACATAATATGCAGATGTTTTGAATAGAAATATCATATCCAGGAATTTATTAGAAGGAACAATTAGATCGTACAAAGATAATATATATGACAAGAATATCGAGTGCTACCTAGTTTAAAAAATTTAAAAACCTAAATGCCCACTCACAGGGAAATAAATATGCTATTATACATACCCACCGTGCAATGTTGCATAGTTTGACATGGAAGTTGGACTACCATATTTTTTAAAAAAAGAGTAGTGGGTACAAAAAAATCATCATTCACATTTTATAAAGATATAAATATGTAAGATTATACACTAAAGTACTAACAGTATTGACTCTGGATTATGTTTGTAAAAGATTTTTTCACTTCTTTATACTTCATTTTATATTCTTTTTATAGCCAGGAATAATAACAGAAAATATTTTAATTTTATAGAAAGTATAAACTTTTAATGGTTTAAGGATTTTTGTTTTTAAAAAAACATATCACCTTGTCAAATTGACCACCAAGTGGTAACTTTAGACTGCTGTGTCATCTAGACTCTTTTAACTTCCAGAGCTAAGTTACTCATTGCAAAGGTAAAGGTTTATTTTACTTCCTTAGCTTGAAATCATAAGCATACTTTTCTGAACCTTAGGTTAATAGTTGACTGTTACTAGTCAACTATAATCGGTAAACGTACTTTTCCTCTTAGGTTAATAGTTCACATAAACTATACATGCGTGAATTATAAATTTTTTGATAAGTCTATATACATTCTAACTTCTAAAGTGATCATTTTAGGGCTAGCCCCGGTGGCCTAGTGGGTAAGTTTGTCACACTTTGATCCAGCGGCTGGGTTAGGTTTCGAGGTGCAGACCTATACCACTTATCTGGGGCCATGTTGTGGTGGCGGCTTGCATAGAAAAAGAGGAAGATTGGCAAGGGATGATAGCCCAGGGGGAAATCTTCCTCAGGAAAAAAAAAAAAAAAAGATCATTTTAGACATAGTCATTAAGACCAAAGGTAACTTATTTACTTATTTTAGTTTGTTTTTCTTTTAATTTTACCAAAGTCTTTCATTTTCCTATAAAAAATTTCACCTGAGTTGATTTTATGAGTTCATGGCTGGCTCCTTTTATCCTGAATAGCTTAGATTAAATATCTTTTCCTTAAAGCAAACTTCTCTGACCACTTATCCAAAGTAGTTCTAGCCAATATTAATCTCTATCATATCTGTTTAGAAGCATTTATAATCTGTATTGTTAATTGCTTGCACGTTTCCTCTTCCTTGTTCACTAGAATGTAAAATCCGTGAGGACAGATACATTCCCACCTAGTTGTCCTTTGTATTCCCAACACCTACCTCAGTGTTTAGCACACAGTAGGTGCCTAATAATTGTTTGAGGGACAGCTACATTGGAGTAGATCATATCTCTAACACAACAGTTCATAACAAAAGCTCAGGTAATTTTTCATTTGCTTACTAATTATAAGAAGAGTCCTCTGCAGCAATTTCTTGAATGAAAACGCATCTGAATGCATTACATTTGGTCAACCTTAGTCAAGGTGTATAGCATTGTTCTAGCTTGAGGCTAATTACTACAGGTGACCATTGGCTAATCTTTATTATTATGACTTATCTCTAGATCTGCCCATCGCATTTCCAGGAAATTGGACAGTTATCACTTACCTTTACACAGATTGTCTGGGTTATCTTTCCTGTTCTTCTGATTTAAGAGCAAGTTTTATTTCAAATGCAAGAGATGGACATGTGAGAGGAGCTGTCTGGCTTCTTCTGAATTTTTACTAAAAAAGAAATGTCTACAAAGATTTTTTTGCTCTTACAACAAAGGCAAATTGATTTTATTCTAGAGACTTTGAGATTTTACCTCATGGTCCATTTTCATTTCTAATATAATTGACATTATAACAACATGGATATATTAATACATTATGTAAAATAATCGTAGGAATCTAGATCTATGCAAATGGATTTTTTCTGACTCTTGTTATTGGAATGAAATAATATGTAAGTAATGAAATAGTTATAGAAAAAAGTGTTTCATTGTTTATTGGAAAGATTAACACACTTTTAAAAATCCATTTCTTAAAACCACCAAATGTCTTCACAGTTTAAGAAAAGTGATTTGACTACCATTTTGTAGTAGTACTAAAAAGACTTCGGGGGAGAATTGTAGATTAACAACATCGAATTTTAAAATGAAGATGGGCTGCAAAATGTTGAATCTTTAATCAAAATATGCTTGTTGCAAAGGTTTGTTCTTACTAACACCAATGGGGAAATAAAGTATTACCTCATGTCAGAAAAGTGAATTATTGTGATCACAATTCAAAAGAAATGAAAATCAGGCAATACCAGTCACACAAGCATGGGAAAAATTATGCAAGTGAATTCCAAGAATATCTAGAGATAAACAGGCATTTGAGTCTATAAAAGAAATGCATAAGGCAAACATTAAATATTAGGACCTGCTGCGTATCCAGTTCTTTTTTAAATAAGCCAGACCATTATGGGCTAACGTTTTCATCTGTGAATTAGTTCTATTGGATATGTTCCATACAGATTAATATAAAGTCCTCTTTTCTCCTCTGATAATGAACTTTCAGAAGCCCATCGTAGCCTATTCTTTACACAGCCCTCCAATTAACGCTCATTATTTATTTTTTCAGTGCTCAAGCACGTTAGTTTCTTTTTTAACTATAAAATAAAGTGTCACATAAAATTACAAAAATCTTAGCAATTATTTAGGTTGATAATGCTTCACTATTTTACATTTATCCTTAATTCTCAACATAACGGGTTCTGATATGCTTTTTAAAAGCTATTTAAGACCTAAATTCAATATATATAACAAACAAGATACAAAAACTGAGGCTACAATATACCTTCAAATGCCCTTCAAAAAGAAAGATATCCAGTGTCCATTAAGGTCTGCCCCGGGTCGAAAACAAAAGTTTCACTAGTTATCAAGATATTAACATTTATAGGAAAGGTATAATACCTATAATAAGGTACACATCAAATTTATTTTTGTTGGATTTAAGCTATGTAATTTAAATCTTTATCAGTCTTGTTCTATAATGTCTCCGCTGCGCATCCAGTTGCTCAGAATAAAAACTACGGTCTTTCTTTATCACTTTCTTTTCTTCATCCACACATGTTTATTTACCAATAATTTGGGTTGACTTTATCCACAAAAAATAACCCAAACCTGACCACTTCTCACTGTCTACACCTTTTCCCCACCATTCCAGACCAACACTATTTTTTATTGAGACCACCGAAAAACCCCCCTAACTGGTCTCTCCATTTCCACACTTATCACATCACAATTCACTGTCCACATAGTAGGCAGCATGATCTTAGAAAATAAAAATTGTAAAAGTGTATAAGATCATTTTACTCTTATGATTAAAATTTTTCAATAATTTGTTTTGAAAGGTATAATAACATTCAATTTCTTTATAATTACCCTACAGGATTCAACATAATCTAGGGCCTACTTACCTCTGCAGCATCATTTCTTATTATTTTCTCCTTTGCAGTCAACATTCTCCAGCCGTGTGTGTTTTCCTTCTATTTCAAGAACACCACTGCCTTTGTATCTTGTATTCGTTTCACCATAAATACCATTCTCTGGTGCTTTGCGCAGTTAACCTCATTATTTACATCTGATCTCAAAGGTCACCTCTTCACAAAAGATTTTTCTGACCATCCTAACTGATAACTCTAATGGCACCCACCATGTACACCCATTTTGCAAAGCCATATTGCAATCTGAAATGATGATATTTTTGTTGTCATTTTTATGTATCTTTTCTCCTCCATGAGGATAGGAATCTTGCATAGTTTATCACTACATTCCTAGAGTTTAAAACATAGTCTGTTGTGTTGTAAGCATTCACAGCTGTCTATTGAAGGAAAGAATTTGCTAATGGAATTATCTTATGTGCTAATGAGAATTACTCTACGATTAGTAAAACACGTAATTTGAAACTACTATTGTGGAAATTTACTCACATGTGTAGGCATATTTCTTGTCAATCTGGGCATATCTAGACACAGCCTTCCTCAGTATTCAGGAGTCAGACTAAATATATAACCAGTATGTGTAGAATTGCCCTTATCTTGACTTTAGTTTCAGCATACACATTGTTTTTGTATTGTACTTTATTGTGTTTCATTACCTTATTTATATATTCTCCACCAGTCAAAACAATGTCAAATTCAATGATGGCATGTTACTAATAACCAGAGACCCTACTTGGGTATGATATTTTTATTTTAATAAACAGACTCGCTTGTTTTTAACAGCAATCAGGAGGAAACAATTGATAAAAATAGGTCATATCTTAAAGGCTGAAAGGAAAGGGTATTAATATTTCATTGAGGCACACTCATTTCCTGAATGGAAGATTAAGGGAGCAGTAGCTTACAATCTATGCTGATGCACATTTCTGGGCATCAATAAAGAAACTTATTAAAGTGAATGCAAAGAGTAGGTTGATCCCCATGATGACTTATCTTCATAATAACAGAACAATAAAAGCTCCACACTGATACTCTCAGAAAATCCCAGCACCATCATTTGCATCTCTAGCTTCTACTCATATGGATGAGCATTAATATCTGACCTTGAGCTACTGAGTATGCAATTTTAATTTCCTCCTTTGCAAAATCCACTCACTGTTCCATTAGAAATGACAATGAGTTTAATCAGCCAGACCCAGAAAAATCCACTATCCACATAGAAATGAGAGAAAAGGAAAGAGAAGAAAGAAACAGGGAAAGAGGGCAAAGAAACAGCACAAAATAAAAGAAATATAAATACAAAGGAAAAAAGAAAGTGATGATGAATCAGAGATCTTTTTGTGATAATTCAAGTTAGATCTCTAAATATATAAGCACATTTTCCTCTACAATTTTTAAACTATTTTTTTGAAGAAAATTGGATTCAGAAAAGTTTCAGCATTATTCGTTCAACAAAAATTTCCCAAACACTCTTATGATGGTTTTTCTAGATTCTGGGGACATCGTGGTGAACAGAATGGCAAAGTCCCTGTTTTGGTGTAATTTATATCCTAGTGGGAGGACACAGGTAAAAACAAACACAATAAAAGAAAACAAAATAATTCCTGATAACGGTAAGTCCTCAGGAAAAAAATATATATTTTACATAAATTTATATTTTATATACATTATACATATTTTATAAACAATAAATATTATAAAATAGAATGATGTGGTAGAGTTTTGGATAAATAATTATTAGATTGGGAAGTCAGGAAAATAATCTAGGGGGTCACATTTCAGCAGATACTTGAATGATAAGAATTTGTCAGCCAAGGAAAGATTAAGAGAAGAAAAATTAAATGAAAATGCTAAACCTTTTACCTTACGAAGTACCCTGTAAGTTGCTTTTAAAAGTAATCATATAATTGTATTTCCTATGTCATGGGTGCTTCTAATCTACTATGAAAAATATCAATATGGCTAAATATAAAATGGAGCAAAACATTTTGGTAGTGAAATCATCACTAGGTAGAACACTTGATGATAATTAGTTGGTTGAGTATTGAATTTGCCAATCAACAACCCTCTCACTCACTAACAGCTCAAGCAAAAATAATAGTAATAACAAAAACATGGGAACAAATTATGAGAAACAACAATATGAGAGATGTTCTCTCAACGTGTACAGAACATCTACGAAAACTGACCACAAATTGGGGCCATAAAATGTGTTGTATTTTCTAACCACAACTCAATTAAGTTAGAAAGTAATGTTTCCCTTAAAACTACAAAAAATATCTCATACTTTACAAATTAGTAAATATACTGTTAAGTAACCCACAGATCAAACAAGCAATCATAATAGAAATATAAAAAAATAATTATACTCATATTTCATAAAACAAAGTGAAATTAAACAAAAATAAATATATAAAATAGAATGGATAAAGACAAAAGTAGTTCTTTGAAAGATTGACACAAGAAATTTTTGATGAGAGAATGATTTAAAAATAATAGATAAAAGGCTCAAATAATGTGACATTACAAATGAAAATATATAAATATCTATGGATGTTACACAACAGATAAAATTATCATAATATACACTGAACAGTTTTCTCTCAATATAATTATTAAATAACAGAAGTGGATACATTGCTAGAAAAATATATATCAACACTTACTAAAATATAAATAGAGAACACAAATGGTCCAAAAAATTAAATGGAGTCAATCATTTTAACAGAGACTTAACTCAAATTATTAAGTACCTTGAAGATGCCATAGTAAAAATACGTTAAGCTTCTAGGTTAGTCAAACTTAGTCTCATATTCCAGCTTTGCAGGTTTTCCAGATAGGTGTACCTTACAGAAATTATGCCACATTTCTGCACCTCAGCTTCCTTGCCCTCAAAACGTGGATAATATAAATATTTCACAAGATCCTTGTTCAGCTTAAACGAGACAATGCGAGCAAAAGCACAGTACCGAAGAAGCAGTTGGCTCTTACTAAACGTTGGTGTGCACACCTCTTCCCTTACACGCGACTCAGACAACTAATTATACAGATGAGGCCTTTTAAAGGTATGATGTCATATACAGAAAGGAAAATGGTCTTTAGAAATAGAAATTAGTAGGTTTGAATCTGAGGTCCCTCAGTCAGTTTTCCATAACTGAGCAGACACGCATATGTTAATTTTTTCCTCTGAGATTCAGTATGGTCATCTTTCAGAAGAACAATATTTAACGCTAGGGTTGTCACTAGATAAAATGAGATCGTATATTTATGATTAGACATATAAATATACATATAATATTTATATAAAGTCTTTAAAACCTATCTAGTAGCTCAGTGCAATGACATTTAGTGTGCCCATACTACAAAGGACCCAAAGACTACTTTCAATATTCAGTCACCAATTTTCCTCAGGAGATAAAAATCTATGTTAAGTTTATCAGAAAGAATCACAGACTAAAAATAGAACTACCAGTTTCATTACATTAATTAGTCTGGCTTTGGGTACCTTTTTTTGTTTGTTTTAATTAGAAATAATAATTGATTAAGTACAGCAATCCTAAATTAGAAAATTTCCATATGTGTAATATAGTACTAAATTGTTCCCTCTTCACTAAGCTTCCCAGTTTAAACCAGGGCAGCAGATTGGATAAGCTGGATACGGGGACGAGCACAGGTTTGGAAACGCACACCCGGAGTGCTATTTCGGCGTCTCCACCTCCTCGCTGTGTGATCTTGGAAAGCCAGTTTTACTTCTCTAAGCCTGTTTCCTCAAATGAAAATGAAAAGTATAAAGGAAGCCACGTCTTAAGGTTATTTTGAGAAACAAGTGAGACGATGTTGTGCAACAATCAGTGTAGTGTTTGGAATATTGTACAGGTGTAAGTGTTATCTATTATAATTATCATTATTATCACTAATTGCCATTATCGTTATTACTAATATTAAAATTACCAATTAGTAAATCTTCCTGTTCTTCAGCATCCAGTAGAATCCGTATTGAATGAAAATTCACCTGGCATTTTGTACAAAGGTATACGGAAAGAGTACATGTATTTACTTGTACTGCATTTGAAACTGTAAATGTACCTATATATTATCAAATAGGGATGGAGTGCGTCATTGCACATTTACGGTATTTTAGGCACTATTTTAAAGAAGTAATACTTTCCCTATGAAGGACATTACTACATGAGAAGTAAAGTTCTTTGATAAACTGTTGTTCATTTGACTAATACCGTTATAAAAGTGGATGTTATCAGTAGAAAAATAAAATGTGACCTTTGTTTCCAGTTGGAGTGGTTACATTTTCTGATCTTCCCAGAATCATATCCTCTAACCCCAAAAGTTCAAGGAGTACAGTTGGAATTGCATCGAATAATCTTCTTGATTTTTGGATAGGGCACTATGGGACAAAAGTTTAAATGTATTATATAGTTAGCTTAATGTCACAGTCAAAAATAAAATAGAGGGGCCAGCCCTGTGGCCCAGTGGTTAGGTTCACAGGCCCAGGGTTTCGCTGGTTCAGATCCTGGGTGCAGACATGGCACTGCTCATCAGGCCATGCTGAGGTGGCGTCCCACATAGCACAGCCAGAAGGACCTACAACTAGAATATACAACTAGGTACTGGGGGGCTTTAGGAGAAGAAGAAGGAAAAAAAAGAGAGATTGGCACAGATGTTAGCTCAGGAGCAATCTTTTAAAAATAAATAAATAAATAAAATAAAATAAAATTGAGCTTTCTTCCCCCATGCTTGTGTTCTCTCCATTATACCTCCATGTCTCTCCAAGCCTTGGCATCAAGAGAACACAGATGCACCTGTCCAGCTGTATTTGCCATTATTCTAAACCTCTCTTTCTATTGTTTCTAATCTTTTATCATTAACTTTCATAGTTAATGATAAAATTTATTCTTTACATTTTCAAAAACTAGTTTGGGGGGAGAAATTCTAGATAGGGAGTGATGGAGCCTGGAATACACAAACCTAACTTCTCTTTACTAACTCCCTGTGTGGAGCACTGTGACCACCATGCCAGACAAGTTGGAGGGGCTTGTGTCTAGAATCCAACAGCTGCTCTGCTTCTCAGAAATATTGGTAGATTTGTAGAATCAGATGTGCCCCCTAACACTGCCAAGGAAGACCTAGAGACAGACAAAGGCGGCATTCAGTGTTTTCTTCTCTAGATTTCCCATTTCTCAGTTTCCCTCTGGGTCCCTATATCCTTCCAGTAGCAATACCTGCACTGATAATCATGCCTGGGGAAGAGCGGAAGTGCTCACACTTTTCGAGCTGCACAGAAATTCTGTACTCTGTGGGCCAAATCCATGGGGCTGTACTGTTTAATAATACTGTCTACTTCAAGGTGTTTCTTTGAAAGCCTCCTAGGGATTTCTTGGCAGCCTTTGATTACAACATTATCTATTTAGGAATATAGTCTAATTTCCTGGAGTTTTCCTTAGAACGTGTGCATTTAGGTGAGTATTGAGTAACGAAAACTCACAGACGTCTCCAGACAACTAGGCTAGTTTCCCTCATCAGTTGTAAAGAGATATTGTTCTGTGGTAGAGAGGCCAGTAAGAGCCATAAAGGCTAATGAATTTAGTCACAGTTTGGATAAAAAAAATCCTCAGTTCAAATGCTTTCAAATTAAAAAAATACCCCCACTGTAAACACATTGATAATGCACATTGAAGACTCAGAAAAGGTATTCAAAAGTAATTAGAAGTCAGACATTTTTCCAATTTGGAAAAAGATTTTAGAAACTATCAAATGTAAGACTGTAAAGATGGCATGTAATCTAACCAAATCTGTAAGCTAGCAATGGAGATCACTCATTATGGGAAAAGGTAGAATATTTATTAAAAGAAATATTAGACACATAAAAAGAAAACTGAAAGGTCTAAAATCTTTCAAATTCGATATTTCATCATACATTGGAGATTTTCAATGAATTATGCATCAACTGGAACAAACTTCATTCCAATATCTGGAGTGATTCCAGAACTAAGAGAATAAACATGTACTGAAGTTCATGGCAAGGTAAAAAGATATTAAAAACGTCAGCTTTACTTCTGAGCCATTTATATATGCCTTTCAGGAGTTATCAAAAGAATAAACTTGAAGCAACAGAAGAATTAGTCATTTACACACAACTACAGCTACGTGTGTTTATGTCAAAGAATGCAATAAATTAAGAAGGCATCTGTTATGCGTGGTATGATCATCGAGTTGTAAACAATTTTATAAAAAAGAGTTTGAGAGTTTGGAAGACGGCAGTCTAGAGGGATCCTGAGTTGTTTCTCCCATAGCCACAACAAATCTACAACTACATGTGGGATTATTTCCTCTGAGGGAGATCTGGAGACTGGATGAAAATAGCTTCCATGAAGAGGGACAAACCAAGAAGGGTGGAAGAGGCAGCAATATGGTTGTGCTGAGGAAAAAAACACAACCTAGCCACAGCGTTTCACAGTTGGCAGTGATCTCAATGGTAGAGTTTTTCCTGTAGGATCAAGTGATTTGGGCTTCACAATAGGCACCCCAGCCCTTAGATCCAGCACAGGACAGACAAGACCCCAAAACACCTGGCTTTGAAAACTAACTGGAAATATGCCGAGGAAAACTACAGAACTATAGGGAAAGGAAACCCCACTCTTAAAGGGCCCACAGACAGACTCACTTGTCCTGGAACCCAGTAAAAAAAACACCAGATGGAAAAGTGCGTGGTCCACAGATAAAAGAGATGCACTTACTAAGCTTGGAGTGCCTCCAGGAGAGGCAGGGGCAGCTAGGGCTCTCGCCAGGGACTGGGACACTGGTGGCAGCCATTTTGTGAGCTAGTTCAGCTGTGCTGATGCCAAAGCTGGCAGGTGCCATATTGGAATCCTCCCTCAAGCCTGTTAGTGGGAGCCTGCCTCACCCACAAGCCCACCCAAGGCAGTCATGCATGGCCCATCAGCATAGGCAGCCTACACCAGGGGCCTGTCCCACACACCAGCAAGCCTGAAGCAGTCAAGCTCCGCCAGGCCTCCCAACAAGCCACAGAGGGGATCTACCCCACTCACTGATGATCTAGAAACAGTTGCACGCCTGCTTGGAAGCACAGCCAGCCCATGTCAAGGGCCTGCCCTGCCCACCAGCATGCCCAGGGAAGTGCTAGATTGCCAGGCAACACAGCCAGTCCTTGCCAGAGGTCTGCTCTACCCACCAGTGAGCCAGCAGCTGCTGCAGGCTGCACAGCCAGCCACACCAGGTGCCTGTCCTACCCACCAGTGAGCTTGCAGCAGTCATGTGCAGCCAGGCCTTGCAGCCACTCATGCTAGGCTCTTTTCCTGCCCAATAGCAAGCCTGCAGCAGCTGTACATGGCTGGGCCTTGCAGCCAAACACCGCAGGGGCCAGCACTGCTTACCAGCCCACCCACATCAGTCAGAGCCCCACCACAACAGAAGAACACATGCAGCCCACACAGGGGACACCCCTGAAGCATTTGGCATGGATGACCAGAAGGAAGCATGCTGCTGGGCCCCACAAGACATCTTCTACATAATGCCAGTTTTCCAAGATCAGGAGACATAGTTAGTCTAACAAATACTAGAAATAAACACAGAGAGGAAGGAAAAATGAGAAGACAAAGGAATACGTTCCAAATGAAAAAATAAAGTGAATCCTCAGAAGAAGTAAACAAAACAGAGACAAGCAATCTACTTGATAAAGAGTACAAAGTAATGGTCATAGGATGCTCACTGAACCAAGGAGAAGAATAGATGAACACAGTGAGAACTTCAACAAAGAGATAGAAAATATAAAAATTAACCAATCAGAGCTGGAGAATACAGTAACCAAAATGAAAAATTTACTAGAGGGAATCAACAGCAGAGCGTATGACGCAGAAGAACCAATGAGCAATCTGAAGGACAGAGTGGAGAAAATCAACCAAGCTAAACAGAAACAAGAATTTAAAAAAACGAGGACAGTTTCAGGGACCTCTGGAACAACATCAGACATACTAACATTTGCATTGTATGTATCCCAGAAGGAGAAGAGAGAGACAAAGGAGCAGAGAACTTATTTGAAGAAATAATAGCTGGAAACTTCCCTACTCTGAGGAAGGAAACAGACCTCCAGGGACAGGAAGCACAGAGAGTACTAAACAAGATGAACCCAAACAGGCCTACAACAAGACACATGATAATTAGAATGTCAATAATTAAAGATAAAAAGAGAATGTTAAAAGCTGCAAGAGAAAAACAACAAGTTGCCTACAAGGAAAACCCCATAAGACTATCAGCTGACTTTTCAGCAGAAACTTTACAGGTTAGAAGGGAGCGGTATAATATATTCAAAATGCTGAAAGGAAAAAATCTACAACCAAGAATACTCTACCGGGCAAGATTATCATTCAGAATAGAAGAGAGAGACAGAATTTTCCAGACGAGTAAAAACTAAAGAAGTTCACCACTAAATTGGCCTTACAAGAAATGTTGAAAGGACTTCTTTAAGCAGAAAAGAAAAGGCCACAAATGGAGATAAGAAAATTATCAAAGAAAAAATATCACTGGTAAAGGCAAATATATTGTAAACGTAGTGGATCAACCACTATAAAGCTAATATGAAGGTTAAAAGACAAAAGTGCTAACATCATCTATATCTACAATAAGAGGTTAAGGGATACACAAAATTAAAAGACAAAAAATATGATGTCAAAAACATAAAAAGTAGGAGTGAGGGAAGTAAAAATGTAGGGCTTTTTAGAATGTGTTCAAACTTAAGAAACCATTAATATAGACTGCTATATGCATAGGCTGTTATAAATGAACCTCATGGTAACCACAAACCAAAAACCTATAACAAATACACAAAAATAAAGAGAAAGGAATCCAAACATAATACTGAAGAAAGTCATCAAATCACAAGGGAAGAGGGCAGAGCAAGAGAAGAAGAAAAGAATAGAGAACTACAAAAATATTCAGAAAACGAGTAACAAAATGGCAATGAGTACATACCTATCAATAATTAAATTTCAATGGACTAAATGCTCCAATCAAAAGACATAGTGTGGCTGAATGGATAAAAATACAAAACACAGATATGTTGCCTACAAGAGACACACTTCAGACCTAAAGACACTCAGATTAGAAGTGAAGGTGTGGGAAAAGATATTCCATACAAAAGGAAATAAAAAGAAAGCTGGGTAGCAATATTTATATCAGACAAAATAGACTTTAAAACAAAACCTGTAATAAGAGAGAAAGAAGAGCACTATATACTGAAAAAGGGAACAATCCAACAAGGGGCTATAACACATGTAAATATATATGCACCCAACATAGGAGCACAAAAATACATAAAGCAAATATTAACAGATGTAAGAGCAGAAATTGACAGTAGCACAATAATAGCAGGGGACTGGGGCTGGCCCTGAGGCAGAGTGGTTAAAATTTCGGTGCACCCTGCTTTGGAAGCCTGGTTCACAGTTTTGGATGCCAGATGTGGACCTAAGCCTTCACCACTCGTCAGCCAAGCTGTGGTGGCAACTCACATATAAATTAGAGGAAGGTTGTCACAGATGTTAGTTCAGTGCTAATCTTCCTTAGAAAAAAATGATAGTGAACAAACAAATAATAGCAGGGGACTTTAACACCACCTTACATCAATGGATAGGTCATTCAGATAGAAAATCAATTGACAAACATTGTCCTTAAGGGACGCATTAGACAAGATGGACTTAATAGATATATACAGAACACTCCATCCAAAAACTGCAGCATACTCATTCTTTTTGAATGCACATGGAACATTCTCTGTGATAGATTACATATTAGGCTACAAAACAAGCCTCAATAAATTTAAGGTTGAAATCATACCAAACATCTTTTCTGACCACAACAGTTTAAAATTAGAAATCAATTACAAGAAGAAAACTGGAAAAAACACAAACAGATGGAGGCTGAGCAAACGGTTCTAAACAACCAATGTGTCAATGAAGAGATCAAATAGAAAATAAAAAGATACCTTGAGACAAGTGAAAATGAAAATACAACAGTCCAAAAATCTATGAGATGCAGCAAAAGTAGTTCTAAAGAGTGAAGTTTATAACGGTACAGACCCATCTTAAGAAACAAGAAAAAATCTCAAATAACCAATCGAACTTTACACCTAAGGGAACGAGAAAAAGAAGAACAAACAAAGCACAAAGTTAGTAGGAGGAAGGAAATAATAAAGATCAGAGCAGAAATAAATGAAATAAAGACTAAAAAAATGTTTAAAAGATCAATGAAACTTAGAGCTGGTTATTTGAAAACATAAACAAAATTGATAAGCCATTAGCCAGATTCATCAAGATAAAAAGAGAGAGGCTTCAAATAAATAAAATCAGAAATGAAAGAGGAGAAATTCCAACTGACACCACAGAGAAAAGAATCGTAAGAGGTTATTATAAATAATTATAGGCCAAGAAATTGGACAACCTAGAAGAAATGGATAAATTCCTATAATCTTACAATCTTCCAACACGAAATCAGGAAGAAATTGCATAGGGAATATAGTCAATGATCTTGTAACAACTTTGTATGATGACAGATGGTAACTAGTCTTATCAGAATGATCATTTTGTAACGTGAATGTGTCGAATCACTATGCTGTACACCTGAAACTAATACTGTATTAATGTCAACTATATTTCAATTAAAAAAAAGAAAAACAAAAAAGGAGTTAACATTTATTACTTATATGTGCTTTATCTCATTTAATTCTTAAGAGTATGGGGTAAGTACTATTACCAACTGCATTTTAGAAAGGAGAAAAAGACTAAAACTTACAGGGGACTTAGTTGATGCCATAAATCTAATAAATCTTTTTTCAACTGTCAATTCATATAAAAATTCAAAATAACTTTCTGAAGTAGCTATAATTATTTTTCCCATTTTGTGGATGAGAAAATGATATTTAGAATATTAAATAACTTGTTCACCTTCACATTTGGGGCAAAGCTGGAAATCTGTATTCTTAATTTTAATATACTGCCTCTCACAATTTAATGTTTGGAGAAGTAAGTACCGTATTCAAGATTACATTAATGCTTAAGAAATAGATCCAGGATTCAAAAGCCACATTCTGACCCTTGGGAAATACTGTGTCTGGATTTAGCATCTTCTTTATTTTCTATCTATATTAATCACAATTCATCTCATCCTGTCCACGACTGGCTCCAGAGTCTATATTTGTAGCTCAAACATTTCCCTTGAAATTGAGATACACATATCCAACTACCTACTAAGTATCAGCATTTGGATGAATATGGTGTCCAATAACATTGAATTTAGTGTTTTATAAAGGTACATTTATAAATAACTAGTGGGAATACTAGTGAAAGCTTCACTTCAATAGCTTTGGAATTATATTGGACAAAGTATTTAAAGTTGCTAAATATTAGTTTTCTCCTCTGTAAAATGGAAGTAAAAATAGCATCTCTCAATATTATTATGTGTCTTAAATATATTAATGTATGAAAAACTAAAAGAGTGTATTTTAAGCCTTGAAGAGAGAGCAATGAAAAATGAAGAGAAAGAAAGCCAAAAGGAAGAAAATGAGAGTAAAACGTAGAAAGAAAAGAGAGAAGCATGACAGAAACAAGGCAGGGATGTGTTCATGTGGGTTAGGGTTAGGTCTTAGGTTTTAAACTAAGGGATTCAGATGGTTTGTTAGACAATGTAAACTTCTGAAAGTTTCTGTGTCATAGAGTGAATGTTGTGACCAGAAGGGTATTTTAGGAAGTTTAATGTCGGTGTCACGTAAATGCCAGGTACCAGTGGGAATGGACAGGCACGGACAGGAATGGGATGGATGGAGTGTCACTGGCTCTTACTGCCTTCCCTCAATAGCTGACTTGCCCAGCCTTTTCCTCTCCTACTACCAGAAGTGGAACTGTGACAGTGAAGGAATTTTCCATTTTTCCAAAAAAAAATAAAAAAGATTTCTTTTTCTTTTCCTAAATAATAACTTTGGATCCAGTCTGAGACAAGAGAAATCTTTGCGGTGAGGAAATTTCACAACAGGAGGCTGTCAACAAATATATTATAGAAAGCCCAAGAAGAAAACACAGTCTCTAGGATCAAAATTCTCAGTCGGCTTTCTCTTCTGCTTCTGAGAGATGCAGGGAGAGACGTGCCAAAGACAATAAATTTGGAAAGGCTGGAGTCTCTAAATATGCTGCTTGGTGAGGTAAGTACAGTCAGTACTTCATCGATTCTCTCCCGTGTTCTCTTGATACTCAGTTCAGTTTCCCTCCAGGCAGCCTTAATCTCAGATCGTTTTAAGAGCTGCCTCATCCCAGCACAAATAATCAGAAGAGCCGCAGGTAAAAAGTCCACCCAGCAGGCGGTCACAGTTCTCTTTCCTGTCCCTCCAAACACACGCCTCATTCACAGAACTACCTGGCCATGGATGGGACACTGGGACACGGAGGAGAAAATAAAACAGCAATTATTAAAGGAATAAGGCTGAAAACAGTGTGAGTCTCTGTTAGTGGGAATATGTGTTTAAGTGTTAGTGTGTTCAAAATGGCTTGCAGGGATGGAGGAAAGGAGAGGTGAATTCAAGGCCAGCAGGTCCTAATGCCCAGGTATCTAAAAAAGTATCTGCAAGTGTGGTTAGAATTAGGGACTAAACCTTCCTAACTGCTTTGGTGGAAAACAAGTGGCAAATTGATCATAACGCTCCTGGCATTCTGGATGCAGAAGCTTAAGGAATCTGGCACTCTGCACATCTTGGGAAAGAAAAAGCTGCAGCAGAGGGAAATAGCTGAATGCCTTCACCACATTTACTAAACCTACTGAAAAACCAAACTCAGAAACTGAGCGTCACATAAAAATTGTCTTACCCATCACCAGAAGAGAGTATTTCAACATTTTATGACACTTGCTGCCTTTAACACTGTTATTGATACTATGTTGACATGCTAGTTAGAGATGCAGAGTATGATTTATCCTGATTTTCATATCTACCCTGAGCCTGGATATCACGAAGCAGCTGAGAATCCGTGGGATCCATACACTATGGAAGGAGATGCACAGATATGACTAAGAGATGGCGATGTGATGAGTAGCAGGGTTCCAAACTAATTGGAGAAAAAGATGCGTGGGCAACGTGGGTGGGGTGGTTGACAAGGTGGCCATCCACATTCATCCTATCCAACTTTTGCCCTCTTTTCTGTTCTTCTTGCCCATATCTCCTCCTATAATACCGTTTTATTTCATATTTTAACCTTCCTCTCTGATTTTTTTCAAGAAAAATCCCATTCTACTTTATATTTATATTATTCTGTGCCTAGATAGGAAGATACAGATGTAGAAAGGTTTAAACAGCAGTCCTGAGTCTTGGAAATTACAATATTACTAATGATGCTAACAATGATTTATATCTACTGAAGACTCGCTATGTATCAGATGAGCTAATTAGTTTATATACATTATCATATTTTATGTTAAAATAAATATATTAGGTAAGAACTATTATTATCCCCATTATACAGACAGGGACACTGACTTTCAGAGATGACTATATAGAGGCAAATAAGAGGTGAAACCAGCGTTCAAAGCTAGGCAGTTGGACTTTCATGGTTTAAACCACTTTGCTATTTCCATCAACTCGGTTAACTTTATATTATTGCCTTAAAATTAGACCACCAAAGTTCTGCAGACAGAATGTGAATAATAAGGTCGAGTAATCATAGTTTCTATTTTCTATATTTTTTGATGATTTGACATCTTAGGGCTTTGCGCATCTAGGGAACAAATTAAGAGTTAGCAAATTCGTAGAGATAGCAAACTACTTGCCTGTGAGTAAGTCTTTAATATGCAAACCAACTAATCCTGAACCCATACCCTCACTTGTCTCCTTTTATCAGACTTTTGCAGTCCAGAACACTCTCCTCCTGTCCTTAATTACCCCAGGGCCAGGTACTGGATGACGAATGACAATCCCTATAGCCCAGAGTCTGCTGGAATTATTTAACCTATTCCATTCTAAGCCTGCTCAGCTTGCTTACTCTCATCCATTTCGTCCAGCAAAAACCACCAAAAAGACACCTGTGCATGCTTTTCCCTCATTCCTTCTGCCTCCTGACCAACCATGGTGCTTCCCCGTGTGGCCTGTGTGGTGTGGCACACTCCCTCTTCTTGGGAACCATAAGTCACCAACTATCTTTCTGATGACAGTTGTCTCCTGATCTCTTGGCCTCAGCATACCTGAATAAAAACAAAATCCCAGATGCATCCCAAAACATATAGATGACTTGAAGATAAATTTTAACCTTTTTTTATTAGTTTGCTTATATTTATCTAGACACCGTCCTCCTATCTTTGCCTTAATATACCTTCTCACCAGATGTGGTGGCTAATGGTGAGGATTACATCAATACATTTGTCTAGTATATAAGTATTTTATACTGCCTCATTTTTTCATAAATATAGTGATAAGAAAACTAATTACAGTATTACAAATTGAAAGTATTTTAAGAAACGTCGGCATTACTTTGAGACTTTTAAAACTGAAGCTACTCTCTTGCCACACATTGCCATGCCAACCATGGGATCAAATACTCCCTTTTTTAGAGTTAATGCATTATTGTCTTCAGCCCATGATAAGTTTAATCAAGGTAATTCAAGGGATTAAAATTGCTTTGTTGTTGTTCACCAATTCCAGAAATGAATGGCAATCCTTTCTATCAGGGAAGTTCTCTTACTTCACTGATTACAGCCTGAAAAATATCAGATTGCTATCTCTGCTTACGCCCCTGTTTCTCATAAATAATATTTAACCATATGCGTCCTAAAGTTTACCTGTTCATCACACTGTAATTTCATGGATATAACAAAGGAATAAAATGGAACATGTAAGGAAATGAAAAGAAATCCTCTAATGCTATAACCATTATATTATCCTCCAATGCTATAACCATTGGGTCTGTGGTAGGCAGCTACTAGAATGATTCTCAGATGCCCTTGCTCCATGGTATTCATGTCCTTGTTTAATCCCCTGGTGCTTCAACCAATAAAGTGATGGGATGTCACTTCCATGATTGGGTTATGTAATATAATGACGTTCATCTTGCTAGCAAACTCTCTTGCTTGCTGTCATCGATGAAGGAAGTGACTATGTTGGGGAGGCCGATGTGGCAAGGAACCGAGGCTGTCCTCCAGCCAATAGCCAATTAGAAACTGAGGATCTCATTCCAATGGGCCCAGAGGGACTGCAATTCTGTCCACAACCACGTGAGCTTGGCAGCTATCCTTCTTCAGTCTAGCCTTCAGATGAGACGTCAGCCCAGGTTAACCCTTGATTTCATCTTTGTGAGAGACCCTGAAGTTGCAGACCCAGCCAAGCTGTGTCTGGATTACTAACTACAGAAACTATGAGATAAACACGTATTGTTTTAAACCAGTAAGTCTGCAGCAATTTATTATTCAACAACAGATGACAAATAGTGAGTCTAATCCAGAAAGGCTCATCCTGATCTCTCCAGCCTCATTATGTCATGGTTTTGGAATAACGGATTGAGTTCCATAGGCCTGGATTGATAAGCATGGGCATTGCCCAAGAAAATTGCTACAATGGAGAGACACACCAGTAGTCAAGAGAGTTCATGTCATGACAGAGAGACCAAGTTGTGCAGGCAAAAAAGTAAACAAACAAATGAAACAAAACAAAAAACTGGAATGTAACTACTGGGGCAAAATTACCATTCTGTTAAGATATACCATTTATTCTGTAACTTGCAATTGCTGCTGTAGCAGACGCCAGTCTTCAAAGGACATTGGCCACAAAAATGTCTGGGTATTTAAATGCCAGTTGCCAAGTTCTGTTTTGGTGATCATCCATGTTTTACTTCACAAAATTGTTCTTCAGTAGCTGTGGTCTCTGTCCCCAGTTATCCCCTCCAACCGCATCATCCATGAAGATGCATGAGTCCAAAGCCCACCTAAACAAATTCCTGGGAACACAAGCCCAACTCCAGGTAACTCTTCCCCAATGAAAAGTTGCTCTGGGCAAAGGTACTCAGGCAAGGAAGACTTTCCTCAAGTCTATTGCAATAGCAGAGAGGGAGTAGAACAAAGTCTGAATTCGACTCTGATGAAAAAAGGCAGGAGGGCTTTTAAAGAGTGGGTGAGAGTCAGTTTTTGTTTTTCAGTTTTGGTTTGTGTCGGTGGGAGTCAGCAGCATGCCATTCTTATTTCTACTGCTGCACTTCAGTCCCTCATCCTCGTCACGTGGATTGGTCTTCTCACCATTGTAAATAACAAAATTTTTATAGTTTACCTGGGATCAGAGGTTTGTCTGGGGATTAATCTCCGCCCTAATGTTCCATCATCCTATATTAGTTTCTTACATTATAGCGTTTTATATAACGTTTTATAACAGGAGAAGATAGATTATGATTCCAAAGAGACATGTAGATGGCGATATCTTAACTTACTCAGCCTTCTGGCTTGTGATTGCTTTTTGGTGGATGTTTTAGAATCTTGTTATCCGAAGAGAGTTGAATACCATTATAGAAGAGTTTTAGAGAAAAACAGAGGATAATAGTTAGTCTTAAAAAATGATAGCTTTGAAGAATCTTGGAGAAAAGAAAGTAAGATTAATAATGGAACATAAACTACAGATGTAAGAGTAGAAAGGAGAGAGAGATGGAAACACACATACATAGACACACACATGAATACATGTGTATGTGAGCATATGTTTGTGTGTTACCCCAAATTTTAAAAGTCAGTGAATATTTGTTGAGTCTGGAATTTAAAGGTACAAAAATAATCAAAGTTCAATAAAATGAATGAATAACTAAACAATACCAGAGCCACTGATGATGAATTAATACAAGTAAATTATATGGTGCACTTACATTTAGAAGGCTAACTAAAACAGTTTCAAATATTTTTAACTAATCTCTATTCTGTCTCTGAAGAGATAAAACTCAAACATGGAAAGAAAAGCACAAAGACTCTTGTGATCTATTGAGGACCTACTGTGTGCAAGGCGTTATATTAACTGCTCAGAGCTTAGGCCAGTCAGATTTAGGTTTAAATTCCTACTTTTACACTTTCCAGAAGTGTAAATGGAAGCAGTTTTTTTCTGCTTACATTTCTAGATATTTTTTGAGGATTTAACTATTACTGGAGTTTAGAAAATCAATGTACTATGGTAACTCAAAAGAAATGACCACTACCTTTAACACCCTACTCCTTTCCTTACAGGCTTATAAAAGCCTAAGGGTTTACATTTCATACAAATCTAAAATTTCATAAATATTTGTTGTTTGAAAATGACACACTAATGTTCATTACACATTTTATAAAGAATGCAATGACAATCATGAGAGTTTCATTTATTTTAAAAATGAAAAGCATAGAAATATTATATTTTTAATAAAAATAAAAATAATTATTATGCTTGTGTTACCTAATTGTTTAGACCATTGGTTTACTTCATTTGCAAACACTTTATAGAATAGGTATCTAAAACTACCATTATTATAGTTATATGTTCATAGTTTATGTAGGTTGAGGACAGAAAAATGTAACTCTCCAGCCTGGATAAGTATGTTAGTCTGCCACGTATCTGCACTTGGAAATAATTGTTTATATATGCTAAGCTCTAATAGACACCTCCTACTCCTTGTCACACAAGGAGAGTTGATTCAGATTCAGTGATGTCATCATCCCAAATAGATTACTACACAAAAACATTATAGGTCCAAACAGTTTCTTCCTCAGATTGAAAGGATTTAGATAGAAAATTGTGACAATTATACTAGCATTCAGCTTTCAATCCCTGTGTCCTTCTAGGATTCAGTGTTAAAGGGCTTGCAAATGACACTTGAGCATTCCTCCATAGCCACGACCGATAGTGTAATACATCCCTTATCCATCACTCTGTCACTGTAATTAATGAGGTCGTTCCCACTATCAATACACGTAGGTGAATAGCACATGACAAAGAATCAGAATATCGTAATGAATTCTGGAAGAATTATATTGTAAAAGTGTAACTGTTTCAGTGGTATCTCATGGTTACACGGATCTTTATCTAAATGATGGACAATAAGGGGTCTTCCTGCACTTTAATGCCTTGTAAGTTGAGTATTGAATAATTTCTACAAGCTTATTATCACTGAGAGTTGGATCATCTTAAAGTCTGAAGGTCTTGTACACTTACGCAGGGGAATACAAAGGTGTTAATTGGTTCAACTGATGAAGGCCTCAGCTGTGAAAATGTCTACTCCCTAAGTAACGATAATCATCAACTTTATTGAAATAGCATGTGTTTTATTATAGCCTGAAATTCTTTCATGGGTAGATGTGGAATCTTCTGGTCTTTACGTTTCATGACAAGGGGGAAAATACTGTCTAATGTCAAAATAATAGTAAAATCCCATCCTAGCTCCAAAGAAGTCTCCCAAGTTATTTTTTGTTTGAGAATATAAAGAATATAGTGTATCTCTAAAATCTCTAGCTTTCTCTTTTATCCCTCATTAAAAGTCAAGATTCTTTCCACAAAGGATGGCTTCATAAGTTTGGATAAAAGAAATAATGACACACTTCTTTGCAGAAATGAAGTTTGAAAGAGTCTCAAAATAAATTATAATTTATTCAAAACTCTTTGGGTTGAAAATTGTCATAAAAAAACTCAAACTTTCAAGTTTAACATTTAAGTCCAAGTTTATCCTATTTGATCTCAGCCGAAATGTTATAATAGAAAGTATTGCCAAGGTTTCTGTACTCCAACTTCTATTTAGTATAGACCTGGGCTGATCACGGTGGGTTAATATTCAATTAAGTTTTAGGAACCCAAGTGTGAGCTAAATATGGAAAGTCAAATCTGAATTAAATACTAGAAGCCACTTGAAATTTTCTCTCAATAGCTTTCAAAATCACAATGGTTATTCATTTTATTCTGCCTTTTAAAAAAAGAAAACACTCTATGCTGAATTTTAACCAAGCAATAAAAATAACGAATAATGTTTTGTTTTAATTTCTATCTACCAACAAACCTATATTCAGTAACTGTTATACAAGTAACATGAACAATTTCAAACTAGGAGTTTCTGTGTTGAAAATAATTAGCATATATTAGTTTTTCCAAGTATCTTTTAAAACTATTTGAAATATCATTTAACCAACAAGCAGTAATTGACCATAACTTTGAGAAAACAATAAAGCAAAATGTAATTGAACTTTTTTAAATATGAGAGGAAATTATACCTATATAATTACTTTTTAAAAAACACCTCCTAGTTATGAGATAATCAGTTATTTTAAAAAATTGTCCCTATGTCAAATAGATGTGAATTTATAATTACCTTGACAATTTTTTTATAAGACTTGCACATGTAATATTTGAAAGACAAAACAAAGTATGGAACCAAATTTTAATTGTTCATTAAGTCACACTGGAGTGTTCCTTTCATTTTTAACTGAACTGAGCAGCTAGACATTTTATCCACACTTGATCGCTAAATTTCCTTACATGCTGGGTAAATGTGAGACCCTCTCATCGTGGATCATCTAAATTCCAACACCCCTCCCCAAACACATACCTGTGCCAAAATAAACTCATTGCTCTTTAGCTGTATTAAATCATTGATAATTTAGGAAATGAAATAATAGCTTCTTGCCAGAAAAATACATATATGCAAAACTGTGTGTACTTTGCTGGGAATTTATTGACACAAAGTTAATAACGCTTGTCCTAGAAAATTTATATAATCTGATATTGGTTGCAATATGAACAGCTATGACTATACAGGAGCTACCAAAGAGAAAAGTACTTAAAATCCAAGGAGATAGGACTTCTGAAATAAATGTCTGGAAGAAGTCAGACGCATACTTTCTATTTGACCCTGAAAATGTGTTCAAAATTCTCCTGCTGCCTTTTAGATAGAAATCAATACAAGCTTTGGCCAATATAGCAATCCCTTGATTCCAGATGAGCACCCACAGCCAATCAGATGTCAATTTTTATGTGTAAGGTAAGAAAAAAGAGTATCATAAAAAAATGGTCTTCATAGCTTTCAAATTTCATTTTTTAAACAGCATCTAAATATACCTATTAAATTAAATAAACAAATGCACACAAGTATTTAAAAGCTACCAAGCATGCTGTGAATAATAATGATTGATAATAACTTAATTTTATTAATTTTATTAAAATTAATTTTATTAAAATTTCAAATTTTTGTTTACCAAAGCATTTGATTGTTTTACCTGAAGTCTCACAGGGACTTGTGTAGTTCACTTTTCTTTTTGACATTAAGAATTTATCCTTAAAATGGATTTCTGTGATTTCAGAAGTCAGAATTTTGAGTAACAAAAATCTTTCAAGAAATCGTCATGATGAATCTTAAAAATACGTAGGATTTTCTAACTTTTCAACATTGTCTGGAAGTCTACTTGATAGCTACAAGATGAAATGAGCAAATAAATGTTTGCAATTGATTATTGATGAAATGCTTTATGTTATTATTTACCAAGTACATTTTCTTTTACTTTTACTATTTATTAGGTATTTATATTATGTGCATGTGGTCAAAATTCTTAACTATTAAGAAATATAAATCTCTTTTACACAAGAAAATACATCTCTTTGAACAATTTTTTATCCATGCTTCCAACAAATTATTCATAATAAATGATTATATAACTAAATTTGTTTTATATTTAGAGCTTTGCACCTACTTCAGTCATTTTTTTCACCAATTACTTCAAAAATAAAAAGCTCAGTTTGTCACTAATCAGAGACCACTTTTAAAGATAAGTAATAATTTGAGGCAAATTCAATGGAAAACAAGACAAACTGTAGTTGTGTTTGTTGTCTTAAATTATTAAATATCATAAATTAAAGGTGTTTTGTAAACACCTTATCTGTAACCCATATCCAGTAAGGCTGTTGGGTAATTGTTATTAAAAAAGAGAGAGACACTTTATAATTTGTATTTTATATAAATTAGCAGTATACCAATCAAAGAACAATTTCTGTTCCTTACTTGGAAAGAAAAATATATAGGACAGAATCCTCGTTTTCGATGAACTTTAGTTGTACCCCACAACAAAATATCTCTAAGCAACCGCTAAAAGTTCTTTTTCATATCATTTTTTTAAAAAATGTTTATTTAGTCTTTATATTTTTTCCAAGTACTTTTAAGTTTGATCTAACATCATGGATTTGATGTGTTTTCTAACTACCCGCTCTGTGTGTTGTTTGTCATTTTTTGCAGCTATAAGGAAGATCTTTATTACAAGTAGATTTACTCATTTGTTCCTTTTTTTAACCTTCTGATTAAAAGTAACTTCTTGTATTTCCCAGATCATGAGGTGTCAAATTTTAGTTAGAAGGGCCAATATTTTAAAAGTCACTGTTAGGAGAACCACTCTCTGTTTCTAGTAACGACAGGCCACTGATGTGTTTTCATTTTAGTACAAGTACAGATGAACACCAACACCTGCTTCTTCAGCACTTCATATTCTAAGAGTAAATTACATAATACGCATCATCAAGTATAAACATCCTGAAAAATGCCTCTGATGTCACTGAAGCTCAAATAATATTTTATTCTTACAGCTTCAAGGGACATTTCACATATACAGCACAAATTGATTGCAAATGTTACCAATGTTAAGAGATACTAAATAGTAAAATTAATTTAATTATAAGAAAAATTGTATATGTGCTTTCAGTAGAGCAGACATAATGTTAAGCCTGATTCTATGACTGTTGTTAATTATTTTAAAAGGGAAGGTATAGTATAACCTGCTTATATTGAAACTGGATTCACCAAAATCCAAGATACAATGAAATTATTTAAACATTTGAAGCTCTCAAACTTGTATCCAATCAACTCATTATTATTAAACAATAATCAATAGGGTAAAACTTTCAAATTCCCTAAATGCTTATAATAGTAAACTGAATGGGAGAAATGTCCTTAATATACATCACTGTTCCTATCCTTCATGTTTTTTCTTGTTCTCCTAATTATCTCAAGTTCTCTGAAGGTACTATTTTTATAAGCTAAAGCTTTCTTTGCATTTACACAAACAAACACATAGACTAAGGTAAGACAAAAGGGACGAAATCTCTTCATTATCCATGCCTCGTCTAGACTCTGTTCTGACCTGTCACTTGTAACCCTCACTCTTACCAAAGGATTAGTGGATTCAACCAATAAAGGCAGCCTTGATTAGAGTGAAACATTGCACAGCCACTCAAAAGTGCTGAGAAGGTGAAAAATAAATCTAAAGGAATCAAAGTGGCTCTAACAATGCCAAGAACATGAGCCAATCAATAGTGAAAAGAATTCAGTGAGGGAAAAGCAAAATCCTTGAAAAATGAACCCCTAGCTGCTATGGTTTCCTTCACTGTTTTAGTCTATAGTTACATGAGCCACAAAGTCTCTTCAGATCTTAAACCAGATATATTCTCTTTTCACATTGATGAGTTAAACTTGTGCCTCTGTCTCAGAAGTTTACTCTACACACCAGCAGAATAAAATTGGGTGGCAGGAGGCCCCAAATTATTTTTATTGGAAATAAATAAGCAACAACTTAAAAATGTATCATATTCTATTGTCAAATACCATAAATATGGATTACCAGATACCATCATAATAAAAGTGGGATAATAAAATTGAAAATAGAAATGATGTCAGAAAATTTTAGGCTGAACATTGCTAAAACTAGAAACCATCAAAATGAATATGCAAAAAATAATAAAACAATGTATCATACATTTTGCATGCTAATATCCAAATTTGTTCATAAACCTCAATAGAGAAAATACATATGAAATAGATTTTTGTATCTTGTATTTTGTTTAGTCCATAAGACAATACATAAGAAAACAACATTTGGAAAAGATAAAGCTCATGAAAAAGTGAAGTAACAATTTTATTCTACATTTCCTGGTGACTAAAGCAATGGTAAAAGAATGAGCATTTCAAAAATCACTGGTTTAAAAGATTAAAAGCATTGCCTTTGCTCATGAAAATAATCTCCCTACTCCCATCCCTAAAGGATTTTTTAAAAAGAAGACCCTATGTGATATGGGAGATAGTATCCTTCAAAATGTCATTGCAATAAATGAAATCATAAATTTTAAGTTCTACATAAATTCTGATGTACTCCTGCCTCGAGGCAATCTCAAGGTAAAATGACAAAACTTCAATTCAGTGGAGGCAAATCCATGAAGGTCAAAAGCAGTATCATCTGAAAACTGAAGTTCTCTGAACATCTGGCTTGATCCAGTCGATAGATAGATACATAGATAGATAGATAGATAGATAGATAGATAGATAGATAGATAATGTACATATGAATATATATATTCCCTTATGTAAACGTGCACTCATTATACATATATATATATGAAGATATATATTTTGGGTGATATTGATTACTCTGACATTGAAGCAGAAAGTATACAGTTCATCCAAAGTATACACTCTTTCCCAAGTGATGACAAATCTTTGCACAAGTCAGACTGGGTATGGTTGATGCTCAGTATATGGTGGTATGAAATAAACAGATGTATAGTGGGGGTTAATTACCTCTCCAACTTGCTGTCACTGCTTTCAGTATTTCCTCTGCCATATTGTACCTCACTGTCTATTTTACATCCCTCACAGAGTAAAATTAAGAACTTTGTTGGACTTTAATTTCAATCCTCAGAATAGGAACATTGGCTAGCTCACAGTAGATGCTCATAAAATATCTGTGGGACACTTAATCAATGAGTGTTTCATAAGTGTCATACACATAAAACCTGCTGGAAAGTGTGAAAACTTATGGACAAAAAACATGTTAGGAATGAAATAAATAAAACTCTTTTCCCTTTTCATCTCCAAATTAATTATATGATGGGGTTCTCAGAATATTTTAAAGTACTTATAAAGTATCAGGAAATGCTATCTCTAAATTTTAGAAATTAAACACAAATCTAGTTTGCATTTATAAGATGTTTTAAAATTGAAAATCTCTGAGGAGCAGATGCCAGGAATAAAAGGAAACTTAATCGTATTCAAGAATCACTGTAAATGGTGACTTTGGTAAGTATAATCTTAGAATTAGGTGAATGTGGAGTCTTTGTATAATTGTCACAGAAGAGAATTGAAAAGTGTACTTCCACAGCTTCTTTACTTGGGACGTGCTTTATAGTATATCTGCATATTATTATAAGACTATGTTGCCTTAATGGCTTAATTGTGAATACTATCATTCATCATTTACAGTTTCCTGAGTTGCACCATGAGAGAAATCAATGTGCATGAAAGAAGAGAATCATAAAAAATGCAGTGATCACAGGCAATCAAAAATAAGGTGATAGAGGGGCTGGCCCCGTGGCCGAGTGGTTAAGTTCACCCGCTCCGCTGCAGGCGGCCCAGTGTTTCGTTGGTTCGAATCCTGGGCGCGGACATGGCACTCATCAAACCACGCTGAGGCAGCGTCCCACATGCCACAACTAGAAGGACCCACAACAAAGAATATACAACTATGTACTGGGGGGCTTTGGGGAGAAAAAGGAAAAATAAAATCTTTAAAAAAAAAAAAAAAATAAGGTGATAGATTACCTTGGTCCTGCCTAGTCTTATCCTAGAAATATAAATAAGCATGCTAGTGAATAGTCTTTTTCTCTGCATTTTTTATCCAAGTAAAATGAAGTGAGTTGACACTCTATTTTAAATAGATTCTGGTTTATCTTTGGGTGTTTGAATGAGTGAGATTAACTACTTATCTTTCACATCATTGCTCATTTCTATTTACATTTGCCACTTTGAACTTGTTAGTTCATTTGCAATACCCTTGAATATGTTTGTATACACAGTCTTAGGACCTGAACAAAAATCAATAGGCCATTTGAGAAATTAAAGTAGGCAGGGAGTATGTAAGAATTTAATGTGAGTAGAAAAATTAGTTTGGCTGAGGATTTTCTCTGACAAGGAGTCTCCATGAGAACAGAAATGGTAATCAGATTTGTTCACCACTGCATTCCCGGTGCCAACCATTGAATGTGGCTCTTAAAGAACTCAATAGATATGTATTGAATTAGTTATGAGGGTTGCCAGGACGATGGGAGAAGCTGAACCAGTCACGGGCTTGGGGGGCCATCTGGGAGCTATCTTCTGACACATCTCGAAGAGAATGCATTAGACTCTTTCACAACATATCTGCCCTTTGAATATTTCTGGAATGTGGAGAATAAATACATCCATTGTTTGGTGGGAAAGGGGGCACTTTATTTTTCAGTCAGAAGAAAATCAAAAGAATGCATTTTCATTTTCTCTCAGAAAGTAGCTGGTGGATATCTTCAGTGTTGCAGCAAACCAAATTACTGTACAAGTTGTTGTGGAACAGCATACTGATCCATCCTGGCTTGCCAGGTTTGTAGTATTTCCTCACAGAATGCTTAATGAGGGGTTCATTATAATGTGGAAGATAAGGCATTTTGTTATCATGAACTGATCCTCACACTTAAAGGTGATTGATCTTCAGCCTGCCTTGAAGCATTTCCTGGCTGTGGGCTGAAATGTCAACACATTTTCTAACTTTGCTTAGATTACATAAGATATAAAGGCAATCATTGCTAAGACATCAGACCATGTACATTCCATCTCATAGTATAATTAAAAACTCATTTTTATATTATTCAAATATGAAATCATATTGGATTTGAGAATTGTATACTAGAATCCATTTTTATTAGAAATATGCCAAAATTTAAAATATCCAGGATAGAGAAAACAAAACACAATTTGAAATTTCTGTCCATTTTTTCCCAATTTAATTGCCAAAGCAATTGCTTTAGGATCTATCCATTGTTATTGCCTATCACAAGAGCGAGAAGGGACCCAGCGCCCAAATTAATCTCAGTTTGTGGGACACGCAGAGGCATCATCTAACTCAATCATCATCAAAAATCTCATGCTACACCTTTAGCAAAATGTCACTTGAAAGCAAAGGCTGGATGTTTACTCTTAATCTATGCTATGACATGGGTACTAATTTTAGATTTAGGTATTTCACAGTTTTGTAAAATTGTTTTTGCTGATAGATTAACACACTCAAGAAGTATTGTTGAATTGCTCTTCTCCTCAGGGCACCAGTCCTGGGGACGGTTTTAGGTAAGCATCCAGATTTTGGGAGACAAGAATCTGGCCTTTTCCCACATCCTCCCATCGAAACTCACACAATGGCAAAATCCCCAAACCAGGGGGAATAAAAAGTATCACTACAAACAAGCATCAGTGAGAGATTCCTATGTTTGCACTTTTGTGGACATTGATTCAAATAGCAAACCCTACACAATCATAGAGCAAACCTGAACTTGTTTCACTCTTATGAACCTCAGATTCAAAATTCTTAACACAAGAATAATAATATTAACCTTTTGAATATCAAAAAATATAGAAATAATATGGTACGATGCATGACGTTATCAATAATATTAGCTATTACTCATTGCATTATCTTGGCAAATCACCATTGAGAAAGAGAGGCAAAAATCTCTACCTTCACGGAACTGAGTTCAATCCCTAGTTTACATTAATTAAATGTATGACTTCTGGGAAGTTTTTTTCCTAACCATTAACCTAAAGTATTTATCCAGTTTTTTTTCTATTATATCATCCTTTTATTTTCTTCATATAACTTATTATTACTAATATCCCTTACAAACTTTGCAATTACAGGGTTACTAATAGTCATTCATTACTCACATCTAGCACCTGGAACAGTGAGCGGTACATGGCAATCACTCAAAAAATGGTCCTCAGTGCCAGCCCGGTGGTGCAGTGGTTAAGTTCGCACATTCCACTTCTCGGTGGCCCGGGGTTCACCAGTTCAGATCCCAGGTGTGGACATGGCACTGCTTGGCAAAAACCAGGCTGTGGTAGGCGTCCCACGTTTAAAATAGAGGACAGTGGGCATGGATGTTAGCTCAGGGCCACTCTTTCTCAGCGAAAACAGGAGGATTGGCAGTAGTTAGCTCAGGGCTAATCTTCCTCAAAAAAAATAAATGGCCCTCAAATAATCAGTAAACTTAGCCTACATATGCTTCAGCTTCTTAATCTTCAAAAAAGGAATCAAAATAGTGTGTCTCTAGTAAGGATGTTGAGAATATTAAAAGAGGTAACACAGGTAAAGAGGCTTAGAATGGTGTCTTAAACAAGAGCAATTACTTTAATAAATAATAGTGGTTGGTTTTTTTCAATACAATTATTTTTTCCTTTGACTGTTCAGTCATTGGTCTGTCAAGTAATGTTTCTGAGAGAAAAATTGTTAACTCTTTAGAGGAGAAATGTAAAATCAACAAAATAGGTTGACAATTTACTGGTAGGATCTTCAAGAATGACACACGCTACATCAGTGATAGTATCATTGGATATTAGCCTACTGAACTGTTTCCATCATCTTGCAAATCTCAAACACCAATTTATGTCCTGCACACTAATCCTTAATCTAGGCATTGTTAATCAGGGGCTATCTCCAGTTGGTTCTGCTCACTCAATATGAGCTCTTCTAAAATATAAGTGATTCAGGGCTGGCCCAGTGGTGCAGCAGTTAACTTTGCAGGTTCCACTTGGCGAGCCCAGGTTTCACCGGTTTGGATCCCAGGTGCAGACCTATGCACTGCTTGGCAAGCCACGTTGTGGCAGGTGTCCTACATATAAAGTAGAGGAAGATGGACACGGATATTAGTTCAGGGCCAGTCTTCCTCAGCAAAAAGAGGAGGATTGGCAGCAGATGTTTGCTCAGGGCTAATCTTCCTCAAAAAATAAAAGAATAAAATAAAAATTGTTCCAATCCCACACCAGTTTCAAGCCATTTTCTCAGGCAACTGTGTTTGAAATCTTTCACTCCCCTTCACTCCTCAAACCTCTTCAGGTCCTTTTCTAACCATTCATCCTGGCCTTGTCAAATTTTACTTCTTGAAAATTTCTTCCTTCTATTTCCATCAGGGGTTAGGCTCTTAGGTGTACATTTCTGGAATACGGCATTTACTTCCCCACTATCTAAAGTTTCTCTTGCCCTTTAATTCAGCTGGCAAGTCACCACCAGGTTATTTTCATGGTCTTCAGTTCACCATGTTCTCTCCCTAGTAAAATCTCTTCAGAACTGCCCCATTGCCTTTTCAGTTATTTATTTTTTATTTGGCAGTGCTACATTTTATTTTATTTTTATTTTAATGTGCACAGAACACTTAACATGAGATCTACCCTCCTAAACAATTTGTAAGTGTACCTTCTCGTTGACTATAGGTACAACGTTGTACAGCAGATTTCTAGGGCTTATTCATCTTGCTGGACTGAAATTTTATGCATATTAATTAGTAACTCTCCATTTTCTGGCAACCATCATTCCAGTTTTGATTCTACAAATTTGACTTTTAGATACCTCATATAGGTGAGATCATGAAGTATTCAACTTTCTGTGACTGGCTTATTTCACTTAGTGTAACGTCTTCAAGGTTCATCCATGTTGTCACGTATTGCAGAAATTTCCTTCTGTTTTAAGGCTGAGTAGTATTCTACTATATGTATAGACCACATTTTCTTTATCCATTCATCTATCGATAGACATTTAGTTCATTTCCACATATTTGCTATTGTGAATAGAGCTGCAGTGACATAGGAGAATTAAAATCAGGATCTCAAACGCATATTAGCACCTCCATTGCCTTTTAAATGAAGATTAAACTCCTTACAGAGCCACCTGCGGACATGTGAACGTGCAGTCACAGGGCTTTGCACTTAGAAGGGCTCCATGTTTGGTTGAGTGACCTGCTGTGATCATCTGGAAATTCTTAACGATTTTTAAGGAAAGCCTCCACATTTTCATTTTGCCCTGGGCCTCACATATTATGTAGTCCTAGCTGAACCCTTAGTCTAGCATCCATTCATGTTAACAATCCTTTCTAATATCATCATCCACCAATCGTATTCTTAAATTCCTAAATTAACTAAGGTCATTGTACCTACTACTCCTTACATATTACTATCTTATTTTGCCCTTTATAGTTTCCATTCATTTGGAATACTTGCACCACTCTTCATTGCCTACCTAAATCAAGACCAGCTCAACACTGAACTTCTTCAGGAGGTTGACCTGACCATTCAGATACAGTAAATTGCTCTCTTTGAATGCACACAGCATCTTTAATTTGCGGTACCCATTAGTTATCTAATTTTGTTACTTCAATTTTCCATACATGGTTGTTACTATACCTAATTTAGTAGCTTCTTAAAAACAGGAACTGCTACTTGTTAAATGTTTTATAGGCTCCACTATACTTATTAAAGTGCTTATCACAGAATTGCTATTCAATGATTATTTTGCCAAAAGAGTGAAACAGGTAAATTATCCTAATGTATTTGTTTACAACAGTCAAAGACAAGCTATATGAAAATTGCCTGAGGTAGTCTGCATTAAATTTTTATTTCTGAGAAAAGGAAAAGAAAAACACATTTCTCTGGGCCATAACAATTTGAGGGAAAAATTTTATAAACATACATAGTTCAAAAATTTACTTCAAAATCGTCTATGTCTTGTCTGTCTCATCTCTGTCTTATCATCTACTATCTTCAAAATTGACTCGAGTTCTTCTAGCAAAATTCCTGGAATGTTACATTTTCTGTCACTGGATGCCTAAATTATCCAATTTATACTCACAATTATCTATGGCAAACCATTTCTTTCGCCTTTTGACCTCCCACTTAGGTCCCATGGTTGTTCTTGATGACCGCCATATCTGTGCCATGATCCAGAACTGAGATCGCTTGTTTTAACTGTGGCTATGTTGTTGAGGCTGCGTAGAGATCAATTGTCCTGGCTATCGCTGTTGCCCCTTTTATCTCATAATCATGTTGTAGTGATATTGGCTCTATCCGGAACCACGCCAAAGGCGTTACATCTTCTCACCTGCTGTCTTCATCTTCTCAAATCCCCTCCATTTTCACCCCACCTGCAGACATCTATTGCTTCAGAGTCTCTTGGGGCAGTTTTTCCAGATCATTAATGAATTTCCAGAGGGTTGTTAAAAATGCAAAAAGTACTGGATTCTACCAAGATAGTTCTGGTATAGGCACTCCACAGTCTATACAAAACAAACCTAAAGAAAAACAGCAACTGTTCTGAGCCGGCCTGGTGGCATAGTGGCTAAGTTCGTGTACTCCACTTCAGTCGCCTGGGATGCACCAGTTCAGATCCCTAGTGCAGACATATGCACTGTTTATCAAGCCATGCAGAGACAGGCATCCCACATATAAAATAGAGGAAGATGGGCACAGATGTTAGCTCAGGGCCAATCTTCCTCAAGAAAAGGAGGAGGATTGGCAGCAGATGCTAGCTGAGGGCTAATCTTCCTCAAAAAAAAAAAAAAAAGAAGAGAGCAAGATGAATTAAAAAAAAATAAAAACAGAAATTGGTCTGCTTGACTTTATGACCTATACATACCAAAACATATCTTCATCTAATTCAATAGATCCAGAACCACTTTATATCATGCTGCAGTTTTCATCTCACTTTCTGCTAATGAAAGTGCATAATGACTTACTTACCTTCTAAGAAAACAATATTTAACATACATAGCTGAAGAATAAATGCAAAACTATAATTTTTGAAGATTAGTGACATTGAGATTGACTTTTAAAACTATATGTGTATGACCTTGATTGCTTTACCATCAACAAGAACATTAACTTCTTTTGCTTGGTATTGATCATATTTCCTTGAAAATTTCAAAAGAAATATATAAATAAAAACTTTGAGGAATTCTTACAGCACATTGTGAGGTAGGGTATCTTTTTCTAATATCATTTTATAGCATTACCCAGTGTTGACAGGAATATTTAAAAAGTAGTTTAAGTGTGGATTTTTATAACAAGCTAAGGAGATAAAACATATGGCATCTTATTTAATGTTGACACCATTATTAACCAGAGTTAAATTTTTTTTAAAAATAATTGATTACTTTACGAAGATTAAAGAACATGCAGCTGTAAGAAATATAATTATAATTTGATAAATAGAGTTATTGATGGCAGCTGAAATTTTGTCCTATTTTTCACTACGAATTATTAGAGTCTTATACTTCACATTCCTCATGTCACAATCCCAGTAGTTACACTTTTAGAAAAGCCAATATTTAATTTTGGTTGCTTAAGTAAGTCATTAAATAGTCAGAACGTAATCTATGCTAATTAACAACTATTTGTTCTAAGCAACACTGTGCAAATATCTGATAAGCATCCTTATTTTCAAATATATTTAAAATTTTAATTGAGCATTCTACACATAGCAAAAAGCAAAGAATATGTATCGTAGAGTGACATTTTAGATTGAATCTTCAGAGAAGGCGTCTCTAAATTTAGCTTGTTTCAGAGTACTACCCAACTTCAGAGACTGTTTCTGTTGACTTTTTTCTTTCTTCTGTGTATTGCCACATTTTCCTGTTTATTTGTGTGTCTTGAAAACTGGATATTTTAAATACCGTAGTGTGGAGACTCTGGGAGTGAAATGTGCACCCCTGCACCCAGGATTTGTTATTGTTGCTCTTTTTGTTGGTGTTGACTGTTGTTGGTTTAGTGACTTTGTTGAACTAATTCCATAAAGTCAGTATTTTCTATGGTGTGTGGCCACTGACATCTCTACTTATTTAGCTTAATAGTCACTTAATAATTGGATAGATATTTCCTTAAACACCTTGAAACAATAAGTCTCTGCCCTTTCTCCTAGAGGAGCCCCAGCAACAGCTTAGCCCTTGGCTTAGCCTTCCTCTCCTGCTTGCAGGGAGCCTCTGCGTCAGCCGGACTAAGACATCAGGGCCTTCTACGGCCTTTCTTGGTCGGGCACACAGCCCTGCACATGTGCACTGCCTTCCAGATCTCCAGAAATATGCTGGAGCTTTCCAAGCCCCATATGGACATTTTTCTCCACAGATTTTCCTTTTTAGTTTTTGGCAATCCTCTTGTTTGCTCCAACTGCTATCATTGCCACAGGCGTCAGCTGCTAAATAAAATTCTGTGGGGAAAGGTCTTTCCTCTTTGAGCAAGATTCCAGTCAGGCAAAATGAAGACAAGCGCTGTGAAGGGGTTTTTCATGAGAATTGTCAGATAGATCAAATTGTGCCACTTTTCCGAGAATGGGACATTTTGTGTTGCTTCAAACCCATCTGGCCCCTCCAGTGGCTGCTGGCTGCTGGAGTTCACTATGATTGCAGAGCGGCTGAGTTTCAAGAGCTAAGGCAAGTGACGTATCTCAGAACTCACTGTTCTTACCGAGATTCGGCCATTTTTCTTGAATACACTCTCCACCAATTTTTGCAAGCCATTGGTTAATTTCCAGAGTTCTGGAAATGATTTTTAAAAACTTTGCAGTGTTCTTTCTGATTTTATGGAAGAGAAAATTGTAGGAGGTCATTACAATTCTGTCTGGAAGTGCTTCTCCCTCTATTAATCTTTTTGACTTATGAGTTTCCTCTTTACTTGAGAGAAACAGTAGATTTTAATTAGGATTAGGAAAACCTGAGTATGATTTGAGAAGTTAATATACAGAACATCTTCTTGATCCAACTTCAATCATTGTCTCTCCAATTTTAATTTATGAGCAAAATAGTAAAAACGATGGGCACTAGACATTTAGTTACAAAATGGGCAGCTACAATATTGAAGAAAACTAAAAGTTCATGGAGCTTCAAGGAACGTCTTACCAGAAGGCATGTATATGCAGCTGGAAATTATTAATAGCAGTTCAAAGAGGCAAAAAGTACAGTCATGAGCTGCGTAATGACGTTTCTGTCAATGATGGACCACATATACAACAGCGGTTCCGTAAGATTATAATGGAACTGAATGATTCCTGTCACCTGGTGACATTGTAGCCATGATGATGTTGATGTGGGGTTGGCGAGCTGAGGAGTCAAAAGAAAGATTTCTTGGACTCTCAAGGTCTGGCAGTAGTGCTCTTTTATTTAGAGAATAGTGTGAAATAGCATGGGGACAGGACCCACAGGCAGCCAGAGCTGCTGCAAACATGGGTTGAGGGTAGGGCTAAATTTAAGGCATAGGTATGTGAGTTATCTCTTTACAACACAAAGGAAAGAATATGTAAAACAAAGTTGTTACAATGGTATCAGTGCAGGTGGGGTCTGGTTATTGGGTGGTCCTATAATTTTTAGATAAGAATCAACCCAGATTAAGTAATGGCTGAAGCCACCACCTTAAATATTATTTTTAGCTAGAGACAAAGGAGGATGTTGGGGGTGGAGGGGGAGTGGATCATGGGAGCTTACCACACAAGTACAGTAAACAAGATGCAGATTTAAGTCCTTGCCTTTGCCACTGATTAAGAGTTTCTAGGGAAAAGGTCATCCCACCTCCTTCCTGGTACAGAGAGGGAGACACCTTTACAGATGGAGATTTCCTTTACAATGTAAATGTCTCTTAACAAAGGGTAAGTAAATTCTACCCCTCAGAGCCTCCTTCCTGTCTGCAGCTTTTAAAAGTAACCAGCCTAAAATAATCCTCATCAATGTCATAGCACAGAGAGCAATGCATTACTCATGTGTTTGTGGTGATGCTGGTGTAAACAAACCCACAGTGCTGCCAGTCATATACAAATAGAGCACATAATACCTGATAATGATAATAAACAGCTATGCTACTGGTTTATGTATTTACTATACTATACTTTTTATCATTATTTTAGAGTGCACTCTTTATACTTATAAAACAAAGTTTACTGTAAAGCGGTATACCATGTTGTGCCAGCAGCAGCCTCATACATCTCCTGTTTACCACATCTCTTGATCACATCATTTTCTCTTGGGCTTGATTTAGTCCTGCGTTGTTTTGTTCATCATGGCCCGTAAGCATTCAAAATGTATTGCTAATGTTGCCAGTAAGAGGCCACATCAAGTGATTGACCTAGAAATGAAATTAAAGTTAAGGACTACAAAGGTGGAAAACCAGTGATGGTTATTGCTTGCCAGTCAGGCATGTCCCATTCCACCATAGCCACCATCTTGAACAACAAGAATGAAGTGATGGAAACTGTTAAAGGATCTGCTTCATTGAAGGCAATGAGACTAACAAAAATTAGAGAAAAGTCTGTATCAGTTGCGGAGAAACTTCTAATGACCTAGATTGAAGACCAGACACAGAGGTGTAGCCTGTTTTCAACTGCAAAGCCTATGTTATTTGTGCTGTGATCCCCTAACAAAATGGTCACAATTTAGCATTTGGACTACATAAAATATGGTTCCAGGCTTAAGGCTAATTAACCTTGTCCTTTACTGATGTCTTCATTTTCATATATCAACCACCCCCAAAAGTTCCCTCAGGCTACCCATCACAATCAATCTGTGCCTCTCCAATCCTCCTCACCTCCTCCAGTGTTCCAACTTCTTTTCTTATATTTGATTTGGCAGTACTAGATTTTGACACGTGGAATCATTTCGTTTTGTATTGTTGTGTCTGGTTTCTTCCACTCACCATGTTTCAGAGATTTGTCCTTACTGGTATGCACATCAAGTGAATAATTCTTACTTCAAAGTAATGTTCTATTGTATAAATATACTAAAATATGGTTGTTTCCTATGTTGATGGAAATTTGGTTTGTTCCTAGTTTGGGACTATTAAGAGTAAATCTTTTGTGATTTTTGCCTGTAGACATATGTGGTCATTCTCTTGGAAATACACTCATGAGTGAAATTTCTAGGTTATAGAGTAGGTGTACGTTTAGTTTTAAATTTCCAAAGTTGTACATTTTACATTCTTGCCAGCAATGTATGAGTCCTGTTGCACCACATCCTCACCAAAAACAGGTGATGTTAAGCTTTTTATTATTTTTCCAACACAGAGGGTAAATAGAGGTATATAATTGTGGCTTTAATTTGTATCTCTTTGCCTAATGATATCCAGCACTCTTTAATGTGCTTATTGACTATTCATATTATCTTCCTTTGTTTAGTGCCTTTTGTGCATTGTTATTTTCTTTTGGGGGTGATTTATTATTGAGTTGCATTATCTTATTGTATGTTCTGGATATAAATCATTTTCGAGGTCTATGTATTGTAAATATTTCCTTTAGCCTGTGGCTTAAATTTTTATTTTATGAATGACACCTTTTGAAGAGCAAAATTTGTTTAAGGTGAAGTCTAATGTATCCCTTTTTATTTTATGGTTAGTGCTCTCAGCATCCGGTGTGAGAATTTTGCCTACACCAAGAGCACGAAGATGCTGCCCCTCCTCCCCTACGTTTTATTTGGGAAGCTACACATTTCAGATTTTACATTTAGGTTTATGATCCATATCAAATTAACATTTGTGAATGTTCGTAGGTAGATGATGATGGTCATGTTTTTCCATATCCAGCCCTATTTGTTAAAAACAAAAAAAACTCTCTTTCCCCATTGAATTGCTTAGGAGCATTGGCTGAAAATCAATTGAACATGTATGTTTTAGGTTTGTCAGGATTTTCTCCTCTGGCCAATTGATCTCTTGTTAGTAGTATCACTAATATTATTTTTACTATTATTGCTGTATCTTAAATAATATAGCTGTATGATAAAAGTCAAAATCTGGTTATATGTGTCTCCAAAGTGATTTTTTTTTCCTAAACTGTTTTGGATATTCTAAACCCTTCATTAAAAATTTTTATATACCTTTTAGAAAAACTTTATAAATTTTTTTTAAAAACATCATACTTTTGTGATTATACTAGGTTTGGATTGGATCCATAATCATAATCATAAGTAATATGAAAAAAATGTGATCAAAATTAAGTATTCCAATCCATGAACATAGCATATCTCCCTACTTATTTGAGTCTTTAATTTCTATCAGCTATGTTCGACAGTTTTTAGTGCAGAGTTTTTACCCATAGATCATGAAATTTACCCCTCAGTCTTTTATAACTTTTGATGCTATTTTAGAAGTATTTATTTCAATGCTATTTTTAAAGGTACACTTTTAATTATAATTATGACATGAAAAAGAGCACCTCATCTCTGAAATCAGACATATCTGATTTCAAAACCTAGTTCTTCCTCTTACTAGTTTTTTTTACCTTGAATGAGCGTCTTAAATAGTTTGTTTCCTAAACCATAAAATAATGAAGAAATATGTACCTGTAATGGTCATTTTTAATTCTTTTTTTTACTTAATCTTTCCCACTCCCCTTAGATTTGGATATCCCATCTTATGAGTAATGCCAAGAGGCAGAAATCAAAAGACCAAATCTACACTTTCTCTTCTTCCTTGATTGTTAGGAATGGACACATGCCCAATGCTAAGTCACACTTCCAATCACCCAGGATTTTAACTTATTTTCCAAGAACTGAAGCAGGATAGGTGATTGGAGAATTGATTATGGCCACAGGGACACTGGTAGACAAATTAAGTTTGCAGAGGCAAAAGGGTATCAAAGTCAGCAATCAGTCCAGTGTGCCCTGTTGGCAATGCAGTGGCCAGAGCTGTGGGTCCTTCATACATACTTTGTGTTAGGAATGTGGCCATATCTGGCTGCCCAGCCTCCTTTGCTCATGATTGTTTTGTGAGCCTGGTTCTCCAAAGTTACTAGAGACTCTGTGAGACACTCTAAATCCTTACAATAAGTTCTCTCCCTCTTTATATTAGCCAGCGTCAACCTCTATTGCTTTCTTCTAAGAACCCTAACTAGTACTCTGTTTCACCGCAATTGTGTGAGAATTAAATGAAACAAGTAAAGAACATGGCAGAGTGCCTGCCCCAGAGTAAGAAACCAAAAAGTATTAGGTCTTTCCCACATTTTAAATATTGTATTCCATTCTGAATATTCCTTTAAACTCCTCTTGTCATAAGAATGCTTAATTTAGATCATGGATAACATGCATCTCTAATCAATAATCAGATCTCTCCCAATTCAGGTTAATATTCTGTATAATCACCCTAGGATGCAACAGAGGGTTTCCAAACTTATTTAATCATCTAGACTTTCATAAAATCTAGATATCTTAGATTCTAAATGCTGTAAGCATACATTAATAGGCAGTAAAAGAAGGGAGACTTAACCCCTAAACTTCAGGGCCCTCCCTCAAAGTACTCTAGCCTGAAGGTTATTACAGAGGAAACAGAAGTGTTACGCAAGAATTATAGTAATGAAGCACATTCTGTGCCATGAGAGTTCTAACGATTGAAATAATTGCTTCTCTCTCGATTTAAGTCCTAATTTTTGCCAATAAAGTGTAGTATCCCTTTTGCTTCTACTTCAGCGAGCTATTTATTTGAAAGCTTTATGGATTCTTCTATAAGAGATCCTGAATCCATATTCAGCAGTATTCTGATGTATTTTTCTACAAACAGATAATTTTTTCAATTAATTTTGGCCCTAAGACTTACTTTTGAATTCTTGCCTCATATGAATTAAACACGTCATTTCTCCACTCTGTTTTCTACATGCTCTAAAAGCCTCCGTGAACACATAGCTGTCTTACATACTTCATTTGAGAGACGTATTGAACCAAGATCTTTGTAGTATTAACTAGATCCCAAGAGAATATTCTTTGCCCATGTTTTTCTACTCATTGTACCATTATTGTTTTTATTACACTTTCTTTTTTTTCTTTTTAAAGATTGGCACCTGACCTAACATCTATTGCCAATCTTCTTTTTCTTTTCTTCTCTTTCTCCCAGGACTTAGCTGTATATTCTAGTTGGAGGTCCTCTGGTTGTGCTATGTGGGATGGCACTTCAACATGGCCTGATGAGCGGTGCCATGTCCGTGCCCAGGATCTGAACCGGCAAAACCCTGGGCCGCTGAAGTGGAATGCGCAAACCTAACCACTCGGCCATGGGTCCATCCCCACTTCCTTTCTTTTTTTAAGACTAGCTTTTCTACCAAGATTACTATTCCTCCCTAACAAAGTATAGTTGGCACCAAGATTTCTGAGTCATTTGCATAGTAATTTGAAGCCCAAGATTATTAAGGAGTATTAATCACGATGGATATATCCACTGGATTGGCCACGGCAGTAGAGGTCAGAAGACCTGGTTTAAATACCAATTGCAACAGTTTTTTTGTTATATGATTTCAGGAAAATCAATGTAAACTTATTGAATATCAGCTTCTTTCAACTGTAAAATGGGGAAACTATGAGTAATATGTTCTCTATCTACTCAGAGTGTTACCTTGAGCATCAGATGGTACGATGTGTGTGAAAGCAATTTGCTAAACTAAATAGCACTTCAAATTGCTTCTCTCTATGAAAGTACTTATCACAATGTCTGGCAACAATATCTGTTAACTTGTCTGTCACCCCCTTCTATATCCTTTCCTCCTTAAAGGAGAGATGAATGAACAAAAATGTAAATTACAAGTTCCAGAGCCAATAAGAATCTTACACTACTAGAAATCTAAAAGATTTTCGCCACATGCTGTGCTTTTGCAATCTTGTTGCTTCTTGCTTAAATTTAGAACCAATTTATTTAAACGTTGCTCCTTGTATTTTTCTTTTTTTCTAGTTGTTTTCTTAAATATAAAATGAGAAAGAAAGAGAGAGCATGTGGTTATAAAAACTTTGCTGTATAGACAACAGCACATATATAAAAGAACATGTTGTACTTAATTTGCAATAAAAAGCAAAGTTTTAAACTTTGCTTGTTATTTAATTAAAATTGTAATTTTTATATTCAACATGTTTATAAATATTAACTAACTTGTCCTTGTATAATTTTGAAAGACATATATATGAATACAATAATTTTCATTATTACAACTAAAGACATTACAGCAAAAAAGGGAATTAAATGATTTACAGTGGCAGAGATGGAGTCATTTCCGCATTCTTGGCTATAAATTTTATTTCTGTTTTCATGTTTTAAAAATGTGTTGAAATCACTTGTCACTTAGAATGTATAGAAAACACGTTCTTTTTTTACTTGGGGATGTATGAACAAGTCATTGCCTAATTTATTTTCAGATTAAGTAGTGCTTTATTTCAGAAACTGGTGGGAAATTCTTTCTCCTTGTAATGAATAAAGTTAGTAAAAATATAATCATTCTAATTCTTCCCTTTTGCTTTGAGCAAGAATTGGAAAAAGAGCCTTTGGAAGAGTTTCTGTCATGCAAAATACCTCTGTTTTTGAGAGGCATAAATGAAGTATCACATTTCATGGAAAATTATAACTTTAACAGAAACAAGTGACTGATACGCGCACAGAGATCTTAGCTGGCAGATGTGAAAAAACAAGGAAAAAGAACAATTATATGAAGACATAGCAAGTAAATCATCTTTCTGGCCTTTCATTTGTCAAATATTCATTCAATATATTTTGTACCAAACACTGTGCTGGCAATAGAACACAACTATTTTGAGGGCATGTTACAGATGTACAGAATTTAGTGAAGCGGGGAGTTGGGGTGACAAACATAGGTAGAATTTTGTGTAGAAGGAGTTTGCATTTTGAACACCAAATGCCCTGGATAAGAGCTCTCAGTCTTTTACTGGCTAGTCTTCTGATGTTGGTCAAGTCATTTTACCTCTCTGAATTTTCCTTATCAGCCAATTGTAGACAAAAATATTATATTCTTCACAAGAATTTTGGTGATGCCATCTGAAATAAGGTGGGCGAAAACTTCATGCCCCAAATGCTTAATTAGTACTAAAGGAAAGGAATTTGGTATAGATTATAGATCATAGAATTAGAGTCATCAACAGGTTTAAAATCCAGCCCCACCAAGATCAATTCTTTTGTTTATGTAAAGTTTATTCCAAAGTACAGTCCATTGCTTTTCATATATATTGAATTCTATTTTTTATGGAGAGCAGATAAGTAATCTAAAACATCAGTTAATTTAAAATTGCACTCAATTTTGTACACATATTGGGTCAGAAATACAGTCAGAGGGAATATAATAGGCCGCAGTCTTGAAGCCTGAGTTACAGAATGAGATGGAGTTTTAGATCCAAAAGTTTGCATGTCCTTGGAAAAATTGAACAACCTCTGGTCTCAATTTTTTCATCTATAAAACCAGTTTGATATGCTACTCACCTCATAGCAGTTTTTATTTTCGTTGTTTTCTTGTTTGTTTTTTCTTCAATAAGACGTGGCTGCATGTAAATCTCCTAGAAGAGTGTCTGAAGAGAGTAGACACTCGAGGAATAGAAGCTACAAGCTTACTACTACTGCTCCTATTCCTATTATTACTCAATGCACACAAGTAGACCGACAGCCTCATCATCTTGCCTTGGTCCTAGTCTCCTACTGTCTTACCACAGGCAGGGAAGTGAGAAGTGAAGTCAACAAGCAACCTGCTGAATACGGAATCCATGCACAGATTACTAGAATGATTACACTAATAAACTTTACCCTCACGCATATCACTTATTAGAAATATCAACTGGTATTCTACCAAAAAAAGCAGGAATCATGCTGTGAAGTATATTTTATATAATCCTAAACACCAGGTGCTTTTGTAATTTGATGACAGTAGTTAATGTTGCACAATGAAATATGGAACCCGTGCCTGAGGCCATTAAAGAGTAAACCAAAACACCAGGTTGTTCTAAGGCACAGAATCTGGTAGGATGACTCAGAAATTAAAAAGTTATAGCACATTTGAGGAGACTTTCCAGTTAAAATTCGGACTGTAAGTTTTTCTCTACCCTTAGACCCTAAAATATAGTTTATAGTCAGGTACTGCACAACAAAGTTCCAGTCAACAACGGACCACATATGCCACGGTGGTCCCATAGATTAGAACCATATAACCTAGCTGTGTAGTAGGCTATACCATCTAGGTTGATGTAAGTCACTCTATGATGTTCACACAATGATGAAATCACCTAACAATGCATATTTCTCAGAACGTATCCCCAACATTCAGCGACGCATGATGAGTTATATATAAACTGTCTGATTATCACAATTCAGAGATAGTGACAATTTGCAAACCAAAGTGGTCAGAAGTAGTTTAAGCAATCCCTTTCTAGAAGTTCACTGGAGCAGAATTGACTTCCTCAAGTAGCACGAAGGCACATTGATGTTTAGGAGCAAAGTGGAAATACTAGTACTTGAAATAGAAATGAACTTAAGGGCTCTGTAGTCAGAGATTGAACACTGACAGAAGTCAGTATTTTTTCCAAAGAAATAGTTCTCTTACTTGATAGTGACCATCAGAGGGGGCTGACTAGAATGGGACATAGACAATGATCTCTAAGAGATAGTAATGTGTCATCAAGAAGTAGGTGGCAAGAATAGAACCAGGATAAAGGTCCCATTGAGATACCATGTACATGCAGTAAAATTCACATATCATAAAGGTGCTGCTCAATGAATTTTTACCTTTCTACATACCAGCTAGACCACTACCTGGTTCAAAGTATAAAGTATTTCCTTTACCCCAGAAGCTTTATTGTTCACTTTTCCTGTCTATATCTTCCAGAGGAAGCCACCATTCTGACTTCTTTCATCACAGATTAATTGTACTGATATATTATTCAATAGGGATTTTAATTTATGGCATGTTTTTACATTAGATTTATTGTTTGCTTTTTTCAATGTATTTGCTAATATTAATGGTATGCATTCAGTTATTTTCCACTAACCAATCGTTCCTGCTAGAATTTTAAATAATATACACAATATTTTTATGTGCATCATTAACCAACACCTTGTGAATCCAGGTGACGACTTCAGGAAAGAATATGCTGTGTCACTGTGGGTAGACCAGGTAAGCAGTAGTCATTACACAATGATGGTCTGCTCCTTGAAGAAAGTCTGCGTGTACCATGTCACTTTCTAGTTCCCAGAGTTCTTTTATATGACTGTTTCGTTTCACACTTAATACAATACTGTAAAGAAGTCATGAATATTTTTCGGTACTTTGTTGGGGATTATGGATGGTGAGTTTCAGAGAAGTGATAGATATGGCACACAGAAGGAGTCTTATCTTTCTCAGCTTCCTTCTTGCTTGTAATAATGATAAGCATGCTAGCCATGAATGATTTATTCTAAGCATTGCACATAAAAGATCCTGTGGTTTAGCTCCAGGTTGTACCATGGCATGGTTATAGTTTTTCTTTCTCCTTTTTCTCCCTGTTAAAAGTATTTTTTAATGGATGGGTGAGCAAAGCAAAGAGTGACCAGAAACCAGGCTAGGACAGGGTTAATGAAAATCTGATCCAGAACTAAACATAGTCTGTCAAATATTTTCCAGACAAGGAGAAAACTAAGTATACTGTTTTTCAGAAGTTTTTCAGAACTAAATGTGCTGATGTCCTCGCTTTTGCAGATGTTACCATCCTACGGTGAAACTTATATGGTTACAGCAGGACCCCTGCAAACTGCTCCAGCTCTAAGTGTCCAAAAGTCACCTTGGACCTGTTATGTAATGGCATGTTACATTGAGCTCATTATGCAATGGCATTGAACTTGTTATGTAATGGCCTGCACATGTGCCCTGATCAGGTCCAGTTGTTACATAGCTGTAACACATCCTCTGCACTCTGGTGTATAAAATCTCCACCTGCACTACATTCAGGAGTGGGGTGGGGACACTGCTTTGGGAGCTATCCCCAGTGTCCTCCACTGCTTGTAGAAGCAATAAGCCTTTTTCTCCACCTTCTTGAGCCTTGATTGCGTTTTTTGGCTCTGCATTCACCAAGAGACGAACCCAAATGAGTTCTGCTGCAAAAGGAATATTCTTTTATTCCTAGAAGAAAATTAAATAATCATAGTATTAGAAAGAAAAAGAAAGAAGTAATGAAGGAGTGAGGTGAGTCTTAGAAGATTTGAGCATCTGAACTCATTTAACAACAACAAAGCATATTAAGTACATTAACCTAGAGTCCACCTGATTCCTGATGGTCTTCTCAGGATGAGGGATCAGGGTACCTTGTCACTGAGTCCCTTTCCACTCTTCCAGAATTCTCTCAGAGTTCAGAACCTTAGCTTTAGAATGCAGGTGGATTAGATCTATCTCTGAGAGGAGTTTTATATTCAGTCATTCTTGGTCCAAGTTGAGAATAGACTATATTACATTTTACCACTTCTTCTAGCTCAGGGTTTTATGGTGCTTTGGAGAGTCATAATTTCCAGTATCTATGACATTCCTTGGTATTAAGCTGAGTTTTTCTAATTTACTGCATCACACTAAATGGTGCCCTAGTGGTCTGAAAAATGAATGTGTTCATCCGACCCTAAATACTGTATTTAGTACACTTGCCAGTATTCCTCTCTTCTTTGCATATTTTTACCTAGCATTATCTCTGGTGAGCAGAAAAAAAAACTTTTGTCAAAAAGTAGTATCAGTTGAATCCTGTTCACCTTATTAGCCACTGAGGCTTAGGCCTCAGTTTCCTAGTTACATACCTCCCAAGGGGCTAAACTATTTAAGGTAAAAAAACATCTAACAAAATCTCTGGAAAATACAGTAAGAATTTCTAAATACTATATATATGTGTGTGTGTGTGTGTGTGTGTGTATACATATATATATACACACAATACAATAGGTATTATTTATATGTCATCTCTCTACATCCACTGAAGTTCAATTCTTAATTTACTCTAGTGTCTCTGCTATAAGTCTTGTTTGTACTTTTCCTCACCCAGCATAATATAATAGCCTCCTAATTCACTTTCTTTAGTTCATGATTAAAGTACAAAATTCAGTGTAAAAATGCAGTTGCCCTACTTCAGTATCTTTGATCTCTACCCCAAAACCCTCCAGTGTTAAATCTAACTCACTTAGCACGGCCAACAAAGCCACTGCAATCTTGCTCAACTTGCTTCCCAGGCTGATATCCTGGAGCATCCCATATCACCACTCACCCCGTCTCCTGCAAATATCTTTGACTGCATCCAGCTATTGGCCATTTCTTAAATAAGCTGTTTCCATCGGCCTCTGATACCCTTACCTCCTGCCTGTGAGATGCTTCACTCATCTCTCCTCACTTTAAATTCTGAGACATTCCTCAAGGTTAGATAAAATATTACTTTCCTACAAGTTTCAGGCAGGCCTTCTCTTCCGGGTTTCCACAGAGTTCTGTCAATTTTGCTGGTGTAATATTTATCTGATTATATAATAATTAGTTGTCTGGGGGTGCACAGCTCTGGATAGTGAGAGACAGATGTCATCTCTGTCAGAAAACAGTATCAGGGTCTACCCTGTGTCAAAGATGGCAGTCTCTCCTCTCTGCAAGCTTAGAACACTGAACATACTTCTATTTTAACACTTAACTGACTTCAATCTTGGTTTACTTTTCCGTCTCTTAATCCCTCTCTTCGTTCCAGGGCTGTGAACTCAAAGACATTGCATTTCTTTCTTTCTTTCTTTCTTTCTTTCTTTAGACATTTGTCAACAAGCTTAGGGCTTGGCACAAAGGAAACACCCCATTAATGTTTGATATTTTTCATTTTTATCTGCAGGAAAATAAAATTTCGCCAACCCGTCGTGTGAGAGTGCATGCTACTAAGTGATCACATTGGAACATCCACTTCAGTTGGTTTGGTGTGAAAGCGAAAGCAGGAAATAACTTATAGGAATCCAAGTAAGCTATGCAGGAATTAATTTACTTGTTTCCCCCCTCACTTCCTTACGTTTGTAATATTTACCTGTCAATTGTGCAGAGACATTGCTGTATATACTTGCAAACATTGACCTTACCCATTTGAAATTTGATATGACCTGTTCAGCTTGATTGACACGGCTACCATTTTCAGTCGTTGTCATTCTCAGTTTATTGGTGTCTTCTGTCAGGCATTTTGAGTTGTGCATGAGATGGAGTCAGTAAATTTATGCCTCTGCCTTTATTTTTACACTTAGACCCTTCACACTTTCGAGTGGTGCCTGACTTATGTGTTTCATTCCATACATTACACACCTTCCAAGCACTTACTTCATTTTTCGTTGCTGTCTAAGACCCTTATTAATATTGTCACTCAGAGACAGTGAACTACAATGCTAAAGTACTCATTGTATTATTTCAATTCGTACCATGTATAGAAGCTAAAGTACAATGGATTATCTACACTAGCCACTCTTGGCCAGCTAAGGGAGATTCAGAAAGAGAGTGGCACATATGAATAGAAATAGTGACACTGGAACAGCAGCCTGGAATTGGTGAATCTTGCTATCATTCTCACTCTTAAATACATCAGGAGGGTAGCCCCAAAAATTTCCAATCTGTTTTCATAGGGATTTAGAAAAAATGGAGAATACATTTTGAATTTATATAAAAATAACGCATATTCCATATCCAGCATAAAGAGGAAACAGTCATTGTTACTTAAAAATAGTACAAGCCCTGCTTTCTTTTCCTTTCTCACATTCTTTAGTCCTCCTTTTTATTTTCATTTCTATTCTTTCATTTTTTCCTTCTTTCTATATCGTGTTTAATATTTTCCTTTTTTGTGAAAAATGTCATAGTATGACCTGTAAGAAATACTGATTTAAGTGAAATTAGCCAACAAACATAGAAGTTTTCTCCTTCAAGAATAACCAGCTAGTACACACGCGTATCAGTGGGTAGTGTGTGGTTTTCTTGGGAGGGAGAGGAAGTCAAGAACAAAACATATAACTACGATGATAATCCTGACAGGTAATGGTTAACAGAAGCTTACTAGGTATCAAGAAATGTTCTAAGCACTGTATATGTATTATATATTTAATCATCCCAGTAAAACGATTTATTAGAACCATAAAAGAGACAACGCCAGCCCTGGTGGTCTAGTGGTTAAGATTCGGCATTGTCATTGCCACGGCCCAGGTTCATTTCCCGGTCAGGGAACCACATCACCTGTCTGTCAGTTGTCATACTGCGGCAGCTGCATGTTGGTGTGATGCTGAAAGCTATGCCACCTGTATTTTTTTTTTTTTTTTTTGAGGAAGATTAGCCCTGAGCTAACTACTGCCAATCCTTCTCTTTTTGCTGAGGAAGACTGGCCCTGAGCTAACACCCATGTCCATCTTCCTCTAATTTACACATGGGACGCCTACCACAGCATGGTTTTTTGCCAAGCGGCGCCATGTCCGCCCCCGGGGATCCGAACCGGCAAACTCTGGGCCGCCGAGAAGCGGAATGTGCGAACTTAACCACTGCACCACCGGGCTGGCCCCCACCTGTGTTACAAATATCAGCAGGGTCACCCATAGTGGACAGTTTTCAGCAGAGCTTCCAGACTAGACAGGCTAGGAAGAAGGAACTGGCCACCCAGTTCCAAAAAAATTGGCCATGACAATCCTATAAACAGCTGTGGAGCATTGTCTGATATGGCGCTGGAAGGGGAGAAGATGGCGTAAAAAAAAAAGAGAGAGAGAGAGACAAACTGAGGGTTGCATGGCCTTAGGCAGGTAAGAGTTACATTTATTTAGGGATAAGATTATGAAATATTTCGGCAAAGATGTAACATTTGAATCTGGGATTAAGTGATGCAGAATTTTGTGCTGGTAGAGAAAGAGTAGGTAAGGAACTGGTTTTTGAACCAGACAACACACACCTGTCACTTGGAAACTTTTTCACAGAGATTCATATACTTCTGAATCAGAATCTTATGGTGATTCAGTAGTGAGCAGCATGGAGAGAGGCCAAGGAATTTCCATTTTAACTAATGAGCTCAATAACACAAAGAATCTACAAGTCAGTGATGCTTGAAAAACCCTGGATTATGAAATAACTAGAGATGAGGCTTGACAGGAGCTGGAATCATAATTAGTTGAAACTGAAGGCTTTTAGGCACATATAAAGGAGAAATGGTTGAAATGTCTGAAAAGATAAGTAATTGTCACAGAATGAGGCTCTTGAATATAAGGCAGCTACTACTGGTATTTATTTAAAACATTTTTTGGCGAGTCAAATTACTTCCAAGACTTTATGAATCCAGCAATGATCATGATAGAGATTTACTCTTGTGGAGTTTACATGCCAATGAAGACAAATAATAAGCAAATACAAAAATAAGCAAGATTATCTTAGACACTGAGTGCTATGAAGAAAGATTGCCTTGGGGAAGGGGATAGAGTCACCAGGACGGCAATGTCTAGACAGACCTTAAAAATGAGGAGCCATCCTTAAGAAAACATGGAGGAAAGAACATTCGAGAGAGGGGAACAGCAAATACAGAGGTCTGAAGCAGGGACCTAATTGATGTCTTAGGAATGAAAGGTATTGATCAATTGGTGACAGGTCACTATGAAACACATTAATGAGGGTTGATACTAATGGACTTAGCAACTTTAATTTTGGGGCAATATAAAAATTATAGAGTATAGGAAGGGTGCTGGAAAAATCTAGCTGAAATTTATTTGCAGGAGCCAAGGTAATAGGTAATAAAGTCCTTTCTCAAGTCAGTGACCCTGGAAATGGACAAGAGATGGAGCATTTTGAGAGATATTTTGGAGATGGAGCTAACAGGACTTGGCAACTGATTAATGTGAACTACCAAGGTAAAGAGAAAGGTCAAACCCGGATTCAAAATGTTAAGCATGTGAGATTTTACTTAACAACACTACCATGTGCAAAAATAAGAATATTTGAAAAAGAAGGCAAATGGAGAGACATTTACAAATTTGTTCTGATTATGTTAACGTCAATCTTCTTTGAGAGTGGGAATGATGACTTGCACTGCTTATGTAGGGTATTTACAACTTGCTTCAGTTCAGAGAAAGTGCTTGATATATACGCCTTATTAGACAAATCTTTATTCAATTTGTCTGGGTATCAATATTCATTAGGCTTTACTTTCATTTGACCTGAAAAGAGTAGTGAATTGGGAGGTTTGAAGACCTATGTTCTTAACATGGTACTAGCTCTAATTGCACAATCTTGAGTGAGTCACTTTCCAGATATTCAATTTTCTAGTTAAAAAGAGAGGGATGAACAAGAAGTAGTCTTGGTTTATACCAGCTTTAACTTTTTATGATTTTATTATTGTTTTGCTATTTTAGTTAACACATGAAAAGATTGTTAAAAATATTCTTTGTTTAAGTATAAATTAATCACATTTTCTAAAGCATGTATTTATTCTCTACCCTTAATGATTAAATATTCTCAACAATGTCCAAAGACACAAAAAAAGAAAATTAGAATTAATGACCAGGAAAGAAATATTCATGTGGCTATTCACAGCCATGTTGTATATTTTTAAAATATTTTGATTAATATATAATAAATTTTCATCACGGGCAATCAGTGGTAGAGTTAAGATGTATAATCAAGATCTATGTTATACTAAATGCTTCATACAGGCTGCTTATAGCATCCTTCATGTATTTAAACCAATCTCATTTCCTCTGGTGCTATGGACTACATGTTTGTGTCCCCCCAAAATAAATATGTGAAAACCTGATCCGCAATGCGATGTTGTAAGGAAGGAGGGACTTGGGGAGGTGATTAGGTCTTGAAGGTGGAGCCCTCATGAATGTGTGTAGAAATATTGTGCTCTTATTTATAAAAGAGGTCCCAGGGAGCCCTCTTTTCTATTCCGTCATGTGACAACACACATCGGAGGCAGTCTTCTATGAACCAAGAAGTGGGCCCTCACCAGACACTGAATCTGTCAGAACCTGGATCTTAAACTTCCCAGTCTCCAGAACTATGAGAAATAAATTTCTGTTTATAACCACCTAGATCGTGGTATTTTGTTACAGCAGTTTGAATAGACTAAGGCATTGGGTTATAGTTTCCTGCAGGTATAATTAGTTTGAGGTGACACTATTGTGAAAATTGACTCATCCTTATGAAAATATTGGAAGAAACTGTTATGTAATGATCCAAAGCAAGACAGGAGGTCAAAAACTTTTATTTGCTTCTAAATTCTAAGACTTCAGTTAGAATGTGTATTTTCACATTCAGTTAGAAACTGTCTATTATGCTGACACAAGACAAAAGAAGAACTTTCGTGAATTAAAAAGTTGAAGCTAATTCTGAATTCTGCCAAGTACCTTGGGCAAACCATTTATGTGAGAGCAGTTCGTTCTCCTTAAAGGTAGAAGAAGGATAATTGTACCTGTCCCCTACCAACGGCACAGGAGAATTAAGAGGATTAACGATTCATCCTAGTGCTCTGAGGTCCTCAGAGAACGGCACTGAGAGTCAAATGTGCTTCATTAATTGGGGCCTGTGGCATATATCTTAACCTCTCTTAACTTTGCTTCCTCATCTGTAAAATGGGGGGACTAAAAGCCCCCTGCCTTACCTAATTAATCTCTCTGTGGATTAATTAGTAAATGATGGCTTTACACAGCCCGATGGGCAGCAAGCACCTTACTGACTGAGGGATCCGCAAGAGGCTACAGGTTTGTGAATAAATGCTCAGGCTCCTTTCGAAAAGTAGGTGTGCCCTACACTTTATGACTAGGCTGCTCAGCACTCAACAGTTGAATCAATACATATTCAACATCTCAAATTCTTAGTAAGATAATTCCTTGAAACATGTCTCTTACTCTTTACTCTGTATGAATGAAACATTCTTTCATTATCCTCAGTATATTTTTCAACATTAAAACTGCAAATCATGATTTCTCTGCATTTTACATTATTAATAGTGTATTTTTTCTTGTTACAATTCAGAAATTGCATTACTAAATTGTATTTTCTAAAAACGCATTTATGTTTCTATTTATGAATATAAACCAAAGAGTAATCGCAATACTAAAAATAATAATAAACGTGTTGTATGTATCTAACACGTGTTATTTTAAAAACAGCATATTTTAATTTTAATTAAGAAACATCAAGCAAACAAGAGTACAGAACTAATAGTCACTCATGTACTAACTACCCAGATGGAGCAGATGTTTACATTCTGCTGGGGTAAAGGAATACCTTTTCTTTTTCTTCTCTCAAAGATACCACTTTTAAGTGAAATCTTCTTTCACATATTAAAATGATAAAAATAAAATCTCCCTCATTTCCAAACTTTATTTCAAGATAACTAGACATATGTATTCCTGAAAAGGTCATTTCTGCTAAATAATACTATTATTTAGTATATGGGATATGTTTCTTTGTGTTCTGAGATTATAAACCGAGAGGAATGTGAATTTATATTAAAATTACTAGTATAATCTCCTCCAAAAGTTTTTACAATGAAGTTAATCTTGAGCAGCATTTAACGTTGCTTTTTGTTATTTGGGTATTTTTGCCTACAAATAAAAGAGCTCACATTTATTTTCTTTCTTTAAAATTATCATTGAATGTGTAAAAATTAGTTATGTTTCAAGAATGGATATGCTGTTCTGAAACTTTAGTTTTGGCCAGAGCATGAAATTGCTGGGGGTTTTAAAACCTTGTAGGGATAGATTTACCCAGGATGAAGCTTGGTTCTGTAGGTGTCCTGTTGTGTTTCGACATTCACAATTAAGCCATTCCACATCACCCTAATTACATTCCGTTGGCTACACAGACAGAGCACGATATTTTTTTCCATTTTCACAGAGTCAAACTGGTGCAGTAATGAGACAAACTCACTAGGCAGGGAGGCCTTAATGTTGAACAGGTTCTTCCACTATTCTTAAGATAGTTTTCAGCTGATGCCAAAGGAATGTTTACCTGGGGTAAAGAACAACAGCTCCAGTTTTCTATTTGCTCTGTATCCCACAGAGCTCATCGAGAGAACTTTTCTTGAATCAGTTCAACAGATTCAGAACCAAGTAAAGAATAGTCCCTAAGATACCAAAAAGTACATAGTACACACACTTTCTTTTTAATTCGATATTTTGTCAATGATATTGCTATACCAAAAAAAGGGGGGTGGGATAAATCAACGTTGGTGCCTTTACCAGAGATATACTTCTATTTCATATTCAACAAATAATTGTTAAATGAAATATTTCCTTCCATTTTAAGATTACTTTTTGGTTCCAAGAATGAGTCAGTCTATTTGACCCATTGGTACTTTGACGTAGGTGAAAAGTTTCTTCTAAGGTCAGGATACTGATATATTATAAGAAACAGAAAATGACTCTTGTTAACTTAGTCAAAGTGTGTTTTTGTGTGTATGTGTGTCTGTGTGTGTGTGTATGTGTGTGTCCCAGACATAGTCAAGAGTTATAGAATCTAAGAAATTGTTGAAAGGTCAAGACTCAAAAAGAAGAAATGAGGATGGTACCATGAGCCTCTTCTCCAAAGTATCTTAATAACATGACTTACCTTCCAGATCACCCATTCTCTGTGATTCTTGGTTTAAAATTTCAAATTTCTAGGAAACAATCTAATTAGACTAGTTTGGAACAACTAGATACCTCTGATTTAATCAGCTCTGGGCAGAGTACCATCAAAAGCCTCAAAAAAATGTTTTACATATTCCAGAACAAGAGCATTTTAATTTCAGGGAAGGCGTAATTACCAATGTGCAAAAAGGCTGTCAAACATTTCCTCAGTATCTACTTGCCTATATGAGGGCATTTTCTTTTTCTATTTCTTAAACAAAAGTTTGCCTTTTGTCAAGTTTATTTGTTCAATTAAGATCTGCAGAGGTTGAGCTTGCTGTTAAATAGCCAAAGTGAGCCGATCTTCAGAGAATCAGATCCAGTTATTCTGACTTTGTCAATTAACTACAAAATTAGATCAACTGTGCACGATTGCACCAAAGCTCAGCAACTAAAAAGAAACTACATTTGTTTTATACATTATGAGGATATACTTAGATATAACTGCAGTGTTCTGTTTTCTTACTAACACGAACTTCAACTCATCAACACTATAGTTTTTAATGGTAAGTGCAGATCCTGTTTTGAAAGTAGCAGTGCTCTTTTTTGTTATTTCCCGAAGTATCTTTTTATTAAAAGCATAAACATCAGAATCAGATTGACCCAGCTTCTGTTAAAGTAATGCTCCAATTAGTCCTTCTCGTGCTTGCCTCCAGATCCCTATCGCACCTAATGTTTATTCTGTTTGAAATAGGAGTTGTCTTGTGATCATCTTTCACACTTTGCAGTATTTATTCTGCAGGTTTGAAACTGTGGTTTCCGCTGGGATTTTTATTCAGTTTAACGACATCTTCCATCCAACTTCCAGAAAATCTGCATAATTTCTAGGAGCAGACTTTCTGTTTTTCTAGCATTAAGACTTTCTGTCTCTCTCTCATGCACATACACACACACACAAACACACACACACACTTTACACTTAAGTACTTCCCCCTGGGATGTGGGGTGGGCGAACAGAAAGCAGCCAGTCATACATATGCATATTTAGCCTGCTGTGTTATTCAATGTGCAGTTGACTATTCTTTTATGTCAATGTAAGATTTGAATTTTGTACTTCAGGCATTTGATAGCCACAGAGAAATTTTAAGTGTGGAATACAATGCTCAGATATGCATATTTGAAAGACAAATCTGGCATATTTTGAAGGCTAGTTTGAAAAAAGCTTCAATACTGGAGGAGGAGAACTCGATGGAGGCTCCTTAGATAATTTCAGTGAGATTACTAGGGCAAAACTGTGGGAGAGTCACTTCTAAGGAACAGACATATAGAAGATACATTAAGTGGTTGAATGCGCACAGTTCACTAACTGGCTGTGGAGATGAAAGGAGAAGTGAGAATTTGGGATGCCTTCTGAGTTTCTGTTTTAGGTGAGAGAGGGTTAGAGGTGCCATTCACTAAGGTAGGAAATAAAAAGAAGAGTATCAGGCCGAAAGGAAATATAAACTTTATTTTGGTCCTTGAATAATTCGTTTAGAGCTCAGAACAAATCATTGGGATGGAGATTTAGATTTAAGTATCATAGGGTGTAGGTGGTCGTTGAAGTCAGAGGAAGCTTCACAGCTAAAGGAGAAGATAAAGAAGATAAGGAAGAAGAGGACAGGGAAGAAATATGTAATCATAAAGGTGAAAGTAAACCAAGAGAACATGAGTGGATGGTGTCATGGAATAAAAAGACAAGAGAAATTCATCAGGGAGTGGAGAGCTCTGTCTAATCACATCGAAAGGACAGCCAACCAAGATAAATCCTCTGGATTTGGGAATTAGAATGGTGACTTTTTTCGGAGAACATTTGAATTGTGTGGACATTCAGGTAGGAGAATGAGTAGGAAGTGAGCACATAGACATAGAACTCAAATAATCAACTGAACAGTTTGAGAAACCAAACACAGATAAGATTTACACTATCAAATTAGCATATGCATATTCTTGCAATAATGTATATGAAGAAATCTATAGAAATTTCACTAGCTATGCCAAATAAAAGTAAAATAAATATGAATACAAATAAATAAAAATAAAATATAAATTTGAACAAAAAGAATTTCTAACCAGTATTTTTGAAATGAGAACTCCAAATTTAAATATCAAACGTCAATAATAGTTTTACTGGAATTTGAATTTTTTCCTTGAATTGAGTTTTTAGGAATAATAGAAATATCTCCAGAGAAATGCTGTATCTATTATTGTCAGTCATGCGGAAAGCAGACAACCACAGACCATAAGAGATGAGGGCTTTGGGGAGAAATATAGAATGACTACTAAAACATAACCATTGGGTTGGTGGATCAGCTCTGTCTACACTTAACTTGGCCAGTGTATCACTTATCGATGCTGCATAACAAACAACGACAAATTTCAGTGGCATATGGCAATTCATGTTTCTTTCTGCATATGAGTCTATGGGTCACCTGAGCAAATCTACTGATATGGGCCTGGCTTGACTGATCTCAGTTGGGCTTGCTCATGGGTCTTTGGTCAACTGGTAGGTCAGCCAGGTGCTGCCTGGTCTAGAATGGCCTCAAATGTGTCACTACACCCTTCTCCATGCATCCGTCATATTATTCTAACAGACTAGCCCAGAAATTTCCCATAGAGGCAATCCCATAGAAGTAAGACAAAGTGAAAATGTATAAGAGCTCCAAATCTCTGTTTCAGCCAAGTTTATAACTGTAACATTGACCAATGCAAGTCACATGTTCAACCTAAAAGTCAGTGTGAGAGGGCACTAGCATATAGTGTATAAACAAGGAGGTGTGAAAAACTGGGGCAGTTAATACAATAAATCTACCACACAGGACTTTGTATTTGCCAGGAATGATACAAATAAAGTATTCAGGAATCTTCAAAGAAGACAGATGATCAGATAATTAGTTTTAGCCAACTTAATAAGAAAGAAGCTGTTACCACCACCTGTACAAGAACATGGGCACCTAAGGCATTAAAAAACACATATCTGTTTGACCCAGGTCTCACTTTTATGAATATTTCTTTTCATAAATAAAGCCTAATAAAATCTGGAGAGGGAGAAAACTTAGCTAGAAAAGCTCATCCAAACATTGGTTTTAATTTTGAGGAAAATAATATACGCCAGAGTGGCTTGATTATTTTTTTGATTAAATAAATTATGGTATGTTGTGAAAGATCCTAAGGGACTAAAAATTTTCCACTCTGATCCTTGTAAGACCTTATTTCCCAACTGTTTTTCACCACCTCTCTTGCTAAACCCAAATTGACCAACTAATGGCTAGTATACTGTGACCACGGCCTTACTGGCCCAAAATCCTGTCCCATAACTAATCCCACCTTGACCTTCACCAATGCCTCCTATAAAGCATTTGAACTCCTCATTTCTCCAGAATGCTCATTTTGCAGCTGTTCTCAAATTGGCCTACTTCAATAAAGGTGTAAAATAATGTTCTTGGTTTGTTCTCCTTCCACCTCATATAATAAAATAACATATATCTATCTCAAATGTTATCAGAGAAGATATACAATAGCATCAAAGATTTTGCATAAGACATTACATGAGAAACAATGATCACAAACAGATCAAGTAATGCAAGATGAAATATACAAAGCATGATCTCACTATATTTTAACACTGGTTTATATGAATACTTAAATATATAAAAATACATAGATTTACACATGTGTATATAAACATGTGATAGATAGCTATAAGGCCATGTATCAAAAAAGGAACAGTGATTATCTTTAATCGATAACAGTTGATTTTTTTTCATTTTTCATTTGTGGAATTTCTAAGTTTCCTCAGGCATATATAATGCTTTTACAGTTCATCACACACATATATAAGGAGATATATATTTTGAAAGCATAAAATGGTGTCAATTTTTAAAATCTACTCCCTCCAGCCTACCTGGTTTTTTGATCAGATGTTGTCATTTTGCTTACATAGGTGTTTAAAACATAATTTATAAATAAATGAGTGATTAAAAGTATCTAAAACCAAGCATGAAAAGAAACGAATAGTTAGAAATATTTAAAACAGAAGTATTATATCATAATAACTAATTGTACAACTTTATTTCCCTAAGCTTGACATTCAATAACGTCTTTTTTTTCTGAATAGAGTTCAAGCTCCAAATATCTTTTGCATGATGTTGATTCACATTTGATATCAGGAATATGTTTTAGCTTCTACCCTTGAGCCAGAATATTAAAACATTTTATTCTCTTTTATTCAACCGGTAGAAGAAAATACTGTTTTTGTGTTAAGAAAACCAATCTCAGCATTGGTTAAAATTTTTAAAAGGAGAAAAACCATATCCACAATTTTAGACTGAACCACCAAATGAGTAGGAATGCCCCCAAATGAATCAATTTCTATATAACCTAATGCAGACTGATGCATATCCAATCGATTGTGTGTGTTAACAAAATATCTACAACCAAAACACCAGTAATTGACAATGCCATGCAAGGCCACACTTCTCCAAAATTTCTAGAGCCAAAATGAATATATGCAGATAAAAGATAAATCTTTTGTTCCAGACTTACAGAAAGATATGAGGCACATAGTTAAATTAATGGAATAAAATTTTAACTATCTGTGAGTACACACTAATGTCCTAGTTAGAAAATGGTACGAAAGTAGTAATTTGGAGTAAATGATAGAAGCTGGAGATTTAATGCGTGGCACCAGAACATGACTTTGAAATGGTCAGTAGGGCATGAGCACAACATGATCCAGTCGCCTTGAACCAGTAGCATCTCTAACAAGCAGGGTATTGCAGGATAGAGGAGGAGTAAAGAACACAACCCTGGTCACTATACTCAAGATTCCAGCAATATTGCCCAACAGGATTTTCTCAATTTGATGGACATAGTGTAGATCTGCACTCTTCAATATGGTGGCCACTAGTCATAGACAGCTACTGGAAGCTGGAATTGTGGCTGTTCTGACCAAGGAACAGAATTTTTAATTTTAAAAAACTAACAAATTTAATTGTCATACTCGGCCAGTAGTTTCTAGATAGGGCAGCTATTCTGTTGGGTTAGAATCTACATGCCCAATCCAGTCTGTTTCTTTGACTTGGTGATAAATTTGGTTAAAAAGTAAAGAAATTAGTCAAAATGAGTTTTCTGTTGTTCTTCTGTGGTTCAGTCATACCAGTGATGGAAGAGATTAGCCGTCATCTTTTTAAAAAGACTTGAAAGTTAAAGTCACTCAGATCAAAGCAGAACTGGGGAACCCAAGCAGTTAGATACATATTAGCTCTGGCTTGGCTGAAAAAAAAATCAGAGCCAGTGAGTGAGGCTTTACTGCCCTCTCCTCATTGTCGGATGCATTGTTGATGAAGTCTGAGAATCTTTTAGATACACTTATGATAATATCGCTATTTGAATATTATATTCCAAACTGTTCAAGTTGAAGAGACGAATTATGATAGTCTTGTTTACTCTTAAATTAACATTCAATAGCACTTGGCCTTGCTGTAGTCTGGCTTCAGAGCTTTGCCTCAAGCAAGAAATGTTTATTTGATGGCACGCAGGGCTGCTCTAGGCAGAGGTAACATGAAACCAAAATCAAAGTGAACCAACTTTACTGTTTTGTTTGGATTTACAAATTAATGTACTTCAAATGTTTTCCAACCAGCAGTCTCCACACTCTCGCTGGCCTGGCTGCTTCTTGCAGGGGAAGAGAAAGAGTGGAGAAGTTGGGCCGGGTTGTTCCTCACTTAAACCCCGAACATTTTGCTCGATCCTTAATGGCTGATCTCAGGGAAAAAAATAATTAGATCCTACTAAATGAAAATAAAATATATATATTATGTCAAATGTAGAAATTAAAGAGATATTTATGAAGCTACTAATGAATTATTAGTGGCCAAGCTGACTTATTTTCAGTTTTTAAATGCAGATGAAAAATACGACCCATTGCTATAATTAGTACTGGTCTTTTAGCTTTTGTAATACGTTTTTGAGGAAATTAAAAAGTTTTTAAAAGTTTGTTGAGTCATGTTAATGGTTATTAGATGAACTCAACATTTTTTAATGTGCTTTATATCATAAGACATGCACCAATGAAATAATTCTTAGATCCAAACATGATGTAAGCCAAAATCATTCTGCAGGCAAAATTATGAAAATATACATGACATAAAAGAACTGTTTTGTTATGATTGATAACCGTCTTTGTAAAACAGAGCTTTGTAAAGTTGATCTATATTCAGATATAAAAAGATATAGTATGTGTGTGAGGCCAGAGGAGGTATTTGTCATTATTAAGATGGAAAAAAAGTGTGCTCTTAAAAGACTTTTAAAGAAAAAAAAGGCATTAGTAAATAATATAATCCAAAAGCTTCTCAATTATTTGTGTACATATTGAAAAAAAAAAAATGACATTTTCTTTACCAGGGTCCTTCCTACAGAATACGTAAGTATTTGGGGCCTAATGATTTTATTCTTTGAATTTTTTTCCTTTTTTTTTTTTTTTGAGGAAGATCAGCCCTGAGCTAACATCTGTTGCCAACCCTCTTTTTGCTGAGGAAGACTGGCCCTGATCTAACATCCCTGTCCATCTTCCTCTACTTTATATGCAGGACACCTACCACAGCATGGCTTGATAAGCAGGGCATAGGTCACAACCTGGGATCTGAACCAGCGAACTCCAGGCCACCAAAGCCCAACATGAGAACTTAACTGCTACACCACCCAGCAGACCCTGACTTCTTTTCCTTTTTGATGTTCCTCTACATTGTTCACTTTAAAAAAACTGGAGAATATTTATTTTGTCTTATTGAAAAGTACAGATAAATTATTGTTCACATTATTATTAGCTTCCACCTGGCAACAAAGCTATCTCCCTTTTTAAAATATGTTACAAGAGGATTAAAAGTAAACAAAATTATAAAATGTATAGAAGCCATAAATATGATATGGTTTTTCTAATCATAAATATGATTATAGGAAAAAATTAAAGAACTATATAAATTTGTGCTGTTGAGGTTTTGCTAAATAGGAAACTCAAAATACACGAAGGAATAGAGACAAAAAAATAAGAGCAACATCAAAAAGAATGGCAAAAAATGTCAAAAGACAGAAGTAAGATTGTGAAAAAGTAATTGCAATACATTTCATATACAAAGGGAAAATAACTCCAGCCAGTGTCTCTTCAAGGTACTCCAGATTCTACATCCAACTATGACACATTTTGGGATGCACAGTTGGCACCTCAAGCTTAAACTGCCTGTAAATGACCTCTCATTCACAAAGAAACAAACAAGCAAACATTTAAATGCAAGAACAAAAACTTCAGCAACTCCTTATCTGCCAATATATCCAGCATTCAACCATTTTCTTACCTTCCACTGCCACCTCGATTCAAGCCACTGTCATCTGTTTCCTAGATTGTTGATCTAGCCTCCAAAGTTACCTTCTTGGTTCTACCTTTACTATCAACCCTCTCCCGTATCTGACCAAAATTATATTATCAACTTGGCAGCCAGGGTGAGTCTCTAAAAATTAGATCCTGTCACTCTCAGCTTAGATCTTTCTAATGGCTTCCCATTTTTTTAAAGTAAAAAAAAAAATCTTTATAATGGCCCCTGGACTCACGTGATCTATAGACTTCCACAGCCACTGACTCTCTTATCCCATGTTCTCCTCTTCGTACCCTCTCTCTATGTTCCAACCACACAGGCTTCCCGGCGGTTCAACCATTGGTCGGAAATGTTCTCACTAAAGGGAATTTGCTCTTCCTCTTCTCTGTTTGGAATGCTCTTCCCAAGGCAGAGACATCTTTCCCTACCTTAGATCCTGAGGTTTTTGCTTAGCTAGCACCTTCTCTGAGAGCATTTTCTGACCACCTCATTTAAAACTGCATTTCCCAAGAACATCTTGCACTTTTCATCCTCCCTCCTGCTTTAGGTTGTGTCATCTAATATACCATGCATTATACTAACTTATTTACTGTCTCTAATCTCAACAATAAAATTTTCATGAAGGCAGGCATTTTTGCCTATTTGGTTCACTGGATCCCACTGCCTAGAACAAAGCCTGTATGTATCAGGCATTCAATGCTTATTTACGGAATAAATGAATGTGTATTTACTATTCAAAGAGCTCTTCAAAATGATATGGTAGAAAAAAATGGCAAAGGATATGCATAGGTAGTTCACAGGTAAGGAATCTAAATAGCCGATAAACATTTGAAAATAGGCTTGACTCAACAGAAAAAAGGTAATTGTAAAGATTTTTAAATGAAATTATAATTTTTCCCATCAGATTTGCATATTTAAAAAATTATAAGATACAGCGACTGAGGGAGTATGAATTTCTCTAACATATTTGGATAAGATGCTGAATATCTTCTGTTAATTGATTTCATCCACAGTGATAGGGTAGTTGAGGAGATTTTTGTGCTCTCTGTGGTGGGAGCATAAACATTTTACTTGAACCAAGGGAAAGGTCAATGCTAAGGGAAATGAGGGAATAACTGTGGAGGATATTTTCCATTTCTTCCTCCTGATTCGTTCTCCACCTTTTCCCATCCTTCTTTGAGTTCCTGAGAAACTGACCTGTAGGAGTCACATTACCTGGATCCCTGAGCTGGATTCAGCCAATGAGGGATCCCAGCAGAAGATGAGAATGAGAGAGAAGAGTGAGGTCATAGTATTTATTTCACCAACTCCCAAATGACAGGATCTCCACTGGCTGACTGCATCCAAGGAAGGTTGCAACTCCCATAGGGCAGCCCTCTCCACACATTCTATCTGCTTCCAGGGCCTCTGCTCTAGAAGTGCCAATTCCTTAGTGTTATTAGCACTAGAGGATTGAACTACCTCGTATAGTCTCCCTAGACTCTGCCCACTCCTTTGCAATGAATCCCTTTATTAAAGTCTTTTCAAATGCGATGACCTTAGTGTGTCAGTGTTTCATGCTGGCAGCCTAAATGATACAAAAAGAAATCTGACTGTACATTAAAACTAAAAATATGCAATCTTCTACCAGCAACTCTTGAAAATCTAGCCTATTAAAACAAAGGCACTAGTACTTCCAGAAATTGCAGCACTAATTGTAATAGCAAAATAACTGGAAATAATCAGAATGCCTTTCAATGAAGGAATAATTATATGCATTATGGTATGATCATATTGAGGGTGTTAATGCAGTTATTAAAAAAGAATTAGTTAGAAATATGTCTTAAGTTGGAAAGATGACCATAATATATTTTAAATAAGAATATTGAGTCAAAATAATTATCACATTTCTTTTAAAAAGCATTAAACCCACATATATGTGTATGGATAAGGGTCTGGGGAAAGACCATGAAGCTATTAATATTAGAAAGAGTTGAGGGAGAGACATTATATATTCTTTAAAACATTTACATTGTTTCATGATGTAAAATGAACATGTATTACTTCTGCTTTGGGAATTAAAAAATAATTAAAAAGTGGTAAGAGTAATGAACATAACTATGTTTCTACAGGCTAAAAGTTTCTCTACCTCCTAACTCAGGCTTTCTTTGCCAGCTCTTTTTAACTCTCCTATAATCTCTACAGAGAAATCAGAAATCTCCATCACAGAGAGTAGCAGGCCTTGGGAAGAGGAAGAAGGGGGTTGAGTGAGGACCTCTCCAGTTTACTCTTTCCTGCTCTGTCTCGTGGCCTGACTCCTACTCAGCTGAGGCCACCAACTTTCCTCTGGCTAACATGGCTCCTGTATGGAGATACCAGATATTTTTCTTTTGCTATGGCAGCCCTTATATCCATAGAGTATGTGGCAAGAGCAATGGAGAAATATTTGTTTCACTTTCCATTTACTATAGGAACACTAAGATATTGTGTAGAACAATAGAGTAGAATCCTATGGATTCAACTCAATCTCCCCTCTGCCACTTAACAGCTCTAAACTGGGAAGTTGTTCTTATCTAAGGAGTGAAGATGATAATAATCCCTTCTGTGGATTCCATAAAGTAATATCAAATTGTTCGGCCTGTTGCGGGTGCTTAACCAAATATGAGCTCCATTTCCTTAGCAACCTATTCAGAACCTACTTAAGATTGATTACTTTATCTTCAGTCTAGATTCAACCAGTCATAACTGAGTCAACAACCCAAAGAGAAGGTTGGTACTGAGTTTTAGAATTAGGATATACAAACAAATTCTATTCTTCTGTATCAGAAGCTTTGTCAAAGCTGTTTTAAAATACTGTTTTTCTCTGTGAAACTCCCATCTTTTGCTTTAGTAATTCATCCTCTTTTCCAGGCATGAGGTCCAGGAATCCAACCAGTTAGCGGTCAAACTGACTTCTACAGTTGCACTGGTATTTAGTTTCCTAATTTTCCTCCCCTGCTGTTCAAGATAACATAATCGTATAGTGCTGCACGTTCTAGTAAGAGATAGGAAAACAGCTTCAGAAGCATGCATATATACAGCAGGAACAATGTTAGCATCTTCCCTAACGCATGCTCCCGAGGGGACAAAGGAGTACTACTTTTCCAAGAAATACCTGAACTGAGAAAAGGGCTGTCTGAACTTATATAAGATGACTCTGTACAAGAAACCCAATTTGATACTGTACAACGAGAAATATAACTAGAAGGGAATCTGGATAATTTTATTAAATAAACCATTTCTTGAGAAAACAAATAAAGAGAAAAGATTTTCCTGAGAAATATCAGTTCAGAATATCAAGTTGATACATCTTCCGGGGTACTTTCAAATATCAAAGGCGGTCTAGGCAGGCATCTTTCTAAAAAAACAGTCACCTCAGTAAGTTTAGAAAGACCATGTATCTTGACAAAAACATTTTAACTCTTGATTTTCTGGATGCTACACGGCCACTAAACTTCTGTGTCTATTTTCATTACCACCTTAGTTATCTTCATTTCCGTAATAGCTGACCCGATCCAAGGTGTTTAAAATTCCGTTAGCTTCCCTTTCTGTCTATGGCATGTCATTCTTTTCTGGATCCTTCACATAGTCTGGGAGTCCTCATTTGGAGTTCATCTACCTTTGTGTACTGACTTAAAAACAACATGAAGGTAAGCATTTGTTGTTTAAAATTGTTTTCCTTGCATCTAGAATATATGCTAAGAAAGTAAATTTGATATTAAAGCAAGAAAAATTCAATATGTTGGAGTAGAAACCCATTGTAACTTAGATGTTGTGGAGAAAAAAAATCTAAACCTCATTAATGTTATCTTGTTCATAGTTTTTATTTCAGAGGGAAAAAATGGCCCATAGTATATCCAGATCCACTTAAAATAGAGCCTTTGAATGGGGTTCTCTGTGCACGGAATCTCTACTAGAATTGAAAAACTGCCCCTTGAAATAAGTATGCCACCTAAGCTGCCTTGGGCTTATTTCAAACCCTTCCTTCTACATTCTGAACGCATCTAAATAAAACATCAAAAATTATTATAAATTGTTTAGAGTGTGACCTAGATAGAAGATATAGTCAGTTATCTATGAAATTTACACATTAATAATAAAGTTTGTAGACTATTTTATTAAATACATTAAAACTTGCATCAGCAAAATGTATTAAATGTGTTTACAAATCAGATAAAATGCTAAGCCCTTGAATACAGTTATATGATAAACAGATCATTAATAGGAAATGGAACAGAGTAGCGGCATAAATTAATCACAAATAGCTTCCTTCAGAGGTTGAGGTTCATATATAGACTAATAAGATTTGCTGAGGAATGACTTTGGTTAGATTGCCAGAGCAAACAATGATGACATGGATTTCATGATCTCAGCACCGATCTGTGTGTTCATATTATTCTCACCCTCGTGCAATAAATAGCCCCTGTTTGGAAGACAGTTTAAGCGAATGTGAGGACCTGAAAGTGGATGTGTCCAGAATGCCATTTTCATACTGTCAGATAGCTTAGACAGGTTTGTGTAAGCTTGCCTTCAAATATCTTAGTTTTGGAACCCTATGGATGTGACATGGGAGGTCAAACATTTAACATTTTCACCTTTCACAGTCATTCAGACTGGATCTCCTACCCTCCTGGTAATTCAGCAAAGACTACAGGCAGTTTAAATTGGAAAGCTTACTATGCTGCTCTTGAATGTTTAAATATGAATATTTCTATCATCCACATGTCTATATAGGCCAACGGTAGCTAATATTGGACAAAATATTTTCTGTTAAAACAATGGAAGACAAAATAACAAATATCGTAAATGGTTCTAGACATGGGCACCCATCCATAATTCAGAAAAATAGTTTAATCTGAGAAAGGGATCCAGAAAAGTACTGAATACATAATTTATTTGCTCGGCTATGGTACAAAAGCCAGAGACAGGTTGCCTTATGTTTGGGATAACATTTGTATTCCCCTTGCCACACAGGAGTTCTCTCTAGTAATTAGCCAGTCATTAAAGCACTCAGCACATTAATCTAATAATCAGCAATCCTGCAACTTTCTAGTCTCACAGCCCCCTCCAAGTACAAGTCTGGGTAATTAGTAACTCTGCCATAACCCTGTTTCTCCATTTATAAATTGGAAATAGCCCAACTATCTCCCTGTCTCCTCATCAAAATCACATTTGTGTTACAAGATTTCAGAGTGCCTGTATGGGTGTAGCTACTGAGTTTTTCAACCCTCTGTGACACATTATCTCTAGATCCTGCTTGTTGGGAAGGGTAACCATACATCCCAATTTGCCCAGAACAGACTTGATTATACCTACTAATTTAGTATAATTATTAATAGTGTTGCATTTCAATTTTTAAAAGTGTGGTTTGGATGATAAACTGTACAGCCACCCTGCTGTAAGGTCAAAACGATAAGAGATTATCCTCTCATTTTTACAGTGATGAAATTTAAGACAAAGTTATTAAATTAATTATCTTTACTAAACTTCAACCTCTTCAATGCTCTTTCTACTATAACTTTCTGTTGATGGTTGCATAAACCTTTTATTTGGGGATATTAGGGTACAATAATATATCCACTATAGAGTGTAAGGAAATAAAAGTTTCTAGTTCCATTCCAGATTCAGTAATTTGGATCTAGAATATAAAGGCTGTGACATCTCTGACAGTACCATAGGACTAATTAGCACCTGGCATCCTGGAGCAAAAGCTTGGTGAAAGGTACCTCTTGGCAGAAAGGAAGGTTATGCTTGCGTTTCAGGGTAGACTAAATTTTATTAGTTTTACTCAAATTAAAAAATTGCAACCTACATGATTTTTCTTATAAAATGGCATTTACCAGAGAAAAATGAACTATTCATCCCGAACATTGCAGCATGAATTTATCATGACGATGTGTAATATAAAATTATATAATCATAGAATATCTGTGACACAAGGGAGACAGAAATCTTAAAATTTATCTCCTCAAGCCCCTAATTTTACAAACCGGGAAACTATGTCACACAAGTCACACCCTAATATCCAAGAGCAGAGCAGTACTATGACACTACATACTTTAAATATGAGATTGTGAAGAGATAGGATTCAACCATTTTCTTCCAAAATCAGTCCTACAAAAGACTTTGTGTAGAAAGAGTCTTTGGTCACACAGGTTTGTAGAATGTTTCATGCACATAGCACATAAGAAGATCAAGAGCTCAGTAAAGTGTTGCAGTTAAAAATCCAATTTTCCTTCATGTCACTAAGCATTTCCTTCTAGTCATTCCCTTCATTTCCTTCCTTCATGTCACTGAGCGTTTGTCTAGTATAATTATTGTGTTTCTGTACACTTATTAAGGAGACCTCTTAGGAAATGATAATCTACAGAAATGGCTATCAATCTTTCAAATATGAAGACATTCCCTTTATTGAATAATCTCATATAATGTTAGTGTAGGTCGATCAAGAAATAAACAACTAAAAAGTTATTAAGAAATTGGTGACAATGGTATTTTTGTTTATATAATAACAGTTATTAATATTTACATAAGGTTTTATTAAAATTACAAACATTACTTGAGGTGATAGTTGGGATAGATGGATAGATAGATAGATGGATAGACAGAAAGATAGACAGAGACATTCTCATCTCTTTAGCTGATATGTTGTAAAAGGAAATAAATAGAGGTCAATCTCCAGACTAAACATACACATACAGGGCACTAGATAGCATAAAATAAATGAATAGGGAATGGAAAACCTAACCCCAAAGAGAGAAGCAAAGGGCAATAAAATATGAACTACGCTTCTTGTTTCATTTGGCCTAGTGCACGGAGGTGTTGAAGGGAAAAATAAAGACCAGTTATCCTTTATGATTCTTCCTAAACATCTGCCTAGAAAAAATCCAAAATTCTGTGTGTCTCATTTGTGCATTTTATTGTTAATGCTGATTTATTCCAGAACCTAGAAAAATCCATAATTTCTTTGGTGTGTCATCCAGCTCTACTTCTCTCAAATACTTCTGGACTTTAAAGGCTTGGCTTTCCTGCTTTTTCACTGGAAAAAAAAGTATGCAGTTAATTTTGAGACATTTTCTTTGGTGAAAAATTCAAAAAATAGCTTCTTCAAATTTGCAGAAAATAAAAACACAAGTGTTTGACTTATCAAGAATGTAAATGAGGATAGGGTTCATTATCTCCTTCTCCAAAGATCAGTCATTAATTTTTGTCAAGATACATCTTTTTTCAAAATTTACTTCCCTTTGTTTGAAATGCCATCTTTTTTTCCTACAGTTCCTCTCAAGGACTGTGTATAAGCATTGCCTTTTATTCCAAATAAACATGTATTTATTAAATGTCACAATGTTTCTCGGCCTTCCTGAAATGAATCCAGTAACCAAGCATGACTCATTTATTTCTAAGATTTCCCAAACATGCTTTAAAAATATTTATCTTCATCACAGAGTACTACGCATACTTGTTTTCCCCAATATAAAGGGAAATGGTATTAAATTATTAAAATTCTTCTAAGATATGAATAATAGAATAGATATTTAAAAATTCTCCTTTCCTTTTGATTTCCTTTCTTTCTATTTTTTGTTTTGTTCACTCATCAGCAAAGGAAAAAGGAGTCTTCACTCCACTTCTACTCTAGTTTAAGAATTTCCAGGTTTATCCTCTGAGCTCTAGGCTCCTTAATCTGGAAGAGTAGTTTGTACGGGGGATATTAACAGCCCGCTGTGTTTCTAAACTGAAATCTTCACTTGAAAAGCTTACTTTCAGTAAAAGTAAACCGAATTTTTTAAAAGGTAAAAGGATGAAACTAATGTTGTTAGGAAACAGTCAAGACTTCCAAACACCAAGAAAATAGCTACTTGTATTTAATGAGCAGTTGCCAAGTGCAGAGTCTACTCTAAGGGCCTCCAATATATTGTTTGATGCAATCATCACAATAACCCTGTGCTATTATCTCCATTCTACCAATGAAGAAATGAAATACAAATAGTTTAGGGTACTGTGTGCCCAAGGGCACATAGCTAGTACTTGATGAAGCTACAATCTGATACAGGCAATCTGACTCTAATACTTAACTAAATCACGATAATCAAGTCAAGGATTCTTGAAGTGTAGTGAGTTCTATGAGTGGCATAGAACATATAAATGTGTGGCTACCTGAATTCTGAACATGCAATATTATGGTCTTGGAAACCAGAGCAAAGGGCCTACTAGTGAGCTTTGCACTGAGAGAACACTTACACTGAGAAGCAGAGCTAAATCTATCACTTTCCTAAGGAGCTACCATTATTTGCTCGGTCATTCATCATCAGAGAGAGGGATTCATAGAGCTGGCCATCTAAGAAGACCCCTGGTCCCCAGTATAAGTACCTAACATGTTGTTGTCCAACTGTAGTTCCTCCTTTGGCAAAATGAGAAAGGACTCTGTATGAGTAGACTTCATGGCTGTCAGGACCAGACACCAACCCATCTTTAAGTCTATGTTTAGAGGGAAAATATTCTGTTCTAACTTCAACCTTGAAACTAAAATTTTAATCTTTCATCAGGCTAAAATGAGAAGGGAGTTAAGAGTATTTGAGTGCATACAATGTGTGAAACACACCATTTGGTGTGTTTTGCATTCCATTATTTCATTTAGTCTTCAGTTGAAAGTTTGCAAAGTGATGCAATTATCTTAAATTTAAGATGAGAAAACTGAGGCTCAGAGAGATTGGATAATTTACAAGAGAACACATAATTAGCCAAGTTGCAGTGTTGGCATCTGAAGCCACTATACAGATTAAATTCCATGGTTTTACCACTCTTCCAATATGCTTCTGTAAATTCAATATCTAAACTCAGGGAAATAGGTAAGAGAAAATAAAAACAGAAATCACCTCTAAAGTTTTCCCTGTGTTTCTCCAGGCTCTTTCAGGCCAACGTTTTAAACACAAGGTCATAATAATTAGAGCAAGCACTCTTCCTCTGATTTTGCCCCAACTTACGTTTTGGATCTCACAACTCAAGGTTCTCAGGAACTTTACATTCTTCATTACCTGTACCCCCTCTTACATGCTTTATCTGACTTAATCAGATTTTTTAAAATCAAACTTTGTGTTTGTTGAAATTCCTCATGTTAAAACAAGATAAAACCAATGAAAAACGTTCCTTCGTTCTACATCCTTCATCTTTTTCCAGTTATTCTTTCTTTTTTGCAACACTAGTCTTTCGAGTCCATGCTCTTGAAAAAGTTGCCTTCATTATACTCATTTCTTCATATTTCATTTACTCTACAACTGATACTCACATGGCATCTGCCTGCATCACTCCACAAAAGCAGATTTTGGTGAAGTCACCAATATCATATATAGTTAAATACCTGGGACTTTTTTTCAGTCTTGCTCATAAGTACTCAGTAGCTTCTTACACTGTTGACATTCTTGTTGGAAAACTTTCTTTTCTTGATTTCTGTAAAGATACACTCTCTTGAGTACAGTCTTGCCTCTCAGCTATGTAGTCTCTCATTCCACATGCTTCTTCCACTCACTAGACATTAATTATTTAAGCTCTTCAAGTCTTAGTACTAGTACCTCTTCTGAATTAACCCATGCCATAGAGGACCCTAAAATTGTATCACGTTTCAGGGCATTCCTTTAAGTCTCAGAGTTACATATCCAAATGCCTTTTTGATATCATTTATTGGATAATCTGAAAGATAAGGTAACAATATGCCCACATCTGAACTAATTTTCTCTTTCTCCCCACTTGTAAATCAGCCGTCTTTCTGTGTCCTTTACCTAAGAGTGTAACAGCATACTTTGTCTCATTCTATAAGGAAAAAATTAAAGAAATCATTCTTTCAAATTCCTTCTTCTCTCCAATATCCAACCTCTCACCACATCTTGCTGATTTGACTTTTCTAAATACCTTAGCACATAAAAAACTAAACTCTGTGTTAAAATGTCCACTGACACCTTGTTTTTGCTCAGTATCTCTCAGACATTTTTGTGTAAAAATATCGTTAAATTGTGCCTGTGACATCTAACTCCATGGGCAGAGAGAAGTCATTTTGTTTCTGTGTCTCTGGTTCTGCCTCTCAAGATTTAAAAAAAAAAAAAAGGCTGCCATGAAAATCAACCCAATAAAAATACATTATTCAGAACTGGTGCCCTGTACTTTTTAATTCTATGTTTTGACTCAAATTAGGGGCTTCAAAGATAGTTATAACAGATACTTCCCCCATATATCAGTTTAGGGTAGAATATTTAAGATGTCGATTAATAGAAAGCGGCATTCTGCACCCAGCCTTCACATATTCTATTTCTCTGGTTTGAAAATATACAAAAAATTCCTGGGCTATAGGAAAATTCTGTGATTGACCTACTTTTGCATGACTGCATTAACATTGTCTAAAACACTGCCCAGGCCCATCCCAAAGCATCCAGGCATTCTGCTGCTGATGTGGACGTAAGTTTCTTGGTACCAGGCTACCTGCCCCCATGTCCAGATCCCCTTTTCACCTTGGGTTTGCAGCAGGCAAGAGCCACAAGAATTAGCTGTGTTAAAGTGCCTTAAAATATCGCTGTAGCACTCAAATGCCTGTTTCTCACAAACAGGCTAAATCTTTCCCTGACGCCCAGGCCTTTTTCCTTAGAGAAGTTAACCTCTGTGCTGGGCAGAAAAGGCTGATAGGGTGAAATAGCTCACAGAACCTTCTCAGTCTCATTCCATTTCCCAAGGTTCTTTCATTTTACCAGGTCACAGAAGTCTCTTGGCAAGTTAAAACCCTTGGCAAGGCACAGTTTGCTAATGCCTTGCTGTATCCTTTTTTATCCCCCTTCCCTATCTTTCTCCAAAATGATTGGTTTTTACTGGGAAGTCTTCCAGCTCTCACATAGTCCATCTTTTACACACTTTATCAAGGTTCTAGAAGCCAACTTGGAAAACGTGCTGAATTTTCTGTGGCAGATTTTGCTCTACAAAGAATAGGGATACATTATATTTTTAATTAATGATATAATTAAATCTGAGCACGTAATTTCCCTATTTTACCCTCAGTCAAAAAATATTTTATTTTTCCTCTTTAAATATAAATAAATTCTAAACTGCTGAGTGTGACATCTAAAAACGTTCTAAGTCTGATCTGAGCCATGTAGTTTTCACATGGTAAAGTGGAATGAAAGTGATTTGATGATTTAAAGGCATAAAGGAAGAGAGCAGGAAGGGGACATTGTCACTAGAAGAGTGGACCAACAGAAGCGGTGTCTAGGAGAAGCGGATCATAGTCAAGTCGCAATTCTTGTAAATGGAAAAGGGGAGAGGCTTAGCTCAGTGTTCTCCAGGAATGAGGTCCCGCCTCCTTGGTGGCATTGTTCTCCTCACTGAGGATAAAAAATTGCAATTTATCAACTCTTCTATCACGATTTCTTATCAAGCCTTTTAGCTTTTGAATAGCTCAATCTGTTAAAAAACAAAATCAACCCAGTAAATTTGGAGATCTAATTGGATTTATTCAACAATTCAAGAATCAGGCAGCATTGCATCTAGCAAGGAGAGAGAAATTCTGAGGAGTTATACAAAATGGAAGGTTTTTATAGGCAGAAGGATGGGGCAAGGAAGTTATCAGTAAAAGAAAATAAAGGATTATTTGGGGCCAGGACAATTTCTCTTTGCCTGGAAGGGAATAGCGAGCGTTTTTTTCATACAGATCGCCTCTTCTTCCTGTGGCAGCAGAGAGGGCCCCCGTGACAGATTACCTCATTGGTACTG